>NC_045427.1:558541521-559196878 GCF_902635505.1 Sarcophilus harrisii
GGAGTGGGAAAAAGATTTTGAGACAAGAGACGAATTAGGAGTTAGACGTTTCACCATAGCTCCTCCAATTTAGTCTGAATCTTCTATAACTAGTTCTGAACTTTTAATTGGGTTGTTTAATTAAGCTTTCGCCTTCTGGGTTTCCTCCAGTTGAGGTCTTATCATTATATTGACCATATGTTTGAGAGCAAAAGTCTGTAAAGATGGATCCCTAGGCTCTTTATTCCATTGTGGTGCAATCAGAATGGGAACTATTCTTCACTGAATTCGGACTCTATGTTATAATATTAATAATAGAATCAAAATTGCTAACAGATGTAGAAAATGAAATGAATATGTTGGACTTTAATTTATATTTTTTAATAAGAACCTGCAAAGGTTGTTCAGCACAGCTAGCCCTGGGCCTTCCTGCTGACAGATTTATTTCCAGTTAAAAGAACACCATTTCCTGTGTGACTTAGAAATATTGACATTTTGGCTTGACTATCACATCTTCAATTAGGGCCCCAGAGTTCCCTGATTAACATGAGAAAACTCATTTTAGAAGAAGCAACCTTGAGTGACCAAAAGAAGACTGACCCCATCTGAATCTGTGCTGCAACTTGCAAAGCCTCTGAAGCTTTCAGGCATTACATCATGATATTAATAGAACCTGTAAGAACTGTCTTCACACATTTACTAAATAATTTTTATTACAGAAATAAAATGATATATTTATAAATGATATCCTACAAGACTTCTTCCCTTTGGTCCTGAAGGCTTTTTAGGGGAAGAAATACTTTTTAAGCTTTTTGTATAAGGGGGCTCATTTGTATAATTCCGGACTTGTTTCCGGAGGTAACTTTGCACACAAAGCTATGACTCAGAGATGGTGTATTCTGGAATTCAGAATTGAAAACTAGGAGATTTCAAATTGAAAGTAGTATTACTTCTCTGATTCTGACAAGATATCATTCAAGAAAAGGGAGAAGGTGCATAATCTCTGGTGAAATCTAATTTGTCAGCAGGGTGGTAGAGACATGGCATTCAAGTCATGCAATTTTAGGGCAGGAAAAAATTTCAGAAATCATGTAATACAGAAAACTGTCATTTGACAATAAAGAAAATGAAACCCAAGATACTCCAGGTGTCTCCAATCTCCAATTCCAGTGTTTTCTTGTTAGATTTTCTGTTTGAACCCTTTTATGTCAGCTAGCAAAGCATTGAGATAAAACTGTTACTGTGTGTCTCCCCTCAGGAATGAGGAATGTTTTCTTGTTCCATATATCAACTGTAGGCAGATGAATAGCAGCCCAGAGGATGCAGAATCTTTCATTTTTCCTCGCTTTTCCTCACATATTCCCAAAAGCTACTTCTCTGAGATAGACCAAGAAGTGATTTCACAGCTACCATTCACTGGAGGAAATGCTACAAGAGAGCACTTGTTTGATCAGGTAGTTTTATGAGGCTAATTCTAAAATAGTAGATGGGGCAGGTTCCAACTGGGAAAAGCCAATAGGAAGGCATTGATGATTTGCCAGGAGCCCTAAGGCCATCTTTAACTAACTTCAACTAGGAGAAACATTGTTAACCACTCTTCCCCTTGAGTTGTGAATATGTGGGAACCTGCCATACTCAAGAGAGATCTGAGTGGAATCTGCTAAGTGCTTGCTGGGACCTGTAGTACTCTGGTCTTTCCCTCTATGATGGAATAGTTGTGACTGAGTTGATGGGCTTCAGAGGAATAAATGGGTCAGAGAGAACTTTTGAGAACTTTAGGATATAATCATAGGTAGAGGCTGCTTGGGGTTCCAGTTCATCAGAGACTTTAGATTAGGAGTGCTTAATCTTTTTATTATATCATGGCCGTCTTTGACAGTCTGGTGAAGCCTATGCACCCTTCTTAGAATATATAATTTTTTAAAATTAAAAAAAAGTAGTAGTTTAAATTTTTTTTATTTGTTTAATATTTTCTCTAGTTACATTCAAAACAAAAAAATTTACATTTATTTCTAAAATTTTTGAGTTCTAGGTTCTCTCTCTTATCCTCACCCACAATTAAGATGCAAAATATTTACACAAAAATTAAGTTGTGAAAAAAACAAATAGATCTTCCACCATAATGAAAATGAAAACCTTCAAGAAACATTTAAGTTAAAGGGGAAGGAGGAATAGGAAGAGAGAATGCTTCAGTCTGTATTCAGATACAATCAGTTCCTTCTTTGGATATAGATAGGATTTTTTGATAGGATTTTTGGGTAGTCATGGATGATTTTACTACTGAGAATAGCAAAGTCATTCACTGCTGGTTATCCCAGAACGTTGCTATTACTTTGTAGCTATTACATTTTACTTTGCTTCAGTTCATGGAGGACTTCCCAGGTTTTTGTTTTTGTTTTTTCTTCAGAGAGCATCTGCTCATCATTTCCCACAGAATAATAATACTCCACACATATAATAATAATATATTAACAATAATTAATTATATTATTGTCTATTATATAATTATATAATAAATAATTAATAATAATTAATAATAAACACACACCCCAATATATTGAGCCATTCCCCAATTTCTAATTCTTGTGCCCTGAGAAGAGAATTGCTGTGTATATTTTTTGTACATATAGATCATTTTTCCTTTTCTTCTTTAAAATTACAGCTTTTGATCGATAGAACATATGCATGGGTAATTTTTCAACATTGTCCCTTGCACTCTCTTCTGTTCCAACTTTTCCCTTCCCTCCCTCCACCCCCTCCTCTAGATGGCAGGCAGTCTCATACATGTTAAACATGTTAAAGTATACCCTAGATACAATATATGTGTACAGATCTGTACAGTTCTCTTGTTGCACAAGAAAAATTGGATTTAGAAGGTAAAAATAACCTGGGAAGAAAAACAAAAATGCAAGTAGTCCACATTCATTTCCCAGTGTTCCTTCTCTGGGTGTAGCTGATTCTGTCCATCATTGATCAATTGGAACTGAATTGGATTTTCTCTTTGTCGAAGATATATACTTCCATCAAAATACATCCTCATGCAGTATTGTTGAAGTGTATAATGATCACCTGGTTCTGCTCATTTCACTTAGCATCAGTTCATGTAAGTCTCTCCAGGCCTCTCTGAAATCATCCTTTTGGTCATTTCTTACAGAACAATAATATTCCATATCATTTATATACCACAATTTACCCAACCATTCTCCAATTGATGGGCATCCATTCAATTTCCAGTTTCTAGCCACTACAAAAAGGGCTGCCACAAACATTCTGGCACATACAGGTCTCTTTCCCTTCTTTAAGATGTCTTTGGGATATTAGCCCAGTAGAAGCACTGCTGGATCAAAGGGTATGCACAGTTTAATAACTTTTTGAGCATAATTCCAAATTGCTCTCCAGAATGGTTGGATCCATTCACAACTCCACCAACAATGCCTTAGTGTCCCAGTTTTCCCTTCATCCCCTCCAACATTCATCATTATCTTTTCCTGTCATCTTAGCCCATCTGACAGGTGTGTAGTGGTATCTCAGAGTTGTCTTAATTTGCATTTCTCTGATCAATAGTGATTTGGAACACCCTTTCATATGAGTAGAAATAGTTTCATTTTCATCATCTGAAAATTGTCTGTTCATATCCTTTGACCATTTGTCAATTGGAGAATGGCTTGATTTCTCATAAATTAGAGTCAGTTATCTATATATTTTTGAAATGAGGCCTTTATCAGAACCTTTAATTGTGAAAATGTTTTCCCAGTTTATTGCTTCCTTTCTAATCTTGTCTGCATTAGTTTTGTTTGTACAAAACCTTTTTAACTTGATATAATCAAAATTTTCCATTTTGTGATCAATAATGATCTCTAGTTCTAATTTGGTCACAAATTCCTTCCTCTTCCCCAAGTCTGAGAGGCAAACTATCCTATGTTCCTCTAATTTATTTATAATCTCATTCTTTATGCCTAAATCATGGACCCATTTTGATCTTATCTTGATATACAGTGTTAAGTGTGGATCCATGCCTTATTTCTGCCATACTAATTTCCAGTTTTCCCAGCAATATTTGTCAAATAGTGAATTCTTATCCCAAAAGTTGGAATCTTTGGATTTGTCAAATACTAGATTGCTATAGTTATTGACTATTTTGTCCTGTGAACCTAACCTATTCCACTGATCAACTAATCTATTTCTTAACCAATACCAAATGGTTTGGGGTGACCGCTGCTTTATAATATAGTTTTAGATCAGGTACAGATAAGCTGCTTTCATTTGATTTTTTTTTCATTAGTTCTCTTGAAATTCTTGACCTTTTATTTTTCCATAAGAATTTTTTATTTTTTCTAGGTCATTAAAATAGTTTCTTGGGAGTCTGATTGGTATAGCACTAAATAAGTAGATTAGTTTAGGGAGTATTGTCATCTTTATTATATTCACTCGGCCTATCCAAGAACACTTAATATTTTTCCAATTGTTTAAATCTGACTTTGGGTGGAAAGTGTTTTGTAGTTTTGCTCGTATAATTCCTGACTTTCCTTTGACAGATAGATTCCCAAATATTTTATGCTATCAACAGTCATTTTAAATGGAATTTCTCTTTGTATCTCTTGTTGTTGGATTTTGTTGGTGATGTATAAAACTGCTGAGGACATGTGCATTTATTTTGTATCCTGCAACTTTGTTAAAGTTGTGGGTTATTTCTAATAGCTTTTTAGAAGAATCTCTGGGGTTCTTTAAGTATACCATCATATCATCTACAAAGAATGATAATTTGGTTTCCTCATTACCTACTCTAATTCCTTTAATCTCTTTCTTGACTCTTATTGCCATAGCTAGCATTTCTAATACAATATCGAATAGGAACGATGATAGTGGGTAACCTTATTTCACTCCTGATCTTATTGGGAATGGTTCCAGTTTATCCCCATTACATATGATGCTTACTGATGGTTTTAAATAGATGCTCCTGATTATTTTAAGGAAAAGTCCATTTATTCCTATACTCTCAAGTGTTTTTATTAGGAATGGATGTTGGATTTTATCAAATGCTTTTTCTGCATCTATTGAGATGATCATATGGTTTTTGTTAATTTGGTTATTGATATAGTCAGTTATGCTAATAGTTTTCCTAATATTGAACGAGGCGTTCATTCCTGGTATAAATCCTACTTGCTCATGGCGTATTATCCGGGGGATGATTTTCTGTAATCTTTTTGCTAATAATTTATTTAAGATTTTTGCATCAATATTCATTAGGGAGATTTGTCTATAATTTTCTTTCTCTGTTTTCAACCTACCTGGTTTAGGTATCAGTACCATGTCTGTGTCATAAAAGGAATTTGGGTAGGACTCTTTTAATCCTTATTTTTTCAAATAGTTTATATAGAATTGGAGTTATTTGTTCTTTAAACGTTTGGTAGAATTCACGTGTAAATCCATCTGGTCCTGGGTATTTTTTCTTAGAGAGTTGATTAATAGCTTCTTCTGTTTCTTTTTTTAAATGGTACTGTTTAATCAATTTACTTCTTCCTCTGTTAATCTGGACAAGCTATATTTTTGAAGGTATTCTTCCATTTCATTTAAGTTGTTGAATTTATTGGCATAAAGTTAGGCAAAGTAACTTCTAATTATTGCTCTAATTTCCTCTTCATTAGTAGTGAGTTCTCCCTTTTCATTTTTAAGACTTAACAATTTGATTTCTCCCTTTTAATTTTTAAGACTAACAATTTGATTTTCCTCTTTCCTTTTTTTAATGAAATTTACTAAGGGTTTATCTATTTTGTTGGTTTTTTCATAAAACCAAATCTTAGTTTTATTTATTAATTCAATAGTGTTTTTTGTTGTTTTTTTTTTTTTTTTTTTTTTTACTTTATTAATCTCTACTTTTATTTTTTAGAATTTCAAGTTTAGTGTTTGCCTGAGGGGGGTAATTTGTTCCTTTTCTAGCTTTTTTAGTTTCAAGCCCAATTCATTGACTTTCTCTTTCTCTATTTTATGCAAGTAGGCCTCTAGAGATATAAAATATCCCCTTATTACTGCTTTGGCTGCATCCCACACATTTTGGTATAATGTCTCATTATTGTCATTTTCTTGGGTGAAATTATTGATTATGTCTATGATTTGCTGTTTCAGCCAATCATTCTTTAGGATGAGATTTAGTTTCCAATTATTTTTTGGTCTGTTTTCCCCTGGCTTTTTATTGAATGTAATTTTCATTGCATCGTAATCTGAAAAGGATGCATTTACTATTTCTGCCTTTCTGCATTTGAATTTGAGATTTTTATGTCCTAATATATGGTCAATTTTTGTATAGGTTCCATGAACTGCTGAGAAGAAAGTGTACTCCTTTCTGTCTCCATTTAGTTTTCTCCAAAGATCTATCATATCTAACTTTTCTAGTATTCTATTTACCTCTTTGATCACTTTATTATTTATTTTGTGGTTTGATTTATCTAATTCTGAGAGTGTAAGGTTGAGATCTCCCACTATTATAGTTTTGCTGTCTATTTCTTCTTACAGCTCTCTTAATTTCTCTTTTAAGAATTTAGATGCTACACCACTTGGTGCATATATGTTTAATATTTATATTGCTTCATTATCTATGCTACCCTTTAGCAAGATATAGTAGCCTTCCTTATCTCTTTTAATTAGATCAATTTTTGCTTTTGCTTGATTTGAGATCAAGCAAGATCCCCTGCTTTTTTGACTTCACCTGAAACATAGTAGATTCTGCTCCAATTTTTAACCTTTACTCTGTATGTATTGCCCTGCTTCAAATGTGTTTCCTGTAAACAACATATTGTAGGATTCTGGCTTTTAATCCAGTCTGCTCTCCACCTCCGCTTTATGGGAGGAGTTTACTCCATTTACATTTATGGTTAAAATTACTAATTCTGTATTTCTTGCCATCTTGTTAACCCCAGCTTATGCTTTTCTCCTTTCCTTCCCCTTTACTCCCCTCCCTAATATTAAACTTGTGAGCACCACTTGCCTCACACAGCCCTCCCTTTTTAGGATCCCTCCTTCCACATTAGAATTCCTCCCCTTTTCTTCACAATTTCTGTATTCTCTTCCGCTTAGCTTACTCCTTCCCTTTTTACTTTTCCCCTCCCACTTTTCAATGAGGTGTGGGAGAAGTTTCTCTGTAAGTCAAATATGTCTAATATTTTTCTCTTTAAGCCAATTCTGACGAGAGTAAGATACACACTGTGTTCATCTCTTTCCCTCAGATATAATAGGTTTCCTTTGCTCTTCATGAGATGTAGTATCCCCACTTTATCCTTTTTCTGGTACAATTTCCTTTCCAACTCTAGTTTCTTTTTTATATTATAACTGTAAAACCAAATTGTACATGTGTTCATGTATATTCATAACAGAAAATATAGTTCCCAAGATTTCTTTCTACCTTGTTATGTTTCTCTTGAGTCCTGTATTTGGAGATCAAACTTTTTGTTTAGTTCTGGGGTTTTTTTGGTCAGAAATAGATGAAATTCACCTATTTCATTGAATGTCCTTTTTGGCTGGGTAAGTTATTCTTGGCTGCATATCAAGTTCCTTAACCTTTCGGAATATCAGATTCCAGGCCTTCCATCCTTTAATGTGGATGCTGCTAGATCCTGAGTAATCCTTATTGTGGTTCCTCTATATTTGAAATGTGTTTTTTTTTAGCTGCTTGTAAGTGTTTTTTTCTTGGTCTGATAGTTCTGGAATTTAGCCACAATGTTTCTTGGGAGTTTTGATTTTGGGATCTCTTTCAGTAAGTGATCCATGAATTCTTTCAGTGTCTATTTTCCCCTCTGTTTCTATAGCATCTGGGCAGTCCTCTTTGATGATTTCTTGAAAATAGTGTCTAGGCTCTTTTTTTCAACATAATTTGTAAGAAATCCAATAATTCTCAGATTCTCTCTCCTAGATCTATTTTCCAGGTCTGTTGTTTTCCCAAGTTGGTATTTAACATTTTCCCCATTGTTTCATTTTTTTGGTTTTGCTTGACTGATTCTTGGTGTCTCCTTGAGTCATTCATTTCCATTTATTCAATTCTGATTTTTAATGAATTATTTTCTTCATTTACTTTTTTTTATTTCTTTTTGTAATTGTCCAATTGAGTTTTTAAATAAGTTTTGTTCTATGGAATTTTTTTCCATTTCACAAATTGTATTTTTTAGAGAGATATTTTCCTTTTCGAATTCACTAATTCTGTTTCCCTTGGAATTGTTTACCTTTTCCAGTTCACTAATTCTGTTTTTCAGGAATTTAATTTCTTTATCCACTCTATCTTTAAATGAGTGGAGTGGCTTATCCAGACAGACCCTCTTATCAAGCTTCCCTTTCCTTTCCCCATTTTTCTTCTAGCTCTCTTGAAAAAGTTTTTTTTAATTTCTTCTATGAGAGCGTTCTGTGGTGGGGATCAGATCATATCCCTCTTTGGAGATTCATCTGGACACAATCTGTTTTTGGTCTCCTCAGGGTTTGAAATCTCTCTATCCGTATAGAAGCTATCAGTAGTTAGAGTGTGCTTTTACTCATTTTTATAAAAAAGAATCAAAGAAAACAAATAAAAAAAAGCAAATGCAGTCTGCTTTTTGGGCTCTGTGGTGTTACCAAGTTTCCTGTACAGACTAAAGAAAGTAATAGTGAGGCAGCAGTGCAACAGCAATGGCTTCACTGTCGGCACAGTGCCAGTCTCTGAGACTCTGAGAGCATGCTAAGTCACTCTAGGTGCTGGGTGGGTGTGGTCAGGTCATGAGAGACCCCAGTGTTTTGAGATTGAGGTCTTTATCCCCTGTGTTTGTAGCTTCTCTGCTGATCTACTGGCTTGCTGCCAGGCCAAAGAAGTTCACACTGGGTAAAGTTCTCCCCACAAGTTTTCTGAAGGCTGCAACTACACCCTGCCCCCCCTCCAGTCTGCTCAGTGTGAGCTGCTTTCTGTGCTCTTGCTGCCTGCTCTAACCATCCCTGCCTGTGAGCAAAAACAGACCTTTTCTGGCGAATTTCGAGGATATCTTCTGTTGGTAATATATTCGTGAGTTTTTTCAGTCAAGCACTAATTAATTCTGAGGCCAGATCATGAAAAAAAAAAATAGTCTAAGGGCAAGGAAGAGCTTAGATAGATGTGTGTATCCTCTCCACCATCTTGGCCGGAAGTCTCTCTCTCTCTTTTTTTTTTTTTTTTTTTTTAATCTATTTTGGTTTTCATGCCAAGTAGAGATGTTGTTAGGATATACATGAATTTGGGTACAGATCTTTTGATCATTCATCAATTGGGCATTTTTTTTTTAATAAATTTGATTCAGTTCCTTTGGAAAATGAAGCTCTATTAGAGAAACTTGCTTCAAACTCTTCCTACAACTACCATTAATAGCTTTTAATTTTCAAAATATATGCAAAGATAGTATACAACATTCACCCTTGCAAAACCTTGTGTAAAGGTTTATTTTCTCTTTACCCTAGACAGCAAGTAATCCAATATATGTTAAACATGTACAATTCTTCTATATATATTTCCACAGTAAAAATCAGATCAAAAAGAAAAAAATGAGAAAGAAAGCAAAAAGTAAGCAAAGGACAATAAAAAAGGTGAAAATACTATGTTGTGATCCACACTCATTCCCCACAATTCTCTCTCTGCGAACAGATGGCTCTCTCCATCACAAGACCATTGAAACTGGCCTGAATCACCTCAGAGTATTATTTTTAAATGCGTAAAATAAAATAAAAGTTTTACAAAGGAAACCAGTTATGTTATGTCATTCTTGACTCTTTATTCTTTCTCATCTCCTATATTATCTGGTGCTTTCTATCTTTCATTTATACTCTTATCTTTCCTTTGACATTACCATACCCCTGGTTCAAGGTTTCATCACTTCAGATTTGGAATTTTGACTTCTGGTTGGTCTCCCAACCTCAAGTATCTCCCTACATTACAACCAATCCTCCATGTAGCTCTCAAATTGATTGTACTAAAATAAGATGTAGGTCTGATCATGATCTTTCTCTCATTCATGAAATTTCAGTGGCTCCTCATTACCTCGAGTATCAGATATCAAATCCTTTATCAGTCAAAGCCCTTTATAATCTGACTGCTTCCTCCTTGTCCAGTCTTCTCATACCTTAACCTCCCCCTGCTTCCACCCTGGTACTCTGTTGTCCAGTTTACTAGGCTTCTTGCCATTCATTAAAAAGGACACTATCTCAGGGTACCACATTTTTTAACTGGCTGTCTACATGTCACCAATTCTGTTTCCTCATCTTATTCTCTTACCCTCATTGGCATTCATGCTCTAAACTAAAATTCACCTACGAGACCTTTCCCTGATTCCTCGTTAGTTTTTTTTTTTTTTTTTTGTCAATTATTAATTTTATTTTTTCCCCTAGCAGTGGTATTTTATTTTTTTCCAAATATACATGCAAAGCTAGTTTTCAACATTCACCTTTGCAAAACCGTGTGTTCCAAATTTTTCTTCCTCTTTTCTTTCCTTCTGCCTTTCTGAGATCACAAGCAATTTGATATGGGTTAACTATATGCAATTTTTTTTTTTTTAGATTGATAAAAGAGGTTTATTATGGGGATTGGAAGTAGGGTTA
The DNA here is from genome assembly GCF_902635505.1 of Sarcophilus harrisii. Lineage (NCBI taxonomy): Eukaryota > Metazoa > Chordata > Mammalia > Dasyuromorphia > Dasyuridae > Sarcophilus > Sarcophilus harrisii. The sequence goes on from NC_045427.1 coordinate 558,552,076, forward strand.
GAAATCCTGACAAGCATAAAGTCTGGTTAGGAAATAGATGAGGATATAGAGAAGATGGGACTGGAAAGAATATTCCAGTAGACAGAAGCTCCTTGGCATAGCATGGCATAGCCTAGCATGGCATAACATGGCATGTTTGGAACCTCTTCCCCCATATGCAATTTTAAAAAACATTTCCATATTTGTCATGCTGCTCAAGAAAAATCATATCAAAAGAGAAAAAAAATGAGGGGAAAAAAACAACAACAAAAAAAAGTGAAAATACTATGCTTTGATCCACTTTCAATCTCTGTAGTTCTCTCTCTGGATGTTTATGGCATTTTCCACCAGAAGTCTATTGAAATTGCCCTGATTGTTGAAAAGTTCATTACAGTTGATTTGATGCCTCTTAATGCTAGTATCTTCCCTTTTTTTGATTATCTTTAGCTTATCTGATAAATATCTTGTTATTCCATAGCTATTTGCAGAGTCCCTGGGTCATAGTTTTGGTATTTAATAAATGCTTGCTTGTTGCTTGAAAGGTAGGAGTGTGGCCCTTAAGAGGGAACCTAATATAATCTCTCACTGAGAAAGGGGAGGACAAAGTCTATTCTACGTACTACTAGCCTTCATGTGGTCCATAATGTAGACAAAAGGACAGCAGTTTCTTTGTGGTTGAAAACTTCATCCAGCGCTTCCTGTCTTTGCCAGAGACTGACGTTAGATTTATTCTGAAAAGACTTTATTTATTTGAATGGGTGAAATTCTCTTTTCTCCTTTGGTTTTGCTGTCAACCTGAATCTGATCTACTAGTAGATTTAAACATTGGCAATATATTAACTTTCTTTCTTGGTATTTATTGTGGCTTTGACTACCTGAAGATGAGAAATGTTGAATGTTTTCTCTTAAAAGCTTGTCTTGCTCACAACTTCTTAACATACCTTTATATTTGAGGATTTCCACAAATCTTACTTTTCCTCTGGCACACTTACCTGGGGAACATATACTTGCCCAGTCAGGGAGCACTGTCCAATCCTTTGACAGGGGAAGAATTCCTTCTAGAGCCAATGAGAGAAGGGAGCCTGTCTTCAGTTTTACAGAGCAAAGGAAATTTTCTGCTGCCATGCTGGGAAGTAGGCCTCCATGAAGGCAGTGGTCACTGGGCTTTTTCTTCCAGAGAGTGTTTAGTTTCAGGGCAGTTGTTTATGCAAAATAGTAGATTTCCCCTGCTAAATGCAAGAAATCTAGACCACATAGATAGAAAAGTGGTTCCCTTGGGTTGGAGGGCAGGGAAAATTTGTCCTTCAGACCCTTTCCTGAAGCTGAACCTGCCACTTTGACTTAGACCTCATTTAGACATATGGAAGGGAGGATTCCTTCTCTGGTCTAGAAGGTTATCTTTGTTATCCAAACTAAAGGAAAGAATTGAGGGTTCCCTTTATTCTATTTGTGTGTCTTTAGTATGCTAAATTAGTATTTCTGCCAGTGTAATTTCCATAAATTTTGTCCTTGGCAGTTGCATAGCAGGAATGTTTTCTATGTTCCTACATTAAAAAAATTTCCTAATAGATCCCTATCTAGCAAACCATCCCTTATAACAAAGAAAACAAAAGAAAAATTAAGCCAAATTTGCCATTATAATATAGTGTTCTATATCAACAGTATCCCACTTCTACAAAGATGGGAGAGAGGTACACATTGCCATATCTCTTTTTTGAAACCAAGCTTGGGACTTTATAATTAAACATCATTTAGTTTTATTTTTTAAGTTTCTCCAAGTACGTTGTTGTAGTCATTGTTTATATTGTTTTTCTGGTTCTCCTTATTTCACTTTTTAATCAGTTAATAGTTGTATACTTTTCTGAATTCCTCACTTTCATGATTTCTTACAATGCAGTAATTGTCTACTATATATATTCAGTTACCATAATTTGTTTAGTCATTTCTCCAACTGCTGGGCATCTACTTTCTTTGCAGTTTTTTTTTCATACAGCAAATTATTTTGGTGCATATGAGACTTTGCTTTCTATCTTTAACCTACTTTGGGAATGTGCCTGGCACTGGTGGGATTGTTGGGTCAAAAGATATGGTCATTTTAGACATTTGGCATAATCCATATTTGCTTTCGAGAATGGTTGGAACATAGTTCCACCAAATACATATTGGTTTGTTTGTCTTTTTACATTCTCTTTGGAATTCACTATTTCTGACTTTTGTTATCTTTGTAAATTTGCCTAGGTATAAGTTAAAACCTCACAATATTGATATGTATTTATCATATTAATGATTTTTGTTATAGTTGCTAAGCTTGAAATTCTTTTGACAACTGTTTGTTCATACTCCATGGGGATTGGTGTGTGTGTGTGCGCACGCACGTTGTGTGTGTTTGTTCCCTGTATAAGTTGGCTGTCAGTCCAAATGCAAAGATTTCCTCCCTCCCCAACCTTTGTTGTTGTTGCTGTTGTTGTTATTTGCTTGCTTGTTTTTTTCTCATTTTTTTTCTTTTTTGATTTGATTTTTCTTGTGCAGCATGATAAATGTGGAAATATGTTTAGAAGAACTGCACATGTTTAATCTATTCTGGATAATTTGCTGTCTAGATGAGAAGCTAAGGGAGAGAGAAAAATTTGGAATAAGGTTTTGCCAGGATGAATGTTGAAAGCTATCTTTGTATGTATTTTGAAAATAAAAAGCTATTGTCAAAATAAAAAAAAAATTCACCTCCTATCTGATAATGTTCTAATTTTTAAAAAAGTGTGTCCTTTAAAATTCAGTTTACATATATACATTTTCAACTTGCTCTATATATTATGTATATTATTTATTATGTTGGTGTAAACTTAATTTCTCTAAAACTATTTTTAGTTGTTTGTTTTTTTTGTTTCATCAATTCTTGTCAAGTAGGGAACATCTCAAATAATTGTGACATAGGTAATACCTTGATTTATATGGATAATAGGTGCCATAAAAATTTACAATTAGAACTTCCCTTGAGTAGAGGCAGTGAAAAAAACTTGGGCAGTATCTCCTTAGCTGACTCTAATAAGGAACACTTACTATAATCAATTTTTAAAAAAATCTTGAAATCCCTGAAGTAAAATTCTGATAATCTTGACTGGCTTATGTGGGCCCTTTAACCATATAAGCTCAGACGCACCATTTTTTTTTGAGCCTGGCTATTGTTATAAGCTTGGGGATTTGTACATTCTCTCTACTCAAAAAGGCAGAAAAATTATGCTTCTCAAGCAATCATTATTTTGATTCATTTGTCTCAGTACTCATTTCTATAGCTTACCTTTCCACTTGATTTTCCTTTAGATGTAGCTTTGAGTTCTAGTTCAATTAACTCCTCAAATATTACACTTGCCCTCCTTATCTTGCATGATTGTGGTTGCTAATATTCACCTCTGATGGGTGGGTGTCCTGATTCTGGCATCTGATCTTGAACTTCATACTTAAGATTTCTTCCTCCCTTCCAATGATTTTTAGGTGTTCATCCAACTGACTGCTACTCTTTAGCTCTCTTCCTGATTTAAATTGGGAAAATATATTTTTCTTTCTACTTTAGCTAGCCTTGATGAAAAGACTACATGAACTGACCTTAGATTGATCTTAGTCAGATATATCAATCTACAAATATTTTGTTTTGTACTAGGCTCCTCTGGGGATACAAATTCAATGAATGATATACTTATTTCAAGTAGTTTACATTTTATGGGAAGGCAAGTAATATAAATGTATATAAGAAATAAATAGAAGAATAGATACAATTAAATGTAAAATATAAGAAGTAGCAATTGAGGAAATCAGAAAAGTATTCATGTAAAAGATGGATACTTCTTAAGGGAAGAGAGAGATTCTATGAGATAGCCATTAACAGGGAATACATTTCAAGCATGGAGACTGATTACTGCAAAGGTTCACAAGCATGGAGCTGAGACATGAAGTGTGTGAGGAATTGCCAATGGGCCATTTTGGCTGGTTTACAAAGAGCAGAGGGAAAACTAAATGGATCCAGTTTGTGAAGAGCTTTAAAAACTAAAAGAATGAGTTTATATATTTATTTATTCCAGAAGTGTAGGGTGCCCCTAGAATTTATTGAGTAGGATTTAGTGATGTGAACAATTCTGTCATTAAGGAAAACTACTTTAATATATATTATTTTAAAGCTTTTTATTTTCAAAATATATTCATAGTTTTCAACATTCATCCTTGCAAAATCTTGTGTTCCAAAATCTTTTCTCCCTTTCCCTCTCCCTCTCTTAGATGGCAAGTAATCCAATATATGTTAAACATATACAATTCTTCTATACATATTTCCGCAATTATCATGCTGTATAAGAAAAATCAATTCAAAAAGGGAAAAAATGAGAGAGAAAAAAAAATCAAGCAAATAACAACAAAGAAAATGAAAATACTATGTTGTGATCCACACTCAGTCCCCTCACAGTCCTCTCTCTGGGTGCAGATGGCTCTCTCCATCACCAGTCCATTGGAACTGTTCTGAATCATCTCATTGTTGAAAAAAGTCATATTCATCAGAATTGGTCATTACACAATCTTCTTGTTGTCATGTATAATGATCGCCTGGTTTTGCTCATTTCACTTAGCATCAGTTCATATAAGTCTCTTTAGGCATTTCTAAAATCATCTTGTTCATCATTTTTATAAAATAATACATTCCATTTCATTCCATTCATATATCATAACTTATTCAGCCATTCTCCAACTGATGGGCATCCACTCAATTTCCACCACAAGAAAAGCTGCTTCAAATATTTTTGTACATGTGGGTCCTTTTCCCTTTTTTCATGACCTCTTTGGGATTCAGGTCTAGTAGAGACACTGGATCAAAGGGTATGCACATTTTGATAGCCCTTTGGTCCTAGTTCCATATTGCTCTCCAGAATGGTTGGATCACTTCACAACTCCACCAGCAATGTCCCAGTTTTCCCTCATCCCCTCCAACATGCATCATTATCTTTTCTTTGTCATCTTAGCCAATCTGAGAGTAGTGTAATGGTACCTTAGAGTTGTCTTAATTTGCATTTCTTTGATCAATAGTGATTTAGAGCATTTTTTCATAAGACTAGAAATGGTTTTAATGTATTCATCTGAAAATTGTCTGTTTATACCCTTTCACCATTTATCAGTTACAGAATGGCTTGTATTCTTATAAATTTGAGTCAGTTCTCTCTATATTTTAGAAATGAGGCCTTTATCAGAACCTTTGGGTATAAAATTTTTTTCCCAGTTTACTTCTTCCCTTCTAATCTTATCTACATTGGTTTGTTTGTACAAAAACTTTTTAATTTAATATAATCAAAATTATCCATGGGAAATAAGGGCATGGAAATAGTTTCTAGCCTTACTGTCTTCTTGCACTCTTCTTTTGGATACAGTAACTCCTCCACTCACATGTATTTAGGGCATTAACTTCCCTATATGCACCCCACATCCAATGATCTTAAAACTTGAAAGTAACTAAAAAGAAACTCATCTTCAAAAAAAAGTTGTAGAAATCCGTGTTGTAATTCATTGCTGAGGTCAATCAGGTTTTGAGATAGCTAAATTTAAGCAGGTTTTGAAACTAGGTTGGGGTGACATAACTTAGAGAATAGAGAAACCAGACTGAGGATGGGTAGTAAATATGGATTTATTGGATCTATCCTTTTCTATCTTATTAGCTACTTTGTTTTAAGCCACTGAGGAAAGTTTGTTTGCTATTGGATACCAATTTTGCCTTTGATGCTGGAGTTAAAATTCCCAAGGGCCGATATCCTTGTTATATGAATAGAATAAAGATTCTAATAACTAGGGAACATCCAAAATAATACTGATGGTATAACTGAGTGGACTTTGGAATTAAACAATAAATAGACATGTTCCTTGAAGTTATTCGAAGCTTCAGTGTGGACTCTTCTTCCTTTGAGGAGGACTCTACTGTCCTGTTGGAGAGAAAATTTTGTTTTGGTACATTTTCCCCCTAAAATCTTGGTAAAGGATTTTCTTGTTGTTTTACTTCACAGAGCTTGATGTTATAAAGAAAAAGAAAATGCCACAGGCTTTCCTAGTTCCCAGCTTTGGCAGGATGTTGGTAGTCCTCAGATTTCTGAGCACCTTTTTTTTCCCCACCCATTTTTGAGACTTTTAAAACTTTATCTTCCTCCTTTGTGGTGTCTTGTTTCAGAGGCCATGCAGTTAAGTTTCATTTGTTGCTGACAGAGAGTTCTCTAAGAACTTTCTTTTTTCCAAAAGACAGGCACTTTTGTTGAGTACAGATTTGGTACTGTACTCTTAACATCTAGACCTTCTTCAGTTCAAATACTCACTTTCCAAGTAAGCTAGCCTTGAAATCAAGTTAAAGCCCTTTATGTCGGTTACTAATGGCCCCAGTATATTTGGATCAGCTAGATGATTCAGTGGATAAAGTGCCAGACTTGGAAGACTTAGCTTTCTGAATTCAAATATACTCAGATACTTACTAGCTATGTGACCCTGTGCAAATCATTTAAATCTGTTTGCTTCAGTTTCCTGATCTTTAAAATGAGTTGGAGAAAGAAAAGGCAAACTGCTCCAGTTTCTTTGCCAAGAAACCCCAAACGTGTCACAAAGCATCAGACATGACAAAATGAATAAACAATACAATATCATTTTTGGATTTGGTATGGTAATGGTGGCTATCTTTAGTGCTGACATGTCAACCAAAATTTAGGGTATGATTATGCCCTCCAAATGCAAAGACTTTGCCAACTCATAAGCTCTAGGCATTAATATAGACTTGTTCTGGATTCTCCTGGGAGAAGATAGTTGTGTGATCTCCTTCTCTGGGACTAGTCTAAATACTCAGAGCATGAATGGTGATCGTCACACAGTTAGCATGAGGACTTTTTTGTCCTGGGCTTTCCTCTGCTTCCAGAGCTTTTTTGTGCTCAAGTTCTTTACCAATAGTAATGTTTTCTGTAAATAGTGCAGTTGGTAAATGTTGGAATCACTAGTGATGTTCAGGGATTGAATGTTTCTAAACCCATTTATGAGAAATTAGAGATCTGCAAAAAACATTTTGGGGAGAAGGGGGTAGCAGCTCCTGAAGCTTTCTTTACATGCTGAATATTCTGAAGTGTTTTTCCTGAATTTTCTAGAACTTCTAGGACTTGAGAAGTCTGAATAACAGTTTTGCAGTTATGGGAGTAGAAGAAGAAAGAATTTTAGGCTTGGAATAAGCAGAGATCTGGGTTTGGATTTTATCCTTGAATTTAGCTTTATAATGCTAAGCAAGTCACTTGAGTTTAGGAGTTTGTTTCCTAATTTCAAAATATTGAGGTAGGTAATAGTGGTAGTACCCACCTTGCAGGATTGTTGGTAGGAATCAAATGACATGATATATGTAAAAGGCTTTAAAAATCTTAATTGCTTTCTAAATGCCAGCTGCTATTACTCTTGAGTTAGGAAAGGAGAAACAAATAGTCAGAAATTCTGGGTTCTAGTTCTGGCTCGGTCTTCAATGTGCTGTATGACTTCAGATGAGTCATTCCATTTCTTTTTTTTTATTTTTAAAAATTGAAAATCTTTTTTTTAAATAGCTTTTTATTTACAAGTTATATGTATGGGAATTTCACAACATTGACAATTGCCAAACCTTTTGTTCCAATTTTTCCCCTCCTTTCCCCTAGATGGCAGGATAACCAGTAGATGTTAAATATATTAAAGTATAAATTAGATACACAAGTATACATGACCAAACCGTGATTTTGCTGTACAAAAAGAATCAGACTCTGAAATATTGTACAATTAGCCTGTGAAGGAAATCTAAAATGCAGGCAGGCAAAAATATAGAGATGGGGAATTCAATGTAATGGTACTTAGTCACCTCCCAGAGTTCTTTCACTGGGTGTAGCTGGTTCAGTTCATTACTACTCCATTGGAACTGATTTGGTTCATTTCATTGCTGAAAATGGCCAGGTCCATTAGAATTGATCATTATATAGTATTGTTGTTGAAGTATATAATTATCTCCTGCCCCTGCTCGTTTCACTCAGCATCAGTTTGTGTAAGTCTCTCCAGGCCTTTCTGAAATCATCCTGTTGGTCATTTCTTACCGAACAATAATATTCCATAATATTCATATACCACAATTTATTCAGCCATTCTCCAATTGATGGGTACTGACTCAGTTTCCAGTTTCTGGCCACTACAAAGAGGGCTGCCATAAACATTCGTGCACATACAGATCCCTTTCCCTTCTTTATGATCTCTTTGGGATATAATCCCAGTAGTAACACTGCTGGATCAAAGGGTATGCACAGTTTGATAACTTTTTGAGCATAGTTCCAAATAGTCATTCCATTTCTTGCTGATTCAGTTTCTTCATCTATAAAATGGGATAACAATAATATGACTATGTATGTAATAGAGCTGTCATGAGGATCAGATAAAATATTGGCTGTGAAAGTGCTTTGAAGACAATGTGGTTCATTAACCATCTACAATTATTATTATTATTTGGGCTATATGAAAAGATCTGTTTTCCCCCCAAATTACTATAGTAATCCATGTTTGTGTTTGCACACACAATTGTTATAACATCTTAGTTATTCAAATCCCTGCTTTTATTCTCAATCATCATAGTGTATAGCTGGCCATCTGAGTTGCAGAATTTTATAGTCTTATGTCATAGTTTATATTCTTCTCTAGTCTTTGAATGGTTTTGGAAAGTTGAGATGGAATCTGTTTAGGAATCTTAAGCTCCTTGAACAAATTTGCTTTAGATCCAATATTATTAGTACAATTGTCTCAGGATAGTCCAGATGTTTTACTTACATGATATTTTTATATTAAAAAAGAACCCAAAACAAATGGGTCATAAGCTCTGGGAATGGGAGGGTTTTTTAATAGAGAGATTGAATTTGCTGAAGAAGCAATTGATCAACATAAAAATATAATATAGAATGAATGTTAACTGGAGCTTATACAGGAAACCATTTGTTAGCAGCAATATCAGGTAATCTCTAGGACTGTGAGTCTACCTACCAAAGATTATCTTCTCTCTTTACCAAGAAGTTCTTCTCTAGAACCCAGACAAACATTTGATCATGGAGAAGAAAATCAAATGATGGCAAAACTGTGTCCCCTTCTTTTAGGAATGCCTCACTCTTCCAGCATATTAGGTTGTAGTTTTTCTTTCTTTCCTTTAGCCAGTCTTTGTGGCAGAGAAATATTTCTGCAGGTCCACAAGAACATCCTGAAAGATAGAAGGTGACTTTGGGATTTCAAACATTATGAGAAAAGAAATAGACACTGGCTTAGAGTCACCAAACCAGATCCATCATTGGGAATCTAGGCTAATACTATGCCTTGTGCTCATTATTGAAGGACTTTAGCCTAAATCAAACTTCCCAAACTCTGTTCACATCATGGGTAACTATGAGAAGTTTCTTCTTGGTTTTTTCAAAGGTGAGTTTTGAAAACTATCTTTGCATGTATTTGGAAAAACAAAATGCTATTTTAAAAAAAGAAGAAGTAGTTTCTTGTCTTTCTGACACTTTCCTTCCCTAGTAGGGAACAAATATCCCTGTCCAATATTGTTGGCCACCATTTTACTGTTAATGTTTTTGAGTAGCTAGAAAGGGAAAACATATTACAATAGTAGATAGGTGTTAGGTGTTCATGCCTTTTTTTTTTTAAGTTTTGTTTAAATGAAATATGATTATGAGGCTTCTTCACTTAAAGAGACTTATAAAAAGAAGGCAGTTGGGATTAAGTGACTTGTTCATGATCACACAGCTAGGAAGTGTTAGTCTGATGATGGATATGAACTCAGGTCCTCCTGACTCCAGGGCCGGTGTTCTATCCACTGTGCCATCTAGCTGCCCCTATATTTTAGTTATATTTATTAAATCAAATCTCAAGAGAATATAGTACATTATCACAATTGAAACCAAAGAAAAGATTTGGAAGGTATTTTAAGACCTCCATCAGTAAGGAATGTCAGCACTTGTGGGAGGGTCAGAGAAGCTAAAAGAAAAGAGAATGGTTTTCTTGCCCCTAGAAAGTGAAGCAGTAGCCAAATTTCCCACAGGAAAAATTGTTCTGAGGTTATATTCTGAGATTGTTGGTAATTTAGGAGAAGGATCATTGCTCTTTAATGTCTTCTTATCTTGTTTGTCTTTAAATGACTCTATTTGACTATCTCTCTTGATGGCAATGGAAATATTACCACCATTTAGCCTTTACTCAGATTCTACAATGTGCTAGATGTACGGTACACATGAAAGGCATAATCCTTGCCCTCAGGCAACTGAGATGCTGAAACTATTCACTGACCTTCATTTTAGTTCAGATTTCTTTTTTCTTTACTGATTGGCTCTCCTTTTGAGTCCTGAAGGGTGGTTGGTTCAAGGATGGTAGCTAGTTGAGCCAGAATAGTCTGATAATGTATAAATATCCCCAAACTGGGCTTTGTTGCTGGGGATGAGAAGCTGCAGAAGAAGGTAATGCGAGGTTTGGTGGGTACTGGTCATCCCTTGTTTGCTAAATCAGAGTTTTTTAATGCCATTGTCCTAGATAGTCAATTTTGCCTTAGTCCTTTTTTTTTTTTTTTTTTTTGACTTATTCAAAGCTGAGATTGTGAGCTCTGGCATAGAGCTAACAAAAGCCTAATTATATTTCATTGTTATCTTATCCCTGTAAGTTCTAGATACTACAGGTCTTATTATTATTTTATTACCGATAAAGGATAATTGCTTATGGTCACATCTGCTCTAATAAGTGTTTGGGAATCAGGATTTAGAACACAAGTCTTTCTTTGCTCATTATGAGGCGAATGCTGCCTTTCATGATGTATGTAAAGCAAAATAGAATTAAACAAATTAGTAGGTAATAAACATATCATTCAAAGGCTGCTGATTGATTAGTGGTTGAGTTACTGGGCTTAAAAATCAGAAGACCTGAATAAAAATCTGGTATTTACTAGCAATGTGACCCTAAGTCAAATCACTTAATCTCTTTTTGTGCCCCAGTTTCTTCAGCTGTTAAATGAAGATGATATACCTTCCAGGATTTGTTATGAGGACCAAATGAGATAATAGTAAAATGCTTAGAATAGTACCTGACACATAGTAAGAATTATATAAATACTGGGCCTTATTCTTATATAGGTTATAAAATATATTTATTCTATGATACCTTCCAGTGCTACCTGAAATTCCATCTTTGGCTTGTCTTTTAATAGTTGACACCTTTGTGGTGGTCCTTTTGCTCTTTACATTGATTTGTTGTATGGGGTTTTCCATATTTCCTTCTATTTATCATTTATATAGTACCATAAAATTACAGTATTAAACTAATAAATTGTTAATTGATTCATCTCTTCTCTGTCCCATGTTATTTTGCCATTATAAAGTATAGCTTTGATTACTGTCATGTGAAAGATACTTTTTTTTTCTTTTTATCATATATTTAAGCAAAATCCTAGCAATGGAATTGATGAGTTTTGTGATTCTTACTATATCGTGTTCCAGAATGTTACATCAATCTATAGTTTTGCCAACAGTGTATTAAAATGTCTCTCTTCCTGCACTCCTAATAACACTAAATTTGATTTAAAAATTTTTTTTCACTACTTTTGACATTCTGCAGGATATAAGATATTGCTGAAGATACTAAAGGTTATTTTTGATTACATTTCTCTAACCTTTAATGAATTTGAGAATTATTTCATCAATTGATAATTTGAATTTTTTTCCTTCAAAACTCATTCATGTCCTTTGACTTCCATTGATTAGTGTGATTTAATCTTAAAGGTCTAATTCAGTTTCTTATACATGTTGTATTTAGTTTTTATTTTTTGAACCTGAAGTTGCTATTGTGAATCATTGTGGCTTCAGGGAATGGTTTGACTAGCAAGTTGACCTGCTTTGAGGTTAAAAAGCCTTTGGGCTTCTTGCTTTACAGAGAAAAGACCCTTGATTTCAGCTTTATGAAATATCAAAATTAAAGAAACTTTACTCTTTTTAAAAGAACGGGACCACCTGGCTAAAGCTGTCCTGAAGGTCAAAAAGGCATTTCACTTATTTGTTTAGTTGAACAAATCCCAAGAGTGAAGCCTGACAAGCTTGAATAATGTGAGAAAGTGGACTTAGGCTTGATGAGGAGTCTTGAAAAACAAATCCATTTTAGTTGAGGCAATGTATGAGGAGTCTTGAAAAACAAATCCATTTTAGTTGAGGCAATGTATTTGACTGCATATGACTCCACAAAATATGATAATAATAATTCAACAAGACTTCATTATCAACAAGCACTATTTCTCTTATCTTTTTTTCTTGCTAATAGCCAAATTTCAAGTAAAAGTATTCTATAACTATCACCTTTATTTCCTCTCAATCCCTGTCCCTGCATTCTTGACTTCTGATCTCTGAACTTCAATAAAATTGATCTACGAAGCTATTAAGCATCTCATTTTTGTTAAAACTTGAAAAAATTTATATATACTTTCTTCAATCAGTAAAAATCTTGTTTCTCTGTAAGACATTCCTACTTTCCCATTGAGAAGGAAAGAAAAACATGTATAATCTAGCAAAACAAATTTCTGCATATCTGATATATACTTTATTCTATGCCATCCTGTCTTTATCATTACATGGATAGCATGTTTCACCTTTAGTCCTCTGAAAGAATCGTCTTTAATCTTTGTATAAATTGTTCAATTAGTTCTGTCCACTTCACTGTTTACTTCACTCTGTTCACTTCCTACAGGACTTTCCCAGGATTCTCTGAAACAACTCTTTTTATATAACACAATAGTATTCTGTCAATTATATGCTATAACATGATCAGCTATTCCTCAGTTTATCCCTCAGATCAAGGCAATCCCTCAGATTCCCTTGTTTTGCTACCTTAAAAAAACTATACATATTTTCATACATCTTTAGGATTTGTTTTGCACAAAACCAATCCTTATCTTAATTTACCCTCCCTCTAATTTTCTTCCTTCTATTGTTTCTCTCCTATTTCCTATTGAATACAATGTATTTTTAAGTCCAACTGTTAGTTTGGCATGTTCAGATGAGAGTGAGGTTTAAATGTTTTCTACTCCTTCTAATCCCTCATTTGTATAGATATATAGATATATATGCATATATATGTAAATGTGTGTTTGTGTGTGTGTACATACATACATATATATAACACACATATCTTATATGTATATACTTGTGGACTCAGCCATTATCAGCTAGCTGGGAATCTCTGCTCATTCTATAGAGCTGTAGACTCCCATTTGCCGTGGAATTTCTGCTCTTGTTATTCTTTTGCAGGTCTCAGTTGGGTTCTTATACTCTTCCCTGTTTTGTGGCATTGGAACCACATAATTATTGCTTCTAAACTTGCTACACTCTCTTATTGACTAGGGTTTGAGTTTATTGGGGTGGAGTTAGGTTGAGTGCCCTGTATTTGTGACCTGGATATGCATCATGGTCAGTGAAGCAGCCAGTTCTAACTACCCCTGTTGGGGTACCCTCATAACCCTCATATAGGTCTGGGATCCCTTCTTGCCCCAGTTTACTTCTCTCTGGGCACTGGTGCGCTCTGCATAAGGCCTTGTCTCCTCATCTGCAAATCTGCGTCTCTATGCTAACCTGAGCTGGAAAAATAATTTGCTGTCACCTTAGGTTGGATTTCCCCTTCAGGATTAGATCTCATGCTTTTTCTAGACCTATTTGGAGAAGGGTATTTTTTTGTTTGTTTTTGTTTTTGTTTTTGTTTTTGCAAGGAGGAGGTAATGCCTTGCTACATTGCTTCCTGCTACTCTGCCATCTTGACTCCTATTGATCTTTTATTTGCCATATCTAATGTTATTTTCTGAATTCTTGTTCTATTTGGCCTTTAGCATTTCCTACTCTTAGCTATCCTCTCCTGGATACACTTTGTTTTGAATTTTCTTGAAACCACTCTCTTAGTAGTTCTACTTATCTGACTTCTCTCACTCTTTTTGCTAGGTCATTATTTATGTGATGTCCCCTAACTGTAAATGTGCCCTAGAATTCTTTCCTGTGTTGTTTACTTTTTGCTTCATTCTTTCTTGGTGACCTCATCACCTCCCATGAGTTTAATTATCATCTTGTAGATGACTTCCACCCAGCTCATTTTATCTAACCCTATCCTTTCTCTTGGTTTCTCTAGTCCTACATCTTTCTTCCAAAATCCATTCCTCTTTTGAATTTACCTATTTCTATCAAGGATATACCACTACCCTTCCTATTACCCAAGTTTGTAATCATGTTATCTTCAACTCTTCATTCTCCTTTACCATATATATTCAATTAGTTGTCAATCAAATCTTGTCATTTCTTTGAGCAGGCTAATTTCAGAAAAGCCTAGAAAGATTTACATGAACTAATGCTGAGTGAAGTGAGCAGAACCAAGAGAACATTGGACACAGCAACAATAAGATTATGTGATAACCAGCTGTGATGGACAATGATGTTTTTCAACAATGAGCTAATTCAGGCCAGTTCCAATAGACTTATAATGGAAAGAGCCATGCACATCCAGAGAGAGGATTGTGAAGACAATGTGAATCAAAGCATAGTATTTTCATCTTTTTGTTGTTGTTTGTTTGATTGCTTGCTTTTTCTTTCTTGATCTGATTTTTCTTTCTTTTTAAAAAATTTTTTAAAAGCTTTTTATTTTCAAAATATATGCATAGTTTTCCGCATTCACCCTTGAAAATATTTTTCTCCTTCCTTTCTCCCTATCCCCTCCCTTAGATAGCAAGTAATTCAATATAGGTTAAACATGTGCAATTCTTCTATCCATATTTCCACAGTTAACATGCTGTATTAAAAAAATCAGATGAAGGGAAAAAATGAGAAAGAAAACAAAAATCAAGCACACAACAAAAAAAATGAAAATACTGTGTTGTGATCCACAGTCAATTCCCACAGTGCTCTCTCTGGGTACAGATGACTTTATTTATCACAAGATCATTGGAACTGGCGTTGAAAAGAGTCATGTCCATCAAAGCTGGCTATCACATAATCTTATTGTTGATAGCTATGTCCAATGTTCTCTTGGTTCTACTCACTTCCTTTAGCATTAGTTCATGTAAGTCTTTCCAAGCTCTCTGAAATCATCCTTTTGATAGTTTCTTACAGAACAATAATATTCCATTACATTCATATACCATAATTTACTCAGCCATTGTCCAACTGATGGGCATCCACTCAGTTTCTAATTCTTTGCCACTACAAAAAGGCTGCCACAAACATTTTTACATGTGGGTCCTTTTCCCTTTTTTATGATCTCTTTGGGATTCAGGTCTAGTAGAGACACTGATCAAAGGGTATGTACAGTTTGCCCTTTGGGCATAATAATTCCATATTTCTTTCCAGAATGATTGAATCACTTCACAACTCCACCAGCAATGTATTAATATCCGTTTCTCCAACATTTATCATTATCTTTTCTCGTCATCTTAGCCAATCTGAGAGTTGTGTAATAGTACCTCAGAGTTATCTTAATTTGCATTTCTTTGATCAATAGAAATTTAGAGCATTTTTTCATATGACTAGAAATGATATTAATTTCTTCTGAATATTGTCTGTTCTTTGACCATTTATCAGTTGGAGAATGGCTTGTATTCTTATAAAGTTGAGTCAGTTCTCTATATAGAGATGAAACTTTTATTAGAACCCTTCGGTGTAATTTTCCCCCCCCCCAGTTTATTGCTTCCCTTCTAATCTTGCCTGAATTGGTTTTGTTTGTACAAAAACTTTTAAATTTAATATAATCAAAATTATCCATTTTGCATTCCATAATGTACTCTAGCTCTTTGACCACAAATTCCTTCCTTCTCCTCAGATCTGTGGAGGTAGACCTTTATTTTTATATATTTGCTTATAGTATCTTTCTTTATGTCTAAATCATGAACCTATTTCAACTTTATCTTGAGTATAGGGTGTTAGATGTGGACCAGTGCTTAGTTTCTACTATACTAATTTCCAATTTTCTCAGCAATTTTTGTCAAACAGTGAGTTCTTATCACAGAAATTGAAATCTTTGGGTTTATCAAACACTAGATTACTTATAATCATTGACTATTATGTCTTGTGAATCTAATCTATTCCATTGATCTTATTTCCTAGTCAATACCAAATGGTTTTGATGACTGCTTTATAATATAGTTTTAGATCTGGTACAGCTAGGCCACCTTCATTTGCATTTTTCATTAATTCCCTTGAAATTCCTGACCTTTTGTTCTTCTAGATGAACTTTTTTATTATTTTTCTAACTCTGTAAAATAATTTCTTTAGAGTTTGATTGGTATGGCACTGAATAAGTAAATTAATTTAGGTAGAATTATCTTTTTTATTATATGCGCTCAGCCTACACTTCTTGATATTCTTCCAGATGACTTTATTTGTGTGGAAAGTGTTTTATAATTGTATTCATATAGTTTCTGACTTTGTTCTGTTAAGTTGACTCCCAAATATTTTATATTATCCAGTTATTTTAAATGGAATTTTACTTTTTATCTCTTATTGATGGACTTTGTTGGTAACATACAGAAATGTTGATGACTTAAGTGGATATATTTTGCATCCTACGACTTTGTTAAAGTTGTGAGTTGTTTCCAGAAGTTTTTAAGTGGATTCTCTAACTATATCATCATATCATCTGCAAAGAGTGATAATTTGGTTTCCTCATTACCTACTCTGATTCCTTTAATTTTTTTCCTTCTCTTAAATAATTTAAGTAAAATATTGAATAGTAGCGGAGATAACAGACATCCCTGTTTCATCCCTGATCTTATTGGTAATGTGTCCAGCTTCTCCCTATTACAAATAATGCTTTGATAATGATTTTAGATAGATGCTGCTTATAATTTTTAGGAAAATTCCATTTATTCCGATGCTCTTTAGAGTTTTTAATAGGAATGGGTGTTGGATTTTGTCCAAATGGTTTTTCTGCATTTATTGAGATAATCATATGATTTCTGTTAGTTTAGATATTGATATAGTCAATTATGCTAATAGTTTTTCTAATATTGAACCTGGCCTGCATTCCTGGTATAAATCCCACTTGGTCATTGTGTATTATCCTGATGATAACTTGCTGTAATCTCTTTGCTAATATTTTATTTAAGATTTTTTGCATCAATATTTTTTAAAAGTATTCATCTGTTGGAATCTTTACAAATTATTAAGTCATTAGAGTTGATAGAGACAATAATTATCTAATTTAGCATGGTTCAATATGATTGATTTGATCTTAGAAGGAGATATTTTGGGCCAGAACTTGAAAACAAGGTACTACGTACAGCTGATAGAAACGATGCTTGTGTTCACACCTTTAGAGAGCTCATAGAAGCAAGAAATATTTAAGTACTCATTGGAATTCACATGTTTGGGAGATTTCAGGGTTTAGAAAGAGATATTTGAATTCACATCTCCCCTGAAGCTCTTGGGGCCAGAGAGCACGCTGGGAGATATCCCACAATCCCAGTCTCGGAGAAGCAGCATAAATACAGCTCCAGTGAGCCACCCGAGAGTTTTTACTTGGAAACATTCCCAGGGTTCGGAGAGGAGCACTCTGGATTGAGAGCCAGAAGCCCTCTCTCGGAGGCAAGACAGATTCACCTTGGTTGCTGGCTGGAGGCTGAAGAAAGCAGAGGCAAAGGACAAAGCTGCAAGAGCTCTTAGAACCAAGCAGAAAGATAGGCCTCTAAGAAAAACTAACTGGGCTATATTTGAGACAATAAAAGATCTGAACTTTTAGCACCTGGATGTATTTGGAGTGATTAACTGAAACTAAGGCTGCCTTCAGAAAACCTCCCCAAGAAACCCTCTCCCCCAGAGAGAACTCTTATATTTTAAAGAAGAAAACCACCAACATTCATCCATTTCACTTAGATTATCAAATTTATTGGCATACAGTTGGTAAAAATAGCTCCTAATTATTCTAATTTCTTCTTCATTGGTTAAAAGTTTTCACTTCTTTTTTGATACTAGCAATTTGATTTTCTTTTTTCCTTTTTCTAATCAAATTAACTAAAGGTTTATCTGTTTTGTTTTTTCATAAAACCAACTTTTTGGTTTTGTTTATTAGATTAATAATTTTCTTTTAAATTTAATTCAATAGCTTTCTTTTAATTTTGTTAATCTCCCCTTTTCTCAGAATTTCAAATTTGATATTTGATTGGGCATTTTTGATTTGTTCTTTTTCTAACTTTTTTAGTTGCATGCCCAATTCATTGAATCTCCTCTTTACTTTATGCAAGTAAGTATCTAGAAATATAAAATTTTCTCTAGGAACTGCTTTGATTACATTCCATAAATTTTGGTATGTTGTCTCATTATTGTCATTCTCTTGGATGAAATTATCAATTGTTTCTATGATTTGTTGTTCCATCCATTCATTCTTTGGGATCAGATTATTTAGTTTCCAGTTAACTTTTTATCTATTTTTTCCCTGATCCTTTATTACATATAATTTTTATTGCAGCATGATCTGAAAAAGATGCATTTACTATTCTGCCTTTTCTGCATTTGATTTTGAAGTTTTTATGCCCTAATGTATGGACAGTTTTTATGTAGGTTCCAAGAAAAAAGTCTGTCTCCATTCAATTTTCTCCAAAAGTTTATCATAACTAACTTTTCTAAAATTCTATTTACTTCTTTTTTTTTCTTATTTATTTATCTAGTTCTGATAGAACAAGGCTTAGATCTCTTACTATAGTATAGTTTTGCTATCTATTTCTTCTTTCAGCTTTCTCAGTGTCTCCTCTAGGAATTTGGATGCTATATCACTTGGTGCATGCATATAAATTTAGTATTGATATCATTATCTATGGTATCCTTTAGCAAGATGTAATTTCCTTCCTTTCTAATTGTCTCTCAGTTAGATCTATTTTTGCTTTTGCTTGATCTGAGATCAGGATTGCTATCCCTGCTTGTTTTACTTCAGCTGAAACATAATAGATTCTGCTCCCACTTTTTACCTTTATTTTGTATGTATCACTCTGCTTTAAATGTGTTTCTTGCAAACAGCATTTTGTAGGATTTTGGCTTTTAATCCAGTCTGCTATACACTTTTGTTTTATGGGAAAATTCATCCCATTCATATTCTCAGTTAAAATTACTAATTCCCCAAGTTGTACTTTTGTCTTTCCCCTCCTCTCCAGTATTATGCTTCTGGCCACCAAATTCCTCAAGCAGCCTTCCCCTTTTACAGCTCCTCCCCTTTTCTTATCTCTTTCCCTTTCTACTTCTGTTCTCCTTTCTGTTTATTAGCTGCCCCCTTTCCTTTCCCCTTTCCTCTCTTAATTCCCTATAGGGTGAGATAAGTTTCTCTATCAATCTAAATATGTTTGATATTCTCTCTTTGCGCCAAATCTGATGAAATTAAGGTTCACACAGTGCTCATCCCCCTTCTTTCTTTCCCTTATTTTTAATAGGTCTTTTTTTGCCTCTTCATATGAGATAATTTATCCCATTTTACCTCCCCTTTCCTCTTCCAGTACAATCTCTTTTCCACTTCTAGTTTTTTTTTTTAATCATCACAGCAAAGTTAAATTATACCTACATCTTCTAAGTATACCCCTAACATAGTGCAAGAGTTAAACATATTATCTTCCCCATATAGAGATGTAAACTTTTTAACCTTAAAAAATATATAGGTTTTTTCTTTTTCTTTTTTAATTTTTTTATATTTCTGTATTTGAAGATCAAATTTTCTGTTCAGCTCTGGTCATTCCATCAAAAATAAATGAAATTCACTTATTTCAATGAATGTCCATCTTTTTCCCTGAGAAAAAGTGCTTAATTTTTCTAGATAGTTGCTTCATAGCTGCAGTCCTGTACCTTTCGGATATATATTCTAGACCCTTCTATCCTTAATAGTGGAAGCTAGTAGGTCCTAGATAATCCTGATTGTGGCTCCTGAATTGTTTCTTTCTGGCTGCTTGCAGTATTTTCTCCTTGATCTGATAATTCTGAAATTTTGCTATGATATTCTTGAAGTTTTTGTTTTAGGGCCTCTTTCACAAGGTGATTGGTGGGTGGATTCTTTCAATGGCTATTTGGTTATAGGACATCAGGGCAGATTTCCTTGATGATTTCTTGAAAGATTATGCGTAGGCTCTTTTTTCATCATGGTTTTCAAGTAGTCCAATAATTCTTTGATTATCTCTCCTGGACCTATTTTCCAGGTCAATTGTTTTTCTGATGAGGTATTTTTATATTTTCTTCTATTTTTTCTTTCTTTCTTTCTTTTCTTTTCTTTTTCTTTTTTTTGGTTTTGTTTGACTGATTCTTAATGTCTCATTGAGTCATTCACTTCCATTTATTCAGTTCTAATTTTTAGTCAGTTATTTTCTTCAGTTAGCTTTTTATCTCCTTTTGCATTTGGATAATTGAACTTTTAAACGAATTCTTTTGTTCATTGGATTTTTTTTTTCTGTTTCATGAATTCTGTTTTTCAAGGAGTTGTTTTCTTTTTTCATTTTGTCAAATCTATTTTGTAAGGAATTACATACTTTT
This sequence comes from Sarcophilus harrisii, assembly GCF_902635505.1. NCBI lineage: Eukaryota > Metazoa > Chordata > Mammalia > Dasyuromorphia > Dasyuridae > Sarcophilus > Sarcophilus harrisii. Next base: position 558,572,595 of record NC_045427.1, read on the forward strand.
TCCATTTAACTAAATCTCTTTTTTAAGGAGTTTTCTTCAGATAATTTATTTCCTTTTCCAACTCTCCTGCAAGGTTCTCATTTCCTTTCCCCCATTTTTTTTTTCTAATTCTCTTTTAAGATCCCTTTTGAATTCTTCCAAGTGAGCCTTATGAGATGGAGGCCAGCTGATAATCACCCTTTGGGACTTCATCTGGAGACGTTTTGCCTTTAAGTGTACTCAGGGTTTGAGGTCTGTTCTTTCCTGTATCCATAAAAGCTATCTATGGTCAGATCTCTTTTTGCTTTTTTGTTAATTTGTAAAGGTTGAAACCTGCCCTTAGGATAAAGAGGAGATTGTCCCAAGTTTCTTTTACAGGCCACAACATCTTTACTCTGCACTGGGGCCTGTGCTGCTGACTTCTTTTCCGTGCTGGGTGGGTATAGCTAAATTATGCTGGGGTCCAGGGGCTCACTATTTGCCTTCTGTAGTTGCATTGGAAGTCTCACAGTTAGTCTGTTGATCCACTGGCTTCTGAACTAGGACAAAATAGCCAATATTGCAGTATTTTAGCTAAGAGTCTCCCAGTAAATTCCCCTTCCAATGCTGCACCTTGGGGTCCTGCCTGGCACCTATCCTGAGCTGTCCCTCTTTCCCCGTCTCCTGATATTGAGACAGACTTTTCCTCAAGTTCTTTCCAAGTATTTGTGGGATCTGAGGGGAGCCTGGAAGTGCTCAAAGACCAGAGAAAACTCTGCCATCTTGGTTCCAGCCCTCTGATCTGATTTTTCTAGAGCAGCTTCATAAATATTGAAGTATATTTAGAAGAATTGCACATGTTTAATCTATATTGGATTGCTTGCTGTCTAGGAAAGGGGAGGGAGAGAAAAGGAGAAAAATTTGGAGCACAAGTTTTTTTTTTTTTTAAATATCGATGCAAAATTTTATTTTTTATTAATTTTTAATTTTTTTTATTAAAACCTTTTATTTTCAAAACATATCCATGGATAATTTTCAACATTCACCCTTGTAAAATCTTGTTTTCCAATTTTTTCCTTCCTTCCCCCCATTCCCTCCTCTAGACAGCAAGTAATCTACTTATGTTAAACATGTGCAATTCTTCTATACATATTTCCACAATTATCATGTTGAACAAGAAAAATCAGATCAAAAAGGGAAAAAATGAGAAAGGAAACAAAATGCAAACAAACAACAAAAAGAATGAAAATACTATGTTGTGGTCCACATTCAGTTCCCACAGTCTTCTCTCTGGGTGCAGATGGCTTTCTTCATCACAAGACCATTGGAACTGATCTGAATCATCTCATTGTTGAAAAAAATCACATCCATCAGAATTGATCATCATATAATCTTGTTGTTGCCATGCATAATGATTTCCTGTTCTGCTCATTTCACCTAGCATCAGTTCATATAAGTCTCTCCAGGCCTTTAGTGAAATCATCCTGCTGATCATTTCTTATAGAACAGTAATATTCCATAATATTCATATACCACAATTTATTCAGCCATTCTCCAATTGATGGGCATCCATTCAGTTTCCAGTTTCTTGTCACTACAAAAAGAGTTGCCACAAACATTTTTGCACATGTGTGGGTCCCTTTCCTTTCTTTATGATCTCTAAGATACAGGCCCAGTAGAGGCACTGCTGGATCAAAAGGTATGCACTGTTTGATTGCCTTTGGGTATAGTTCCAAATTGCTTTCCAGAATGGTTGGATCAGTCCACAACTCTGCCAACAATGTATTAGTGTCTTAGTTTTCCCACATCCCCTCCAACATTTGTTATTATATCATCTTTTCCCGTCATCTAAGCCAATCTATGAGGTGGAACACAAGGCATTTTATAAAGATAAATGTTGAAGACTAGCTTTGCATGTATTTAGAAAAATAAAAAGCTAGTAAAATAATTGCAAAAAGTTTAAAAAAAAAAAAACTTGTCCTTTGTCAATAGGCAATCCCAGGATCATGAGACTTTAGTGAAATTAAGTTATTTTTTTTTTTTATTTAATAGCCTTTTATTTACAGGATATATGCATGGGTAACTTTACAGCATTAACAATTGCCAAACCTCTTGTTCCAATTTTTCACCTCTTACTCCCCACCCCTCCCTACATGGCAGGATGACCAGTAGATGTTAAATATATTAAAATATAAATTAGATACACAATAAGTATACATGACCAAACGTTATTTTGCTGTACAAAAGAATCAGACTCTGAAATATTGTACAATTAGCTTGTGAAGGAAATCAAAAATGCAGGTGAGGCATAAATTTAGGGATTAGGAATTCAATGTAATGGTTTTAGTCATCTCCCAGAGTTCTTTTTCTGGGCATAGCTGGTTCAGTTCATTACTGCTCCATTAGAAATGATTTGGTTGATCTCGTTGCTGAGGATGGCCTGGTCCATCAGAACTGGTCATCATATAGTATTGTTGTTGAAGTATATAATGATCTCCTGGTCCTGCTCTCATTTCACTCAGCATCAGTTCGTGTAAGTCTCTCCAGGCCTTTCTGAAATCATCCTGTTGGTCATTTCTTACAGAACAGTAATAGTCCATAATATTCATATACCACAATTTATTCAGCCATTCTCAACTGATGGACATCCATTCAGTTTCCAGTTTTAGCCACTACAAAAGGGCTGCCACAAACATTCGTGCACATACAGGTCCCTTTCCCTTCTTTATAATCTCTTTGGGATATAATCCCAGTAGTAACACTGCTGGATCAAAGGGTATGCACAGTTTGATAACTTTTGAGCATAATTCCAAACTACTCTCCAAAATGGTTGGATTAAGTTCACAACTCCACCAACAATGCATCAGTGTCCCAGTTTTCCCGCATCCCCTCAACAATCATCATTATTTTTCCTGTCATCTTAGCCAATCTGACAGGTGTGTAGTGGTATCTTAGAGTTGTCTTAATTTGCATTTCTCTGATTAATAATGACTTGGAGCATCTTTTTCATATGACTAGAAATAGTTTCAATTTCTTCATCTGAGAATTGTCTGTTCATATCCTTTGACCATTTTTCAATTGGAGAATGGCTTGATTTTTATAAATTAGAGTTAATTCTCTATATATTTTGGAAATGAGGCCTTTATCAGAACCTTTGACTGTAAAAATATTTTCCCAGTTTATTGCTTCCCTTCTAATCTTGTCTGCATTAGTTTTGTTTATACAAAAACTTTTCAGTTTGGTATAATCGAAATTTTCTATTTTGTGATCAGTAGAAATTAAGTTATTATAAGAGAAATAAATGTTCAGGTGGGATTCAAAGGCCCTGTCTTTACAGAAGTTTACATTTTTATAATAACAGAACAGGAGGAGGAAGGAGAAATGGTGCAACAGAGGTAGGAGAAAAGACAAGACCATTTCTCACAGGAAAGAGTAAGCTGATGACAAAAGCCTTATTTTTTTTTCACTTGGAAACTGTTAGACTACGAAGATTAAAAGGTCTGCTTATCTGCAAAAGATCCCAGCTGCATAAGCATTATCCCAGTCTGGCACAGATTGGCAGGTACCTGTCTTGCCTCCAAGGATAGACAAGGAGTTCAGCTTGAGGTATAATAACAAATTCTGTCAACTCAGGAAGCTTCATCTTTGACATATTTGGGGCTTGCTCTGGTCCAGTGTTTCTAGAAAATACAGCAACTTTCACACAAATAAAGTCAGTTCTAAACAATTAGAAAAATAGCAATTGTATTTAAATTAATCGACTTAATCAGTGCCATAGCAATCTACCTGCCATAATCAGCACATTGTAACTCAAACAATAGTGATGTCATTTTGATCTTCTTCAAGAAGGAAGGACAACAATCAACCAACCAATCAAGCTACCAAAAAATATCTTATAGGGCTAGAAAAAATAATAACAAAATTCATCTGGAAGAATAAAAAGGGAATTCATGAAAAAAAAAATGCTAAGGAAGGTGGCATAGCCATACCAGACCTAAAACTGGCTAAAAAATATAGAGCGGCACATGTGCAACAATGTTTGTAGCAGCTCTTTATTTATAGTGACAAGGAACTGGAAATTGAATGGATGTCCATCTGTTGGGGAATAAGGGGAATAGCTAAATAAGTTATGGTATGTGAATATAATGGAATATGATTGTTATTTTTATACATATTTCCATATTTGTCATGCTGGACAAGAAAAATCAGATCAAAAAGGAAAAAAATGAGAAAGGGGAAAAAAAGCAAGCAAACAACAGCAAAAAAGGGGAAAATAGTATGGTGGGATCTATATTCAGTCCCCACAGTCTCCCTCTGCACGCAAATGGCTCTCTCCATCACATGTCTATTGGCATTGGCCCGAATCACTTCATTTTGAAAAGAGCCACATCCACCAAAGTTGATCCTCATATAATCATATAAATTTTTCTAAACCTTTCTGAAGTCATCCTGCTAGTTGTTTCTTATAGAACACAGAATATTATTATTCTTTGAGGAATGATGAGCAGACTGATTTCAGAAAAGCCTAGAGAGAGTCACATGAATTGATGCTGAGTGAAGTTAAACAGAACCAAGACTATGTGGTGATCAACTCCGATGGATTTGCCTCTCTTCAGTGAGATAATTCAAGGCAATTCCAATAGATTTGTTATGGAAAAAGCCATCTGCATCTAGAGGAAGAACTAGGGAAGCTGAATGTAAATCAAAGCATAGTGTTTTCACCTTTTGTGTGGTCTGATTTTTCTTTCACAACATGACAAATGTGTTTAAAAGAATTACACATTTTTAACCTATATTAAATTGCTTACTGTCTTGGGGAGGTGGGAGGTGAGAGGGAGAGAAAAATCTGGAACAAAAAATCTTAAAAAAAATGAATGTTGAAAACTGTTTTTACACGTATTTGGAAAAATAAAATACTATTGATTTTTTTAAAAGTAGAGTAGTAAATACAGAAGACACAATTGTCAATGTATAGTAACCTACTGTTTGATGAACCCAAAGGCTCCAGCTTCTGGGATAAGAACTCAGTATTTGACAAAAATTTCTGGGAAAAATGGAAAAATAGTGTGGTAGAAACTTTGCATAAAATAACTATTTGGACATGTATACATATATTGTATTTAACATATACTTTAACATATTTAACATGTATTGGTCTACCTGCCATCTGGGGGAGGGGTCTGGGGGAAAGGAGGGGAAAAATTGGAACAAAAGGTTTTGCAACTGTCAATGCTGAAAAATTACCCATGCATATATCTTGTAAATAAAAAGCTATAATAAAAAATAAATAAATAAAAGAAACTATGCATAGATAGACCAACATCTCACACTCTGTACCAAGATAACATCAAAATGGGTTCATGATTTAGACATAAATGATGATATTATAAGCAAATTTAGGGGGGGAGCAAGGGATAGTTTACATATATCTTTGGAGAAGAGAAAAATTTATGACCAAAGAACTACACACACACACACACACACACACACACACACACACACACACACACACACGTATATAATCTCCCCTGGTTAGAATTTAAAACCTTTGAAAGGAAAGAGGCTGCTTCATTTTGGCTTTTATCTTCTTAATGCTTCATTGAAAGCATATTTTATAGGGCTAGAAAAAATAATAACAAAATTCATCTGGAAGAACAAAAGGTCAAGAATAACAAAGAAATTCATGAATTCCCTTTAGCATACCTAGTATGGATTTTAACTGTGTATGAATTTGACCTAGTTTGCCACCTTTTCTCATTTTTGTTCTCTTTAGTGCCATTTCTGCCTCTTTCAGAAGCACTTAAGAGAAGTACAGTGGTTCCATGGACCTAGGGAGAAAAGAATTTGTTGAAATAGTATGAGCAGGTGTTTTCCAGGGATCCTTTAATCAGTTCTCTTTCTAGTTTAATTCTTGAATGCCTTCACATGGCTTTGCTTAGTGTATATCTTATCAAACTTTTTATAACTGGTATTTTTCTCCATTGATTCTTTCTGCTTTATGAAATGGTACTACTCATAAATGTCCATCCTTCACAAGATTTTAGTGTTCCCTAACGCTGAGTGTATCCCAAGCTTTGTCTTATATTTTCCTCTTCTTTCTTTTCACTCAAGCATGTACACAGTTCCCAGCATGCAGAAAGCACTAAATAAATGCTTGTTGATAGAAATTTATAATGTAACCAAGTGTTGCCTTTGGAATAAAAACATTATTAAGGATAATTATGCCAGGAGATAAGGATAAAGTATGCCAGGAGAAAAGAAGGCCGATTATTTGCTAGTAGTGAAGGATGACAGATGGAAAGCCAGAATGCTCCACTTAGGTGTCCTGAATGTTAGGAGAAAGGAAGGAAAGCCTCTAATATGTGGATAGATCACTTTGGAAAAAATGCATGAGAATCTTAAACATTGAAGCTTTGGACTTTGGAAGTCTGTGGCTTCCAAGCCAGACCCCTTTCCTTCTGCCATTTAGGTAGATAGAATTCTGGGCTTGGAGTCTAGTAATACCTGAGTTCAAATGCAACCTTAGACATTTATAACTATGTTGACTCTGGGTAAGTTGCTTAATTCTCTCTGCTTCAGTTTCCTTAACTGTAAGATAGGGATATATATATATATATAACAGCATCTATGAAGATCAAATAAGATAATATTTGTAAATAACATAACACAGTGCCTGACACAGAATAGGTACTTAATAAATTCTTAATCCCTACTTTCCCTATTTCTTCCCATGCATGGACTTTGGTTTGCATAATGTAATTTCTGTAGTTTTATCTTGATTACCTTGATCAATTCTGGTCTGATGCCATTTTTAAAAATTCTTACCTAGAGGAGCTGTGAGAGAGAGCTGTTTCCTCTCATTGGAATATATATATATATGTGTATGTGTATATATATATATATATATATATATATATATATATATATATATATATATTTTAAGTTTACAAGAGATAATTATTTGTTTTTTAAAATATTTTTACATTTATCATGCACAAGAAAAATCGGGAAGGGAGAAGAAATGAGAAAGAAAAAAACAACAACAAATGACAACAAAAAGGTGAAAATAAGCTATTTTGTGCTCCACTCCACATTCAGTAATCCCCATAATTCTCTCTCTTGATGCAGATGGCTCTCTTTTGATCCTTTTGGTGAATGACTTGATAGTGATATTACTTTGTCAAAAAATATATTTACATTTATAATTTAGTGATTTTATAAATATAATTCCAAATTGCTTTCCTGAATAATTGGGTCATTTTATATTTCTGTCAATGGCACACCAGTATGCTTGTACTCTTACAGCCCCTCTGCCACTTGTCATTTTTTTTTTGTTGTTATATTTATCTATTTGGATGTAAGATGGGACCTGTGCCTTGTTTTAATTTGTATTTCTTTGATTCTTAGTGATTTGAAGCATTTTATCATATGACTTGAATATATAGGTTTCTCTCAGAACTTTGTTTTTATATCCCTTATTTGTTTATTGGGGAATGACTTTTGTTATATATTTGAGTCAGTACCATATATACATACTGTATATGGAAAATATATACTTCCAATACATCTTGTGTATCAGATCTTTATTAGCAAAATTTGCTGCAAAATTTTTTTCCCAAGTTTTCTTTCTGATTTAACTACATTTTATGAATATTTTTTCTTTAATACTTTATATATATGGATTATTATTTTTATTTGGTATTTAAGTTGGAATTTTAAAAAATCAAAATAATGTCAGCTGTATTGATTTTTCATGAAAAAGGTTTAAAAATTTTAATAATCAAAGTTGCCCATTTTATTTGCTGTGCTAGCCTTTATTTCTTGACAATCACAAACTCTTCTGTCAATAGTTGTATAACTTCGTTTCTTTTGCTCCTCTGGGAAAGGAGCAAGATTTATGATAAGATTTTAATTTTAGGCCATATTCATTTGGATTTTATTGTAGAATAGTGTGTGAAATGTTGGACTATATCTAATTTCTGCCAGATTGTTTACCTGTTGTTTTTCTAGTAGTTTTTGTCAAATAGAAAAGCTTCGTGCCAGTAGTTTGGGTCTTTGGATTTATCACACAACACACTAATATTTTTATTTATTTCTCTGTTAAAAAAAAGAACACCTTCCTTTTTTACTTAGTTGCCACCCATGTTTTCCCATGAGATTTATGATTTATGATTTTTTTTGGTCCAACAGTTGAATTGTTTTTTAAAAAGTTACTGTTTGTCTAGTTTACTAGTAGATTTCCTCTTATCTTTTGTTGATGATGTAATGTATATAGATTTCCTCTTATCTTTTGTTGATGATGTAATGTATACACACACATATATATACGTATGTATAAATATATACACACATATGTATATATAATATACAAAATATAAGATTTATATACACACATATGTATATATTTTTTTACCTTTAGGATTGCTCCATTAGAAAATTTTTTATTGTTTCATTGTCATTTTCTTTGATTTGTCTGTTGTTTCTATGGTTTGTTTTTCTGACCCATTGGTTCTTAAGCATTAAATTTTTAGTCTCCAATTAAATGTAATTTTTTCTTTAAAAGCATCTTATTGATTATAATTTTATTATGCTAAAGGGTTTAATATTTTATTTTTCTACATTTGTATTTTTATGCCTGATAGTTTTATGCTGTAGTATATAGGCAATACTATTTAAAGGTGCTATGCCATTTAGTGAGCATAAATTAAGTATATTATTTCATTATCTGTAATAAGCATGAGTTTCATTGTTTGATTCTTTAACCCTATTCCTTTGTCTGGATTATTGCATATATTTTCAGGGATGTGTGTGTGTGTGTGTACATGGATTTGTTTTGTCGATTTTTTTTCTCTTTTTTTTCTTTTAAAAAATATTATTATCTGTGGTAACTTTCTGGAAGGGTCTGGAGAATATAGAAAAAAAATTTAAGCAATGTAAAAAACAATAGTGAAATTTATTTTTAAAGGATAAAATTTTGCTCCAGCCCTTTAATCAGTTTAATCACTAGAATTTATTAAGCACCTGATAAGTTTCAGACACTTTGATAAGCTTAATTTTTTGAATCTTTGTTTTGAGTTTCTTGTATACAGTATATTACTTGAGTTCTGCTTTTTAATTTTTTTGCTAACTTTTTCTGTTTTATAAGTTACTTCATCCTATTTACATTCTTAATTAAGATTATTAATTGCATATTTCTGGAGCAAAGCTAAGATGAATAGAGTAATAGGAAAGAATAATGTTTACACCCTGTCTTCCCCTTCTCCCCAACACTCCTATCTTTCAAACAAATTTAGAAAATGCACCAGACTGAGTTCTGATCAGGAAATTTAAGAATAAATCACAGAAGGTCATTTTTCCATCCCCATTTGCTATATGGAGACAAAGAGATTTGGGAATAAGGTCTGTTAAGAAAAGTATCATGTGGAACACAGTCTAATACAAAGAAAGACTGTGTACCAGGGAAAGAAGAGGTCCCAAATCCAGTGTAGAAAAACCTAAACTTGTACTTGGTTCAGGAACAGGTACTGTCTGGCAACACAGTCATTTACTACTCAGTTCCCAATCATCCATGGATCCAAGAAAGACTGAGAGGTGGCATTCCAGAATGAGGAACAGTAGAGAACTCCAGTGTGTGTACTAAGCAAAGAACAATTCAAAATCTAGCAGCAGAATCACTAGGACACGAATCTCAGACTGAAGAAAAGCCAACTTACAGAGCTTTCCACCTGGCTGATAGTGGCTGAATTCAGCAGCAATCTGTTGGAACTCCAAGCAAGATTCAAATACAAACACAAATCAGAAACTGGCAGCGCTCAATCCAGGGCATTGATTAAACTTTGCTTTATATCAGATAACTTTGGAATATTGAAAGCTTGCCAGGTCCCCAGCCTAAGCTGTTGCTGATATTCTGCAGTAACACAAAACTTAATATTCTGAGAGTAGAAACAGCATTCATCAGCCTAGACATTCTCACCAAACGTGAATAGAGCTTGGCTCTAGAATAAAGTTTGAAGTCAAGAAAATAAAAAAATTAATAAATAAAAAATAATCTCATAATTTAAAACTGTTATGGTAATAGGGATGCCCAAGACACAAATCCAGAAGAGAGTGATAACCCCAAAACATCTAACAAAAAACTCAAAGAAAAATATAGCTTAGCCACAAATCTGATTAGAATTGCAGGAAGAGATAAAAATAGAAGTTTAAAAAAAAGTTCAAATCATTTACAAATAATATTAAATACAAGAATAACTTAGCCAGCAAAACTGAATATAATCCTAATAGACTTTTAATGAAATAAGACTTCAGAGCATTCCATAATAATATCAGATCTGCCCCCCTCAAAAAAAAGCACTCCCAAAAAACCCTTAGAAATAGAAGCACAAGAGTGAGAAAAGAAACAAAAACATAAAAAAAAAAATGAATAATCATAAAAGGTACTATTCAAGAATAGACTTTACATTCTTCATGGGGAATTGAAACATATGTGCCCTGTAAATTCTGTCATCAGCAAGGGTCATAGAAATCAAATTAGACAAAAGTCCTATGAGTGATTCTTTTCTATTTTGTATATCTTATTTTATTATAGTATTTTATTTTTTCCAAATGCATGCAAAAGTAGTTTTCAAGATTGACCTTTGCAAAACCTTATATTACAAATTTTCTCCCTCTCCACCACCCCTGCTTCCCTAAGACAGCAAACAATCTGGTAATAGGTTAAACATATAATTTTTCTAAACATATTTCTATATTCATCATGCTGCATAAGAATAATCAGATCAAAAGTTTTTTAAAAAAATCCTACCCAAACTAACAAGAAAGGTGAAAATACTATGCTTTGATCCACTTGCAATCGCCAAACTTTAATCTCTCTGGATGTGGATGACTCTTTCCATTACAAGTCTATTGGAATTGCTTTGAATCATGTCATTGTTGAAGAGAGACAAGTCCATCACAGTTCATTATCTTTTTTTTAATTAAAACTTTATTTTCAAAACATATACAATGGATTATTTTTCAACATTAACCAACCCTTGGAAAACCTTGTGTTCCAATTTCCCCCTTCTTTCCCTCCACTCCCTCCCATCAATGCAAGTAATCCAATGTATGTTAAGCATGATAAAAATACATGTTAAATCCAATATAATTATCTTGCTGCACAAGAAAAATCAAAACAAACAGAAAAAAATGAGAAAGAAAATAAAATGCAAGCAAACAATAACAAAAAGAGTGAAAATGTTATGTTGTGATCGATACTCATTTCCCACAGTCCTCTCTGTAGGTATAGATGGCTCTCTCTATCACAAGATCATTGGAACTGGTCTGAATCATCTCATTGTTGAAATGAGCCACGTCCACCAGAATTGATCATAATATAATCTTGTTGATGCTGTGCACAATGATCTCCTGGTTCTGCTCATTTCACTTAACATCAGTTCCTGTAAGTGTCTCCAGGCCTCTCTGAAATCATCCTGCTGACAGTTTCTTATGGAACAATAATATTCTATAACATTCTTATGCTATAACTTATTCAGCAATTCCCAACTAATGGGCATTCACTGTTTCCAGTTCCTTGAATGGCTTTTATTCACAAATTCTTACAAATTAACCAATTTTTTTTGATTATCTTAAAAGAAGAATAGAAAGAGAATAAAAGAAAAATTATGTGGGGAGAAGAAAATGGTTGAGGAAAATGATCTCCCATAATTGGGATGCAGAAGTTGAAATCATTATAAACAAGGATCATACTGGGTGGTGGAAAAAAGCTGAGCCTTCTCACTCTAAACTGTTAGGTACAAAAATATATTGCACTCAACAGGGAAACAGGAGGGAGAAATGGGGGGGAAATCAGAGCGGAGAATAAATTAACGTTGGGATTAGTCATATGCAAAACAAATTCTTAAGTATATACAAAAAATATTTAAAGCTACTCCCTTTTTTGATGAAAAAGAGGAAGGAAGAAAGGAGTGTGGTTTCCAGTTGGGAATGGGTAACGTTATGGTGAATAAGTGTGTTGAAATATTATGTTGTAACAATTGATGGAAGATAGTGTCAAGAAAAACTTCAAAAGACTTCTGTGAACTGATGCAGATCTAAATGAGTAGAACCAGAGAATTATTTATATGACAACAATATTGTATTGTAAGCTTCAAAGCTTAATAACCAGTTCCACTTCCAGAGATTCATTAAATATTCCTTTCCTTCCCTCTAAGAAAATGAAAGACTTAGTGTAGAATACAATATCCTTTTTTGGATATAACTAATGTGGAATTTGTTCAACTTAATATGTGTTTGTGACAGGGGTTTTATTTTCCTTTTATTCTCGTTCAGGAGGCAAGGAGGAAAGATATTTTTGCTGATTGGGGGAAAAAAAGTAATTTTTTAAAAATGTATTTCTCTCTGTCCTGTTATCGTGTACTTTTCCCTAACTTCATCTCTCTGCAGGGCAAGTTATTCTTGGTAGTAAACATTCCCTCTCTCCCCTCTTCCCCCCATATTTGTGGAATAATGTATTCCTACAGCTCTCTACCTTTATCATTGTAGTTGCCAAAGTATAGTCTTTTCTGAGGTGCCTTTGTACTTGAACTCTTCCTCTGTGCTGCTTGTAATATTTTTTTTCTTTGATATGAAAGCTTTGGATTTTGGCTAAGTCATTTCTGAGACTTCTCCTTTTGCAGTTCTTTTAGAGGTGATTAGTGAACTCTCTACTTTCATTTTTACTTCTGGTTTTAATTGATATATCCAGTTTTCATTTATGATTTCTCAAATAATGTCATAAAGGCTTAGAGTCATCGTTTTGAGGTAGTCTGATGATTCTTACATTATTTTTCCTTTATCATTTTTTGAGGTTAGTTGTTTATGATAGAAGAAACCTATAATTTTCTTCTCTCTTTAAAATCTCTTGATTTTATGCTTTCCCCCGCCCCCCTTTATTTCAAGTGCTTTTGTAGTTTTGTGATCTAGCCATTTTATTCTAAGCCTCAGCTTGCAGTTATTTTATAGTTATTCTCCTCTGGTTTTTTTCTTGGGTGATTTTTGATCCATAATATTTTTTCTCTAGTATTTTATTTTTCCAATTCCATAAAGTTGTTTTCAGCATTCATTTTGTAAGGTTTTGAGTTGCAGATTTTTTCTCCCTCCTTTCCTTATCTTCCTCTTCCCCAAGACAGCAAACAATCTGTTACAGGTTATTCATGTGTAATCATTTAAAACATATTTCCATATTTGTCTATATAATATTTTTTAAAATAGTATGCAGTGTTTTCTTTTGTTTACTCTTCTTTCTAGCTTTAGGTCTTGATTTGGGACTTAGTAACAGAACCAGGCTCTGCTCTCTCCAACCTTCTTAGATAGATAATCAGATCCTATTTGTTTGTGAACCTTACTTTCCTGAGTTTTTGCTTCTGATTTCCATCTCCCATGGTATATCTGAATTCAGAGGGCTGGGAAGGTTTCTATGTCCCTGACAAAACAGAGTTTGGCTGTTAGCTGGCGCTGATCAGGGTACTGGGTGGTCTTTAGTTCCCCTTGAAGTTTCCTTCATCAGAAAACTAGGTGGTCTATCCCCTCTGAATTCTCCCTGATCAGGAATTTAAGTAGCTTTTGTCTTCTATGGTGCTTACTTATACAAGGCACTGAATGTGTGGTCTTCTGTCTTTCCTGGGTCTTCCTTGATAAGGGTGCAGTTTACTTAATCAGTGATGGATAGTCTTCTGTTTCCCTTTTGGATTTTTCCATTCAGGAATCTGCTGCTTCCATTCTCACCTTGCATCCTGTTTTCTCCTGTTGGGGTGCTGGATGTTCTTCTGTTCCCTACTGAGGTTTCCTGGATTAAGGGACTGGGTATTTTTAAAGATATGATCACACTGCCATGTGTTTACTTAAGCTGACTTCTCTTGCAGGACTCCTCGGGTCCATAGCTGCTGGCTGTGTTTTTATGCCGTCCAAAGCTGAGTGAAGGATGCTTCTCTTTGGATTTCTTAGTCATTGTTTAGGCTGGTTCTCTTTTTATATCATTATTAGAGTAAAAGGTCTCTTATATGACCTATCACATAGTCCTTTTAACCAAAAAAAGTCCTATTCCTATCTTTGGATTGTAGATCCATTAAAGAAAGACAAAAATGGATTTTCTTTTAATCATTTTACCTTCAGTATTTGTTCTCTCTTTAGTGTATTTCACAGAAGAATCTTTACCATGAACCCTTCAGAAGAGTTTGTTTAATACCCTCAAGCTTGATGGGTTCATTAATTTCAAACTGTAGAGAAGACCTTGCTTCAAAATGATTTTTTCCAGCTGCATGCCTAGGAGATTCTCCTTGACCTTCATGGATTTATCTATATTATCTTATTAGATATAGTAAGAATTTGACTTTTTTTCTGAAGGCTTCTTCACATAGAAAGGGCTGAGTCTACTTATGAAGTTTGTGCTTTTTAATATGACATTAGCTGGGGAAACTAGATGGCACCGACCCTGAAGTCAGAAGGACCTGAGTTCAAATTTAACACTTACTAGTTCCAATTGCTTTGCCCCCCCCCCCAAAAAAAAAAAAAAAAAAAGACTTAAGGAAACAAATGCAGCCAGTAGTGAGGCTGGGAGAGGAAGGATGGGGAGAGAGATGTGTCGACACAATTCAGCCTATCTTCAACGTTTATGGGATGAGGTTGTTTTTCATTTCTCTCTGATTCATAGTTACTAGATGTTGGTGACATTGGAAACTTTCAGAAATAATTCTAGGTAAGTGATCCTTCTGCTCCATCTCCTTAGGTGCTAAACTAGGACATACTGAAGTTGGTGACTTGAACCACAACTGGGCCTGGAGGAGAGGGTTTCTGATAGAGAGATGCCCATATCACTGGTATTGGTGGTCTGCTTCTATAGTATTTGGATATATAACTAGTGTTTTTATCTCCTTGGACAGGTATTCACACTCCTTCACTGTCACAAATTTGTGCGGCTTGTTGTGCGGCCAGTTCCAACCAGCTTTGGAATCTCAGGACCTGAGTTCAAATCCCACTCCAATGTTATGAAGTCTTTGTGACTTTGGGCAGAATCTCTCTGGGACTTAATTTTTTCCAGTTTGTGGCATGAGAGAATTTCTAGGTCTAATATTCTTTTTTTTGTGCCTGTGACATCTCTGGAAAGTTCTTGTTATGTGCGATTCATACTCCCTGCCTAGAATTAGATGTCCTCAGCTGCTGCATTATAGTTAGTTGCTTTAGGAGGAAAACAAAAGGGCAGCTTAGCCTTGGACAATTATATCATAGAGCTTTGAGAGCCTTGTATCAAGGACTTAGGCCATGTTGCACTTGTTACAACTTTACTTATGCATTTGGTCTGGAATGAAAACCAATCTTTCTACCATTTATCTCATTGATTAAAAACAGGAAATTTGGGGGCCAAAAAGGCTTTAATAGGTTATCTGCCTACAGACTGAACCATCTTTATTCCATCCTATATAATTGAGACTCATTTCCAGTTTATTTTTTTAAGACCTTGAGATGGGGAAATTTCATAGCATCCCTTGACTACTTCCATTATCTTGCCTGTTTCATTTGCTTATTTTTCCTTTTTCTTTAAAACATGACCTCCTGCTTGAGGCCTAAATACCTTTTTCTTTTTTAGTCTTTTCGTGGAGAGATATAGAATGGCCAGACAGCAGGAAGTCTTGCTTTATCCCCTGGTATTATCCTCTAGTCAGATGAAGCTTAAGCAGTAGAATTGTTGAGAAGGAATAAATGAAGGGTACTCTTGGAGGTCTAGACCAGACTAGCCTCCATTCAGGAAAATAAATAAATCAAATTACTTCATTTTTGCTAGCCTGTTTTGAAAAGAAAGCTTTTTGATTATATTCTAGGTGAAGTTTTATGACTGCACTGAACTATTTCTTTAGGCCCTGCCCTGTGGGTGGTAATCAAATGCAAGTGGATTCCATCTGCCCAGATTTTCTATTTCTATCCAATCAAGTGAAGGCTGGTCTGGCCTAGATGCAGTATTCAGAGAAATAATTCCAGCCTGCAAGCATATAGTGCACTGTCCTCTCCCCTTAACTCTGCCCCATCCTCAATATAGTCATACATCCCTAACCCTCTCCCTTAAAAATTAGTATGCCTTATTACCCCATTGCAATCTTACAATCATTGTACAATTTGAGAAGACTGCTTCTTAAGTAAGTTTGTTTCTTAAGTCTTCGCAGTTAAAAATCATTTTTCTTGGCCAGAGATTAAAGGATTAGGATTAATGTTCTAATACATATTACAAAAATGCTTCTAATTAGTGGTTTCTTGGTACACCTCCCTAACTTTAGTGACTTCTCTCCTCCTGCACAAATTCTAGTCTAAAATCCATCTTGCAAGACCCCGTGGTTTTCAAGTCCCTCTCATATATTTCATTCCTTCTTTCTTCAGAAGTTTTCTTCAAGTATGGCTAAATGTTCTCTGGTGTCTTTTTTAGTTGGAAATGTTCCAGATCTTATTTGGGATGTCTGTCAGACACCAAATACCACCTACTTGCCCCTCATCCCTCATATTTGTTCAGTGTCCCCAAATACCCAGGTGTGTGCTTTCAAAATGGACTTGTCCTTCCAAATTATTAGCTATTTGGGGTAAAAAACAGTAAAGAAAAGCTCTTTCACATGTGATTGGGAGAAATGCCCTTTCAGAGCAACTGAGTTATATGGCCATTTACACCTAGTTGTATCTGCCAGTTAGTAAGCTGGAAGAGTTAATCTATCAGTTCATGAAATTTCCTTTCCATCATGTAAAGGTGGAGAGGGCTTAATTAAGTCATACATAGAGCTGAAGCTGACAGAATCCAAAAAACTTCCTGTCTTCAGTCTTTCATTCTTTTAAGGTATTAATGATAGAACAAACTGAAAAAGAAGGATTTTCTGGAGTTGGGGGACATAACATTTCCTTGTCAGAATTTTCCCCGATTTCAGAAGCATAGCCAACAAGAGTTTGTGGTTTATATTTGTATGTAAAAGAGTTTACATGTGTATAATCACCATGCATCATGTTTATACAAGATATAATTGTTAAATTATATCACGAACACACTTTAACCCATCTCATAGCTGGCAGACTGAACACACACACACACACACACACACACACACCCCTCAAATATTTGTCTTTGGAAGCTGCCTTTGCCCCAAGCACAGTCTGATGCACAAAGCTGCTCAGACCAGTTTTTTTCCTGCATTTTACATCATCATTCCTGTTGTCAACTAATGTCCAATTGAAGGAGTTCCTTAAACTTCAGGCCCTTCAGGATGTTTGCGAGTAGATTTTTTTTTTCTATTTTACTTTTTACTTCTGGGAACTCACAAAAGCATATAAATGTTAACTTGTTGTTAACTTGCTTTATCATATTGTCTAGGAGAGGGGAAACATTAAAGCAAATTCTCTTATTCTTGAGTCATACTAATCATGAGCCTACCAGGAGTATGGTTTTATATTCCATTATAAATGGAATATACTTACTACGTTATAGCTCTCCTTAGGAATTATACAAGATATTGAAGGTCAAAGCCAATTACTAATACTTAGCATTATTGTTTGAAAGCTTATTATATGTAGAGTTCTGTACTAGGTCTAGCTGTAAAAAGAAAAGACAGTCACTGGTTAAAAAAATTTTACTTAAGAGGAAGTAACAGACTTGTGAGCACATAGAAAATTAGTTAATAAAATATAAATTAAGTAAACCAAGTAGCCTGGGGAATATGTTTAAAAAAAGAGAGACATGAGAATATGAATTGGGAATGTTTCTAGGAATGGAATGGGTATATATTAAAGGTAAATAATATTTTAAACTTAAGATATTGGTATAACTAATTAGATTTCTAACGAGGGCTATTCTTGATTCTGGCAAATTTAAAAACAATTTGCTTTTCTTCTTCTTCTAGGTTTACAGGAACAGATGGACCCAGTGGCTTTGGCTTCGAGTTGACATTTCGACTAAAAAGAGAAACAGGAGAGTCAGCTCCACCCACATGGCCAGCAGAATTAATGCAGGGCTTGGCCAGATATGTGTTCCAGTCAGGTATGGGACTATAGGAAGTTGACATCTTGTTTTTCTTTAAGCTAAGAGCCTAGTTGATTTTGGAAATGTAAACACATATATTCATGTCAATTTTGAGTTTCATATTTCTGTTTATTAGTTTAGTTTGAAGTATTATACCGCTCTTCCTATTTCTGGACATTCTTAGGACCGGACTTCACTTTGACCCTAGAAAAAAAGGATTTATAGGGTAACCAGTTTCATTGTTTCAAGCTGCCTAGGATCCATGTTTATTACCTGCCAACCAGGCTTTAGATATGTGAGAAGCTGAAAGCCAAACTGATAGAAAGTTAAGCAGTTTTCTTTTAACCATTCCTGTAGTTAGTTTTTCCTTGCCATTCCTGTTTGTTGGGGTTGCAGCCAAGGATTGTAGCCTTAGTTTCCACCTCAGGGTAGGCTTGAAGGATTTGACTAGGAGAGAAGGAGTTGTTTGGTAAGTGGTTTCATGGTAGGGAACCATGAAAGATTTCAAGTTGGAGTGTGATATCTTTTCTAAAGTTTATTTCCATATTTCATGAAAGTGATAAAGCAAAAATAGATTGGGCCTTGGCCTTCAACATTGTATTTTATACAGTTGATTCACATATTCATAACTTGTAGCTTAGCTGTAGGTTTACTGATCAGGAAAGAAAGACTTTGTACCAGGAGCACTTTTCTTTGGTGTTTATATATATATGAGAGAGAGAGAGTGAGTGTGTGTGTGTGTGTGTGTGTGCGTGCCCGCATGCGTGCTTTTTTATTTATCAGTGTCATTTTTTTTTTAATTTTAATCTTAAATATCAAAGGAGAAAAGAAAAAAATTGCCTTGTACACAGCAGAACATGAAGAAGATTCATTAAAAACAATAAACTTCCATTTTAAAGAAACCTATGTAAATACTACATATTGTTTTCAAAGTTACTCAGCTTTTCTTTCCTTCCTTGTTGGTTTTCTTTTGTTGTCTGCTAAACACTTTTTATGTTATTTTCCCCCTCCCTTTTTCTTTTCCCACCTTAAAGAAGGCTATAATTAAGCATGGATATTTATACATATACATTGATATCTATAAACATAATATATATATATACACATATACATACATTTACTAATATACATATATGTAAAACTATGTTTATTTTCATCTGTCATCTTTTTCTGAAGGTACTTAGCACTTCCTTCAGAGGTTCAAGTCTTTCCATCATTATCACTTTTTGGAAAAGATATTCCTTCCCTCCCTATATCAAACCTTTCCTTATAACAAGAAAAATAGTCAAGTAAAAACTTCTGGTACTGTGTCCACATTTGACAGTTCATTTAATGTTCTACCCTCATAGGCATCTGCCTTTCTTGTTGGATATGTGCTTCATTATCTGTCCTTTAAGATCATTGTTGCTTTCTCAGTTACTTAGAATTCAGCTTTCTCCTAGTAACCACTTAAAACAAATTTTCTCTTTAGTTATCAAGTTAACTTTAATAAACAAAATTAAATATTTTATTCTATGAAGAACAAAAAAAAAGTATTGTACATAAAACAATGAACTTCTATTACATATACTTTCATAGCTTATATTTAACATGATAACAAAATTACTGGGCTTCTTTTCTGAAATTTTATTGTTTTCTTCGGTGTATTTTGTGTTTTATTGATGTTCTCCTTTTTTCCCCCATCTCATTACCTACTGTCTTACTCCACCTTCCAGCAGAAATTCTTTCATTATATACATACATACCTATACATTTGTATGTATAGGTATATAGTCAAGCAAAACAATTGAGTTACATCCTCAATAGCTGACAGTACTTCTCATTCTGTATGTCTTGTATGTCACCTCTCTTCCAAAAAGTGGATAACATGCAAATATAAATTGTTGTTGTTGTTGTTGGTTGTTGTTTTTATTTTCACTTTGCATTAATTCATTGAAAAGCTAAGCAGGTTATTTTTATCCATCATATTCATTATTTTTAACAATTCCATAATATTCCAGTTCCACAGTTTGTTCTCCATTCTTTATTTGATAAACACCTACCCTACTTTATTTCTGATGAAAAACTGTTTCTATAAATATCTTTGTATATATTGGCTCTTTCTTTCTTTCTTTGATCTTTTTAGAATATGTGTCAGTGGTGGTATTTCTGGATCAAAGGGCATACATAGTCTAGTGATTTGAGTGGGGGAGGAGAGGGTTAAAGTTCCACATTGCTTTCTAGAATGCTTGGAAGAATTCACAGCTCCATCAAAGGATCATAGATAAGATCTAGTCCAAATTTCTTTGAGACTCAAATTCTAATTGATGAGCATTTACTGTATGTTGCTGAAATCCAGACTTAACTGCATTACTGTTCTTTGATCATTTTCATGCTATTCCTTGTTCATCTTTCCTTACTCTCCTATGCTAGCTCTGAAATTGGTGATCAAATCAACACTACCAAAAACATCATCTATTCCTCCTTTATATATTTCGTTTTTCCCTATTAGATTGAAAGGTTCTTGGTGGCAGGGATTGGTTTCATCGCTTATATTTCTTTTCCCAGAATTTAGCATAGTGTTTGGTTTAAAGTAAGCTCTTAATACAGGCCTCCATTTCATTCCAGCTCTTTCATTTTACAGATACAAGAGCAGCTGGATTATTATGCTTTTTCCACTGGGCCACCTAGCCAAAGTGGTGCTTCAATTCAAACTATACTATACAAACTTCAACAGCAACCCCTGTATGATAATTCCGTAGCCTGTTTCCATTCTAAGAGTTAGTCGTATTTAATGTATAGTTACAAAGCAATGAAATTGATTCCATGAGATATATAGGAAAATGAAAATCATTGTGTCAAGTAACAATCTGGAAGATTTCTGGTAAGTGGTAGAACACAGAATTATAGACATAGAGTTTTTAAAATATTCAGAGCCCAGCTTTTGATTAGCTAGTGAAGTGATCCAAAGTAAAAGGGAAAGCTGACTTCCTAAATTTGCTGGACACTCTGTGATCCCTGAAGCTTTGTTCCTTTTGGTCTTCATTAGACTCCTCAACTGTCCTGAGGGGTATTCTTCCCTTGGCCTCGTCTGCCCCACTATCAAATCTTCATGGTTAAGGAGCTTATATCACCAAACCATTTGTTGAAAAATAGAAATTTCTGATGTGATGTAAGGGGGAAAAACATTGGACTAGGAGTCAGAATATTTGGTGAATCCTAGTTTTCACTAACGTAATTTTAGGCAAATCACTAAGCATCTCTGATTCTCTTTCATCGATCAAAATGGACTTAATGAATATTTTAGTAAAGATAGGATTCTTCCTTTTTACAATCTTTGGGGTGCATGCTTTACAGAAGAGTTCCTGGGTCAAATGGTATGGGCACTTTATTTTTCTTTTTAACTTTTTTTTCAATCCACATGCATTTATTGTCCCTTTTCCACCATTGAAAAAAAAGAAGAAAAAGCAATACCTTTGTAACAATTATACAAGATCAAGCAAAACAAATGTTTATTACATTGGCTCTATCTAAAAATGTTTGTCTTCCTGAAAGAGTCTATCACTTCTCTGTCAGAAGGTGATGAGATGTTTTTTGATCCTCTTCAATAATTTGTTGGTTACTTGAACAGAGTTCTTAAGTCTTTCAAAATTATTTTTCTTAAAAATGTGTTGCTAGAAATTGTTCTGCTTACTTCATTCTGTATCACTTCAGATAAGTTTTCTGAGGTTTCTTTGAAAACTTTTCTTTTATTATTTCTTGTCACTCAGAAATATTCCATTATATTCATAAACCATAGTTTGCCCAACAATTCCTGAACTGATGGATTCCACTCTCCCCTTCCCCCCTTTTTGGCTTTCACTTCCTTAACCATTACAAAAAGAACTGATATAAATATGTTTGTACATATGGGCCTTTTCTCTCTTTGGTGGGTAAGTCTAGTAATTATAGTGGAGTCACAGGGTGTGGTGCCTTTGTGAACATGATTCTAAACTAATACTAAATAGTTTTGATGTTTATTGCATTGAGCTATAATTTAGGGGCATCTAGATGATGCAATAGATAAGAGTGCTGGGCCTAGAGGAAAACTCATCTTCCTGAGTTCAGATATGGACTCATACATTAAACTGTGTGACCCTGACTTGTCCAGGCTTTTGCCTTGGTTTCTTCACCTGGAGAAGGAAATGATAAACCATTTCAGTATCTTTGCCAAGAAAATACTAAATGGTATTAGGAAGAGTTGGATATGATTGAAAACATTTCAACTACCAAAATTTGAAGTGTGCAAGTTCAGTTCCTCCTTTATTCATTCTTTTTTTTAAAAAAAAATTTTTTTTCCTTGAGATTCTGGGACCTTTTTTTTCCTTCAATGGAATTTTGTTACTATTTTGTTTAACTTTGTGTAGTACCTGTTTGATAGTTTGATTAGTGTGGCAGTAAATCTGTAAATTAATTTAGGACATAGACCAACCATGAGTAATGAATATTTTTCTAATTAAATACATTCTTTGTTCTTCTCTAATTATATCTCTTCATTGTGCCTTGATATTACTCATTTTATAGATAACTGTAATTGGACTTTTCCTTTCTAGTTCCCCTGGATTTGTTGTTTCTATTTTTTTTTTCTGTATTTGTTTTGTATCCTGATATTTATTGAAGCTATTAATTGTATCGTTTAGTTTCTTTATTATTTTTCTAAATAAACAATCATGTCATCAGCAATTAAGGATAATTTTGTCTCTTCTTTGCATGTACTAATGTATCCTTAATGTTTTTTCTTAACCTTATTGATAACTGACATTGCAATTATTCCCAGAACTATAGCAAATAATACTGGGAAAATAGAATATGCTTGGCTTTACTCCTATATTAATTGGAATAGCTTCTTAGTTTTCAGCATTTATTTTTATAAGATTTGTGTTCAGATTTTCTCTCTTACCCTCCTTTGCCTCCCCAAGACTGCAAGCAATTTGATATAGGTTATCCATGTACAATACTTTAAAACTTATTTCCATATTTATTATGTTGTGCAAGAAAAATCAGAACAAAAATCAGGGGGAAAACCATGAGAAAATAGAAGTGTGTAAGTTCAGATTCTTCTGGAATCAGTCTGCTTATAGAACAGTAATATTCCATTATATTCATATACCATAACTTATTCAGTCATTCCTCAATTGATGGGCATCCTCTCAAATTCCAGTTCTTTGCCACTAAAAAAAAAAAAAAAAAAAAAAAAGCTGCCACAAAGATTTTTGCACGTTGGGTCCTTTTCCTTATTTTATGATCTCTTTGGGATACAGATCCAATGCTTAATTTGGTTTTATATATATACTTTATATCATATTTAAAAAGTCCGTTTGTGCCTCTGCTTTGTAAAGTTTTTAGCATAAATGAATGTTGTCCTTTGTTAAAGGGATTGTGTTTTTTTTTTTTTTTTTTTTTTTGGCACCTATTGATATAACTGTTTTGTTTGAGTTATTTTTGCTTGTTTGTTTTGCTATACATAATATATTAATTATTTTTCCTCAAAAGTATTTTATTTTTTACAAATACATGTATGGTTTTCAATGTTCATTTTTTAAGAGTTTGTGTTCCAGATTTTTCTCCTTCCCTTGGTTATCCTCCCCTCCCCCCAGATAGCAAGCCATCTGATATAGGTTTACAATTAAACATATTTCCATATTTGTCATACTGTGCAATAAAAATCTCAGCAAAAGGGGAAAAAAAACATGAGAAAGAAAAAGCAAGTAAACAAAAAAAGGTGAAGATACTGTGCTTCAACCCACATTCAGTCTCTATAGTTCACTTTTTGGTTGCGGATAACATTTTCCATCCCAAGTCTATTGGTATTGTCTTGAATCACCACATTGCTGAGAAAAACCAAGTCCATCACATAATCTTGCTGTTACTGTGTATAATGTTTTCCTAATTCTCCTCACTTCACTCAGCATCAGTTCATGTAAGTCTTTCCAAGCTTTTCTGAAACCAACCTGCTTTTCCTTTCCATTACATTAATATATTATAACTAGTTCAGCCATTCCCCAGCTGATGGGCATCCATTCAATTTCCAGTTCCTTGCCACTGCACAAAAGCTGCTGCAAAGATTTTTCCACATGTTGGTTCTTTTCCTTCTTTTTTTGATCTCTTTGGGATACAGACCCGGTAGAGATATTACTGGATCAAAGGGTATGTATAGATTTATAGCCCTTTGGGCATAGTTCCAAATTCTGTCCAGAATGATTAGACCATTTTACAGTTCCATCAACAATACAATAGTGTCTCACATTTCCAATATCCTCTCCTGTTAGGATTCTTACAAGGTGCTAAGTCAGTTATCTAATTTAGCATGGTACTTAACAGTTCTCTAGCTCACTAATGTATTTAGTACTCATTGAAGTTCTACAAGATTCACAAGTCAGAGAGAAGTCCAGGAAGATTCACAAGTCAGAGAGGAATGGAAAAGATTCACAGGTCAGAAGCCCACAATCCCATTCTTGGAGGAGGAGTCAACCTTTGAGTTCATACCTCTAAAAGAGCATATAAAAGGACAAGCCCACTGGAAGCACTCTGGGAAATTGAGAAGCCAGGATTCAGTTGGGCAGAACGAAGGAAGACAGAGAAGTGGTGGCATGCTGTCCTGTGGAGAACACTGAAATGAAGATCTGGAAGGCCTCCAGAAAGCTAGCCGAACTCCAAGTGAAGGAAAGAGGAAAATAAAGGATTTGGACTTTAACAGCTGACTGTAATTGAGGTGATTATTACACAGAACTGAAAGGAAGGCTGCCTCCAGAAGCCCCCCAAGAAACCTGCTCCCAGAGAACAATATATATTTTAAAGAAGAGAACACTACACTCTCCAACATTCAGCATTATCTTTTCCTATCATCTTAGCCAATCTGAGCGATATGAAGTGGGACTTGATACCTTAGAGTTGTCTTAGATATTTCTGTTCTTAAAATGCTTATGTTAATTGCTTTGCTAACATTGCACTATTCTTGCATTTTTTTTGTTAAGTAATTTTTAACTTAATTTTATAGTCTCTTTAGGATTTTATACAAATTTTTTGAGTAAATCATTAGTGGTTAACAAATATTTATTAAGATCTTACAGTATTCCAAATCCTTTGGAGAGAGGCACTGGGGAATATCAAGACAGAAACAAATTAATTTTTCCCTTCAAAGAGATTGCATTTTTCTTAGGGTATACAACATGTATACAAATAAATACAAAGTAATTTGAGAAAGAAGAAAGCATTAATATCTTAGTGGGGAGAGAAATAGTAGTTAAGCCCTTTTTAAAGTAGTATTTGAACTGAGTTTTGAATGAAATGTAAAGATTCTGAAAGGCAGAACTATTGGAGGAGGGGCTAATGCATTGTAGGTACAGGACTGAGGGAATTAACTGGACTCACAGATGGAGATGGAAGATAATCTGCTGAGTCCTAGGAATAGCTAGTAGTATAGTTTGGCTGAATCATAGAGTATATGAAGAGGCAAGTAATATGGAATAAGTCTGGAAAATTAAGTTTGATCCAGATGATAGAGGAGGGCTGTAATTGACAAATTAAAGAGAGCGTGTATTATATCCCAGAGATAGAGAAAAGTCACAAAAGGTTGTTTTGTTTTTAGCAGATTTTGTATATTATTTCAAGTAAACAAAATGAAAAATAATTGTACATAATCATAAACTCTGATGTATAAAAATGGTATATTAACTAACTATAGGGAAATGTGGGGAAAAGGGTGGGCATTAAAATAGTAAAATAATAATTTTAGGAGTTTGCAAGTTATGTCATTTACCATCAGTCCCACATTTGTTAGGACCTGTTTTACTAAGTCTATCTCTTCTGAATCAGTCCTAACTTTATTGTCTTTATTAGGTAGCCCATGGGCTAATTCCTTACCAGAAATCCCACTATCCAACTCTTATCATGACTGACTGACCTCATGTGAATTCTGCTAATTTGTCCAGTTTTATTTTCCTATTCTCTATTGTGCTGCTTTCATCAGCTGACTACCCTGCTATCTATTCCCAGCATCTTATGACATGAATTTAGTTGTTATGTCTCCACACTTTAAAGCTACTTTTCTCTAAAATGAGGATGATAATTGTGAAGGAAGTAATTTTTAAAAGCAGTTAACAAATGTACATCTTTGATAATGTAATTGGGTTTTTTCTAGTCTGTTAGCATATCCAAATGGCTTTGGGAGAGTCTACTGCTATCACTAAATGATGGCTCTGTAGCATTAGTGACAAGTTGTTGAACCACAAAAGAGCTTACCTGTATTTTCTCAGTTTCTGTAGATTTGTACTTTCTTTCTTTTTGCTCATTAGCCTGTTAAATTATTTTCTTTGCAGTGTTTACATACCTAGCGTTAGGCTAGGGAGAGAGAGAAGGGTTAGTTCTACTTAGCCTTTTTTTATGTTTCCAACATTTCACTTTTGTAAGATTTTGAGTTCTAAAATTTTTTCTCCCTTCCTTAGCTTCCCCCTCTTCAAGACAATAAACAGTCTGATATAGGTTATGCATGTGTAATCATTTTAAATATGTTTCCATATTAATTATGTTGTAAAGTAAATAAAAGAACAAAAGGGGGAAACCATGAGAAAGAAAAAAGAAATAAACTAAAAACATGAAAATAGTATGCTTCAGTCCACATTCAGTATCCATTTTTTAACCTCTGATTCTTACCTGTTAGTGTGAATTGCCTTATCTAAATTTCAGAAATGATAACCATAATCACAGAAATAGAGGCAAGAAACTCAATATTTCGGCAGAAACAATACAGATATGTGTATCTTGTTTTATGTAATATATCTGGTCTTGAAAAGTTAAGTACATGTCAGATCCTATTTTAGGTGAACTAGGGAAGCTTGCTAGTTAAAGGAACCAATGTTATAAATATTTTAATAAAAAATTTAATATACTCATATGGGTAATCAGTCTTTAGTTTGTTTTGTAAGTTCTGATTGGATGAGCTAGTTATCCATGTTGTCCCCTCTGTAGATTTAAAGGATATGGAAGATGTTTTCTTGAAACATCTTAAGATTAGGACAAAGAAAAGATAAAGTAGTTTACTAAATTAGGTAAAGAGTAGGCAGTTAAGAGATGTCCAGTAAATAAACATCTGTAGGAGCTCTCATTCTATTAAAAGCAGACTATTTGACAAATTTTTACCTTGCTTGGTCAACAATTTAATTTTTCAGAAGTTAGAGGCATCAGTAAGGAAAAAGATTACTCTTGACTAAATTTTGTTCAGCAAGGAGGAACTTGGTGATTACCAAGGAAAGCAAGAGAAATATTGCATAAAGGTGTCCATGACATCCTAAAATTGATATTGGTAGCCAAGGAGGAAAAATAGGAAGTCAGAGACGTGTCTTCAGTTTTTGGGTAGTGAATTTTTTAAATGATGGTCATTGTCCCATGGCCTGAGAGTAAAGAGCCAGGAAAGGGGAATTTCAGAAATGAAACTTTGGCAATTTAATTGTGAATGAATGGTTCTGATGACAAAGGAATTGGAGAGTCAAGAAAAAAGGCAATTACTGAAAAATATAGGCTTGAGATCTTGAGCCTCTGCAAAATTTGGTAATTGTGAAAAAGATGGTTTGTGAGGAAAATGATGAATGCTAGGAGCTAACTTAGGGTCACTAATAACAAGTCATTCTTAATTTCTGTCCTGTGGAAAAGGAACAAGGAAGGCATGATGTGCAAACATCTAGAATATTGTGTACTGTTTTGGTATGTATGTATGTAATAATGTAAAGATTCTGAAAGGCAGAACTATTGGAGGAGGGGCTAATGCATTGTAGGTACAGGACTGAGGGAATTAACTGGACTCACAGATGGAGATGGAAGATAATCTGCTGAGTCCTAGGAATAGCTAGTAATATAGTTTGGCTGAATCATAGAGTATATGAAGAGGCAAGTAATATGGAATAAGTCTGGAAAATTAAGTTTGATCCAGATGATCATTACATATCCAGATTTTTTTAGAAATAAATGGAAAATAATCTATATTGGGAGGAGTTAATTTATCTAGGACTCCCCAAAACAAATGAAATTACAGATTCAATTGCTGTGCTCTATGAGAATATGAAGTCAAGGAAATAGCTACCTAATAGCTACCAATCATCCAGAAAAACATTACATAATAAAGGTATGTAAACACTGCATCACATATTAAGTGATACATTGACAAAAGGTGAAGAAGGGACTGGAAAATGAAGTCACATAAGGAGCAGTTGAAGAAAATGGAAAAGTTTGGCCTAGAATAGAGAAGCCATACATTGATTTCATTAGGAAGAATTCATTTCCTAACCACAGGAGGCCTTGATTGGCAAGTTTCAGTAAAATCAGTATTTTTTAAGTGCCTACTGTGTTCCAGACACTGTACTAAGTCCTAAGTATACAATGAAAAGCTAATTCTTTCTCTTTGTTCTCAAGGAACTCAATTCTAATTTGAGAAACATCATGAAAAACAAAATACAGAAAGGATAAATTGGAGATAATCAAAAGAGAATACTCCTAGAATTAATGTGTTCTTTGTCTTGTCATTGTTGAGGCTTAACCACAAATTTCACTAAAATTGTATTTTTGATTTCACTTTAAGTTTTTAGAAGTTTGGACTCCCAACCTAAAAACAAAAACTGAGAAAGGTATCTTCACTTATATAGTTAATTGTCAACCCTGGGATGTATGTTGAGCTGAATTAGGACAAAAGGAAGTTGGACAAAAAAGCATTTCAAGGTATACTCCCCTTAACTTTTAGAGTCTGTAGTTAATCAAACCATGTGACACTTTTAAATAAGTTTGCCCATAGAGAACGTTTCTATCAATTAAGTTTACGTCCAATACATGGCACCGTATTAGAAATAAATAAGACTTTGTTCCTACTTTCTAAGCAAGTATAGTGTAATAAGAGGATAACACATAGAAATATAAGATATAAATAAAATAATGCAGATTAGAATATAATGCTTCTATTGAGGTGCTCTTCCCATATCTCATGGCATAGATATAACAAAATTTATATGGCACTTAAAGATTTACATATATAATTTTGTATTGTTGAAGGCCATACCACAAGTTTTCATATGTTCACAAAGGTTGAAAAATTTTCAGTTCAGGAAGAATGAGATCCAATTTGGAGAAGCTTGTTACCAGGAGTCATTAAAATTTTGATAGGAACAACTCTCAAAGATGATCTGCCATGTATCACTTTAAGTGTCATTCATACCAACAGACTCAAGCGTCCTTGAAAAACTGAAGTAAGGATGTGATAAGTAGGAAGAAAAATGTAAAGCACTATGAATAGGGAAGAGGCTTCTTCCAGGTATGGCAAGGACACATACTGGAAAATTCTTCGCTTGAGATAGACTAGTTATGCATATTAAACTGTGCATATGTTTGGGACTTGGGAAAAATCAGCCAGTATACTACACATTATACAATTTACACTAAGAGCATTAACTCATCTGTCACATTTCCTGTTTCTCAAGTTGATAATAGTAAGCGACAGAGCTTTCCTCTTCAAATCAGAGAAAGATTTTCAAATATTAATGCAGAATGAATTTTTATAATATATGACTAAGGAAATTTTTCCTTGAGTTTCCTGCATTTCCTAATGTTAAAATCTCATATATCTATATTATAATTTAACCATTTTTGTTTTTCTATAGCTAAAGCAGGAAAAATATGAACCTAACACTGATTGACACAGGCATACTTAACATTTTCATTAATTCCCTGAAGTTCATTTAAAGTAGAAGGAGATGATTTAGGAAATAAATGTTGCCCTTGTATAACATTCATATGAAAAAACACTTTTTCCCCCCCTAAGGAGTTTGGATTTATTTTCATTTCAAATAAAGCACAAATCTGACCATATTAACTCTCACCCTTACCCTTCATATAAACTCTGGTGGTTCTATGTCATTTTCAGGATCAATTATAAAATCCTATTTGTCCTTCAGAGTTCTTCAAAACATCATTGATCTTCTGTCCCATCTTCCCAGTCGTCTTATACCTTGCGCGCGTGCACGCACACACACACACATTCTGTCTCTCTTGTGTTTCTCTCTCTCTCTCTCTTTTTCTCTTTCCCCCTCTTTCCCCCTCTCTCTGTCTCTCAATCTCTCAATGCTCTCCTCCATATATACTCTTTGATCCAGTGATAAGGTACTTAAGGCTTGCTACTCCTCAAACAAGAAATTCGTTCTCTAATTGAACATTTTCTGATTCTCATTACATTCCTGAAATGTCTCCCCCCCACCATTTCTGTCTCCTCTCTTTCCTAACTTCCATCAAATCCCAGATTAAATCCTTTTCTGTAGACTTTAATGGGAAGTCTTCTCTGATCCTTATTTATGCTAATACCCTTCCTTGTGTTGATTATCTTCAGTTTATCCTATATGTAACTAGTTTGTTCCTAGTTATTTGCCTGTTGTCTTCCCCATTAGGTTGTGAACTGCTTCCAAATTTACAAGCAAATTCTAACATTTAAAGAACAGTTAAAGTAGATAGAGCACCAGCCTTGGATCAGAAGTACCTTAGTTCAAATCTCTAGCCTCAGACACTTAGCCCTTACATGCAGCTAGTGTAACCATGGGCAAGTCACTTAAGCCCAATTACCTCTTCAAAAAAATAAAAGAAAATAATTAATTCCAATACTATATAAACTATTTGGAAAAATAAAGGTAGAAGTTCTACCAAATTCCTTTTATGTCATAGATATAGTGCTGTTAGCTAGAACAAGATGGACCAAAAGAAAGAAAGAAAATTATTAACCAATTTCCTAATGAATATTGATGAGGAATCTTAAATGAATATTAGAAAAGAGATTAAAGCTATTAATCATCAGGATAATTGCCCTACAACCAAGTGAGATTTATACCAGGAATGTAGAGCTGATTCAGTATCAGGATTGTGAGTTGCTTGAGAGTTGAGACTGTTTTTAACCCTTTGTATCTTCAGTGTTTAACATAGTATCTGATACATTTATTGACTGTTTGTTGGACTCCCTCAATGTACCTATCAGTACCATCATTGGCTATTTTAACACAAAGTGCTACTCTAGCAGATTCAACAACTCTTCCGCAATTAATTCTCAGTCTGTCTCACTGATGAATTTCTCAAACTAGAGAACTTAAATTTATTATACACCATCCTTACAGATTGGCTTCATATTTTCCAATCAGTTCAGCACCAGAGAAAGAAATGACTGAAATTCCTAGCTCAGCAACTGGTTTTTCCCCTGAGAACTCTCCCCAACTCTTCCCCCCACACACACAACCCTACCCTAAAGGTATGCCCCAAGCATGGAGATCTCTGCTCCATTATATATTCTGCTTCTCTTGGAACTAAGGAAATAGGGAAAAAATAGGTAATTAGTCCTATATTAAATAATTAATTCCTATTTTAATGATAGAATTAAGATAGAAAAGAGAGTGGAGAGTATATGAGTGTTTCAGCTTAGTACACAGAGTAAGATATTTCATGGTTCCAGATCATCTTTCATTATTAATAGGTTCCCAAGCCATCTTTTCCATGAATATCCCCCTATACATGTATGTAATCTTAATATAATATCTGCTCTCAAGTAAATTTTTTCTGAACAAAGCTGCTATTTCAACAACAGTGAAATCTTTTGTCAGGTTTTCCTTCCAGTTATCCCAGTTGATTAAATGAAGCCAAATGGGCTTGTTATATTAATGTCATTTTTGTTACTCTTCATCATTTCTATTTCCTTGACTTTTCAATACCTCAAACTAATTTGTCCTTTAATGAATCTGTAAAATATTTTCTCGATTTAGCTAGCTGTTATCCAGACCAATCCCTGGTTTCTCTATAGATTTTAGAGTAATAATGAAGTATATTGCTGATCCACTAAATGACAAATCAATTGTCCAGAATTAAGATAATGGCAAACGTGAAAGTGACCATTATAAATAGATTTGCTCATGAGAAAAATATACACTTTCAGACACTTTCTTTTCCTAGTTAGTGAACCACAAAGAAGAAATGGCTCAAATCTTTGAGAATCTAGTAAATTCCCAGAAGCCTCAGTGAGATGAAATCTCTGGGCACAATTTCCTGAAGACTCAGACTAGAAAATGATAATAACTCACAGTTTTAAAAAGCACTTTCCTTATAATAGATCTGTGAGATAAGTAGTTATAAATCCCCATTTTACAGATATAGAAACAGAGGATAAGGAGCTTAAATTACATGGCCAGATTGTGTAATTACTTTTAGCTAAGATTTGAACCCAGGTTTCTTTTCATTTCTAAGTCTAGTACTTTGTCAGTAGAGTCTGTTGTAACCCACTCTGTACAGAGAATTAACAGCATCTGGATTTTACTTGTAGTTTTCCTGGTGAGTTGCTCCTTGGCTTTGAGTAGGTCATTAGTCTCTGGGATTTTACCTTAGTTATATAAGTTCCTCCCCTTATTTGCAGAGATGAGTTGCATGTATGAAAACATAGTGTTAAAGGAAATAAAATATACTCTTAGACAAAGAGGTTTTACTGTTAGCCATATACCCCAAGAAAATATATGTCCTTTGATTGTTGGATCAGTACAAATTATGAAGTTAAAAAATTCATCAAAGTATAAAAAACTATATGATTGATACAGAGTGAAGTGAGTATAACAGGAAAACAGTATACACAATAAGTACAATAATGCAAATAAAAGAATTAATTTGAATTCTGTGTAATGATCAAAAGTGCATCCCTGGATAAAAGTTGAGAACAAAATATCTCCCTAATTTTCAGAGGCAGAGGACTGTGGAAATAATAGAATATTGTGTATACTTGGGGAATTTTTAAAAAAGAAAGAAAATAGTGACACTTTTCTATGTAGTGAGTTACTGAACTATCTTTTTTTCTCCCTTTTGTTCTTTGTTTATAAGAGATAGCTCTCTGGAAGGAGAAACAAGAGGGTTATGTTGGGAAATATAAATAATACAAAAAATAAAATATTTCAAAAATTTTATTTTAAAACAGTCGAGGTAGAACTTTATTCTTACCTACCCACAAATATTTTTAGTAACCAAACCTCAGTACTTTTGAGTTTTGCAAAAAATTCTACCTAGAATATTTTTCTCTTAAGAGTGTGATGCTATCACACTTGAAATCCTTTGTGTAGTGTTCTTTTCTCTAGAATATATAATTGTTCTCTGGGAGCAGGTTTCTCTGGGGCTTCTGGAGGTAGCCTTACTTTCAGTTCTGAGTAATAATCACCTCAAATGCAGTCAGCTGTTAAAAGTTCAGTCCTTTATTGTCTCTTCCAAAATAGCCCGTAAGCTTTCCTTGGTTCCAAGAGCTCTTGTTGCTAGTCCTTTGCCTCTGCCAGCTTCAGCCTCCAGCTCTCTCTGAATCTCCCGACTGAATTCTGGCTCTCAGTATCCTCCACTGATTTCTTCTTTCTCCATCTCCCCAAGTTTCTAGTGCTTGTCCTTTTATGTGCTCTTTTAGAGGTGTGAACTCGAAGGTTGACTCCTCCTCCAAGAGAGAGGGATTGTGGGTTCCTGACTTGTGAATCTCCTCCACTGAACTTGTAAATCTCATACTGAATCCTGACTTGTGAATCTCCCAAAAGTGTGAACTCCAGTGAGTACTTAAATACATTAGTGAGCTAGAGAACTTGCTAAGTACCATGCTAAATTAGATAAGTGACTTAACACTTTGTAAGGATTCTAACACCTTTGGATTCCTATTTTTCCATAATTTCTAGTCCTCTCCTTTATTGTTTCTTGGTGTAGAGAAATACTTCATATAAAGTAGGATCAAAGATTATACATGGGTAGGTAATAAAAGAAAACTTAGCTAGATCTGCTTCAGTCTTTGTGTTAAGTAGACACCCTATTCTGATTTGTTTACCAACCGATTAAAGCCTTTTAATTAGAAGCTCTTAGAGGGTATTTCTTAAACATTTAAGTATTGGTAACCTGACTAATAACAACTGATATTCATGTGCAGAGTGGTTGGTGAATGAATGTTAAGTTACTAAATAGTAGTGATAACAGTGTTTCACTAGTCTTCTAGTACATCAAAGGCAGGTCTCCCTGGACAGACCTTTATTAAAATTCAGTTATAACTGAATAGAAGTGAAGTTCTGGTTTCCTTTTAATTTTCTAATACTTTGTATTCTTTCTAAATAGGACCCAGCTCTGCTTTGGCTTCTTGTGGGAAGAATAGATACTAATTTTGTCTCTTCCAAGTGAACTCTAAAATACATTCTATTGCAAATAGAGCAATGGTAGCTTCTTCTCTAGGAATTTGGGGATCAAGGAAATAGGTACAATTATGTATATTATTAAATATAAGATATGCTATATATATTATATTTTCATCATTTAACATTTACTGCTCAGTCACAACTTTCTTTTTTTAAACCCCTTGTGAGACCAGGGATTATCTTTCACCCTCCCTAATAATGTGATAGATATTGACAGATAGTGCTTCCAAGAATGGCATAGTGGAAACTAGTCCTCAAACCCTGTTACTTAAATTTTTTTTCTTTCCCAATTACATTGAGCAATAATTTTTAACTTTTTTTTTAATTTTGAGTTTCAAATTCTCTCCCTGCCTTCTTCCTCTCCCCTTTTTGAGAAAGCAAACAATTTGATATGTTATACATTTGTAGTCATATGTAAAATATTATTATATTACTTATGTTTTGAAAGAAAACTCCCCCAAAAAAGTTTTTAAAGTATTCTGTGTTCTACATTCAGACTTCATCTGGAGGTGAATAGCATTTTTTATCATAAGTCCTTTGGATTTGTCTTAAATCATTGTGTTGCTGAGAATAGGTAAGTCATTCACAGTTCTTCATGATACAATATTGCTGTTAACTATGTACAATATTCTCTGGTTCTGTTTCCTTTCCTTTGTATCAGTTCATGTAAGTCTTTCCAGGTTTTTTGTGAAAGGAATTGTGCTCATCATTTCTTTTAGCATGTTATTCCATCACAGTCACATACTATAACTTGTTTAATCATTCCCCAGTTGATGGGCATCCCCACAATTTTCCGGTTTTTCCCACCACAAAAAGAGCTGCTATAAATATTTTTTAAATATTCCTTTTTAAAAAAATTATAGCTTTTTATTTTTCAAAAATAGTTTTCAACATTTATCCTGGCAAAACCTTGAATTCTTACCTTTTTAAGGTAAGGTAATTTATAAAAATTATCTCTTTGCATTACAAACCTAGTAGTAGTATTGCTGGATCAAAGGATATGCACAGCTGTACAGCCTTTTGGGCCTAGTTCCAAATTGCTCTCCAGAATGGTTGGATCAGTTCACAACTCTATTCACAGTGCATTATAATGTTTCCTACATCACTACCAACATTTATCATTTTCTTTTTCTGTCATATTAGCCACATAGATAAATGTGGGTTTGAGATGTAGTGCCTGAGAATTATGTTAATTTGTATTTTTCGTATGGCTTTGTTAGCTTTGATTTCTTATAAAAACTGTTTGCTCATATTCTTTGACTATTAATTTTAGGGAACTCATTTTTATAAATTTGACTCATTCTCTATTTATTTGGGAAATAAGGCCTTTATCAGAGAAACTTGCTGGGGAAAAACAACATTTTTCCCCAGTTTTCTGCTTTCCTTCTGATCTTGGCCACATTGATTTTGTTTGTATAAATCTGTTTAATTTAATATAATAAAAATTATACATTTTACTTTCCCATAATGCTGTCTATCTCATTTGGTCATAAATACTTCTTTTATGTACATATTTAACAGGTAAACTATTCCATGCTCTCCTAATTTGCCTATGATATCACCCTTTATGACAAAATACATTTTCACCTTAGTATATAGTGTGAGATATTGCTCTATATTTGGTTTTCTATTTTTCATTTTTCCCAGCAGATTTTGTCAGATAATGAATTCTTATCCAAAAGTTTAGCTCTTTGTATATATCAAATACTAAATTGCTATGGTTATTTACTACTGTGTATTATGTACCTAATCTCTTCTATTGATTCACCATTCTATTTGTTAACCAGTTCCAGTTTGTTTTGATAGTGACTATCTTGTAATACAATTTGAAATCTGATATGGCTATGCTTCTTTTCTACAGATATTTTTTTTAATTGATTTAACTCAGGCACTATTAAGGAAAAGTATCAGCAGGCCTGGAAAATGGGTTGTTGGTTTATTTGTTGTTTTTAACAAGGTGGAATTTGGATGTGAAAGATTAAAGGTTATCCTTTCTCTGTTTTATCTTTAATAAGAGATTATTGATAATAAGAGATAATGAAGTTTATTCTAGAGGTCTCTAATCTTTCACCTGTTCAGTATGTGGACAGGAATAATACTGGCATGCTCTTTTGACATTTACAAGAAATGGGGAAGATGGTGTTGCTGATTTAAGGAGATCAGAAAAACAGCATCTCTAAAATCAATCTGGTATTACTATAACCAGCATAAAGACACAGTTTTATAAACATAGATTATGATGGTAATAGTTTACCTGGCCCATTTCAGTTATAATTTAGCCTGCTAGTACTACCTTTTGTTCTTGTACCTTTTTGTCTCTGGCTACTCTAAGATTGTTCTTCCTTGTTCTGCATAGCTTTCTTTTAAGATGAAAATGCTTTATAAATCCCAAAGTACTAAAAAATGTATTATTCTAATGAGTACACACAAACATTATAGCCATATCTCTTTAAGGTAAAATGAAAAGTAAACATTGGACTGTTTTGTAAGAGATCAATGTTTTAGATCCTTATATCCTAGACTAATACTTAAAGGAAACAACTATATTCTTACTGTATGCACTTCAGCAGTTACTGACCCATCTCATTTCTTCATTTCACGGATAAACTTCTTAAAAGAACTATGTTTTTTATTTCTAATTTCTAACTGCCACATATTTGTTCTTTAATCCTCTACAATCTAATTTCTTCCTCTTTCTCCACAGTCACCTTCTTCTAATTGCCAAATTCAGTGGACTTTTTAGTCTTCATCTTCTCTAATTGTTCTATAGCATTTGACACTGTATCACCTCTGCTTTTGGATAATCTCTCTTCTCTTGGCTTCTGTGGTATTATCCTTTCTTGGGTCTTTTCTTGCTTCCCTAATGGCACTTTTTTTGTCTCCTACTGACTCCTACTCCTCTTAATAAGGGTATCTTTAAGACTCTGTCCTTGATTCTCTTTTCTTATATACCTTTTTTCCTTTTCAATCTCATACATTTCCACAGTTTAAAATGTCATCACTTCTATGTGAAAAAAATTTTTAAATCTTTATATCTATCCTTAGCTCTCAGACAATCCCATAGTTGAAAGGGACTTTTATCCAGACCAAGCATTCTTAACCTTTTTAACTTTAATTAAATGACTTTTTCTCAATTCTCATCCTTTTTGACCTCTCTGTCAGTCTTTGGCACTGTCAATTACTCTCTTCTTGAAACTCTTCTCTTCTTGTTTTCCTACTACCTTTTTTATTGCTTCTTCTCTATCTCTTTTGCTGGATTTTCAAGTCATACTTATTTTTTCCCCTACACTGCTCATCCAGGATTCTGACCTAAGCCCTTCTTCTCTTCTTCCTTTAGGCATTTTTCATGATGATCTCAGTCAGCTCCAGTAAATTCAGTCATTTTCTTTGTACAGATAAATTTATCCTGCCCTAACCTCTTTCCTGATTTCCAGACTTGGATATCTCCAACTGCTTATTGGACATCTTAAAATGGCTGCCTCATAGATATATTAAAACGAAACAAATCTGAAATTCCATCCATTCATTATCCTTTTCCTCTTACTATCAAGGTTACAACCATGCTTTCAATCATCCAGGCTAGAAACCAAGTGTCATCCTCGACTCCTATATCTGATTGGTTGCTAGTCCTTCATCTCTACTTTTTAGAACATCTCTTACATGCACTTCTTTTCTCTCCTCTGACACTATCCCAGCTCAGGTGCAAAACCTTATCACCTCACCCCTGTACTATTGAAATAGCTTTTTGATTGGTCACACTGCCTCATCTCTCTACTTCAATCCAGAATTGGTTTTTAAAATGAAGATGATATCTAAATATGAAATATTTTTCTAAAAATATCTTATGTTTATCTTTAAGGGCACCATTCTCCCAAGTTATCCACATTTATAAACCCAAAGTAATTTTAAATTCTTTCCTCTTATCCCATCTCATTCATTGGAGACAGTGTAATACAGACAGAGCCTAAGGACTTGAGAGTTTATATTTCACCTCTGATGCTTTCTAACTGTATTACCTTTAAAAAAAAAAACAAACAAACTTATTTTCTTTGAAGCCTCAGTTTCCTCAATTGAAAAATGAGATGATCTCAGAAGTCTCTTCGTGCTCTAAATCTGTGATCCTTATGATATCTATTTACCTCAATTTATCTTATATGTCTTGAATTTATCCTTACCTGTTATATACATTTGTATTTTCCTAAATGTATGTATTTTATATCATTTATTTGCTAGTAAATTACTAGTTCAGGCATTATTTTGCCTAAACTATTAACCAGTTTTCCTATCTCTAGTCTCTCCCTACTCCAATACATCTTGTGTACCATGCCACACCACTATGTGCACTGATGCACAAATCTTATCATTCTATTGTATCTTTTTTCCTCTTATCTTTTTTTTTTTTTTTTTTTTTACAAAGCAAAATAAGGAAAAGAGAAAAATAGAAAAGGAATACTAAACAAAATAAAACAAAAGAGAACATTGTCATGTGCCCAGCAGAACATCAGGAAGGATATAAAAATATATTAACAACAAATTACCAGCTCAAGAAAGTATATGTAATTTAATGTATTGGATTACTTGCCATCTAGGCGAGGGAGGTGAGGGGAAGAAGGGGAAAATTTGGAACAAGATTTTGCAAGGGGCAGTGTTGAAAAATTACCCACGCGTATGTTTTGTAAATAAAAAGCTTTTTAAAAAAAAAGTATATGTATTTTAATAGAAGAAATTATATTCATGAATGTCCATCTTTTTTTTACTTCCTTATAAATTATTCTTTTGTTCTCGGCTGAATACCTTTTTTACTTTATTCTCCCCCTTTTTTATCCTCCTCACCACCCCCAAGCAGGCTGTAGTTAAGAAAGGATATATTTATGTATACACATGTGTATATACATATATATACATAACTACACACACACTCTGCCCCACAATACACATATACACGAATCTTTCCTATGCCTGCTGACTCTTAGCTTTGATTCTGCTCCTTAACTTGCCTTGCTTTTACTTAACCTTCCCTCACTCATGGATCCTTCCCTTGTCTTAACACCCTTTACTTTTTTGTCCACCCGTCCCTCCTCCCTTATTTTCTTATAGATTTTGGAGGGTGTGATACCCTTCATAGTATAATAGTATATGTGTAGTGTGGCTTATTTAACCCATTCCTGATGTGTATGGGTTTTCAGAACTATGAGCTCTCCTTACCCCTCTAATGCTTCTATGTCTATTTTTCCTCTGCATTTCATTTGTATAATAACATATGATTATTATTTTTACCTTAACACAGCCCTAATATTTCTTTTGCACTACCATATTGTTGTCAATCTTAAACATATGGTATACATTTCCCATGTAAAAAAAAAAAACCAATTTGTTCATATTTAAGTTCCTTGAAATTGATTTTTGATATTGGCTCATATGTTAAATTTTCTATTAAGTTTGAGTTTGGTTGATAGAAAGTTCTGAAGATCTGCAAGTTGTTGAATGTCCATTTTTTTCTCATTCAGTATTATAATTTTGCTGTTTATAATATTTTTTGGCCACAGGTTTCATTCTTTTAATTATTGGTAGATTCCAGGACCTATGGTCTTTTATTATGGCTGCTGATAAATCCTGTACAATTCTAATTGTAACTCCAGATATTTGAATTGTTTTTTTCTTGTTTATTGCAAAATTTTCTCTTTTATTATGGGGTTTCAAAATTTGCCAATAAAATTCCTCTGTGTTTTCCACAAAGGTGGTGATTGGTGGATTTTTTTTCCCATTTCTCCTTTCCCCTCATGTTCTATCACTCCAGGACATTTTTCTTGGATTATTTCTTGCATTATTGTGTTAAGGTTCTTTTTTTGGTCACAACTTTCTTTTTTTTTTTGTTTTTTTTTTTGTTTTTTTGTTTTGTTTTGTTTTGTTTCTAATTTTTTTTTTTTTTATTTAATAGCCTTTTATTTACAGGATATATACATGGGTAACTTTACAGCATTAACAATTGCCAAACCTCTTGTTCCAATTTTTCACCTCTTCCCCCCCCCCACCCCCCCCTAAATGGCAGGATGACCAGTAGATGTTAAATATATTAAAATATAACTTAGATACACAATAAGTATACAGGTCACAACTTTCAAGAAGTCTAATTATTCTTATATTTTCCTTTCTTGATATGTTTTTTGCATCTGTAATTTTTCTTATGTTGTTTCACATTCTCTTCTATTTTTGTAATCTTCAGAATCTGTTTTGTTAATTCTTTGTTATGTTATTTGCCCAATTCTAATTTTCAAAGAATTATTTTCATCTTTAAGATTCTGTATTTCCTTTTCTAGTTGGTTAATTTTTTTTCATAATCATCTTGTTTTTCTTGTTTATTTTTTGTTTGGTTGTTTTTTAAAGTTTTTCCTTAATGTCGCTCACTTGATTTTTAAATAATTTTTTGAGTTCTCCTATAAATTCTCTCTGAGCAGGGGCCATTTCAGTCATGCTTTGGAAACTTTAGTGTCCCCTCTGAAGATGTACCCCAGTCTTTACTGTTTTTATGGTGGGGTTCTTCTTTGTCACAAATTCATTTTTTTAAAAAATGAGAGGTATTGGTATAAACATCGCATTGTATTTCTTAAAATCTTGAAAGGCTTTTTTGTTGACTGCCAAATAAAATCTAAGTGCCTTTGAGTGGCATTCAAGGCCCTCAGCAATCTGGCACTAATTTTCCTCTGTTCCACTAGTCAACTTCATTTACTCTGACACAAACTGTATTATTCATCTAAATTGAGCTGTACTTTCTTGCCTCTGCTCATGTCAGTTCTTATCTTTAGAAAATCCCATTCTGCCTTAAACACACACAAATCTCTTAGTTTTGAAATTTTAACTCACCCTTCAAGAATGCATGAAAGCTGCTACTCCTATCATTGTATTTGTGTTCTCATTCTTGAGTGAGACCTTCTAAAGGAAAGTATCAAAGTAAAGTTTTGATTTTTTTTTCCCAGAGCATACTAGATGTTATGGTTATGATATTCATTGATATTTTTAGTAACTGTTAGGTTGGTTTGAGGTCTTTCATTAGAGTTCAGCGCAATACCTTGCATGTAGTAGGAGCTTAACAAATGTTTGAAGTTAAATTGAGTGTAAAATGGTATTGATGAAAATGAGCACTCAGTATTTGGCGAAAAATATGTGAATGCCACATAATAGAAAATTTCACAAGAATACATCTTTACCACAGTGATGACTTAGGACTCCAGGATCTTTAGATTTGCCCAAATGCTCTGGTAGGAGAAAAACAGACAATCTTGATCCTTTTTTCATACTAGAGTTTCTTTTATCTGAAAGAACTGGAATGACATAACCACTTTATTTTTTATTTAGAAACACTCATTTTCAAAAAGTCTCTTTTTGAAACAAAATCATGTTGTTTTGGAGTTTGACATTCTAGGCTTCACCTAGGGAATTGAGCCATATAAATGGGAATTATTCTTTCACATGTTTCAAAGTAGATTATGATGAAGTGATAGGACTGAGTAGACTCTACTTGACTAAAGTAGTTAAACACTTCATAGGGGCTCCCATAGCAGTGTTTCCCTGTCCTCATGAAATTGTCTAAATGTGGTTAGTAGGACTATTGAGGTTTTATTTTAAATGTATCTAGTTTCTAGATTGCTACAAAATGACTCTAATGAAATGACATTTTAGAAATGTCCTACTCTTTAAGACTTAATCATTGGAAACCCTAATGAATTGCCACATTGTTTTTTGGGTTTTTTGTTTTGTTTTGTTTTGTTTTGTTTTGTTTTTTGGTCAAATGGAGTTACAAAGTAGGAGTGTTGGTGAAGCCTGAATCTTTGGCCATTTTGGTAAATATAGGCAGAGTTTGATATAGGGAACTCTTTTATATTTTATTTCACTTGCAATTATTTGCCTTCTTCCTTAATTTGGTGTGGAGTATGATTTGACTGTGAGCTAGCATTACTTAACATCTTTCTCAGAAGAGCCAGCCTTAGAATTGTTCCTTTATCATTTGAAATTCTAAATACTTTGTATAAATTTGACCAATACAGACACATCCCTTTAGCATAGAGGAATTAGGTTAATGGAATTAATGTCAAGCTGTCTTCTTACCCTCCTTTTCTCTGAGCATCCTATTTGCTCAGCAGTCTTTACTCTGGAAATCTATCTGCCCTGTCCTTCTAAGATTTGGAAGTATTGTGATAAATTCCTCTAGAGTCCTCTGGAGTAAAGTTTACAAAGAAATATAGGATTAAATTGATTCAATAAATGAATTTATTTTAAGTGAATATCAAAAACCTACTGTGTTCCAGGTACTTTACTGTGAATCTGAAGAATTGAAATATGAGAAGGTCATAGTCTCTTAAAATTTTTATAATCTAATGAGGAATAATACATGGATACAAATGAATCTAATATAGTGCAAAATATGATTAATGCTTTAACAAAGACGTGAACAAACTTTAAAGAAGGTATATTTTACTTCTGATGGGGGTGGGAAGTGTGGAGATCAAAGAAAGCTTCATAGAAAAATTAAAACTTTATAGAATCATAAAATTTCACAGTTGTTACTGAAGATAATACCTAACAAGCAGTTATCCTGTTTCTGTTCAATCTCTCCAACATGTCCTTTCTACTTTGGTCAGCATTAATTATGAAAATTTACCTTGTATAAAATCTACATCGACCTCTTTGTAGTTTATTCCTAGTGTAATTTTGGGGGATCCAGCACAATAAATCTAATTCCTCTTCCATGATACTTGATAATTCCTCTTCAGATACTTGAAAACAAGATAATGATCTTGCATAAGTCTTCTGTTTTATACAACAGAATCCCTCTTCCATTAATCAATTCCTTATCAAATTACATGAAAAATGGTTTGCAAATCTTAAAGTTCTATGTAATGCTAACAGTTACTAGCTACTGTTATATATAAGGCACAAGTTCTTAATTTAAGTTATGTAAATTTATTTTCAAAAAAACTTGACAATTGAATTTAATTAAAATTGTTTTTTTAAATAATACTTTGTCTTTAATTTTAAAACATTATTATGAAAAAGGAGTTCATGATTTAGAAATTGGGGATGCTCATCAGTTGGGGAATGGCTGTGGTATATGAGTGTAATGGAATACTCTTGTTCTATAAGAAATGAAGAGCAGACAGATTTCAGAAAAACCTGGAAAAACTTACATGAACTTACATTTACTGATCATGAGATCAGTGAAGTAACAGTACCAGGAGAACATTGTGCACAGTGACAGAAGCATAGTGTGATGATCAACTATGATAGACTTTGCTCTTCTCAGCAATACAATGATCGTGGTGGAAAATGCTATCTACGTTCAGAGTAAGAACTATGGAAACTAACTGCAGATCAAAGCATATTATTTTCACTTTTTTTTTCTTGTGGTTTTTCCCTTTTGTTTAGATTTTTCTTTAACAAGATGGCTAATATAGAAATATGTTTAACATAATTATAGGTTTTTTTTTTCCAATTTGTTTTTCTGGAGGGTTTTTTTTTGGGGGGGATCTATGTTTTCTTTTGCAACATGACTTATGAAAATGTTTTGCATAACTTCACATATGCCTTTTCAGTGTGAGGAGGGTGAGGAGGAAGGGAGAGAATCTGGAACTTGAGTTTTTAAAAAAATGTAAAAA
The DNA here is from genome assembly GCF_902635505.1 of Sarcophilus harrisii. NCBI lineage: Eukaryota > Metazoa > Chordata > Mammalia > Dasyuromorphia > Dasyuridae > Sarcophilus > Sarcophilus harrisii. Next base: position 558,616,442 of record NC_045427.1, read on the forward strand.
ATTGTTCCATATGTAACTGTGGGGAAAATAAAAATGTTAAATAAACATTATTTTGTATATAAATAACCTAAAAAAAAAGGGGGGGGTGCCCATGGATGTCAGACTACTAAAAGACAGGGGGAGAATGTGTCACAAAAAAGGTTGAGTTCCTGATGTCAAGCTCAGTTGTCAAGTCTCTTTTTGATTGTCTTCTTAAGGATACTGTCTAATCAATCTCCTTCCTAAAATGTGTTGCTCTGAACTGAAGAACAGTACTCAAGATATGTTTGACCAAAGCCCAGTATACCAAGATTATCATCTCCATAGATTCCTATCCCACTTTGAAATTCATCCTAAGATATTGGATATTTTGGCATCCATTTGATATTGTTCACTTGTTTTAAACTTATAGATCATAAAAAACCCAGATCTTTTTCAGGCAACTTATTTCCTAGTCATACTTCCTATGTCTTGTGAATTTGCTTTACTCAAGCATAAGATTATTGATTATCATTTTATTAGATTAATCCCAGTATTCTAGCCTATCAAGATCTTTTTGGCTCCTGACTGTTATCAAAAATGTTAGCTTCCCCTCTACATATAATGCCCTCACTCTGCCTTTATTCAAGTCATCTATTTGCAGTTGTGCTTGGTTTCAACTCCCAGAAGCTAGATGCGCCTTACAAAATAAGGTGGTCAAATTTCTGATAACATATCCTTGGATACTCAACTCTTTCCCAATTCCTTCAATCTTTTACCTTCTGATTGGAGAGTGGGAGGAAAGAGCACTAAGTTCTTCCCAGAGCTTTCCTTTACAGAGACTTGATTTGGATTTTCCAACTCTCCATTTTCAGCTTCCTTTTGTGTGTTGTCTTCCCTTATTAGATTGTAAGCTCCTTGAGGACAGGAACTGTCTTTTTTTTTTCTTATTTATATTCCCAGTGCTTAGTATTTACTAAATGGTTATTGAATTGAATTGGTAAAGAATACTGAACAACGCAGAATTAAGCACAGATGATTGAGGCACTCCTTTGGAGAATTACTTTCAAATTGATATTCAGTATTAATGACTGGTCTTTAGATTCTGGTTATACAACCAGTTATTAATCCACTTAATTATTTTTAAAACTTTATTGCTCTTTTGTTTTTAAAATCACATTCATTTCCAAATATATTTTTTATCAATGATATTTAAGCCATTTTTTTTAAACAAAGGATACAAAATAAAGAGGAAAGAAAAGAAAATCAGTTCATCAAAACTAACAAATATACCTTCTAATGTTGGTTCCATAGTCCATACAAAGGAGGGTTTAAAAATATTCAGTTTCCCTTTTTCTTTTCTTTGCATTGTTGATAATTGTAAATACTGATTTTCTGCTTTTGCTGTGCTATTTCATAAAAATTTTCTCATGCATCTCTGAATTTTTTAAATGTTTCATTTCTTACAGCCTGGTAATAATCCATTTAATTCTCCCATCATGGTTTGTTTAGTCATTCTCCAGTTAATGAGCACTTACTTAATTTCCAGTTCTTTAGTACTATTTTTAAAAATGCTACATTGTACATTTTGTCATATATGAGATTTTTCTTTCTATCTTTTGTCTCCTCAAAGTATATATGGAGCAGTGAGCTCTCTGGGTCAAAGGATATAGTCATTTTTGGCATATTCTTTGGCATAATTTCAAAGTACTTTCCAGAAGAATTGGATCATTTTAATCAATAGTATAGTGGTTTCTGGGACACTCTCCAAGTGTCATCTTTGCCAATTTTATGTATATAAAATAAAAAAACCTAACTAATTATACCTTTGTCTAATCTGTTTGCTATCTTTTCTACAATAAAGGTGTGAGAGACTGTCATATGTTCTGGCTAAAATCTAGGTTATCTCGACACTGTGATTCTCTACCAGGTTAGTTAAAAAGGAAATAAGCTTAATCTGGAATGATCTGCTTTCGATAAACTGTGCAATACTTCCGTTTCCAGATTCACTTGCTATTCCCTTAATTACATTTTATGGAATTTTACCTGGAATTTAAATCAAGCTCATTGGCCCATGCTTTTTTTTTTAAAAATAATAGCTTTTTTATTTTCAAAATACATGCAAAGATAGTTTTCAGTATTCACTCTTGCAAAATCTTGTGTTCCAACTGTTTTCCCTCCCTTCCTCCCACCATCCTTCTCCTAGATAGCAAGAAATCCAATATAAGTTAAACATACTTCTAAACATATTTACATATTTATCGTGCTGCACAAGAAAGATCAAAAAAGGGGGAGAAGCAAACAAACAACAACAAAAAAGGTGAAAATACTATGTTGTGATCCACATTCAGTCCTCATACTCTTCTCACTGGATGCAAGATGGCTCTTTCTATCACAAATCTTATTACAATTTAATCTATACTTTTCAAACTCTATTCTCTTTTTTGGGGGGAAAGTTCAGTTTGCATATCTTTCCCATTTTCTTCCTTCTTACAGAAATCACTCTGCCTTCTTACAGAAATCATTGATGGTGGCCAAGGAATAACATCTTCCAGTTACCTCCTAAGATGCAATTCATCTGAATCAGATAACTTGAACTCATGAAACTCAAGGAAGCAGCACAAGAGTGGGTAGACTTTTAACTTGGAATCAGCAAGATCTGAGTTCAAATCCTCCTTCTTTATCACTTAATGTCTTTCAGCCTGATTCCCCATATGTAAAATGGAGATGATGATGATAATTGCAGGGCCGTGGTGAGATATAAGACAATGTATGTGAAGTGCTTTGCAAACTTTTAAGCTAAATGATATCTATTATCAATTAAAGGGCAGCTCACTACTTGTTCACAAACTCCATATTTATCTTGGGTGTCAGTGACAGTTTATTTTTCTTCCCATCTTTCCAATACAAAGGTCGTTTTCCTTGGCCAGAAAAGTAGAAGCCAAAAAAGCTGAGTGGAATTCCAACTTCTCTTTACCATTAATGTCATCATCTCATCTTCTCCTATTGAATAGCAACCCTTATCCTTCTTGTACCACTCTCCCTTTTCCCTAATATCTCCTTTTTGTTATCCTGAGATGTCCTCACCAACTCTTGGTATTCATAGCGTTCCCAACACTCTTCTTACAAGATCATGGCAACACTTTTATATTCATTCTCCATCACCTGCCCTTGATTCTAGCATCTGCAGTCTTAAATCTTTTTGTCATCTTCATTTCTCAACATGTTATTCTTGTTATATCCCTCCCAAGTTCAGTAAAACTAAACAACATACTGGAAAAGCCCATTGTTATATGCAGTGTTCAGTACCTTTGGATACCACTCTCATTTCCTCCCTCATTCTTACAAAGGAACCAAAGGAGGTGGCAAATTGTTTTTAAATCATAAGTTCCTTGTGCATCTACAGTAGTCTCTTTAAATAATTCCTTTTTCCTCCACTTCAAATTTCTTCAAAGTGTCCTCAGAATTTCTTAAGAACTTCCCATCTCTCTTGGGAGAAGGGGAAGAAAAAAGGGGAAAAAATCATTTTATATGACACCTCCTCTGTATCAGGCACTGTAGTAAGGGTTATCTCACTGAGGCCTCTGAGCCCTTCGAGGTAAGTGCTCTTATTGTAATCCTTATTTATAGTTGAGAAAATTGAAGCAAACAGGGGCTTAGTAATTTGCCCAGCTGTAGTAGAGCAGCTAGATTGAATGTAGGTCTTCCTAATGTACTCATCACTGCACCACTTAGCTGCTTTCTAGGATAGAAACTGTGAAAGGTTAGCTAGGATTTTAAAAGTAAAGACTAAGTACCATAAGTAAAGGCTTGGAAATAAAAAAGTAAAAAAGCACAGTTTGTTTGAGCAGTAGCTGTTTACATAAAGTGTAATTGTGATTAAAGCACATAGAGTTCCATTGCAATAAGGTTTGCTCTCCTGCCCAGAATTTTTTTGGCCACAGGCCCTTATATAAAAGATAGTTGACAAGTGTCAAAACTGATAACGGCATTTGGAAAGAAAAAGAAAGCACCTGATGCTTAGATCACATAAAAAGTAGGTCCTAAAGGGTTTGACTGAACTCAGGAAGGCCTACCCAGCATTGTCCATAAATTCACATTGGGTGACTTGAAATTTAATAACTAGGCTCTCCTCTTAGGCTCTAGGACTTTCCTTTGGCTTTATGGTGCATGGCGTGGTGGCCTTTCTCTAAGTCACTTTATGGTCCACAGATCTGCAACAGATTCACTCAATTTTATTGTCTGGTCTGTTGCACTGGAGTATTTCTTAGGTGGTTTGTTCTTGTTGAGATGGTTTTCTAAAGCTGAAACCTGTATATTTAAGACTTCTTGGTAAAGAAACTTCATATCTAGAATAATGTTTTTCCACATAGCAGATGCTTAATATTTGTTGAATTCAATTTTTGAGTTAATAATCATAACCTTTGCATAGACAGAGGAGAGGGAAAGACATGCTGCTAGACAGCTGTAATATCTGGTGTCATTCTCTCATTTTCTTAATCCTGTGTATACCTAAAGTAAAATTCTTAAGATGGCAGCTGTTACCTACCTTCTATTCCTCACTATAGCCTCATATTCAATAGCCTCATATTCAATTCATTTTAGGGACGAATCCTTAAAAGTAAGAAGCAAGCAGCCCATCGATTTGTTGCTTCCATTAACCTTGCTTCCTTCTCACTGATCCATGCTGCGTAGCTGAGCTTCTTTCTTTATTTATAAAAAGAATTTTTCCTTTGACAACTTAGTATTCTCAAGTTGTTATTATGTGGTTTCTCCCTCCTCCAGAGTTTATTCAAGTTATTAATATGTGAACTTTCTCCAGTTATTTTTTGTACACTTTATATTTACTTAATTGGACATATGCTCCTGTAGAATATAAACTTGATGAGAATAGAACTGGCACATAGTAGGTACTTCATAAATGCTCACTTAATTGAATTGTAGAAGTAGTAAAGGGGAGCCTGACATTTCTGAAAGAGCTCATAAGGAAACAGTTTTTAATCCTCTTTGATCCATTTATTTCATAAGTTCTTTGATTTAGGTTAAATCTAGAAGTTTCCTTACATTGTTTTTCTCAAGGTTTTCTAAAAAGTATGCTTGTTCTTGCATTCTGGTATGTTGATCTACCAGTTTTGTCACCATTCCCCAGCGGCTGAAAATTTGGACCATTTGCAGTTTTTGCAAAATTGTTTTTTACAATGATGAACAAGCTGATTTTAGAAAGACTTGAAAAGGTTTACATGAACTGAAGCTGAGCAAAAGAACAGAACGAGGAATACATTGTATACAATAACAGCAAGAATGTGTGATGATCAACTATAAAAGACTTGGGTTCTTCTCAGTGGTTTAGTGATCCAAAGCAGTCCTAATAGACTTTGGACAGAAAATGCCATCTGTTATCCAGAAAAAGAACTATGGAGATATATCAACACATGCTATGTTCACTTTTTTTTTTTCTCTCCCATGGCTTTTCCCTTTTGTTCTGATTTCTCTCTCTCAACATGATTCATAAAGGTAATGTATATTAATTTTTTGAAAAGAAGAAAATTTTAATAAGTTGCACAAGCGCATTCATTATTGTCCTTTCACAATAGCTTAGAACCAAATATAGCTAAATTAATAGCAAACAGAATTTGTTGAAGAAAGTTACATTAAAAACCACCTCAACTATCTTGGATGCTATCAGAACTTGAAGAATTGAGAATTGAGAACTGAAATCATTAAACCTAGTTTTAAGAATGTGAAGGTCTTCTCTTCTTCCCCAAATCCCTCCAATGAGTCCTTGATCAGGTTGAAGATCTGAGAGTGGCCACTATTCTTCTGGGAAGGACTTTAAATCAGAGCCACAAAAGCTCAGCAGCTTTCCAGTAATCATAATCTTTTTTTTGTTTCACACTTGGAATATGGGGTGGGGGGAGGGTTGAGAGGAGAAGAGAAAGCCTTGTGTTTAGGCCACTGGCTCTAAAGGAGCCCAATTTAAAACCCTGCAGTGGGGCCTTTGTGCAGGAGTGCCCCTGGGATTTCATTCCTTTCAAAGCATCTTGTTTGTAGTGCATGTGTATGGAGAAGGAAGAAGAGGAGAGGAGCTGGAATTTACAGTTTTATACCATTTTAAAGCTTCTAGACTCTTGTCTCCTATGATTTCCTTTTTCCATCCAGAAGACAGAAAATTAAAATGGAATTACAAAGAAAAAGGACATTTATTTTTGTTCCTATGTTATATGCATGTATCTTTTTTTTTTTTTTTTTTTTTTTTTATTTTAATAGCCTTTTATTTACAGGTTATATGCATGGGTAACTTTACAGCATTAACAATTGCCAAACCTCTTGTTCCAATTTTTCACCTCTTACCCCCCACCCCCTCCCCCAGATGGCAGGATGACCAGTAGATGTTAAATACATTAAAATATAAATTAGATACACAATAAGTATACTTGACCAAACCGTTATTTTGCTGTACAAAAAGAATCAGACTCTGAAATATTGTACAATTAGCTTGTGAAGGAAATCAAAAATGCAGTTGGGCATAAATATAGGGATTGGGAATTCAATGTAATGATTTTTAGTCATCTCCCAGAGTTCTTTCTCTGGGCATAGCTGGTTCAGTTCATTACTGCTCCATTGGAAATGATTTGGTTGATCTCATTGCTGAGGATGGCCAGGTCCATCAGAACTGGTCATCATATAGTATTGTTGTTGAAGTATATAATGATCTCCTGGTCCTGCTCATTTCACTCAGCATTAGTTCGTGTAAGTCTCTCCAGGCCTTTCTGAAATCATCCTGTTGGTCATTTCTTACAGAACAGTAATATTCCATAATATTCATATACCACAATTTATTCAGCCATTCTCCAACTGATGGACATCCATTCAGTTTCCAGTTTTTAGCCACTACAAAAAGGGCTGCCACAAACATTCGTGCACATACAGGTCCCTTTCCCTTCTTTATAATCTCTTTGGGATATAAGCCCAGTAATAACACTGCTGGATCAAAGGGTATGCACAGTTTGATAACTTTTTAAGTATGCATGTATCTTGCTCTTAGATTCTTATTGTGGGCAGTTCTCCAAAACTGTACTGGAGCATTCTAAAAGAATGTAACTTCACAGAATGATGGGACCAGCAGCCTATACATTACTTCACTATAGCCTTTCCCCTCTGTTCATTCCTGCTGTCAAATGGCATGTAGAATTCTCTTCTTCTATTCTTTGTATGTTGACATATTTGTTTGATTGGAAACTTGCTCTCCTTTGTGGTTTCAATTTCACTTGTTTCACTGAATTGTAGCTTGTTTCCAAAGCATTTAAACATAAAATCTTGCATTTCAGAACTGACCCTTAAAGATTTAGAATTGGTTGATCATGTTAGGTAAAGATAAACTGGATTGTAAGAAGGCAGCAGGTCTCAAGAGTGCAGTCTGGAGAATGACAGAAAGAGAAGAAAATGACTGAGACTGTAATTCACTGAATAGAATTTACCATCCACCATTAGACTTGCCTACTTATTATAGGGGCTTCTTCTTTAGAAGAGGTTTATGGGTTTAGTGAATATCCCATATACATTGTACACAAAAGTAAAGTTTAGCAGACATCCTGAGACATGGCTTTAATTCACAACTCCATATTCTCCCAAGTGAGAGAATCCTTTTATTTCTAAGATCCTAGATATGCCTCCAAACCACTTATTTTAAAAGTTCTTAGCAATTCTCCTTAGCATAAATATGTGACCTTCTTGAAAGACAATGGTAGAAGGGGGGAAAAAAAATCATGAAATCAATTTCGATTATTCCTTTCTCACTGTGCGAAAATGCCCCTACCCCCAAATGCAGAGATTAAGCCCGGGAAGTGAATCAGCCAGCCATAATTAAAATCTGCCCCCTCCTTCCCCCCCCACCTCTTAATATGATATTTTAGATTATAGATTAGGAGCTGGAAGTAACCTGAACCTTATTGAGAGAATATTTAAGTAATAACAATAATAATTAAACTTATACATTAATAACTATATAAAAAGTTACTTCAGTTGATAAGTTGTTCCTTTCATCTCTGGCTCTCTCCTTCCATGGTGTTTGTTTATTCATCCCTATCTTGTATTTATATTTTCCTTTCCTATTTGTATAAACATTATGCCTACAAATTGATCTTTTCATTCTGTCTTCTTTAGTTATGAATTCATATCTTTCCACACATGCTTATATTTCTTGTATTTGTCATTCTTAATTACAGTAAAGCATTCTGGTATGTTGATATACCAGTTTTGTCACCATTCCTCAGTTGCTGAAAATTTAGACTATTTGCAGTTTTTGCAATTTAGAATAATGCTGTTATGAATACTTTTTAACAGATTCCATTTTACTAATGTTCCTGGGGTTGTGATGGTATTTTTTTAATGAAAAAATGTTTGGAGTTTTTTTAACTCTTCTTATAGTAGATTGTTTTCCAAGGAAATTACAGATTCTACCAGCAGTATATGTTTATCTGTTTTTCTATAATCCTGAATGGGCAAATCACTTTCCCCTCCCCCCCAAAAAAAAAGTATTTCTTTAAAATTCTTGTCCATTAGTCCGATTCTTTTTGTACAGCAAAATAACTGCATGGACATGTATACATATATTGTATTTAACTAATGCTTTAGCATGTTTAGCATGTATTGGTCAACCTGCCATCTGGGGGAGGGGGTGGAGGGAAGGAAGAGAAAAATTGGAACAATGGGTTTTGCAATTGTCAATGCTGAAAAATTACCCATGCATATATCTTGTAAATAAAAAGCTATAATAAAAAAAATAATAAAATAAAATTCTTGTAGTTTTATAAAACAAAATTTGGCATTTTGATTAGTTTACATTAAATTACAAATTCTTTTGGGGCAATATTTTTGTTAACTTGTGTTGATTTAACTCTTTTCTTGAATATTAAATGTTATTTTTGTCCATGAAATTTAGTTAAAATCACTGTATGTTGATAGGATAGTTCTCAAATGTCATTTACTTATAAATTAGGGTATCTTTTTTTCTTAGCATGTTTTCTTGTGTTTTATTGACAACATATAAAACTGATTACTTTTCATCTATCTTCCATCTTTTACCTTGCCTGAATTCAATTCTGGTTTTTATTGTTGCTGTTGTTGTAACTAATAGTTTTTTTTAAATAAACATTCGTGCCACATATAAATAATTTTTGAATATTTTAATACTCATTAAGTTTTCTTTCCTGTTTTATTATTATTACTGCTGATTCATGTTAAATGGGAATTTTGAAAGTAGGTTGCTTTGTTTTATGCCTGTTTTTAGTTGGAAAGTTTCTGGTATTTTTCTGTTTTGCATGTAATGCGCCAGATCCTAGTTTCAAGTAGCTAAGAAATAATCTTTCTCCAGTTTCTTGTAAGCATTTTTTTCATAAATTAATTCTAGGTATGATGAGAGGTCTTTTCAATTTTACATTTGTCAAAAAATAGTATTTGTTGAACACTTACATGTTTAAAAGTAGGGTTTTGTTTTTTTTTTTATTTAGATTGCCTAATGTTTCCTGTGCATTCCTCTTCTGGTTCATAGAGATTATTGTTTATAACAAAAAAATGAAAGAAATTCAGCAAAACCAGCTAGTTGAAAAAAAAAATCTAATATCATATATAATGTGCCACATCGATAGACTATGCCACCTCATCAGAAGAATGAGGACACGTCATTTCTCTTCCTTAGGGCCAGGCTTGTTCTAGTTCTATAATTTTATAGTGTTCATTTTTGTTTCTTGTGATTATTTACACTGTTGTCTTCTTGGCTCTATTTATTCTGCCTTGTATCATTAGTTCATGGAAGTCTTCTGTATCATCATACTGATCATTTCTTAAAGCACAATAATTTCCCAAGAAATGTCTATTTCTATTTATTGAGAAGAGCGGAGCTAATGGTATTATTTTAAATTTTGGTCTTTTCTCTGTTGAATTACTATATACCTGAATCAGAGATAACCTCTGTGTTCATAAGTCTTTTCCTATCCAATTGTATTCAGTTTTATTCTTTATATATATAATGTACTGTCCATATCTAGCAGTTAGCAGTTCTCTTTTTGAAGACAATATTTATGATGCTGATGTGTGAGGTTTTTGTATAATATACAAGCCTTTGGCATTTCTCATTTATTTTTTTCTTTCTGGCTGAGACAATTGGGATTAAGTGACTTGCCCAGGGTCACACAGCTAGGAAATGTTAAGTGTCTGAGATCAAATTTGAACTCAGATCCTCCTGACAGGGGTAGTGCTCTATCCACTGTGCCACCTAGCTATCCCTGACATTTCTCATTTCTTTTGCCAGAATCATACTTTCCCATATTAATTACATCAAACCCCAAAACATTATAGAGTTTTTTAGGGTAAATCTGTAATTACTCAAAAGAGTATGTATGATCTGTTCATCTATAAAGGAAAGGCTGTCTCCTGTCTATATTTAGATAAGTATCTGAATGAGCACTCTATAGAGCTTATCCAATAATATCCTGTTTGAGACATATAAATTTCTAGGCCAACAATGAACTGAGGCCAGGGTGAAAAAGGAAGAAAACTGGCTGAATTACTTTTAGAAAAGGGCAAAGCACTTTTACTGACCCTAAGCTTCTTAAAATAGTGTCCTATTTTTTAATACAAACATTTTACTATCTCATAAAGTAGTGAAACCTGAAACACCATTGCCTCCAATGAACTAAAAATGAGCATCAAACAAAGGAAAATGGAAAGGGTCATGGCGAGTATGAGCAGTTACAACATGTAACCAGTGAACTTCAGAAAAGAACAAGAGTAAAAGATGCCATCAAAGAACTGTACAACAAAAAGATAAAATCACATGTCAGTAGCAAGTAATGATAGATGGAGAGCCAGAATACTCCACTGACACAATTGTAATATAAGGAGAAAACAAGAAAGGTCTATAGGATATGGGGTAAACTTCCTTTTGAATTTAAGAATTAAGTAAGTATAGATTGCAGTCTATATCATTAAAGGGCATTCCCAAATTATTGAGGTCACTGATCCATTTGAGTTTTTTAGATGGTAAGGGCAAAAGATGGTAAAGCAGTATCTGAAGCACATGTCAGAAAGAATATCTCTGATCAGTAGACAGTAACTCCTGGACCTTAATCTTTAAATCAACAAGCACTTATCAATTGCATTTTTTTTTTTTTACCATAACTGAATTCATTATAATAGGCAACTCTAAGTGAGGAAATTACCCCTAACACTACAGATTGGCACCTGTCTTGCAACTTTCAGTCTTAAAGTTGTGTAGGACTTGACTAGAGAGGAAGATGGGTAATACCCAGTCAGAAGATGGAAAGATGAGTCATCCTGTCCTCCCTGTCCATAGCCAGTCATGGACTTATCTCCAACTTAACGTCAATACTTACCTCAGATACCAACACCTATCTGGCTTTCCATGACTGCATTGGATATGGGCTCCTTAGGATGAGAAAGATCTGAAGTGATTTATCTTTCAGATTTCCATACATTGTCCCTAATGGCTGGTGAAAAAGCAGGAACAGAGACAGTTAGTTAATGAGCAGAAGTCTCGAGAGGAAGTTTAGTCCAGTATGAACTGAGCATAGGTAAGGTTCCTCTTGAAGGTTCCTATAAGAGAGTCTTCATTCAGGAAAGTAGGGCTTTAGAGTGAAGGCCTCTGCAAGGTGGGAAAAGTATTGGCCAGGAAGTTTGTAAAGAAATTATGATTCTTGAGCATGGCACATTGCAAAAGACATTGATAACTCCCAGTTGTAATGAATACTCCCCATGAGTTAAGGGATAAAGCTTTTCATTGCCTTCTTTTTAAATTCTGAAATCTGGACAGAACTCTGATTCTGCAAGCAAACTTCTGGGATTTTATAGCATAAGTTCTTGGGGGGGGGTGTACATCTAGAAAATTGTTTGCCATGTTTTGGCTAGATTACCCACTATATCAATCTGTACACGAAGAACATTTTATCATTGGAAATAGTGGTGATTTGTTCTAAACACGACAGAACCATCAGAAAGGATTAAAGGATGTTTATTTCAAAAGTTCAGAAAAGCAGTTAACCATGATCCTTTTTTCCCCCATTCCTGTCGTGAAGCACGGAGCTGAGGCTCAAATAAGCAAGAGAATATTTGTAAAGGGTAGTAACTGCAGGAACTTTTGAATGGGATGCTGATTTAGAAAATAAGGGAAATAAAAACATTTTCACTACTTTTTTTTAAATGAAATACTAGGATTCCAAATTTTAATGCAAATAAAGACAACTATTCTTATTAAAGAGGCATGAAAAATCAAAGACCACAATGATTTATTAGTCTTTTAAGTTTCTTCAAAGGTACTAGTGATTGTTTAGAAACAATGGCTTGTTTTTTCCTTGGCCCATTTTTCTTGGTTTTGCTAACTTGTTATATTTGGACTTCACACTGCTTGAATGATGTTTGTTGGGAAAGTGTCAGGAGATAGACACTAAACTGAATTTCAAACAGTTTGAATGGCAATTACTATTTAAATATGTATCATATTCACTTGGAGAATTTCAATCTTTTTTGAAGGTGTAGAGGCAAAATATTTTGGGGTTATTTCTGGGACCATTGAAGAGTAATGATGAACTCAGCCTATCAGCCTAGAAAGTTTTTCTCTATAGAAGGAGGTTTTCATGATACCAGGGAAATAGGAGTTTGAAGGACCTGGAACTGTAGATGAAGATGGAACTCACCGTGATTGTAATTTTTTTTTTTCTTAGAGTGTTCAATAAAGATAATATACCAGTTAGAATAAGGTTTAATTTGTGAATATCTATGACAAAATATTTCCCAATGGCTTTACTTTACAATCTTCGTGAATTTTGTGGCAATTGTACTTCAGAGATGAGCAAATTGGAGCAAAGTTCACCACACTACTAGATATTAACAGTTGGGCCTCCAATAGAGTTATTTGCATTTGAAAACCTATTCCTGAAGGGACTATGGAGGGCTGGTAAAATTCTAGAGAAAGATCAGCTTAGAATCAAGATAATGTTTGGCTGATAGGGTGTCAGGTGTCAGGGATAAAGAGTAACTCTTTATAGTTTTGATACAGACTTGAAAACTTACCAAAGAGCTTTCATAATCAAACAAAATTATCTCTTCACCCAGTCTCAACCAAGGACTCTTGATCATCTCTAACTTGGGACTGTTCGAGAAGGGACTTAGACATAAGAATTTTGTTAATCACTATGAGCTTTCTGAGGAGGATACACTTGAAAAGTTTCTGAGAAAGGCTGTCCTACATCTGTTCTAACCTTTAGCTTAACAATAAATTTTAATATATAATAATAATAACTAATATTATTATGTCATGTTAAAATATACAAAGTGTGAGTGAATACCCATCAGTTGGGGAATGGCTGAATAAGTTATGGCATACGAATGCCTGAAATATTATTGTTCTATAAGAAATGATCAGCAGAATGATTTTTATAAGAGGCCTTATATGAACTGATGCTAAGTGAAATGAACAGAACCAAGAGATCATTGTATACAACTACAAGATTATGTGATGATCAGTTCTGATGGATGATGAGGCTCTTTTCAACAATGAGGTGATTTAGGCCAATTTCAATAGACTTGTGATGGAAAGAGCCATTTGCAGCCAGAAAGGACTGTGGAGACTGAGTGTGGATCACAACATAGTATATTTTCATCTTTTGTTGTTGTTTGCTTTTTTTCTTTCTCAATTTTTTTCCTTTTTGGTATGATTTTTCTTGTTCAGCATGATAAAAGTGGAAATATGTTTAGAAGAATTGCACATGTTTAATAGAGATTGGATTGCTTGCCGTCTAGGGGAGCGAGTGGGAGGAAGGGAGGGAGAAAAGTTAGAATACAAGGTTTTACAAGGGTGAATGTTGAAAACTATTTTTGCATGTACTTTGAAAATTAAAGTCTAATTTTTTCACACACACACACACACACACACACAAAACACAGTATTTTCGTCCTGTGACGAAAGTAAGAAAAAGGTACCTCAGGGACCTTCTAGTCAGAACCCTTCATTTTACAGAGAAGAAAAATAAAGCCCAAAGCAGTCCTCACTAAAACAAAGTAATTCTTTTATACTGTCCCACTTAGCACAACAGCTTTTCCAAATTTTTCATCACTTTTAAAATCTTCCATTGTTCTGTCTCTCTTCTTCTCAGCTGAGAACCTTGCCTCATATTTCTTCTTTCTTCCTTTCCAGCCCATATTACCTAGATGCTTTCTTTCTGCCAGTATCTCCTCCTTCAGTCATAGGACATGCCCATGGATCTTTCCCACTCCCCCCAAACCCTTCCTCAATCCATCTCCACCTATCATCTGGTATCTCTTCTGCCTTTTGTCTGGAGAAGGCAGTCTATAATTTATGCCTTCCACTTCCTTTCCTCTCTCCTAAATCTCTTTTAAAAGTCTAGCTTCTCACCTCTCCATTCAGCTGAAACAGCTGTCTCCAAACTTAGCAGTGATGTCTTACTTAGCAGATTTGGAGGCTTTTTCTTTTGGACCCATTTGACCCTGTCAGTGACTCTCCTCTTCTTGATGTACTCTCTTCTCCCCTGGTGCTACCTATTTGACTGCTTTTCTTCAGTGTCCTGTGCTGGACCTTCATCCGGGTCACCTCCACTGTCTCCCCAAGACCCTGCCTTGAGCACTCTTCCTGTTTCTCTTAGGGATCTTGTAAGTTCCTATGGATTCAGTTATTGTCTCTGTGCAGATAATTCACAGATCACCTGATCTTCATTGTGTCCAACATCTTCTATCTGCTTATTCACAGCTCCTCGTCTGCCTGAATACCTTGGCTATGTCCCATAGACATATTAACCCTGTAAGTCCAAAATTCATTGATTTTCCCCAAAACCTTTCCCTGTTACGGACTTCCTTTTACTGTCATGGGCATCACCATCTAGGTGCTTTTGCTACAAACCGAGTGTCATCCTTTGCTCCTTACTCTCACTTCCCCATATTCAATTGGCTGCCATGTCCTTTCATTTCTGTCTTTTGTAACCTGTCTCAGCTAGAGTCCCTCCTCCTCTCTGACCCTACAATTGCTATGGTGCAGGCCCTATCATTGTCATACGTGGACTGTTTTATAGTAGTTTTTTGGTTGGCATGTCTGCTTCATCTTTCCCCACTCCTTAAAAAAACCCTTTCAATAAATTCAAGTGACTTTCTTTTGCTTCTAGGATCAAGTATAAATTTCTGTTTTGTAAACAGGAAGCTCCATCTCTGTGCTGCAGACATTTTCACTGGTTGTCTTTATTGCCATTTCCTTCTCCAGCTCATTTTACAGATGAGGAAACTAAGGCAAACAGGATTTATTGACTTGCCTAGGATCACACAGCTAGAATGTATCTGAGACTGGATTTGAACTCAGGTTTTCCTGGCTTCAGGCCTAGTGAACTATTCACTGTACCACCTACCTGCCTTAAAACCTATGTTGGGGACTTCAGAAGGCACTCTTTCAGTCAGCCAATAACAGACAAGTCTCTAGCGCTGTCTCCTAAGATGACATAGAAAGTTCTGAAGATTCAGTGCTCTGAAATTCAAAGACCCAGGGAATGCTAACCCGGGGTATAGAAACACCATTGTCACTGGTGTCACTGGTTTCCCAACCAGGACCAACCACCCAAAAGTGGCAGAAAGTAAGGCCTGACTCTGACATAAAGCCTTAATTCTGGGTCTATAGCTAGAGGAATGAGCAAGCTGAAGAATATGCAGACTATATACAGAATTATAAAGATCCAGAGGTACCTCAGAATTCTGTAAGGAAAAAAATAACTCCATTCCCAAGTTCAAATGGAGAGTCAAAGAAAAAAATAAATTTTCCACGAGGATTACATGAATACTGAGAAGTGAAGCAAGATATAAAAAATGAAATAAAAGTTCTAAAGCAAAGATGCAGAAAGAGAATTCATACTTTACAAGAGGAAGAAGTGGTAAATTTTTACTTCTAATTAACAGATAGTCTGAAAATTTGAAAGAATCAGCTAAGAGATCATTTAAGGAAAATTAAATCGGCTAAGAAATCAGTGACTTCCATGAAATACTACAAAATAAAAAGATTAAAAGAAGAAAATGAAAGATTATCAAAATTTCCTAACTTGGAAAACAGGTCAGGGAGAAATAATCTAAGATTCCTCAAACTCTCTGAAAATCGTAATTTTAAAAACTTTTTTTAAAGCTAAGAACTTATAAATGAAAAAAGTACACACCTCTTAGAACTAGAAGCCTAAGTGAAAATAAAATCTACCAATCACATCCTAAAAGAAACTCCAAAAAGACAAATCCTAAGCAAAATCCAGAGCCCTTATGTTAAAAAAATAATAATATACTACACTTATCTAAAAAGCATCAGTTCAAGTACCAAAGGCTCACAGGATTACACAAGTCTTGATAGCTTCTCCTAAAAATAGAGGAAATATTAAAATATACTATTCCAAAAGGCAAAAGATCTATAGCCAATTACAACCACGAATAACTTAATTTTCAAAATTGAGTACAATTCTACAGAGTGAAAAACCTACCTTTAATTGAAAAGTAGACTTTCAGTCATTCCTGATGAAAAAGATCAAGGTTAGGTAGGAACTTTGAACTATACACACAAAATCTGAGAGAACCAAGGTGAATTTATATGAGCAATTGGAAGGTGCTGTATGATGATGTAGGCAACTAGATACTTCAATGGATGGAGTGCTAGACCTGAAGTTAGGAAGAACTGAGTTCAGATGTGACCTCAGTCACTTACTAGCTGTGTATCCCTGGGCAAGTTGCTAACCTTTGTTTGCTTTAATCTACTGGAAAAGGAAATGGCAACCACTCCAATATTCCTGCCTAGAAAACCCCATGGACTATATGAGCCATGGAATAAGAAGAGTTGGGATAGTTGAGACATGACTGAACAACTGAACAGCATATGATAATGTAATGCTAATGTTCTAATGGAGGAAGAAGTAGTAATAAATGTTCCACTTGTTACTAAGGGGCATAGAGGGAATTAAATAAGGGGGAAAAAAAGGATCTGGGGTTGGATTGATTTTGTTCTGATGTTTTGAAGAAGGAAAAGAAAAGGAAGTATAAAAAGAATATAAATGTAATATTTAATTAATATAAAAATCTTAAAAAAATACATGTGTAGAAAATAGGAAAAAAGGGATGAAAGTTGTTATTTCTTATAATTTAGGCACATAAGTAGAACAGTCTCCAAACTTGGAGAAAGGGGGGGAGGGATGTGAGTTTAACATCATATATGAATTAGAAAAAGATTGAAAACACACACAGAGACACAGTTTACTGTAGAAATAGATTAAATTCATCAAGAAAACAAGGAAGACGCCTGCATTTTTTATTTCCTTTGCAGGCTAATTGTACACTATTTCAAAGTCTGATTCTTTTTGGACAGCACAATAACTGTATCAATATGTATGCATATGTTGTATTTAACTTATACTCTAACATATTTAACATGTATTGATCAACCTGCCATCTAGGAGAAAGGGTGGGGGGGAAGAGGGAAAAAGTTGGAACAAAAGGTTTTGCAATTGTCAATGCTGAAAAATTACCCATTCATATATCTTGTAAATAAAAAACTATAATAAAAAAATGAGAGAGAGAAAGAAAAAGAAAACAAGGAAGAAGAAGGACAGTAAAGAGAGAAGATAATACTGGGAAGACAATAGATGAAAGCAAAACAAACATTATAATTCCAAGGGCAAATTAAAAGGAAAAGGACTAGAAACTAAAGGTATATCAGCTAAGGGATCATTTAAGGAAAATTAAACTAATTGTGGTATATGAATAAATGACATATTTTGCCATAAGAATTACCAAAAGAGATTTTCAAAGAGTTGTGGGATACTAAATACAAAGCGAAGTAAGAAGAATCAAGAGAGTAATGTATACAGTGACAATGCTTAATTCTGATTGCTAAGGCCTAATTAAAAGGGAAGAACACCAAAACTTATCAATTGGGGAATGACTGGATAAAATATAGTATTTTAATATAATAGAATATTATTGTTCCATTAAAAAACTCATTTCAAGGAACCTTGGATAGTATGAACTAATAAAGAGTACAGTAAGAAAAACCAATTGGACAATTTCTATAAGAACAGAAACACTGTAAAGAAAAAATTTTGAAAGACTTTACTCTGATCATAGTAATGACCAACAGACTTATGATCAAGGCAACCTATAAAAAAAGCATATTTCTGACTCCAGAAAAATAATGGATTTAAGTAGAGGAAAGAGACATATCTTTATTTGGACATGGTCATTATGTGGATTATTTTGTTTGGACATACTTATTTGTTACAAGTTTTGTGTGGTTTTTTCCTCCTTTTCTATTTTTAATTAGGCAAGGATTGGAGAGGGGGAAATTTCCACATTGATTGTAACGACAAAAAAAAGAAAAGAAAAAAGGATTACAGTTGAAACATTTTTAAAAGTCAACAGAATTATAGAAGGTAGTTCAAAAAGCATAGGCAAGCAGAACAGTTTTGAAAGAAACATGTTGAATTTATCCTAGACTTCAAAAAAAAAAAAAAATCCAAGCATTAGGAAAATAGAAAAAGGAAAAAAGAAAAGGAAGAATAATTATTATTTACATAGCATTTAAGTTCACTTTCAAATTTGCAGAGACTTTACATATGATCTCATTTTATGCTCACATCTATTGGTAATAAGTTGCTATTATTTACCCTTCTTTTATAGTTTAGGAAACTAGTACCAGAGAACATTGTGACTTATTAGGAAATGAAACTAGGTTTGAATTCATGTCTTCTGATTCTAAGTGCGAAGTCCCCTATATACTGTGCCACCTCTTTCTGTATTCTGTTTTGTATATACCCAGGTATTTTGGTATTAAATTCAGAATTTTTTAAAAATATATTAAAATCATAAATAAAAGAATTGAACTGGATCCACCATTAAGGTCACTCCTGTCTCTTAATCTATAATCCTATGACAGTGAGTATGTGGTAATAATTATTTTAAACATTTTTATTGCATTTTTGAGATTTGTTTTATTGTTAAAATTGTAACAAATTATTAATTTTATTTGAAAAAATAAACTGTTGTTGATTCTGATTCATAAAAGGCTATGGCACCAGATTTTCTAATCATCTGTTTCCAGGGTAAGTTTAACTACCAGTATTTTGAGTGTGTTTCTGAAGTTCTTAAATCAAGTCAATGCAACAAGAATTGAGTAATCTTCCAAATTAAGTGCTCTAGGGCCATCTACTGGGAAGAGTTTGTTAGGCTTCAATGAGATAAACCAAGTGCTGTTAGCTCCTGGCCTTCAAAGAGAAATCAGCTGGTTCCTGTTCTCTTTGTAGATGACCAGTCACCATGTTCATCCAAAGTACCTTCCATCCAGGAGTTGCAGCAGGCTATAGTAAAAAGAATATTTTTAGAGTCAGGAGACCTGGGTTGTAGCTCCAGCTCTGCTACTGTCTAATTTAACATGATTTGGGGTAAGTCATTTCATCTCCTTGGGCCTCTGTTTCCTCATCTATATGAGAGTGTTGGACTAAATAACTTTTAAGATCCTTTGCAATACTTTGTTTCTATGATGCTTTGAACATGTTGTAGGTCAGGTTTTTTCTCTGTCCCTCTTCATTTAATGAGGAAAACTGAACTTGTCCTGTGCTATTGCTGTTGCCCCCACCAAACCATCTGTTGGTTCTTAACGTTGTTCTATATATTTACAAGCATACAAAATATAGTCTCAGAAAGCATACAAAATAAAAAAGAAGGACTGCTCTGCCACTTATGTACCTTGGAATGGGGATATAAGACAAGTGTAAATGCAGTTAGGTAATGGAGATTTGATCTCCTAATACCCTATACTGTCCTACCTTCCCTAAACAAATCTAGGTGATACATTTATTTTCTTTTCTGACATCTTGGAAGGTTGGCAACAAGTAGCATGAAGCTAATCTTATGAATGGAAAAGACAGTGATTGTAATTTTGGAATTTTGTGAACAGGAGCAAAACGTGTATTGTTATTTTATCTTCTGTTTAAGTCAGTTGAAGGCAGAAACAGCCTGAGAGAGTTCAGTTTTTTTTTTCCCCCCCATCTTAAAAAAAAAAGTTTGGGTTTTTGTGGGAGAGAGGCTAGTAATAATAATAATTTTTAAAAGCATCATTGAAATGTTTAAAAAAATAAAAACAACAGAACAAAAGGAATTTCAAAAGGAGACACAGACAGGCAGACCATTATGGATAATATTAAATATATTCTTAAAAGCTACATGTAATGAAAGTCATTATTTTGTATAGAAGCCCCATATTCTGACATTTGCATATGGAAATCTTCATGTCTGTTGATTTTTATAATTTATGTTAGAGGATGAAAAATGTATTGTTCTTTACTGCTTCTCCACATTATAAGTATCAGGAAGTATTATCTGATATGAGTGCTTTGACTAACTAGAATTGCTATTTTCTTCAGATGTCTAGGGCCTTTAAAAAAATTCCTAAATCTATAAGGACATAGAGAATAAATATAGAACAGTTAACTATAATGTGTTTTGACAGAAAGCACCCCAACAATTTCAGGGAATCACGAAAAAGTGGTGTTTGATCTGCTTCTTAAAGAAAGGAAGACAAAGGTGAGGAGAAAATGCTTTTCTAGGCAATGCAGGTCAGCCCAGAGACCCAGAAATAGGAGATAATGCTTTGTGTAAGAAGCAGAGAAAGCTAGTTTGGCTCCATTTCACAATGCAGGAAGTAGGAAAGTATAGTGAGGTTAAAATACTGAGTTTTGGGGCAAAGTTACAAAGGGTTTTAAAAATTAAAAAGGGAAGAGTATATATTATTTTTTTAGAGACAATAGGGAGTCACTGGAGTTGTTTGAATTAGGGTAGTGACGTAGTCAAATTTGTGCTAAAGGAAAATTGATTTGGCAACAGTGGATGTAATGCACTGGAGTGGGGAAAGACTTAAGGAGAGGAGCAATTAGGAGGCCATTGTAATAATCTAAGCTAGAGATGATGAAGTCCTGAACTCTAAGGGGGGGGGGGAGACTGTGAAAACAGGGGACTGTGAAAACAGTCAGATATTGAGTTATTGTGAAGGTAGAAATAACAAGATTTAATAACTGATTTGGACTGATCAAATGAAAGAAACCTGCTATGCTCGGTAGTATAGAAATCAGTTTCCATTTTTATGAGGAGGTTGCAGAAGAGATTTGACTATTGTCCTACTTATTTGTAGATGGAGAGAAAGTTGATTTTGTTTTGTTTTCTTAGAGTATTTTATTTTTTGTCAAAGTGGAATTAAATGCCAGGGCTAATACTGCTGCTCACCAAACAGATAATCTCCTTGCCTGATTTTGCTTTCTATTTTCTTTACCAACATCCCCTATAGAAATTAAATGTGTGAGAATACTATGGGGGAAGTGGCCTTCTTGGACCTTAGCTATAAGACAGGTGGCTTTGTCCTTTTGAATCCATAACTATGACTTAGCATAGGTGAATGAAAAAGGTACCTAAAAGTTACCCATGTATATATCCTGTAAATTAAAGGCTATTAAATAAAAAAAAAAAAAAAGAAAAAAAAGAAAAAGAAAAAGGTACCTAAACCCTTCTAAAGTATTGTACAAATTAATAGAATCTCCATTTACTCATGTGCAAAAAAATATGCCCAGACTGTTTCATTGTAACTTGACTCTTGGTTAAGTTCAGTTCAGAGTATAAATACTATATTGATGTCTCAAGGGAACATGCAGTTTTGTGTCTTTAAAATGTCTTTTTCTTTCTGAGTCTCAGTTTCCTCTTCTGCAAAATGGTAATAATAATGCTTGTACCACCTATCTCAAGCGTTAGTTGTAAGGAAAGTGCTCTGTAAAATTTAAGGCACCATATCATTTTGAGTTATTATTTTTGTGTCTTTTAGAAAACACCTTCTGCAGTGGTGACCATGTATCCTGGCACAGCCCTTTGGATAATAGTGAGTCAAGAATCCAGCACATGCTCCTGACTGAGGACCCTCAGATGCAACCTGTGCAGACTCCCTTTGGGTTGGTTATCTTCCTCCAGGTAAAAACAGAGGAATGCTGAATCAAGTAGCCATCTCCTAAAAGACAAGAAAAGAGGAAAAGGTCTACTTAAATGAAAAAGAAGGATCAGAATTCTAGAAGCATGGCTAGTGGAAGAATAAAAACAATATACTTTGCCAAATATTTCTCAGAAAGTCAGCAGGGTTAAGTGCTGCAATTCTCAGTATCCCCAGGATATAGGACATGTAGCAGCCCCATGTATCATGGATAATGCAATGATTCATTTGTAGATCATCACTACCAGATAATAAAATACTAGAATGTAATTGGAGAAACTATCTGGTACTGAAAAAAGAACTTTAGAAGTAGATCAATGAAAAAGGTGTCTTGTGATACCCTTAAAAGCAGAGTATGAAGTATATAAGAAACTATAGAAGTTGCTACATGAGGTGATATTGAATGAAATCAAAAGAATCGGAATTATACACTACCAGGCAAAACTTCTGGTAGACCTGGAAGAGGACATGTAACAAAAGTTGTTTGTTTATTTGTTTGTTTTTGCTTGTTTTTTCTTTGCTAACTCTTAATCCAGGATGATAAAAGGGAAAGTACAGTAAGAGAACCTGGATGCAAATCCTACCTTCAGTACTTACTAACTCAACAATGGGCAATTCACATACTCTTCTTTTGCCTCAATTTTTTCAACTGCTATTTGAAGAGATTGGAATAGATAGCCCCTGAGATCCCTTCTACCTGAAAACACATGCTCCTGAACTTGTTTGCTTCTCTCATATCAAAGTCTAGGGGTTTAGAGTAAAATTTTGCCTCTTTGTTTTAGGACTATTGTATTTTTTTCTTAAATGATTAATAAGTTTGTCTATTTAAAAATTTAAGTAAAGAAAAAAATAACATACATATGTAAACTTGGCCTTTTCCTTGAGGAAAATAAGCCTCTCAGAATTGGCTCAGAACTGAAGGATGAAATCATGACGTGTTGGTTCTGAATTGGAAATATTTTACATTTGCCTTGGATTATATTCTATGTGACCATAACATGAACAGATGATAGATAATCACTGTGATCATCTAACACAGTGATCTTATCCAGAATTTAATATTCAGAGTGAGTATGTGGTGAATGGGGAATCTTATTGGAGCATCTGACTTTCTTAGTGTCTAAGGCTTCTCCTTTGCTTTTCTGCATCCTTGGAGTAAGGTCTTGAGATCAGCAAGATGTCTGTTCTATCATACCCAGAATGAGATAGTAGGAAGCAGTCTCCTATGTGGTGTTCCAAGGGTATCCCCAACTTTTAACATATCAGGTGTGGTCAGCTTAGATTGTCCCACATGTTTTTGTCCCATAAGTCTCTAGGTGGCTGACTACTCTCCTGAAACAGTAAGGAAGGATTGTTGTTAATGCACAAACATATCTTGTTTCTGGGATCTTAGATTGTTGGTGTTTGCACAGAAGAGCTACATGCAGCTCAACAATGGAATGGGCAGGGTATCCTTGAACTACTTCGAACAGTCCCTGTGTAAGTATTATGATACCGTTACTATCCACCTTTCTTTTCCTGCCATGAGTGTATAGATTCCCTAAAACACTGGAATGGTTGTGATGGTAAAGCAAAAGCCAAGTAAGGAGGGTCACTGACTTCCTAGAAGTAAAGGCTCATCTAACTTCTTCTAAGAAGCTATGCCCTCTTTGGAGTTTATTCTCATATTATCAACTGATCATCACCTAGCATTAGGTACTTATTGTGTGCCAGGCACTTTGCTAAACACTGGGAATACCAAGACAATTGGTTTCTGGCCTCAAGGAGCTTACCTTTTAATTGGAAATAAGGATGGAATGGTGAGAACAACATGTGCATTTATGTGTATATATTTGTGTATGTGTGTAGATCAGATAAGTATGAAGTAAATGCTTGGTAACCTAAAAGAAGCGGGTACTAGCAGTTAAAGAGTAGGGGGAGCCAGGAAAGGCCTCCTGCAAAAGATGGATGGAGTTTAGTCATGTATAAGTATGAATTTTCTCATTGAGGATTCCCCCAGTGATTTGTTGGGTGGTATATCCCTAATCAATTAATCTTTTTTTTTTTTTTAATAAATTTCTATAGATAATTTTTATATCCATCTGCATTTTCAGTTCAGCAAGATTAATCAAAAGTCTTATTATATGTAGTGTGCTATTATTTTTTTTTAAAGTCTTCTGCTGCATGTAGTGTTCCACACCCATAGCCTCCCACATCTGCAAAGAAAAGATCCATCGTTTCATCTGAAAAAGTCACTGGGTCTAAGGGGCTAAGTAAACCTATAGGGTAATCTAGGGTCTTCCCTCCCAGTCATGTCCACCTCAGTGTTTTTTACTCCAGTTTACTCCTACTCAGTTTCTTGCCTCTTTCTAGAATACTTTGAGCTATTACTATATGTCTTGTTTTTCCCTCATAGAGCTGGTGGTCCCTGGTTAATAACTGATATGCGAAGAGGAGAGACCATATTTGAGATCGATCCACATCTGCAAGTATGTCTTGAGTTTAGAAAACTTCTCCCACGCATCTATCTTTTGTCCTTCCTAGCTTACTATGCCTTTCCTTTCCCTCAAACCAGTGGTGCTGGGAATAGAGCTGACATTGGCGACTAAAAAGTTCTTAAATGCATTTTGCCTTAGGCTTCGAGATAGCCATCTTCCTTATTTGGTTGTTTGTTTTTCAGTAATTTATAAAGGAGCACATACACAGAGATACATATACACACCCATTTTCCGTTCACTAACATATTGTGGTATTTACTGGGATCTAATTTTGGGGTCATCTTTATGTTGACAAGGTATGAGTTTGGCTTAATTAAATGCAGATTTTCATAACAAATACACAAAACTCTGACTTCATATGTCTCCTAGGTTTACTATCTTCAGGCTCTCATTGCCTTGTCTGGAACATTCAGAATTCCAAGATATTACTGGACTCAATAGGAAGGTAGCTTAGGGTCTGTGCTTCCCTAGAGAAGGAGAAGCCTTTACCCAAGAAGGAAATGTGCTCTTTTCCCCAGAACACATTATGGGAGATTTAGGAAAGCTTGGGGAAGCTCAGATCATAGAAGTCCCACCAAATTTATTGCAAATAATGTCCCCTCTTTTGGGGATTATAGATTTTAGAGCTGGAAGGAACCTGAGAAATCATACAGTCTGACCCATCCCACTCCACTGATTTTATAGATAGGGAAACTGAGGCCTAGACCAGTTAAGTGAATTTGATCATGATCACATAAGCACTAAGCAGCACAGGAGGGATTTGAGCTCATATCATCTTACTCCAAATCCATTGCCTTTCCTATTCCAACGGGCTGCCTCTCTATACTTTATTTGGGGTTTCCTGTATGTCCTGGGTCAGTCATGGCATAAATGAGATAGATAGGAGCCCATCTAGCTCCTTGTTCTGCAGCCATGATAGAGCTTTGCATTAGGCACTGTATACATGATTTGACACTTTTCTAAGTCTTGGGTGCTGAGAGAGGGCTCTGATTCTTTAAATAAGTGGGGTGAGACCAATCAACTATGTCTGAATGCCAAGAGCAATCCTGTCCTCCCTTCACAGGTAATCCTGAGATTAGATAGCAGATCTCTTAAAACATTTTGAGAAGGAAAGTGAGAAGACAAATAGGAAAGATCTGTTTTCCACAAAAACAGCTCTCTGTGCAAAGGTAAATTTCTCTGCACATATATCCACCTGCCAGAGCAGGAGCCAAGAACTGAGCTTATTTCAGGGCTGTTAGCATCTTTTAGTTTCCTTTTTGCTAAAATGAGAAGGTTTGACTAGATGATCCTCTCTTGCCTTAACATTCTTTGACTGTATCTTGAGCAGGGATAGTAGGAAGTGAGGAAAAATCTGTTTTAGTACTACAGTTCCAATGGTCATTGTCAGTTTACTTCCCTTAGCTGACTTCTTCCATTTATTAATCTATCTGAGCTCTACTCCTTAGAACAATGTCTTATTTTTTTATGGGTTCTGGGGAAGACAGAATTTCATATTTAGCATTGAGAAAATGAAGACATTGGCATTCCTAGTACAAGGAGCTATTCCACTGATACATACTGTAAATAAATGGCTATTTTCTCATTGCTAACTTTTCCCTGTCCACCAGCCCAAATTAAGATGAAAATAACTGTCACACTGAAAGTAAAGAAATAGCCAATGATGGAAAAGAGATAACTGTTTGAGATTCCATGTTCCTATGTCTACAGTGAAAATAACCAGTTTACCAATCAGTTTACTAAGTAATGACAACACATAGTGTTCTTTCCCAGTCACACTTCTTCACCAGATCAAACTGGTATCACACTTTTCCCAGTCAGACTTCTTCACCAAATCAAACTGGTATCACACTAAGTCCTATGTTGATATTTGGCACCTTCAGAAAATAGAATTCAAGAATTCCATAGATAGGGAAAGGTTGTTGTCAACTGAGGTGCCTGTTCACAAGAAAGCTACTTTGACCTTAGCTATTTATTATTCAGTTGACATTTACTGTACAACCGGAGCACACAAAAAAAGAATATATGATTAGTATATGAAAACAAAAGTACCTAGAAATATTTTAACAGAAGGAATCTAGGAAGTATTCTTAAACTTTCTTTCTTAATGTTGAGTTTGGACATCAAAATTTAGATTTTGGAATATTAGGGTCTGTTTTGAGTCTTTAAGCTAAAAATAGAAACTGTAGGTAGTGACTGCCCTTGTATCACCCATCTGAGACCAAAAAAAAGAAGTAAATTTTACTCAGGTTTTGTTGAAGAACTTGGTTTGTGAGTCCATTGGTCATATCCTGGGTGCCATGCCATTCTGCTATTTAACTGTACCCTCTTGTTCTTAAGAGAAAAAAAAAAAATTCAGGTGATTTAGAAAAAAGCTAATGCCATCCCCTTTCCTTTCAAATTTGTTCCATGCAGTGTCACTTTGCTGTTTAAACTCCTGAAAGATGAATTCCTTAGACAACAGGGAAAGAAGTATATTACTCCTAATCAAAGGCAGACGTCTGCTCAGCCTCAGGGGAGGAGTATCTAGGCCCCTACACACCAACCAAGCATTTTGCTATGGGACTTTTCCAGAAAACATTGGGAGTGGTTTGGCAAACGACTAAAGCCTGAAGCTTAGTGAATAATGCTAAATCTGAGTGCTGATTTGCCCATGTGCAGAAAATGTGTGGCTTACAGTTGGCCATTCTGTTAATATCCCTGACTCACAGTTGCCCTTGAAGGATCTTAGTTGGCAAACTTTCTGATTCTGATAGCTGCAAAGAGAGTGTGGTTAAGGGGATTCTGTTCAAAGAAGACAAGAATGGTGGTGGCAGCTTGCTGAAGAAAACATCTGAGTAGTGTGCTTTGGCTCTTTGGGTCTTTTCAAGCAGGAGAGAGTTGATAAAGGGATTGAGACTGATGGCTCCAATCTGAGTGGAGTGAGTGCCAAGTGTGCCTGGGATGATCTGAGCCGGCCCCCTGAGGATGACGATGACAGCAGGAGTATTTGTATTGGGATGCAACCTCGGAGACTTTCTGGCAAAGGTGAGACCTCTGCTTGCCCCAAACTTTTATCCTCCTTACCCCTTTCTCTTGCCCTTCCATTCTAACCTAATCCTTGCCTCGTTTTCCAGTATCTTTTGTCTGAGTTCTGGTTTACATTATCTCTTGGGATGACTTTCTAATAGAAAAAACACATATTGATAATTTCTTGCCTAGCCATAATTTAAATGTTAATCATTCTCTCCCATTGCAGTGCGATTAAGAGTATTTCATTAACCTCTTTCTGGGTGGCATTTGTTTCCTGAGTGTATTTTTTGAAGTATAATCATTCACAGTGATAATTTTTTACATGTGTCCATGAAAAACTAACTTAATGGAAATGAGCTGGAGTCGCAGGGCAATTTTAGAAAAGGGGTAGAGACCACCAAAGATGGAGATTGAGTTGAATTAGAATCAATACAGAGCAGAACTCTTGCATCAGAGCCACTAAAGCCACAGGTAATGGAAGAATGAGTTCAGTGTATAAATTTCCAGTAGATATAAGACTTTTCCTACAGAAATTTAAGTGCCTTTGGTTTCTTACAAATGTAGTATAGTACTGTTGACAGTGAACCCTTGTCCTTGCAAGTTCTCAAAGAGGAATCATAAGTGACCCTGATCAACAAAGCTAGCTAGATTATGATATTAAGTGTGCGCTCAAATTAGTTGAATACAAGAATACTTGATGAGTTTTAGTAAAGGGTACAGTAAACTAATTCCAGAAAAATCTGAAATGTTAATTTGTTAGGTACAAATGATCAGAGATTTTTCTCTTACTTTCTGTCCATTTTCTTGGCCATTTCATTTTTTTAAATGGTTAATAGACCTATAGCTTGAGTCATGTCTCTCTGAACAAAACACAAAGTGACATTTGTAGAATATTTTCTATTTCCAGCTTAACCCTAATGGGGCAACATTTTAAGAAAATTTCATTACAAATATTTGACCCTTTTCTTTCCTTCCTGTTTATTCTACAGATGTACCAATTTAATAGGAAATTCAGAGAGGGTATGCAGTTATCAGAATCATTCAGTTGAACTTGAAACAAGGGCTGATTTTTTTCTTTTTTGAGGATCCAGAAGTTTTGTCCAAAAGTTCAGCTGATTGGCTTTCTTTCGTGATGGACAATGTGCAGAGGAGCCTGCTTAGATCAAAGCTTTATCTCAAAGGCCAGCAAAGTCTCTTTAAAAATAAGCCTACCAAAGAAGTTAAACTTCTAGTAAAGAAGGTTAGTGGACCACAGGAGAGAATTTGACTAATTTTGTGAAATTCAGCTTCTCACTCCATCCCTTGCCCAACAAGATCTAAGGAGTAGTAAAAGTCTCTTCTGTATAGAGTAGAAGGGAAGTGACTGGAGGCAAGTCTTCCCTGTGAGACCCAATTCAGTGTGTCCCTAAACTGAAAGCCTAGATAGAATCTGGCAGCTAAGTGAATGGCACCACATATATGCTGATGAGTGATAATGTGGGGAATGTGTCAGTCCAAGCTGCTGTGTCTGCTAGCATTCCTAACCATATGATATTGTCGTTCATAAAGATTTCAGTGGTTCATAAAGGGCTTACCTAAGTTACAGTGAGCAGGATGGAATGGAGTAACATGTATCTTAGGCAGAGAAAGGAAAATGACCCATTCCTCCCAGCCAAAAAGAGTGAAAGACTCTGTCTTGTGCATACCTTGAAATTCAGATCCAAATCCTTTTCTTCAATAGAAAACAAGTTAATCATACTTCTGGGTACATACACAATAGCTCAGGACCAGCATGATTTTTTTCCCCAGGTTTGATGGTATTTTCCAGTTCAAGAGCTCTATCAGATTTGGGGTGCTCCACATAGCATCAAGTGAACAAGTTCTTTCTTTGCAGATACAGAGCAAATCAGAGAGACCCTGAGGAGGGGGCTGGAGATCAACAGTAAACCTGTCCTCCCTCCAATCAATACCCAGCGGCAGAATGGCCTGAATCATGACCGAGCACCGTAAGTCTCTGACCCCTTCAAGAGGTTAAGCCTTATGTCTCCAGTGAGCCACCACTTATCCCAGCTCTTGAAGTAGGGTTTTATCTTCAAGAATTTTAATCTCCATTAAGGTAGCAGTGAGTCTTCTCTCCCCACCCTACCCCATCCCCTTTCTCTCTAAGGCCCATGTGAAAAAGAATAAAGACTGGGCTTATAAGTACCAATGATTTTTGCAACGTAATAAAAAGAGTAGTAGGGGAGAGAGGGAATGACTGACATTCAAGTTTGCCGACTTGTAAGAGTCTTTAAAGAGTCATTGCAAATATTTATGTGGACTCTGTGTGAGGCAGGATTGGGATGAAATCAGATTTGGGACCTTCCAACCTTGAATTGGGGCCATTATAATGAGCATTGCTCTTTTCCTTATCTTAGTTAATGTTGTAGTTGCCCTTTCTTCCTGCAGCTTGGTCTTCAGCTCATAGCTGCAGCTGCATAAGCCTCCCACCAGCCAACCAATAGAAGTCTTTGTTGTAACCTGAACTCCATTTTCTTGTTGTCCTAGAAGGGAAAACCTTTCGAAGATCTCCCTTGACCTTCATTTTTAGGCTGTTACTTCCTGGGTGCAGTTTATTCCTTACATGGCTTTCCAAGGTGAAGTTCTATTCCAAGGCCACCCCTGAGCTCAGGATTTATTCTTGGATTTTTTTTTCTCCTGCCCAGGCAAATGTATGTGCATCAGATCTCTTCCCCTTTGAGCCAGTAAGTTTTCTCAAGACACAGTGGTCGAGGGGAATACCTATTCTATACCCTTTGATTCTAATGCCAACAGCAACAGCACTAGAGAGGCTTTGCCTTGCGTGCTAATGTAGTAAAAAAAAAGAAACCTCGTCCCAGGCTGTAAATACTAGTACCTGGATCCAGTATGAAGTCAGTTCATCCATCTAGGAGAAAATATATGTTGCTAGAAAATGAAACTTGGTTAGAAAGTCTGGTAGAAAATTCCTGATAGATATCTAATTGAAGATGATTAAAAAAAAAATCTTATGGGGATGCCTAGTATTATTCCAGAATGATTATCAATTTCTTTCTTTTTTTTTAATTCAATTTTATTTTCATTTCTGAATTCTTTTCTGTCTTCCTCTCCCACCTATTATAGAGAAGGCAAGAAAAATAGAATCTATTGTAAATATATATAGTCATACAAAAATTTCTGCATTAACCATGTTCCAGAAAAAAGTAGGCAGAAAGGAGAATGAAATTGAAAAATATATGCTTTAATATGAGTCCTTTGGAAGTGTAATTGGTCATTGTGTTGTTCAAGTTATTACTTTGTCTTTTTTTTTTTTTTTTCCTTTTCCACAGTATTGCTCTTTCCATAAAAATTGTTCTCCTGGTTCTGTTCACTTCTCTTCATATCGTTCTTATAAGTCTTGCCAGGTTTTTCTGAAACCATCCCTAACATCATTTCTTACAGCACAATGGTATTCTGTTGCATTCATATATCTTAACTTGTTACATCAGTCCCCAGCTGATAGGCATCCCTTCAATTTCCAGTTCTTTACCACCACTTTTAAAAAGCTGCTATAAGTATTTTTGTATGCATGGGTCCTTTTTCTCTTTCTTTGATTTCTGACATATAGACCTGGTTGTGATATCAGTAGGTCAAAGGGTACATAACAGTTTAATAGCTTTTAATAGAAATAATTTAGAAGTCAATTTTTTTTTAAATGAATGTTTAAAAAAGGAGATAATAGTTGATCAAGTTAAAGTTTACAGCATTTCACATTTAACAAGAATATACCAGCACAGAGTTTCTTTTCCTTCTTTGGAAATACTTGAGCTTCTGAGAGTGTAGACCATAGACTATAATAGCATTTTAGAATGACCTTAGGAATTATCTGACCCATTCATTTTATAGATGAGAAAAAGAAGCTGAATGGTTAAGTGACTTGCCCTCCAGGATCACCTAGCTTGTTCATAGCGTTGCCAGAAATAGAACCCAGGTCTCCTGACTCCTCATCTAGTACTTAATCCCACACTCTCTCTGTGTGATATCATAGCAAGATATCATAGTATCCTATGATATCTTGCCCAGTTACAGCTATGAAGTATTTTAATAGGAACATTTGAGAGATACCAGTTCCCTGATCAGATACTGAATATACACTGCAATCAGTTGTCCCTTTTCAAGGTTGGAAAGCTTTTAGGATTTATTGGACTTTTGTGTCCTGAATCTCAGGCTCAACTGGAGTGATTATAGCTCTCAGCTTGTAGACTAGTTGTCAAGAGACTCCTGGCAGCAACGAGATTTATAGAGAAGAGAAATGAGTAAGGAGTAGGTCAGAGGTGCTTACCCATGGTCACTTGCCTTCTTATAGCTAATGTTCAGTTCTACAGGCTGCATTCTTTTTTTTTATTTATTTATTTAATAGCCTTTTATTTACATGTTATATGCATGGGTAACTTTACAGCATTAACAATTGCCAAACCTCTTGTTCCAATTTTTTACCTCTTATCCCCCACCCCCTCCCCCAGATGGCAGGATGACCAGTAGATGTTAAATATATTAAAATTTAAATTAGATACATAATAAGTATACATGACCATACCGTTATTTTGCTGTACAAAAAGAATCAGACTCTGAAATATTGTACAATTAGCTTGTGAAGGAAATCAAAAATGCAGGTGGGCATAAATATAGGGATTGGGAGTTCAATGTAATGATTTTTAGTCATCACCCAGAGTTCTTTCTCTGGGTGTAGTACAAGCTTGCATTCTTACAGATATAGTAGAAACCAATATGGTAAGAAGTAGATGCAAAATGGTTCCTTTTATATAAGAATATTCTTAGATATTTTTCTTACCATCCCCAGGGTTGAACTCCTACTATCTTGAGGAGCAATGGAGGTGTACTCAGTTCAGATTAGTAAGCAGGTTTTTAATATCCATGCTGCCCACTGTGGGACTTGACCTCGTTTCTGATAAACCAAGTTGATTACGTTTAAAGAAACAGTTCATAAATGTGCTAGCATAAGTTTATTACATCTCCCCTATGGTAATAGTAATCAGTATGTGAGTTATTTGGTCTTTCTATTTGATTTTCATTTGGTCAGACTTTTCAGTGCTGTGTAGTAGTAACATGCCTTTGGGGTTCTGTGCCACTCTCTTTCTTTCCTGCAAGGGTACTGAAGGAGAAGCTAGAGTCTGGGAGGCAGCAAAATTTAGTGATTCGAATATCAAATTGGAAATTGGATCATCAATAGATCTTTTAATGTTGTGAATAAACATAAACTGTTGCTCTAGTCATGCTTAAGTATCAGCTTGTTGTAAAGAAGATACAACATCAGTTGCTTTACTCATGGGGCTGCTACAAGGACTCATAAAGTCATGATTATGAGTTTTGTTGGGACCTTGATTGATAAGCATAATACAGGATGTCCCAAAAGTCTCAGTGCAGTTTTGAGCTCCTAAAGCTTAAAACTTGACTTCATCTACTAAAGCTTAAGACTACATTGCAGTTTTGGGACACTGTATATGTAAGTATCAATTTATAACAAACCAGTAGAATGCTTTTATAATTGTGTAATTAGAGATACATTCAAACCTATATTGTTTGGTTATCTTGTTATCTTAGGCTTTAACTTGTGGAATGTTAGGATTGAGATTATAGCTATTGTACTAAAATGGCTTTTTCAAAGTTGGACCTCTTTTTAGTTATGTCAAAAAATAAAACCATTATCTCTAATATTATTGCTTTGAGACCCAAGAACCTTTCTTGTGTATATCTTATTTCTTGCTTCCCATGAATTTCTTTCCTTTGAATAACCTGGGCCTCTACCTCTCCTGCTCTTGTTTCATGACTGTTCTTCCACCCTCTTCAGGAAAGAAGAGTCAGCAGCCCCCCCTCCATGGCCCATTCTAATGTTTCACAACTCCTACATTCCAACTATGAAATATGTATTTGGCTTTTCTTGAAATGATCTGCTGAGAAAACCATGTTTTGGCACCTCCCTCTAGTGAGTTTGCCTTACGGGTAAGGCAGCTAGGAAATCATGCAAAACAAATTCCTCATTGAGCTGAGGACAGTAGCACATTAAAAATTGTGACTCTTAAAATGTTCTCATATGACCCCAGGGAATAAATGACCCAGGCATACTTGCTATTTTAAATCATTAAGTTTTTTTTTAAATTTTGGTCATAGGTGATCGAATGGATTTTAATAGTTAACTTTTCCATTCTAGTTTTCTTCAAGATAATCTGGAAAACTTTTAATCATAAGATTCATTGTTTCTGATAAGTGAGAAATCTGAATTCCTATCAGACTATAGGTATGAGAGCTACCAACTTGTCTGCCTTTGGAGATCTTGTCCCGACTCTATTGGTGATTCATTAACCAGATTTAAATTCATCTGTTGATGCTTCTTCCTTTTGAAGTGAGCTCACCTGATGAGCTGATTGGGGGGGGGAGGGGGAGGGGGAGAGAGAGAGAGAGAGAGTGTGTGTGTATGTGTATGTATGCACACAGACATATGGACATGTAGTTGGATGAGGATAGGAAAAAATGTTTTAAAAGAGTCAGTCCAGCTCAATCCACCCATTCTAGAGAGCAATTTGTAACTTTGCCCAAAAGGCTATCAAAATGATCCAGCAGTGTTTTTCCTGGGTCTGTATCCCAAAGAGGTCATAAAAAAGGGAAAGGGACCCACATGTGCAAAAATGTTTGTAACAGCCCTTTTTGTAGTGGCAAGGAAGTGGAAACTGAGTGGAGGATATCCATCAGTTGGAAAATGGTTGAATAAGTTATGTGTATATGAATGTTATTGTTTTATAAGAAATGATCAGCAGGTTGATTTCTGAAAGGTCTGGAAAGACCTACCTGAACTGATGCATGAAGTGAGTAGAACCAGGAGACATTATGTACAGCAACAATAATGTGGTGATGATGTGATGATCAATTCTTTTCAACATGAGTCAATTCGGGTTCCAATGGATTTATGGTGAAGAGAGCCATCTGCTTTCCAGAGAGAGGACTGTGGAGACTGAGTGTGTTTCACCTTTTTTGTTGTTTGCTTGCTTTTTTTTTTCTTTCTCATTTTTTTTCCTTTTTAATCTGACTTTTCTTGTGCAACATGATAAACATGGAAATATGTATAAAAGAAATTGGACATGTTTAACATAGATTATTTGTTGTCTAGGGAAATGAGGAGAGAGGGGGAAGGGAGGGAAAAAATTTAAACAAGGTTTTGCAATGGTGAATGTTAAATTTTTTTGCATGTATTTTGAAAATAAAAAGCTATTGGTTTTTTCAATTAAAGCTTTTTATCTTGTGATCCATATTCAGTCCCCATAGTGCTCTTTCTGGATGCAGATGACTCAGTTCAATTCAATTAGAATTGCCCTGAATCACCTCACTGTTGAAAAGAGCCAAATTCTTCACAATTGATCATCACATAATCTTGTTGCCATGTATAATGATCTCTTGATTCTGCTCATTTCACTTAGCATCAGTTCATGTAAGTCTCTCCAGGTGTCTCTGAAATCATCCTGCTGATCATTTCCTATAAAACAATAATATTCCATAACATTCATATACCATAATTTATTCAGCCATTCTCCAACTGATGGATATCCATTCAGTTTCCAGTTTCTTGGAAACTAAAAAAAGGGCTGCCACAAACATTTTTGAACATGTGGGTCCCTTTTCCTCGTTTATGATCTCTTTGGGGTACAAGCCCAGTAGAAACACTGATGGATCAAAGGGTATGCACAGTTTGATAGCCCTTTGGGCATAGTTCCAAATTGCTCTCCAGAATGATTGCATAAGTTCACAACTCCACCAACAGTGTATTATTGTCCACACACATCCCCTCCAACATTCGTCATTATCTTTTCCTGTCATCTTAGCCAATTTCAGAGATGTGTAGTGGGTACCTCAAAGTTGTCTTAATTAGCATTTCTCTGATCAATAGTGATTTATAGCACTTTTTCATATGACTAGAAATGATTTACTTTCTTCTTCTGAAAATTATATTCATATCCTTTGATCATTTATCAATTGGAGAATGGCTTGAATTCTTATAAATTTGAGTTAGTTCTCTATATATTTTAGAAATGAGACCCTTATCAAAACCCTTGAATGTAAAAAATTTTCCCAGTTTATTGCTTCCCTTCTAATCTTGTCTGCATTGGTTTTGTTTGTATAAAAACTTTTTAACTTAATATAATCAAAGTTATCTGTTTTGCATTCAGTATTGTACTCCAGATCTTTTTTGGCCACAAATTCCTTCCTTTTCCATAGATCTGAGAGGTGAACTATCCATTCATTGTTCTTCTAATCTGCTTATAATATCTCTGTTTATGTCTAGATCATGAACTATTTCAACCTTATCTTGGTAGAGGATATTAGGTGTTGTCATTGCATAGTTTCCGTCATACTAATTTCCAATTTTCCCAGCAGTTTTTGTCAAACAGTGAGTTCTTATCCCAAAGCTGGGGTCTTTGGGCTTGTCAAACACTAGATTACGATAGTTATTGGTTTTAAAAAAAAATTATTATTTTTTAAAAATAAAAGATTCCTAAC
This sequence comes from Sarcophilus harrisii, assembly GCF_902635505.1. Lineage (NCBI taxonomy): Eukaryota > Metazoa > Chordata > Mammalia > Dasyuromorphia > Dasyuridae > Sarcophilus > Sarcophilus harrisii. The sequence goes on from NC_045427.1 coordinate 558,652,493, forward strand.
TGCTAGTGAAGAACTTGAATTTAATGTGACTTGGAAAACATAATCATTGACTTTTAGATGTGAAAGGAAAGAACTCTTAGTAATCATTAATCCTAAAATGTAGAAGTCATAGCCTGCAACAGAAAGTCTAATAAAATAAACAAAAATTCACTACAATATAGACAATGTGAATTTGTGATTTTCCATGCCATAGTTTGGATAACAGAGCCATTTCTTTTGAGTTTGTTGTGGATCTAGTCCCTCTCCTTTTACACATGTGTAAGGAAGTCCAAAGGAATGAAATAACCATAGATTAGCAAAGCAGGAGCTAGAACCTGGGTCTCCCCTCTTCTCTTTTGATTTATTTATTTATTGTTTAACTTCCCTTTGAGGAATTCAGAACACTCTTAAGCCTTTAAAAACACTCCTTCCATGTAGATAACATGCACAAAATATTCTCCTTATCTACCTTAGTTCAAGCAACAAACATTGCCCTTGTTTTTAACTGCACCATAATTAAGAATTGGTTCCTGTTCTGGAAAGGGAACATAGAACTGAAATTAGAACTCAGATTACTTATTTGCTCCAAGTATAGTACTCTTTCCACTATGAAAGAACCTCTTCCTTAGAGTTAGGAGAAATCAGAGTTCAAATCCTGCCTGTCATACTTACTGGCTCTGTGACCTTAAAAACAAGGTACTGTCTATGAACTTCAATTTGTTCATTGATAAAATGGGAATTACAGTCATTCTCAAAGTGCTAGAGTCATTATCATCATGCTGAAAGGTACAATTGTCATTCTGAGCTGAATTTTTCTGTCCTCTGTTTAGATTGCTCGAAAATTTCCCAAGTACATATTTCATCCAAATGACTCAGGAAATTGAAGTTTATGGAGAAAACTTTCCCACTTGTCCATAATCTATCTTTTTGTGTTTTCCTTCCCTCCTATCTTTCGGAAGTTGTTGTGAATTGAAGTATTTTGTTCTTTAAACCCAAGCTTTTCAAAAATTGATGGCCTTGCCCAAGAGCATATCATTCTTCTTATCCCCTAAGATGAACGTATAAGGAACCTGAGACCTGAGAGAGAAAAGTGTTTGGTTTACTCCCCACTTTTAATTGTTTCAGAGTGAAGGGAGTTGTATTTGTACTGCAGGAAAATTATAGTCATTTATTGCCAATCAAACTTCTTGTCCTTCAAGAGCTTTTTCTAGGCTCCCCAAGCGGCTAGTGCCTTCCCCTCTAAGGTTATATTAAGTGTAATATATATTAATCTTGTTACATATTAATTTATGTATAGATTGTCTAACTCAGAATATAAGCTTCTTGATAATAAAAATTATTTTTGCTTTTCCTTTATATCCTCAGTGTAGTACTTACTATAAAGTATAGTATAAGTGCTTAATAAGTTCTTGTTGATTGATATCATTGCCATGAAAGACTGTGATTAAAATTCATGGTCTTTAAGATTGTATGTGACTGCTCCAAGGGCAGAGTTTAGGGACTGGCTGTGGCAGCTTTACCTCACCCTACAGAAGCATCATTGTTTTCATTAGAGATGAATGTCTCAGCAGCTGCCTTTCTTTGAGGTGTTCTAGGAAGACTACATAGGACTGAGACAGGAGAGAAAGATGCCAGGAATGGATTCTCCATGCCCTCTTTTCAAAACTAAAGATGTCTTCCATGCTCACTTGCTTATGTTTTGTCTTTTTGTTATAACAGTTCTATTTACCAAGTACTTTTGAACAACTTTGCCTTGTAATTGTACATTTGAAAATAAGAGAAGGCGTTTACAACAAACATGGCTCAGATAAGCTAAAGTTTCCATTTTAAACACCATTTCCACACAAGAGTTCAATCTTCCATATACAAAAGGAATTTAAATAAGGGCAATTACAAACACCCTAACTCTAAACTTATATTTTCAGCAACTTTGAGCTCCATCCAAATTCTATTTTCCCCTTGTTAGCATTGAATAATGAGAATATTTTTATATAATATAATCCATTGTTAGGATCACCCAACACTTCAGCAGCAAAGCTGTCCTTTAAGGAGGAGAAAAGGAAGGTTTTATTGGAGAGTTGGAGAAGAGATGATGATCCAAAGTCACAGAAGGACAAAAGGAAAAGTTGTAGATAGAATTCAGCAAGGAACGAAAGGATATTAATTTCCAAGTCTGAGTCAAAAGAATGAGCTACAGATGTACGAAAAACCATCAGATTTAGGTCTCTGTTGGATAAAGCCATCAATAGTTAATTAAAGATAATTTGACTCTGAACTTTGTTTATGCTTCTTTTTGCTCTAGCAGCATTCTGTTTAACCATAAATTTCTTTTCTCCCCTTTCACTCTACCCCCAGCACTATTTTTATCTGAGGGGTACTGGTGTCATCTCTTTGATCTTTTGCTGTTAATATGATCTGAATGCCACCATGTGTTGTTCTTTGATAATTCCCTAAAAACTAATGCTTATTTGTGTGTGTGTGTGTATGTGTACATATATATGTGTGTGTATATATATAAAATTCCTATTGCGGTGCTTGACCTACCTTCAGCTTGCTTGCATTGTGAATGATTTTTTTAATCAATGATAATGGTCAGATGTTATTCATACAGGAAATAGAGTAAGTGGAGTAGAAAGAATTGTGAAAAAGTCCTGAGATTAGATTTGTAGAAGGAAAATTTCACAAGACTTTAGAAGCTGAAGAAGAGCTGGTGGTAAAGTAGCAGGAATGAATCAAGGAAAAAGCTGATGAAAAAAGATAGACTTTGAAGGAGAAAGGTTTTGATACAATGGGATAAAATCACCTTTAAGGTTATAAGTGACTTTTTTTATCTTTGTATCTCCAGCATCTTGCACAGTAACTGGTACATAGTAGCACTGTATTAAATAAACTTAGTAAATGCTTGCTAATTGATTAATTGAAAGAAGGCTTAAGGAGAAGGATGCAAAAAGGAGAAGGGGAAAAGACTCTGGGAATAAAGGAGAAGCAGGAGAATAATTAAAATTGAAAGTTGAAGAAATAATTAGCAAGACAGAAAAAAAGATTGCAAGAAAGAATTTTGGTGAAAAGATAACAATGTGACCACCTGAAGTGCTCTGAACTGAAGACCACCACAAGTCATTTACTATGGTGATTCTCTAGAGGAGTTACTAACAAGAACAAGAAAGGACTCATTTCCAGGAAGTATGGAGAGGAACAAGATAAATTTTGCAGTGTTCTGCATAAAAATGTTATGGTTGTATTTCTGTTGCAACAAAGTGACTTATCAAAGCTCAAGATGTAAATTGGTCTCCCCCTTAGACAAAAAGGTAAATAGATAAAATAGAACTGCTCCCCAAATTATTAGAGAGAATGAAATGTTCCTTAAAAGAAACAACTGCAAAGGATCAATGCTGAAAAATTACCCATGCATATATCTTGTAAATAAAAAGCTATAATAAAAAAAAAAGAAACTACAAGACCATGATATTAAAACAAAGATAATATTAAACTGAAAAGACAAAGAAAAATATTGAACACTGACCAAAAGTGACACAAAGGAGAAAAGGAAGAAAAACGGTCACTAAACAGATAATAGCTTTTCCCAAAGGAAAGAGCTGGAGAAAGGAGGAAGAGAACGAAGATCCTGCTTGTCTTAGGTTTCATCAGAACATTTCTTAAATGTTGTTGTGGATCCACAGGTGCTAGTACAGGAGAGACCATTGATTGGTCAGAGTTAAAGAAAATAGAAAGTAGTCCAGCAGGATGATTTCAGAAAGGCCTGGAGAACTGATGCTGAGTGAAATGAACAGGACCAGGAGATCATTGTATATATTTCAACAACAATACTATATGATGATCAATTCTGATGAAGTGGCCCTCTTCAGCAATGAGATGAGCCAAATCAGTTCCAATAGAGCAGTAATGAATTGAACCAGCTACACCCAGCGAAAGAACTCTGGGAGATGAATATGAACCACCATATAGAATTCCCAATCCCTCTATTTTTGTCCACCTGCAATTTTGATTTCCTTCACAGGCTAATTGTACACTATTTCAGAGTCCGATTCTTTTTGTACAGCAAAATTATTGTATGGACATGTATACATATATTGTATTTAACTTATATTTTAACATGTATTGGTCAACCTGCCATCTGGGGAAGGGGGTGGGGGAAAGGAGGGGAAAAGTTGGAATAAAAGGTTTTGCAATTATCAATGCTGTAAAATTACCCATGCATATATCTTGTAAATAAAAAGCTTATAATTTAAAAAAAAACTTTTAAATGAAAAAGAAAATAGATAGTAGTGTTTAACAACTCTTCAGTGAAGAGTACTGACCAAAAGAGAGGTCTACTGCCTTCTTAGCATATGTATCCAGGTGTGACAGAGTGCTTGTACTGCCTGTTGCTGGTGATTCATGTGGGCCTTACCCTCGAAGACTCCACTGTGCCACTGACTGTGAGCTTGGACAAGTCTTTACTCATTGTTGAACCTGTTTCTGTAACTTTCAAATTAGATTGATTAGATAGTTGGTTTCTAAGGACATTTCCCAGCTTTAATATTCTATATTGTTGCATATAAAGGCATTTTAGTGTAAAAGAAGTGAAGAAACCTATAAACATTGCTGAAGCTTATGACATTTTGGGCAGGGAACCAAAGACTTTAAGGGCACAGGTGGTGTTTTCATCTATTAATTGATAGCAAGAGTTGCTTTTTTTTTTTAAAGAGGCAGATTTGGAAGTGACAGCTGATTAAGAAGATATTTCCTAAAAAATTGGCAAAGATGACAACAGATGGGAATAGTCAGTGTTTTGTTTGTTTGTTTGTTTTTGGGGGGTAGACATTGTGGAAAGACAAGTGCACTTAATATACTATTGATGGAACTATGAATTGCCCAAACCATTCAGAAAAGCAATTTGCAATTATCATGAAAAAGTGATTAAAGTGCCTGTAGTTTTTGGCCCAGAGATTATCCACTGCTAATCATGAACCTAAGGGACGTTAAAAAGATAAGGAAAAAATGTTCAAAAACACCATATCACTAGGTTAGTGAGATTAAAAAGTAAGGTCTTACGTAAACCAGTTAATCAACAAATATTAAATACCTATTATGTTCCAAGCATTATGCTAGATGCTAGGGGTACAAGTATAAAAAATGAAATAATTCCTATTTGCAATGAACCTTACCTTTTAATGGAGAAAGAGGACAAACATATATACAGCATAAGTAAAGTTAATAAATAAAAGTATATACAGAGTAGTTAAATAGAATATGGTTTGGGAAGGAAGGGACTAGCATTTGGGTGAATCGGGAAGGTCTTCATATAGAAGATGATGCCTGAACTTTATCTTAAAGAAAGAGAGAAACTGTATAAGGTGCAAATTAGGAGGAGGAGGGCATTCCTGTCATGGAGACCAGTCAATACAAAGACACAGGAAGTAGAGTCTCATGTAAGAGGAACAGAGAGACAGTACAATTGCTTGAATTGCATTGTCAAAAGGGGAATCATATCCAGAAAGTTAGAGTGGGGCCAGGTTTGGAAGGGATTTAAGAGCTAAACAGAGAAGTATATATTTTATCCTAGAGACAATAAGGGGTCATTGGAGTTCTTTGAATCATAGAATCACGTAATCAGATCTATACTAAGGAGAATTACTTTGATAGCCATGTGCAGGGTAAAGTTCAGTGATGAGAGACTTAATGAGGAATCTGTTGTGCTTATCCAGGTGTGAGGTCTTGAAGACCTGAACTAAGCTGATAGCTTAGTGAAGATAGTGAAAAGAAAAGGAGTCAGATATGAGAGATAGTTGAAAGAGGTAAAAACAGCAAGATTTGGAAACTAATTAAGTATGTGGGTTGAGGGATAGTGAAAAGAATAATCTAATGCTGAGCCCTTGAAAAAAAATAGGGAAGTTTGTAAAAAAAAAAAAAAAAAAAAAAATCAAGAGAAAAGATAATGAGTACTAAGACATGTTGAGTTTTAAGATGTCTCCAGTTTTAAATGTTCAATAGGCAACCAGTGATGTGATACTGAAGCAAAAAAGGGATAACTGGTGCTGGTTACATAGAACTGGAAGTCATCTGCATAGGAATGATAGTGAAGTTCAAGGAATTTGATAGACTAATAAGAGAGGATTCACAGAGAGAGAATAGAAGGGGCCCAGGACAGACTTTGTGGAGTACCCACAGATAAACTGAAGTGGTGGGTGGATGTGAAATGAAAATGGAACTGCCAAATCGAGCAAGATGTGGTACAGATGATGGGCCAGCAAAAGAGACTGAGAAGAAATGATCAGTAGAGTAGGAGAGAACTTGTAGAGATTAATGTTGGTAAAACTAAAAGAGCATGATCACCAGTGTCAAATGTTGCAGACAAACCAACAAGGATTAGTAGTGGGTAAGACCATCAAATTTGGCAGTTAAGAGATGATTGGACTCTAGCAAATATGGACTGCCTAACCAGGAGGCAGAATGATCAGCCTTAACAAACCTGAAATTCATGCTAGACCCACTAACAATCTAGAAATCCAATGAGAAACTGTACAGTAACTGACTTCTTTTACACCAGAACTGCATAAAATGTTATCAAGAAGCCAAGAGAGGAATTGGAAAGGGGCTGTCAGTAAAACCAGTGACAAGTTCGGAAGGACCAGAGAGAACCCTGACATTGTCTAGAAGTCAGGAGAGAAGAAGCTTCCCTTCCCTCCAGGAAGCAATAAGCTGGGCAGAAATACCTAAGGGGACTTTGGAAATGTCAGAAAACCCTAATGAGCAAAGACAGAGAAAGCAGTGTGGCAGCAGTTAGATTTGGATGTCCCAGACCTGGCCTCACCCACAGTTCCAGCACTCTAACCCAAGGGTCCAGTTCACTGTCCCTCAGACTGTTGGAGGGCTAGACTATAGTAGAAAGAAAAACTTTGTTTTGTGGGCTTTTAAATAAAGAAACTTCATAGCTTTGGGTGAGGGGGAATAATCTAATCGTCCTCAGCTCTCAGGCTGTAGTTTGAGGACCCCTGTCTAACCTTAAAGATTTAGGCGCCTAACCCTAGAAGGTCAAGGTTAGCACAAGTACACAAGTGACCAGGTAGCAACCAAGTAGGGATGATCATTCCACTCAGGTGTGCACCAGGAACACAGCCTGGCCCTGGCACAAAACCCACATTCAGGAATTAAAGCAGGAGAGATGACCAAATAAAAGAAAGTGCTGACTAGTATTGAATTAATTACAAATATAAAATCCTCAAAAGAGACACACAGAGCAGCTAGATGACACAGTAGATAGAGCACTAGCCCTGAAGTTAGGAGGACCTGAGTTCAAATCTGGCTTCAGACACTTAACACACTTCCTAGCTGTGTGACCCTGGGCAAGTCACTTAACCCCAATTGCGTCGCAAAAAAAGAGAGAGACACACACTCACTTTCTATGACAAAGAGAAAATAGAATTTCCGCAAGGATTACCTAGACAATAATAAAATAAATTAGATAAGATAAGAAAGAAATGAAGAAATAAATGATTGGAGAAAAATTAGAAAGTGATCAGCCTCCTCCAAATGATGAACTTCCTAAAAATTGAAATAGACTAAACATAAATCAGAGATTTCATAAGATAGAAAAAGCATTAGAACTAAATCAAAAGATTGAAAAAAAATTGAAGAAAAAGTGTAAGATAGCTGATATTTTAAAAAGAAAATCTGACTAGGAAAGCACGTCAAGGTGAAGATAATTTAATAAAACTCCTAGAAAGCTGTGGGAAAATATTTCAAGAAATTATAAATGAAAGTTAAGTGAAAGTGGAAATAGAATTTATTGATCACCTACTGAGAGAAATCCAAGAAGAAAAACTTCCAGGAACCTAAGATGTAGTTCAAGGACCAAGATACGAGGTCAAGACCATACAAATCCTGGCAACTTTTATTACAGTGGAAAAGCAGGTTTTGAAATATGCTTTTCAAAAGATATATAGTTTTATAAAAGAATAATTTATCTTGAATCACTAAGTATAGTCCTACAGGGTAAACAATGGATCTTTAAAGAAAAATTGGACTTTAAAGCATTTATGATGAAAAGACTGGACTGAATAGGAACGTTGAAATATAAATACAAAGCTCAAAAAAAAAAAATACAAAAATAAATTTATTTGAGCGATTGGAAGGAGCCATATAATGATAAAGTATTTACTTTGTGATGAGGGGCAGGGATCCCTGCAGGACCATAATATTTTCAAAAAGGATATTGAGGGAATTAAAAAAAAACAAAAACGGAAGACTTGGGGTTGGATTAGTTCTCTTCTGAGGGTTTTGAAGAAGGAAAAGAAAAGGGAGAGTAATAGAAATACACTAGTGTAGAAAATAGAAGTAAGTAAAGTTTTTCTATATATTGTTATAGGGCAAATAAAAAAAATTATGCAAAGATGGAAGGAGTCAACATTAGACAAATCTCACTCTTAACTGAAATAGACAAAGGAAGGTTAAATACCACACACAGTTTGTGTAGAACTATATCAAAATCAAGAAAGAAAACAATTGGGATAGGAAAGGGAAGAAGGTTAACAGGGAGAGTAGTATAAGGGAGAGAACAGCAACAGCCACCCACTCACTTTACCCCCCAAAAAAGAGAAAAATTTCCTAATCCTTCCAGGAGATACTAGGATTACAGCTAAAAAGAAAAGAACTAGAATCTTAAGGGCATGCCTTGGATTGGCTCATGTAATTGAGGAATAACTGAACAAGTTGTGGTATATTAATACAGTAGAATATTAATTGTGCTGAAAGAGATGATTTCAGATGGTAGATCTCATAGAGCAAAGTGAGCAAAACCAATAGAACAATATATACCAAAGAGAGTTACATTGTAAAGAAAAGTAGCTTTGAAAGAAGTGACCACTCATGTTTCCAAAGACCATATGAAGAAGCCTGTTATCCATTAGAAAAGCAATGTCCAAAAATGTCTCTGTACCTTGACATTTTAACTACTGTATGGATCCATTTGATCCAGAAGACTTTGTTAACAAGAAATTTTTTTCCCTTACTACTCTTGAAAAGTAAGAATCATAGGGTGAGGGACATTGAACAATACTGGTTACTCTACTCCCCTTCCCCCAAAAAAGCCCTTGAAAGTTTTTTAAAATGCACAGAAACAAAATAGAAGGAAGTTGAAGAGGGAGAAACAGACAAGGAGGACAATACTGAAAATAATATATAGAATTTATTGTAATTTTTTAAAGTAAGTATGAAATGAAAATTCTCATTTTCATAGATCTTTGTGTTTGGCTATAATACATGAAAATGCTCTCCTTTTTTTTGTTTTTTTAAGTTCAGAATAAAAAATAATATTAAAAGAGATCATTATTAACTTGGAGAAAGCAGTTTCAGTGAAGTAATAAGAGTGCAAGTCAGATTGCAATATTTTAAGGATTAAGAGAGAAGAGAGGAAGTGAGCATAAACTTTTTCAGAGCAGAGATAAAGGATGATAGCTTGAGGAAATTAAGGGTTTTTAAAGATGAAGAAGACCTGGGTTTATTTGAAGGCAGATGAAAGGAACCAGTTGATATGGAGAGGCTGAAGATTTGAGGTGTGTGATGATGCTTGAAAATGCAATCTCTTAATTGACCCAAATTTATAAGAAATCAAGCCATTCTCCAGTTGATAAAAGGTCAAAGGATATGAACAGACAATTTTCAGATGAAGAAATGGAAACTATTTCTAGTCATGAAAAGGTGCTCCAAATCACTATTGAGCAGAGAAATGCAAATTAAGACAACTCTGAGATATCACTACATACCTATTAGATTGGCTAAAAGACAGGAAATGATAATGACAAATGTTAGAGGGGATGTGGGAAAACTGGGACATCGATATATAGTTATCAGACTGTGCATACCATGTGATCTAGAAGTATTACTACTAGGCCTATATCCCAAAGAAATCTTAAAGAAGGAAAAGGGACCCACATGTGCAAAAAATGTTTGTGGCAGCCCTCTTTGTAGTGGCTAGAAACGAGTGGATGCCCATCAGTTGGGGAATGGCTGAATAAATTGTGGTATATGAATGTTATGGAATATTATTGTTCTATAAGAAATGGCCAATGAGTGAAATGAGCAGAACCAGAAGATCATTATACATGGTAACAACAAAATTATGCAATGATCAATTCTAATGGACATGGCCCTCTTAAACAATGAGATGATTCAAACTAGTTCCAATTGTTTAATAATGAAGAGATACAGCTACATCCAGAGAGAAGACTATGGAAAATGAATATGGACCACAACATAGCATTTCCAACTTTTCTATTATAGTTTACTTGCATTTTTGTTTTCCTCCTTGGGTTTTTTCTTTCTTTCTAGATCTGATTTTCCTTGTGCAGCAAGATAAATATATAAATATGTATACATATATTGGATTTAACATATACTTTAATAACAGATTTAACATATTTTGGATTACCTGCCATGTACAGGAGGGGTTGGGGGGAAGAAGGGGAAAAGTTGCAACAGAAAGTTTTTCAGGGTCAGTGTTGAAAAATTACCCATGTACACTGATGCATTGTTGGTAGAGTTGTGAATGAATCCAACCATTCTGGAGAACAATTTGGAACTCTGCTCAAAAAGTTATCAAACTCTGCATACCCTTTGATCCAGCAGTGTTACTACTGGGCTTATATCCCAAAGAGATCTTAAAGAAGGGAAAAGGGACCCTGATGTCCAAAAATGTTTGTGGCAGCCCTCTTTGTAATGGTTAGAAACTGGAATCTGAGTAGATGCCCATCAGTTGGAAAATGGCTGAATAAGTTGTGGTACATGAATGTTATGAAATATTATTGTTCTGTAAGAAATGACCAGTAGGATGATTTCAGAAAGGCCTGGACAGACTTTACGTGAACTGATGCTGAGTGAAATGAGCAGGACCAGGAGATCATTATATACTTGGACAACAGTATCAATTCTGATGGAAGTGGCTATGTTCGGCAATGAGAGGATCCAATTCATTTCCAATTGATCAGTGATGAACAGAACCAGCTACATCCAGTGAAAGAATACAGGGAAATGAGAGTGGACTGCTTGCATTTTTGTTTTTCTTGCCTGGTTATTTTTATCTTTCTAAATCTGATTTTTCTTGTGCAACAAGAGAACTATATAAATATGTACACATATATTGTATTTAAGATAAACTTTAACATGTTTAACATGTAAGAAACTGCCTGCCATCTAGAGGAGCGAGTGGAGGGAAGGAAGGGAAAAGTTGGAATAGAAGTGACTGCAAGGGTCAGTGTTGAAAAATTATCCATGCATATATTCTGTCAATAAAAAGATATAATAATAAAAAAGAAAAAAAGTAATAAACTGCAAAAACATGGAAATAAGAGCTAATTAAAAAGAAAAAGAAAAATTACCCATGCATATGTTTTATAAATAAAAAACTATAATTAAAAAAAATGCAATCTCTTGGAGAAGATGGGAAAGGAGTAGACCTTGACAAAGAAGAGAGATACTTCTTTGGCAGATAATGGATGAAAGAGAATAGAATAGGAGACGATGTCAAAATTTTTACTGTAACAATATTTTACAGTAGCAAAAATGTAGATGCCCTTCACTGAAGGAATGGTTAAATAAATTTTGAAACAAATGTTTAAGAAGTATCACTATTCTACAAGAAACAATGAATCTGAAGAATAAGAATAGCATGGGATGATTGATATGACACAACTATTCAGTGACTTGATTCCTAAACCATTGTCAGTTATCTTTGAAAATCATGAAAAACAAAGTTATGACCAATCAGAGAGTAAATGGCCTGGTTTTCAAAAGAGGAAAGAGAATTGAGTATATGTAGACTTGGTATAGACCAATGTTTTGGGTTTTAGTTCCTACTATTCTAGAATATGTTATTAAAGGAATGATCATTATATGTCATTCTGAAAAGGAAAGTGATCATAAGAGCCATTATAACTTCATTAAAAATAAATCAAAACAAATCATGATAATCCTAACCTCATTTTTTTTTGATAGGGTTATTAGACTGATAGGTCAGAAAAATGTTGTAGTTACCTGGATTTTAACAAAGTGTTTGATTTTCCTAATGTTGTTGTAAATAAAATGACATAGGCTACATGATAGTATACTTAAATGGATTCAAACTAGTTGAGTAGCTGAACTCTATATTTAACTTTAATTTCTGTCCTTTACTCTAGTTCCACATAATTCATTATATGGATGACTCCTGATAGATAACTCCATTTGGATGTCCTCACAACATCTCAAATTCCATTTGTTTAAAAAAAAAAAAAAAAAAAAAAAAAGAATGTATTGTCTTCTCCCTTTAATTTACTGTTCTTTCAAACTTATTCTTCTTGAGGATGCTGCTGTTGACCTAGCTTCGCAAACTTGGAACTATCTTTCATTTTTCTGATTCCTACAATCTTTATATTCTGTTGGTTGCTAAACTTTAGTAATTCTGTGTCTACATTTCTTGTATTTGTTCCCTTCTCTCTACACAAATGGCCACTACTTTCATTCAGACCTTTATCATTTCTCATTCAAACATTGCAAACTCTGTTGTTGTCCCCAATTCCAGTTTCCCTTCTCCCTATTTCATCTTCCAGTCATAAGATATTAGTTTGCTCTTTTGTTCAAAACTGTTCAGTGGCCCTCATTTTGCCTCTGTGATAAAATACATGCTCCTCACCCTGTCATTGAAAGCTCTCTATCATTTGACATCAGCCTGTACTTCCAGGCTTATTTTTCTATTCTCCTTTTTTTCACTCTCTGCCCTAATGCTGTTCCTTCAATTCTTCACTCTTCTCCTCCTTCCAGACCTTTGCAGGAGCTATTGCTTATATCTGAAATGTACTCCATCTTCTCTACCTCTTCGAATAATCTATCTTTTTTAAAAAATTAACTCAGCTGCCATATCTTACACAAAACCTTTCCTGAATCCTCTGTTTCAACTGATTCTTCTCTCCCTCTTGAAATTATGTTATCATCTAAATAATTATCTAAATTATTAATGTGTGAACATGCAGTGTCTTTCACCAAAATGTAAACTTTAGGAGACCCATGCTTTTCTTGTTTTTGTTTTTCTCTTTTGTCTAGCACAATGCCTTTCATTTAAAAGCTATTTAATGTTTATTTAATTGAATCGGGCTCAATGCAACAAATCTGCTCTTCCATGGGGAAGATACTTCTTTATTCTCACCATGATCACCAGTCCCTCTATTACAATAGTGACTTCACAGTAAGGATGAAAAAGAAGTCTAGGAGAAAGCAAGGTATAGCAAGAAACAGTGATTGTAGATTATATTTGGACAGGATATTAATGGTCTTTTTCAGCATTCTGAAGCACTAGTAGTCCATTGTGGGCTATGTTTCCTGTCAATGGTGACTTTTTTGACTTATATCTTATGAAGAGTTGTGTAGCTTTTTTTCAAAGGTCACCTTCTCTGCAAGCCCAATGTAGTGACTAACTTAGCAGTGAGAATAAGTTTATGAAGGAGGGGATAGGATTCTTTTCCCTAACAATTATGTGAAGGTTAACATGAAGCAACCCTTGACTGAAGCCATTAACATTCCTCAAGGAGAAGCAAAGCTTCCAAAGAGCACCCAGGCCTAGCAGCCCTGGGCAAGGTCCTGAACAATAATTGACCTTAAGGCCACAAGAGCCCCTCTTGTCCTTCATGTTTTTTAAGGGATATATGAAGGAAAGTCTTAATGATATACTCTACCAGAGATCCCCCTCACCTCCCCAGCCCTCTGCTTTCCTTACCACCAGCAGCCCAGGGGAGAAAACAACCTGCCTGAATAATTAGGCCATGTTGGGGAGCCTACTACTGGTTTTTTATAACTCAGAGCTGACAGCCATGCAAAACATTGCAAACCTATGTTGGCTGCAGATGTAATACATTGTCCCACCCACACAAATAATTCATGCTTCTGCATTGATGTCCAGAAAAAACAAATCATCGAAAGGCTGGGCTTTTGCATGCAGAATGGCTACATTTCTACTGATACAGCGTACCGGAAATACCCAGACTCCAGGACTGCAGAGCTAGCATTTTGTGATTTAAAAAAAAAAAAATTTTTTTATATGAAAGATAAAAGTGCATTTTCAAATGATTGAAGGTTGGTGGGAGGTGTAAATGTGGGCACTTGTCACATTAATTCCTCAGATGATTAAGTTCTTTTTCATTTCTTTAAAGCTGTTTGTAGTTGAGTTTGATGTCCTTGTTTGGGGGAGTATGTTGTAGCAGTTACCAAGGTGACTTTAACTGACTTTCAACAATTTTCTCCTCTCCATCTTGAGATTTTCTAGATGCAGCCTTGTATGTTGATTCTTCTCTCACTCCCCACATCCCTGTGATTCTTAATCTCCATTTGTATTTATTTGTGCTAGAAGATAGTAGATTCTTGATGTGTGAGGTATTCTGTATTGATGGACTCCAGCAGGTCCTAAGACACAGATTCCAAGCCTAAGATCGAATAATAAAAAACAGAAAAACAGGATCTTAGTGGGGCCCAACCTGGAATGCTTTTCTTGGTCTCAGTGGAGGCCACACCTAAAGCCCTTCATCCCAAAATAACTATAGTTTTCCTAAGTTATATACTCTTATATTTCTTGAACTGAAGGCAACTTTGCTGTTTCCCCAGTTACACATGGAGCTCTTCCCAGTCAGATTGGGCAGAATTAGGATGCCATCAAATCTAGAGTTGGTAGTGACAGTGATACAGTACTCTGGGCCTGGGCTCTTCTTGGTGAGACCTTTTCAGAGCTTCCTTTTCTCTCATCTCTGAGAGACCTTCCAGCTTTGATATTCTGTGAGTGTCTTGGCACTCTGGTACTGACCTATTTTAAAAATCTGGTCAGAGAGTATATTTGAAGAGAAGAAGCTGGGGAGGGTAATCATGGAAAAGGCTGTAAAAGACAAGCCAAATCATAGTTTCTATTGTGACCAGAGAGATTGAACATAATACTTTCGTAGCAGAATCAATCACTTCACCTTCCACTTTTGATGTCACCTTCTATTCTTATATTTTCTGACTTCCTGTTCTTCTTCCCAGATTTATTCCCTTACCAATTTGGCTTACTTCATTATTCCTGAAAATAAGCCAAGAAATGTTTGGTGATCCCTTCTCTTCAATATTTTAACCTCTGTAGTCTTACATGGGGATATTTGGTCTGTTTTTCCTTGGCTGTCAAGTCCCAAGATTCTGGGTGGCTCTTAAAGTTGGAATGATAAATAAATTGAGCTTTTCACCCAGAATTTTGATAGACACTTGGGGAATTGTTTTGAGGTTCACAATCTAAAACCAGAATCCGGTCTTTTGAATGGTGTCAGTGGGTAGCCAACAGTTCTGATTAAGTCCTTTTGCAAGGTTGTCAGAGCAGCTGAATTTGAAAGAGCAAATGTTACTTTGCAAATGTATCCAATAACCCAGCTATAGGGGGCACAGAGTTGGGAATTGGGGCAGTAGCATTCACCTCTAACTTTCAGCAGGAATCAAGAAGAGAAGAGTCCTCAGGCCAGGTGAAAGCTGGACTGTCTCTGGAGGACATCTGACATAGGAGGCTAAGGGAGAAGTCTCAATTTTGCTGTTTTGCAGTTGAGCCCCAAAGTTGTTCTCTCTTGCCAAAGGCCTCTCTCATCCTTACTTGCTCTCATAAGAGAGCCCCATTTCCTCCCCCACAGTGAGGATTATATCATTTCCTGGCCAGTTAAGGGATGTTTATGTTGCTGCAGTTCCCTACCCATCGGGGGTTGGGGGAGCATAGGCAGGGAGGGTTTTGTATACTCAGAGCCAGATCTCATGTCCCTGCCACTTAGAGGTCAACTGGAAGGAAGTTCTTAGAATTTAGTCTTATAATACACTCCCATCCTGACCTTGGTGGAATGGAGGTCTGGAGTTCTTGAAAGCTTTTGCTAGGATTTACAGAATATTAGCCACTTTGTCACAACCCAAAGCCAAGTCCAAAATTGTGACAACAGCCTACCAGATTCTTCCTCTTTCTTCCCCAAGGAGGCCCCAGTGTACCCTACTATTAGGTTATATATGATTACATCTAGTATGAAGCAACCTTGCCTGTCCCTTTCTCCATAAAGTACTGAAATTGCTGGTATTAATTTGTGCTGAATTTGTGTTTGTTTCATAGGAGTCGCAAGGACAGTTTAGAAAGTGAGAGCTCAGCAGCTATTATTCCCCATGAGCTAATTCGCACACGACAGCTTGAGAGTGTACATCTGAAATTCAACCAGGAGTCTGGAGCATTAATTCCACTTTGTCTGAGGTGAGCAAAAAGGGAACCAGACCTGTTCACTCTCTAGTGTGAGGTGTGCAGTGTCCCAGTTTGGTCTCCAGGTGGTGCTCTTCCATTCACAGGACATCCCCTTTCTCCATCCTTTCCTAAACCACAGACTGCTGCAATCTGAAATATGATCCAAAACACTCAAGAAACCATCAGCCTTTGGCACACACATTTCTCTCAGTGAGGTTGCCTCTTGCCCACAGGGCTGGGCACAGCCTGAGTCTCAGGGATTGGGAGTGGAGGACTTTCTTTGAAGCTTCAGTTAATGTCTATATGAAGAGAATGTGTGGTCTTCAAAACCTAGAACTGGTTGCACTGGGTCATGGCTTAGGAATTCTCACACACAGTGCTGTGCTAGATTGGGAACTTCATTCTTCCAACACTCCCCACCCCTTCCCCCCCCAAAAAAAAAAAACCCACTATGCCATAAGTATCTAGCTAGTATAGATGAGAAGAAGTTATAATTTCAGGAGGCTGTAATAATTGGTTTGGGACATTGTTACTCACTGTAACTACAAGAGGAGAATAGATTTCTCCTCTTGATTTTCTCCTCTGTATCTCAGCCCATGTAAACCATGACTGTCCTTGCAGCTTTGGTGAATGCTAGGAGAAGGGTACCATTAGTCCATTTCCTTAGCATTTTTACCTCTTAACATCTTCAGTCTGTTACCTGTGCAAATCATCTCATAGATTCTCAAAGCTAAGACATACTGAGGGATCCATCCCTCCATATGTTGACTTCACCTTGACCAGGAAAATTGTTGGTCACCCCAGTCTTCGTGGGGGTGATTGTCAATCTGGTCAAGGAAACCTAGCATTTCTGCAGAGATCAGTTTTGTGAAATCCTCACCTTGAGAGAATGCAGAGATCAGTTTTGTGAAATCCTCACCTTGAGAGAATGACAGTCTTTTCAATATTAATCTGACCTGGGGCAAGGCATTTGGAAATATCGGTATCCATTCTTCTTTTTGACCTTCTAATCCAAAATGACCAGTTTAAATTCCAAACCCAGTGCTAGCCTAGAGGCTCCATCTGGGACCAAGAAATCCAGCTGTGTTCCTTCTGTCACTCATATCAGTGCCAGAAATACAAATTGTATGGTTGGAACTCAACTCAAAGTCCCATGGACAATGTATAAGACAGAATCAGATGCAGGTGGGTTTCTCTACAGTCCTTTGAAAGGAATTCAGCCCTTAGTTTGATGTCATAAAGATTAACAAGAATAACCCCCTGACTCAGGGAATTATGATCCAGAAGAAAAGGGATACATTTTTTTACCTTTTTTCTCTCTTCCCTGCTAGGGCATTCTAGTTGCTGGGTATTGGCCAGTGGGAAAGGTCTGGGTCAGAAATATTTTAAATTTGCAATTTCCATCATATTTTGTTAAAGACCTTATGTATCTCAGTAAATGGGAGTTTGAGTGGGAACCAGTGGAGGAGTATCCCTATACAAATTCAGGGCCCAAGCCCAGGAAAGTCTACTTCCTTTAAGGCTGCTTGTGTTTGGACTTGGCTCAGAACATTTGGTTTGAGAATGAGTTAATTCAGAGCAGTCTGATGAAAAAAAGAGCAGGAATTCTCTTTTTCAAATAGTGGTATTCTACTATTTTACTCTCACTTTCACTCAAGTTATTCCCAATCCATACCTTTGAAAAATAGAGTGGGAATAACTTAACATTTAACCACCATAAATTCATTCATGCTTTTATTCAACAAATATTTACTAAGAGCCTCTTTTTCTCAGTGCCTTATTTGAACTCCTTGGGTTGGTTATTCAGATGCTAGGCCAGATATGGTAGCAAAGATTGTATAATGACAACATGGGAGGCAGGTGCAGATACAGTGAGAAAGGTCTGACAGATGGAGCAGTTCCAATCTGGCCTCAGACACTGGCTCTGGGAATCCCAGGAAAATCACTTAATCCTATTTGCCTCAGTTTCCTTATCTGTAAAATGAGCTGGAGAAGGAAATAGCAAACCATTCTAGTATCTTTGTGAAGAAAACCCCAGATGGGATCACACAGAGTCAGATACAACTAAAATGAATGAACAACAAAGACCTAACAGATGAGACTGCCAACATGGGCTCATACATCTAATTCTTTCCTCCTTACCCACTCATAGAGAGACATTGAGAAAATCTTATTGCTACTTTTTGCTTCAGTTTTTATCTTTATTATTTTTATTTTTTTTCTGAGGCAGTTGGGATTAAGTGACTTGCCCATGGTTGCACAGCTAGGAAGGTCAAGCTAGGCCAGAATTGAACTCAAGTCCTTCTAACTCTAAGAAGATTGATATCTACCTGCACTATCCAGTTGCCCCTAGTTTTTACCTTTAAAATAAATTAAGCCAGCTTATTTGCCGGCCCTCCCATCTCTGATAGTCTGTGACTCTGAGGTCTCAGAACCACCTAGAAAAATGGTACTGAAAGAAATATCAAAGAAGAGTTTTATCTTTCAAAGCCCCAGCAAAAGATTGACTTTGGTTCTTGCCTCTGAAAGTGGAAAAGAAATGTTTTGGCTCTCCACTTCTTTCCCATCCTTTTGGGGGATGTTTTGGCAAGAATACAATAGCTAAAAAGCCCCCACAGACAATGCTATTGGACCATCTTGAGGAGCCTTGCTCCTTACTTTCTCTGTTTTTGTCCTTCATAGGGGCAGACTGTTACATGGACGGCACTTTACGTATAAGAGTATTACAGGGGATACAGCCATCACATTTGTTTCGACGGGAGTGGAAGGCGCATTTGCCACTGAAGAGCATCCATATGCAGCCCATGGACCCTGGTTACAAGTGAGAAGGGCTTTTTCTTCTTTTCCCTCCTCCTTTCCAATATCCAAAGCTTTCCTTTTCCCCTCTAGTTCTTAGTAGCCTCTGTTTCGGAGGATGGCAAGTTGTTTTTCTTAGACACTGGGAAGGCAGACTTTCTCGCAAGATGTCCTGAGAACACTATATTGTCTGCGAGTGACTTCAAGAAAGCCTTCATTACCTGGTGGACAACCAGAAAATGGTCCTTATACCACCAGCACCAAACAAAAACTATTCTAGAAGACAAAGGTATTGCAGATACCTCATTACAGGAACCCCCTATACTTTTGACTGGACAGTTATACTGCTCTGACTCCCTCCATCCAGCTTTATTCACTTTGTTTCCATAAAAGCCTCACAGATTTGAATTTCCCCCTTAAATCTGGGGAAGCAGAACTTTCTGTGCTTTAAGAATGCTAAGGGAAATAAATGAATGTGGGAACCATCATTCAATTTATGTACAGATCACTTGTGTCCTACATATGCAGGAATCCCTCTAAATTTTTTCTAAGCCACAAACATAGATCAGACACAGCCAAGTTCTATGACATGGGTTACACCTGAATTAGCCATCTTTCTCCAGCACCAATTATGGCTAGATTTGGGTCTAGCCAATCAAGGAATCTGCTTGATGGTATTGGAAATTCTCATTGCTTTATTTATTCTTTTTTTTTTTTTTTTTAATTTAATAGCCTTTTATTTACAGGTTATATGCATGGGTAACTTTACAGCATTAACAATTGCCAAACCTCTTGTTCCAATTTTTCACCTCTTACCCCCCCACATCCCCTCCCCTAGATGGCAGGATGACCAGTAGATGTTAAATACATTAAAATATAAATTAGATGAGGTGTAAGTTCTAAGCAGCTTCAGGTAGGAGCTAGGTAGGAAGTAAAAGGCTGCTGGGTCTTTCATATTACATGCCTCGATTTCCTCTCCCCTCCCACCTTTAAATCTTCTCTTCTATCTTTAGCTTATCATTTTGGTCTCCCATACTTCCAGAGCCACTAGAGAATAGTTGATAATGGCAGGGGAGGTGGGCAAGAGAGTCATAACCTCTCTACCAAGTAGAAAAAGAAAATCATATATCCTACCTGAACTTTATAAATTATGAAGCATATGGCAGCTGTGGTGGTTATGTAGTATGGGAATCACCTGGGAGAAATATATCTCATTGGTCTAATGATAAATCAGTAAGGAAAAAGGAACTATACTAGTTCTGGAGATGGGGTAGAGGGAGGCAGGGTTGTGTCCTTAATGTTTCTTTGATAAATATATTGGGAGGGGAGTCCTGCCCAAGCTGACAACAGAATTTCTTCTCCTCTCTGCCCCAGCCCACTAAAAAAACCACTAACCCTTAATTAAACAGAAAAGAGAAGACACCCTACTGCACCGTACAGACCAAGCCATGGTAAAAATTGAATCTAGGCCTTTAGGGATATTGTGCTCCATAAATTATCTTGACTTTTTCTACAGTCGTTATTACATTGTTTCATAACAAAAATTACTTTGAACCATAAAGTTATAAATACATTTTTAAAGTCCCACTTGGTAACATTAGATTTTTATCTATGTGGTGTTGGTAGTTACTGTAGCAAAAGTCCTGAAGTGTAACACTTGAAATGAGTCCCACGCATAAGTGGAAGCGTCTGCTTCCACCCCACTCCTCTTCCCTATCTTTGCCACTCTCAACTTGTGTCCTTACTAGCATAGTGGAGCTTCTCTGCTCAGTGGAGAATAGGAAGAGGAGGGCCTCTTCTCCCTGCCCTCTCCCCCCTCCCCCCCCCCCCCAGGCAGAGTGTGTGTCCTGGGGGAGGAGGAGGCCCAGTGCTAGAATCTCTGTGACACCAGCACAGCCCCAGCCTCTGAGAGTTAATGATTCATAATTCCCAGTAGATGATGCGTGCTGACAGGTCTCAGCAGAAATGTCCTCGGGATAGCATTAATATGTATTAAAGGTTCAAACAAACTTTCTCGGGAGAGAATAGATTTGGGTATTCTGAACATGGGAACACGTTTCATTCAGTTACACTTCAGAAAGAGCCCTTGACTCTAAACTGGTATTCAGAATTCAGCCAACACTCCTTTTCTCAGCAGCAGGGAAGCTTCCAGGCCATTAAAGCCCAGAGTCCCCAACGCACTAATGTGGCTAAGAAGGGGAAGAGGCAGGTGCTGCCCACTGTCCTATAGGGGGTCATGGGACTCAGTCTTCCAGCCACTGCCCAGGCTTTCCCCCGATGGTTCTGATCGAGAAGCTATTGAAACACAGTTTGTACTTCTGTTACCATTTTCTTAAGGCTTACTCCCTGGCCCACAGTCACTTTGTAAAGTCATATGAGCAGGACAGCATCTAACTTTGGACTTTGGGTCGCAGCTACATCCCCAAGATAGCCCAGAGATCCAGCTGTGGTAGTGAAGCTAGGCTGGAGCCATGAACCACTCACACATGGCCAGTCCTTAAGGACAGGCTCCCAACATATTTGGGAAATCCACAGGTAAGGAAGGGAGATGACCTTGTTTGGCCACTGAGAACTAGTGCTAGACTTTGCTCTCCCAGCCCCCAGTATACTCACTCATAGGCAGTCCCCTCAGCAGGGTTTGGGCACATAGGGCTCACTGACACTGCTATACATGTTCCCCAATAGTGGGCCGTTGCCCTGGGAACTCAAGGGAAATGGTGGGAACGAACCCATCCGCCTCACTGTATTTCAATAAAGTTGCTGTGCTCAGAGCTGCTTAATCAAAGGCTTGTGTGATTGGACTCATTAGTGTAGTCCGCCACAGGGGCCTGCTCACATGGGAGCTCCCAAGGAAGACTGGCATGTGCTCTTTCTCTCTTAAGCACTCTCTAGCTTATGAGCGTTTCTCTGGAGTCCTGGGAAAACCTTAAAGCTTTCCCTAGCCCATTTCCTAGCCATTCGCCTAATCCTCTCAAGACCCAAGCAATCATCATTTGTCCTGTCTGACCATTTATAAGTGCACATCTTAATTGTTTGCTGTCACTGCAAATTCACATTGTGGCAATCTGGAGCTGTAATCACTTTCAGGTTTGTAGATCTCACTGCAAATGAACCTTGGCTGTTGCAGGCTGATCCTATCAGATACTCTGCTGAGCTCCTGGGTTGGAATTATGATTACAAATGAGTGTGTAGTCAATGGTCTTCCTCCCCCTGGGCAAAATCATACATTAACCTCTCCTAGGACTATAAAATCTTTTTGCTCTGAGCAAAAATGACCCTTACTTTCCCCACATGCATCCCACCCCCAAAGACCAGGTATCTTCTCAATACTGGGAAGAACTGGGGACAGATTGGCTAGGCCATTTTAAGGAACCTGTAAGAGCTTACACAGTGTGTCAAGTAAATAGGTAAAAGCTACCTTTTTGTTTGGCTGTGAATCTCCCTTTGCTGCTTAGGGTTGAATTGGGAGGAGCCAAAGAATAGCTTTCTTGCATCAGCCTCTAAGACTTGGAAGTTTTTTCTCTTAGTCTTGGCACCTTGCTTTGGCTCTTGGCCCAGGTCTGTTATCTACTGGGAAAAAGGCACAATGAAGTTTCCTATAAGAGAATCTTCCCATCATTGCCCTTGAAGAAGGAGATAGGAGAAGAAGCAAAGATTTGGAGAAGACATAAATAGCCAAGAGGCTGTGAAGAACTGTTAGTCCCTCTGAGGAGCTCCTCAGAGGCTCCAGAAATGGTAGGAAAAGAGTGTCACAAAACCAGTCTCTTCACTTTACCACCTTGTTTGGCATTCTTTTCCATAGACTGCTGCTTCCTTGGCCTACACTGAGTCCCTGCTCTTTATTTGCTCCCCCACACTATCTCTGCTGCTTCTCCCAGACACCTAAAGGGTGGTGTCCACTCATTGCCTGTTCCAGTAAAGTGAAGCAGTGTTTACAGTGATAGGGAGTGTGAAAAACTTTTCTAATTTTACATAGCCCCAGAGAGCATTTAAGCTGAACTTGAAGAGAGATAGGTTTCCTTCTTGATTCTCATTTCTTTCATTTGCTGTACTTTTCAGTTTCACTTTGGAACCAGGAAAGGGGCAGGAGTGGGTGGGGGACAATTTTACTATTGTCAATTCTTCAGCCAACTTAGGATCCTTGGGGAAGGGGAGAGAGAGCAACTATAGAACATAGGTTTTTTGGGTTTTTTTTTAATTATAACTCTTTATTGACAGAACTCATGCCTGGGTAATTTTTTTACAACATTATCCCTTGCACTTACTTCTGTTCTGACTTTTCTCCTCCCTCCCTTCACCCCCTCCCCCAGATGGCAAGCAGTCCTATACATGTTGAATATGTCACCATATAGCCTAGATACAATATATGTGTGCAGAACCGAACAGTTCTCTTGTTGCACAGGAAGAATTGGATTCAGAAGGTAAAAAAATAACCTGAAAGAAAAACAAAAATGCAGTGTTCTTTCTTTGGGTGTAGCTGCTTTTGTCCATCCTTGATCAATTGAAACTGAGTTAGATCTTCTCTTTGTCGAAGAAATCCACTTCTGTCAGAATACATCCTCATAACAGTATCCTTGTTGAAGTATATAATGATCTCCTGGTTCTGCTCACTTCACTCAGCATCAGTTCATGTAAGTCTTGCCAATATTCTCTGTATTCATCCTGCTGGTCATTTCTTACAAAACAATAATATTCCATAACATTCATATACCACAGTTTACCCAACCATTCTCTAATTGATGGGCATCCATTCATTTTCCAGCTTCTGGCCACTACAAACAGGGCTGCCACAAACATTTTGGCACGCACAGGTCCCTTTCCCTTCTTTAAGATCTCTTTGGGATATAAGCCCAGTAGTAAACACTGCTGGATCAAAGAGTATGCACAGTTTGATAACTTTTTGAGCATAGTTCCAAATTGCTCTCCAGAATGGCTGGATGTATTCACAATTCCACCAACAATGTATTAGTGTCCCTGTTTTCCCACATCCCCTCCAACATTCTCCGTTACCTTTCTCTGTCATTCTAGACAATCTAACAGGTGTGTAGTGATATCTCAGAGTTGTCTTTGTTGTAAACTCTTAAGAGTGTCACTCTCCACCCCCTATCCCAGTGATTGACAAACCTTCCTCAAGTTTGTCTATTGCCCTCTTAGTCTTTGTTATAAGAACCTAGCCCAAAGAGGAGACTATTAGGGAATCAGTATTTAAAGTAGGGAAACTCTTGGCTCAGAAGGTCAAATCAGGTTCATACCTTCATACATAATATTTTCTCTAGCATTTAAAGATTCTGTGAAACTTTTTCAGTCATAAAATGCTCAGCAGCTTGCATGAGTGTCCCCCCTTAAACATTTCCCACCAGACATTGACTCGGAAGTCGTCACATGGAAAAGGTTAGAAATTGGATGCTGCTATGTCTACAGAAATGTACTCTGCTGTATTGGGCCACATTGGAGAATCAGATGTCTGGGTTTGGTTCCCAGCTATTCCTCTGAATTACAGGTTCAAAAGGTAAACTTTGAAAAAGTCCCTGATCTAAGTCACAAGCCACTAGTCAGTGATCTGGCTCTTGGAAGATTAGGTATAGTACACGTACAGATCTTTTGGAAACCTTTGAGTATTCCCCACTATGGATTGAGAAGAAAAGTACATGAAATTCTTCTCCTAGCAATAGACTGTCTTATAGATCTGTGGTAACAAGGACATCTGAGCTTTAGCTTCTACTTCTAGAGGAGTGGGGGAGACTGGACTCCTTTTTAGACAGTTGTTGATATCTTATTTTTTTTTAATAGCAAAGGCAGCCCAGACTACTTGAAGCTTGATGGCCACTGCAGTGAACTTTCTACCACCTACTGAGAACAGGAAATGAAACTTGAAACCCACTAGGCTACCTTCTTGCAAGATCCTGGGCTAAGTCTGGTGAAAAAGAATAGGGAGTGCTCCAGTTTTGAGTTTTGGGGAGCTTTTGCAGTATTGCAAACTAAATGATTCCCCATATCTATGGTTGCATGTACCAAAGCAATCCCTTGGCAGACTCTGGGAAGAGTGAAAAAAGCACATTTCCTTTCCTAAAATAAGGGGGAGAGGAGGGAAAGAGCCAAACTTGTTGGGAAACAAGAACATGTCAACATTTAGAGCAAACAAGGCCCTGGACAAAGTGTGGATTGTCTAACAGGAGGGAAGGAGTGGGCATTGTCAAGCACTGTTTGCAGACTCAAAAATATTATTGACCACAAATGTTTGAATTGGTGTCAAATCAGCAGCAGCTGTGCTCCCTCCTGCAGCCTCGCTAGGATCCCCGGCACAGTCAGGCTTGCCCAGGGTAGGCACTGATGAAAGATATGTGGCTTCTTTTCTGGTTCATTTCTAGAACTTCCCAGGGATGGGGAGTGTGCAGGGTGCCTTTTATTCTCCCAGCCAACTAGTTTGCCACCAATCATGTGATTTGTGCTGATGTCATCCTCTGGCCTAATAGGACAAGGCCAGAGCCAGGAATTGAAGCCTTGTCTATGGCTTGAATCTGTTTGAGAACTACAAAATCTTTTCCTACCTTTCCTCTACCACAGCTGAACTATTTAAAAGTTGATGAAACTACAATTGATTCACCCCTTCAGCTGCCCTAAAACTACCCTCTAGAGCTCAGCTTTTTAGTGTGGCTCATAACCCCACATGAAGTTGCATAACTGAATGTAGGGATCAGAAAATTTTAGTTTATTATCAGTAAATGTTTGCTTTGTATATTTATTTTATGTACTTACATACCCTGATTTCTCAGATGAAAAAAAGTCAAGAGTGGGCAAAGTTTAAGTCCCTACTCTAGAATAGTAGTATCAAACTCAAATAGAAAGGGGAGCTACTTTCTACATACATAAAGATCTCTGCATGGCACATAATCATCTTACCTTTGAAAACTACATATTAATATTTACTTTGTTCTATTGTGTTTGTTTGTTTTTGTTAAAATTTCCCAGTTAACATTTTCATCTGGTTTAATGTCACACCTTCAGCCAGTGTTTGATACCTTTGCTCTAGAGCAGGGGTTCTCAAACTTTTTAAATAGGGGCCAGTTCACTGTCCCTCAGACTGTTGAAGAGCCAGACTATGGTAAAAACAAAAACTTTGTTTTGTGGGCCTTTAAATAAAGAAACTTCATAGCTCTGGGTGACGGGGATAATCGTCCTCAGCTGCCACATCTGACCCACGGGCGTAGTTTGAGGACCCTGTTCTAGAGAAAGACCATAAGTCTTGCTTTTTCTGACCAGGAATTTTTGTCAGGATAACTTTGGTTTTTTGATCTTTCCTTTGAACATATGAGCTTCAATACCCAAGGTTCAGAATGGATAACAGTCATCAACACTATAAAGGCAGAATACCCCACTTATTCCTTAATTATACACCAAGTTGTTGGATCAGTAGATCCAGCCTTCAGCATCTGCTATTTCCTTCTAGGAAACCAATGTATGGTTTGGGTTTTTAACCTTCTGCTCAACTACATATCAGAAACACTAGGGACAGAAGAGGGGGAGGGGGGAATATAGGAAATTCAAGTTTAGAGCTGTTTCCTCCCTGCTCTCCAATCATCATAAGTTTATGTGTCTTCCCTTTGGGGGGCGGGGGGAAGGGAAGAATAGCTCAAACATCATAGGGGCACTATACAATTAGAGCACTTCCTAGACTAATAGATAAAAGAGCATCCTGACCATTTGACTTTGAATACATTGCCTTGCTACCTTCTCCCAGACATGAAAAGGGTGACCAAGGCGAAGTCATCATCCTTTCTCAGACACAGTCCAACTTCATGAAAGAGTAAGGCAATCTCCAGTAAAGACATTGTCAGTTCTAAATGTAACACACTAATAATGGTCTCATTTGGCTCCAGGACTGCACATAACTTTTCCCACAGTTGCATCACAACAGTTGGTCTGTTACTCTTTGGAGAGCACCTAAGCTACTCCATCATTGCTATCTATCTTCAGTGTCCTGTTGATAAGATCTGTTAACATTTTCCAGACTGAGTTCTGAAATATACAAAGAACAGGGCCTATTTGTTCAATCTGAGCTTCTAAGGTTTAACTCCCAAAGGAAATTAAATAAGGTGCCTAGAGCAATGACAATCTATCATGTTTCTTTGCTGGGAATGTCACCCTTAATATGAATATCTCATGTACTTTTTTTAAAAATTTAATTGCAATTTTAAAGTAATGTGTAGTCTTCAAGTATCTGCAGTTATTAGCACTGTGACAACAAAAAGAGAGAGCAAAGGTAAAAACACTAGAAAAATTTAATAGGAGGTTTTCCCCTCATTTCCCCTAGCCTTAGTATATAAATCACAACCAAAATCATCCTGAGATTGTTGGTTTCCTTTCTAAAAACAAGATCATAGCTTTATTTCCTCCAACCAAGTACCCCGCACATGAATATACATAAACCAAACCTGCTTTGTACCAATGAGTTCATATGGCAGTTTACTAGCTTTCAGCATAGCTAAGAATGACCTGCAGGGTGGTTAAGGAAACTGGAAATGTTTTTCTCATTTGACTTCTTACCGGTCTCCCTGACTACATGATAAGTCATATTACCCTCTTTCTCTGTCCTTAATATTCCAGTGCAGTGCTATTCCAGGAAACTCTGACCTAGGTCCTTCTCTTCAGAAATCATATGTGAATAGGGAATAACCCTAGTCTGACTGAGCAGAAGTAATTACACCTAATTGGGATTTAGGCACATTATTGCATATGCCAGCATTTGTCTGAGAAGACAGAACTAGAAGTATAAGAATGTGAATGTGACCTTTGTGCCACCCACTTGTTCTGGTGATGTTGAGGGCTGGGGTGGAACTGTGAAAAAATGAGGGGTTTTTACAGAAATGGAATGTTTAGAAAGCATGAGGAAGCTGTAATACAGCAAGAGCTCACGTGAGACTGACCAAGAGCCTTGTGTGCCTAGGAAAGGTTAGGTTTAGTTTGGGACCTCCACATATTACTAAATTTAAACCCTTGTGAGAATAGTTTCAGGCTGAAACGAAGTAGGGCCTAGAGAAAAAAAGGAATGATTATCCAAGAAATCTCTCGAGAGGATGGCTTAAATGGAGTTTTTGTCAGAGTTGTCTCCTTGGCATTCCTGGTACATATCAGTCCCTATAGAAGGTCAGCATTTCCCTCTGATGATATGATGGAAATACTTAGTTTCTATAATCTTGTGTCTTCTCGGCGAATTTCTTCTGCTTTCCTCTTCTTTTGGGACCCAGAGACCTCCTCCTTTCCACAATCCTTCCTTCCCATTTTCTCCTTCCTCTCCATTATTGTATGTTCATAAAGGTAAAATCTGGATATCTTAGAATCTTCTGGAATCTTAGGTTCTTCCATCCCATCTGCCAGGACTTCCTTTTAGGATGTGCCCTTTACCTCCTGTGCTGTGTTATCATGAGCATATCTTGATACACTGTCCTCACATCTTGAAGTCTGAATGACTCATCCACCTTATCCTTCCAACTTTCTCTTTTCCCCCTCTATTCCTTTGTTGTAAAGATTCATATTTGCTATCCAACTCTGGCTCAATCTATTCTCTTAATCACTGGCAGAAGAGACCTACTTGTTTCATTATCTTCTCACCTACGACTATAATCTACCCTGTTTCTCCTATAATGAAGGACACTCAGTCATCCCACTCTAGTACTCTTTGCATTTTCTTACACTTTCATACTGAAGATGTAGAAGTCTGTATTTCAAAAATAATTTTTAAAAAATTCTTCTCCCTCTAAAGCCCTTTCAGCCCTATCAAAAAGCTCCTACGTACCAGTCTATGAAGAAACCAGCAGGACTAAGCCAGCAGAATAGAACATTATCATGCTGCTTCTCTTCCCCTTAAGGAGTTTCACATTTAGTGAACATAACTAAACATAATTAAAAGGAACTAATACAAGTGAACATATCTATAGTGTGTAATATATGTGCTTCATTGCTAGATTCTGTGATCTGGGCCATAATTAGTGTAGGAAGTCAGAGAAGAAAGAGAGGTTAGTGAGGGCTGAAGTAATCAGAGGATACTTCCTGGAGAAGGCAGCATTTAAGGCAGAACTTAAGTGCAAGTTTGAGGGAATAGCATAAATGCATTCATGGTGATGGGAAATAAGCATGGCATGTCCATGTACAAGAAACTTTTGCCTAGCTAGAATAGTGTGTTCTTTGGGAAGGGATAGGAGATAAAAGTAGACTTAATAATGGTAGAAAGTAGTGCATCATTTAGGATTTAATGTGATCAGAACTTAACTGATGTGATCAGACACTTAATTTTTGAATATTTTATTTTTCCCAATTATGTATAAAAATAATTTTTAACATTCTTTTTTTTTAATTTTGAATTCCAAATTCTCTCCTTCCCCCCCTTCCCTGACATGGTAAGAAGTTTAATATACGTTATACATATATAATCATGCAAAACATTCCCATATTGTGAAGAAGACAGAGACACCCCCCTCAAAAAAAAAAAAACTGGAGAAAAATAGTATGCTTCAATCTGCATTCAGACTCCCATCACTTCTTTCTCTGGGGGTAGATAGTATTTTTTTTCATCATAAGTCCTTTGGAATTACCTTGGATTATTATATTGCTGAGAATAGCTAAGTCATTTACAATTGCTGTTATGTGTAGTTTTCTCCTGGTTCTCTTCCCTTCCCTTTGCATCAGTTTGTAATAAATCTTTTCAGGTTTTTCTGAAATCAATCCTGCTTGTCATTTCTTAAAGCACATTAGTATTCCATTACAACTACATATCACATGGGGCAGCTAGGTGGAGCAGTGGATAGAGGATCAGCCTTGAAGTCAGGAGGACCTGAGTTCAGATCTGGTCCCAGACACCTAACACTTCCTAGCTGTGTGATCCTGGGCAAGTCACTTAATCCCAATTGCCTCAGAGGAAAAAAAACAAATTTATACCACAACTTGTTTAGCCATTCCCCAGTTGATGGGCATCCCTCAATTTCCTGTTTTTTCCCTACTACAAAAGGAGATTCAGAGAAATACTATAGAAAAATTTATCCAGTAGTTTTTGGAGAATGAACTAAAGACAGTGAAATCAAGAAAAACAGCAAGGAGGCTAATGCAATCAGTAGTCCAGGAAAGAGGTAATTCAGCTTTGGACACTAAGGTGGTAGCAAAGGGAACAGAGATAAAAGGGAATTGGGCTGTGGTACTTGTACGAGAGATGTTTTAATGGGAAAAGACAGGATCTGATGACTGATTAGATGTGATAGATGAGGGAATACCAGAGAACCTGGATATTGATGGTCCACATAACTAGTAGAAGTCAATCCACTTGGCATGTATAGAATGCTGGGCAACGAACCTAAAATTTGCAACTAGAAGGAACCTTAGAGAACACCATATATATATAAATCAGAATTGCAGGAATAGAAGATAGCTGAAATGGTACCTGACCCAGCCCAGATCAAAAACTAAGACTTCTTTTACAGGATTCCCAACAAGCTCTCATTCTAACTCTGCTAAACCACTCTTTCTTTGTCTAGGAAAATGGGATCCTGGTGCACTGAGGTCAGGGGAGTAGGGAGATCCTCCTTGCTAGAGAAGGAAGGAGCTTATGGATCTTTTTTCACTATCACTGCATCAAAGAGCAAAAATATTTTTCTTTCCCCATATTTCAACTTACATCCCAGAACTAGCACTAGCAAATATTGGCCAGTGACTGGAAAACCAGACTTATGTCAACTCCTACTTCTGCTAGGTCTCCCTTCTTTCATTGCCATTATTCCCCTGGATAGTCTTCTTTCAGTCTCACTGCTTCTCCCACACCCCAACCCTCTCCACCCCATTAGCACATTTGGAAAGATGACTGACTCTTAAGAAAGGGGTGGGGGGAGAGAGCATAGGCCGGCCTTACAAAGGGAAAGGGGAACTAGAAATGAGAGGCCTTCAACCAACAAAAATTGGACCCAAATCTTCTCTGTGGGTAAAAGTCTGTTGCAGACAATACTTAAAGTCCTGAGTATAAAAACATAAAACTCTCCTGTATCTGTTTCCAGATTCTGTTGACTGAAGAATTTGTAGAAAGAATGCTGGAAGACTTAGAAGATTTGACTTCTCCAGAGGAAGTAAGCCTATTTGTATCAGTCTATGAAAGCTTTATCCAGTCATTGGGATTGGGGGGTGGGGGGGGTGGGGGTGAGGGGATAGGGCAGAATTCTTAGTTAAATGGCTTCATTTTTCCCCTGATTTTCCCATCCCCCACTCCTACCCCTCAGCCACCCCACCCCCCATCAGTCAGCCCCAGGGCACGGTAAAGATGCCTGCAAATTGTCTAAGTTACCAGCCCCCACTGAAAAGCCAGACCAGCCTTTCATGCTACTGCTCACTCTCTTCCAGCCCCTGCTGTTAACTGGCTGATTGTGAACAGAAAGCACGTGTTTGTTGCCAGATAGTATTCCATTTGGAAACATACTAGTGGGCTGCTAGGGGATTCTCACTTTTTCTGTCAGAATAACCACCTATTAGTTAATTTGACTATTGCCTCCCTTCTTCCGTGAACTCTCCCCATATTTTTGACCTCTACCAACCCTTGTCCCCAGAACCCTGAGAAGAGGCCTAGGTTGGGGGCCAGAGCTTGTACACTTATTAAAACAGAAGAGCCCATAATCTTTTTTTTTTTCTTCAGCTTTTTTCGTGTTCTCATTTGGAGAGATTTACCTCATCTTGGAAAGTCCCTTCCCACCCTCCCTCCCTCTAGTCTCTCCCCTCCTACTGAAAAACACCTCTGAGGGATTTGCTTCTTCGATTGCTTTGATGCCCAGGTTAACATCACATCAGAGAGCAGGAACAACATGCCCTGAGAATACTGCCTCTCTCTCTTCCTCCAGCATTTAGGCAGAATTATTCCTAATTTAGCCCTTCCTAACTGGGATCTTTAGGAAGCAGAACTCCTTCAGTTACCTTTCTTTGAGGGGCTCAGGTCCCAGCCTGGGCTCTAGGGCCAGGCAAGGCAGAGTATCTGCCAGTTTCCTTTCCCAGGTCTGGGGCCCAAGCACAGCCTGTCAGGCACCTTTTTACTACAATAGTTCTGTCTGTTAAAAGTTGTTGGGATTCTCCCAGGCAGTGGAGGTAACATGGTTCTCCACTTCAGGATTTTTAATCCTTGTTTTAGGTCATTGGAAAATCCCCAAGGGTACTGCTTTACAGATAATACAATAGTGACTTCCCTCTGCCCCAGAGATGCCCTCACTTCAAGTGAATCTATTCTTTCTTTTACCCATACACTAGGTCAGCATCCTAGGGACTTAGCATGGGCCTGTGCTCCAGGGCTGTCCATTCAGAGACCAAAGACAGCTGCCAGAAACATTTCTGGACTTAAACAGTGGCACCAGGCCAAACTTTAGCTTTGAGGTTAGGTACTGGGTGTTTGGGAAAGGAGAATGTAATGATATGAAGAGAAGAAAGGGGACTCTGGGAGGAGCTCAGGAAAGTAGATTACCAAAAAATCATCCTTTTTGGTTTTGCTTTCCTGCCCAGTGTTCCCCTATACCCTGCCTCCTCTCTCACCTTCCCTTCCATACTCTCCCACATTCATCAGTGACATGGGGTCTCCTTAATCTAATTAAGAGGCAGGAATGAGTAAGAGGCTTCATACTCATATCTTGCAACCCCAAAATGGCAAGCTGACCCTCTACCAGCCCTTGCCTGTTTTCTATATTCCACGCAGTCACTTAGCTTGAAGTTCCTTGAGGAAAGTAATATATACATAGGGCCAGTCTGTGGTATTACTTGGAAATTTCCTGAAAATCCCATTATGCCCTGTTTGGGGGAAACCCCTATTTAGAGGAGATGACCCATCCTTTAAGTTCCAAAAGATTGTTATTGCCCAGAAAACAATTTCCACTTGATAACTTGGAAGGGGGGAAGGGGGAGGCCTTTTCCTTCAGAAGCACAGCTAAACTCTTGGGACCTTAAACATTGTCTCCATGACCTCCATGGGAAGGAAAGGCAGGCGACCAGCTAGGACTTTTCTTCTTTGGAGAATTTTTTTCAATCATCTGTAACAAAAGCAGATGCAGATATCTGCAACAAGAACTTCCTTTCTATATTTGCAAAAACTATTAGAGCCAGAAAGGCCAAGACTCTTAACATTTGGATACTTTGTAACCAGCTCTGGTTAATGATATCAGAACACAGAAAAGGAATGGTCTTGAAAATCCTAGAATTTTGACATATTAGAATGAGAATTCTCCTTAGTGCTTGAGGTTGGAGGCTGGGTTACCCATTGGAATACCCAAAATACCCCATTTTGCACATGAGAAAACTCAGATTCAGAGACAGGCAGTAATACAATGGAACCAGAATTGATGAGAACACAGGTATCACCATTCTTCATGCAGTGTTTGCGTCGAGCAGAGGAGAAATGTCCCTTCGCTCCACTCCAACCCCCCCCCCCCCCCCCCACCCCCTGCTTTGGTTCTGGCATTTGAAGTTGAAGTCATTTTTCCAGGTGGCTCTTCTTTCCTCATTTCTGTTCCTGGGGGGTGAGGGTGGGATAGCATGAGATGAAGGCTGAGTTGGTTCTGCTGGTTTGTTCTTACTTGGACCCCAGAAAGATTCCCTTTTAAGCTCTGCTAAGTATGTATTTTTTGTCTTTCTCTTATTCACAGTTCAAACTTCCCAAGGAATACAGCTGGCCAGAAAAGAAACTGAAAGTCTCCATTTTGCCGGACGTAGTGTTTGACAGCCCGCTGCACTAGCCCTGAATTTGGCCCCTTCCTTCAGATGACCATGAGAGCCCGGCCTAGCTCCCCAGTGACTCCACAGTGTAATGATTGCAGTAAAAACGATTCCTGCAAATAAAAGGAAAAGAGAGAGGATTACTGCACAGCCACTGCAGCCCACAATGGGGTGTGTACACAGGGCCTGGCCCCGGTTCCCCTCCACTTCACCTCTTATCTGGGGGCCAGGCCACTCCAGGCCCATTAGGAGTGAATGAGACCTTGTTGCAACCCAGCTCAGGTCCCTTCAGACTAAATGAGTGGCTAATGATGCCGTCATTCCACCTCTAGTTCTGGTTTGGGGATATGGCTCTAGGACCCCTGACTTTCCCACAAGCTCTGACCTCACTCCTCTATGCTTGCCCACTTCCTGCAGGTCTGGGGAAGAGCCCTAGATCCATGGATTAAATGTGCTGGCTCCTCCTGACTCTGGAAACCTTTTGTTAGTCAAATTCCTCCTGGCTACAGAACAATTCCTCCGAGTATGTTTGGGTTTTTTGTTTTGTTTTTTTGTATTTTATTTTTTAGAAACCATATGGTATTTAATTGCTCCACAAAGGTGTCTAGAAGCTGTCGTGCATATTGGTTCTGTTTTTATTTTAAATGGAACTGATTTTCAAGTTGAATTTTCTTCTCTTGGAAAAGGGCAATACCTACCCTTTCTCCTTCCCACATCCCCCCACATCCCCCCCAGCCAAGTCACTAGAAGGTGCTTAGTGGTTTGCCTGCCAACGAATAGCTTTTGTAGGGCCTTTTGGACCGAGGAACTTTTCTTCAGCAGCTCATAAGCCATTTTGGCTCCATTGGAAAGGTGTTCAGAAGCAGGAGGCATCTAGGTAGGATGGGCTGAAGCTACATCTCAGGAGACCTGAGACCCTCTTAACGAGATACTAGGCCCTGGCCCAACCCTTACTAGGAAAGGCTGTGTTCTTTGCCAGGTGGGTTGGGCTCTAGAAGCCTCGGGGAGCCCCTTGGCCTGAAACCGGCGCCTGTGAGGCGTGAGGACTGCAGCCAGCACTGCCCAGACTCTTGGAAACTTGGAGAAGATATCAGCCTTGCCTTCTCAGTGGGCTTCTCACTCCGACCCCAGGGCCAGCCTAGGAAAAGGAGTGTCTTGGCCCCTTTAGGCACCTCCCCCACCTCCAGCTAGCTCAGGGTTTGTGTGACCTTTTAGGTCCCCATTCTCTCTTCTCCATTCTTTCTGATCTCATCTTCCCTCAGGCCCCCACAGCTCCAGGCTCTAGGAATTTCTAGTTTATTAAAAGCTGAAAAATAAACTTCCAACATCTGTCTTGTTATCATTTTGCAACAAACAGCACATTCCACCTCCTCTCCTTTCTTCCTAAATTCGTTTATTTCCTTTATTTTTTCCTTCTCCTCTCATCTCTCCCTCTAGACTTTGTCTTCTTTCCTTTGTCCCTGTATCTCTGGCCTCTTCAACTATATTTCTGGCTTCTTTCCCACTAACATGCTCTGCTTTATTATGTATCTCTTTTCCTTGCACTTCTGTCCTTCTCCGCCTGAATCTCTGGCTTCTCCCTTTGCATTTCTGGCCATTCTCCCACTAGCATATTTTTGTCTTCTCCTGACCTCTATCTTCCTGCATCTCTGGCTTCTTTCCCCCTCTATCTCTATTCCCTCCTTCCCTTTATCTCTTCGATCACAAATCCTTTTCTGTCTCGCCAAGTACCTGACCGCTCAACTTTACATGACCTGCGTCTCCATCAGGACACCCCACCACCTGAAAGGACAACCCCATTCCAGACTCCCCAGGCCGCCTTTAGGAAAAGCCCACCCCTAGCCTGAAGCTGTTTTAGCCATGAAATTAAGGGACCATTTTTGGCACCATCCAACACACACCTCCAGAACATGAAAAGTATACCACGAGCCAAGACATTGATCACGGCTCCCAGAAAGCTGGCACAAGAGATGACAACCCCTCTGGGGCCCAGGGAAGCAAAGGATTGCCCTGATCACTTCTCAAGGGAAGAGCTTGACATCAGTCTTAGGACCTAACTCTTTTTTGATGGTGAACCAGACATGTTCTTATGGACTACTAATGAATCTTAGATGTGAAGAAAACCCAATCTTTCCCTGCGTTTTCCAAGTGCATCATCTACTCAAGCCTAAGAGTGCTTTAACATGAGCATTTTTCATGAAAATTGTGGGTGTTGCCTGAGGGCTCCATCTTCATCCCATGTCCCCCTTTACAGCTGGTTGTGGGTGTCATGGACCCCAGCTAGTTGACTGCCTTCTTACCATCTCTGACTCTAGCAGTGTTCTTTGGTGGTCTCAGGATTTTTCCAGGAAGAACAATTTTAGCCTTAGCCCTGAGATGCTTCCAATTCATCCCCTAATCCCTCTGCTGCCATCTCCACCTCTTTTAAATTCTCCCACTCCCACTTCTCTGCCACATGGAGTGGGAAGAAAGGTGCTGCCAGCCTGACACCCCTTCCCCCACTACTCCAGGCCTTCCACCAGGGCTCATTGCCTCTCTACCCCACAGTCCTCTCCACCGGCCCTTTAGTTCTAATCTGGTTTGTTGTCTAAGGCACAGCTCCCCCTTGGTGCCCAAAGCAACCAAGTGATGCATGAGGAGGTTTGGGATTAATGAGTTTTCACTATCACTATCAGGGACCTGGGTAATTCAATCAATCCATTTTGAATGGAGAGAGTGATATAAAGGATAGCTTAGCTCAGGGTAGAAAGGTGAAAGAATATACATGGCCCAGAAAGCTCAGTGGACAGTCTGGCAGGTCAGTGGCCACAGACCCATCTTAACCCTTCCTATCCTAAGAACTGTTCCTTCTGGGTCCAGAAGGGCTTCTTGTCCTTTTTCCAAAGTACTTTCCATGCATGGTTGTGTATGTACATGCTGCCTTTGCATTGGCTTTAGTCATTCCGTTGGTCAAAGTGGAAAGGAACTACAAGTTAGATGGTCTCTATAGTTTTTCTGTTCAATTCTCAAGAAGAGTGGAACAGGGATTATCGCCAAGTTCTTTGCTGACCCAGTTTTCCCTTGGACTTTGTAGACATCTTCCAGGCAGAAACCTCCAGAACTTGTACCCTGAACTGGTATCTTCTTTTTCCTACCTTGAACTCTCCCAGCTCCAAGGGATTTGTCAGTGGTCCCACTTAAGACTATTTTCTTCTCCCACAGTCTCCTCCTGTCTCAAATTCTATGGTAGCCTCTGACAAAGGGGAGCTTCCCATATCTTTTCATCCTGATGGTTCTCTGATTGGATAAATCAAGTCTGACAGGACAGGAAGAATTTGAAAAAATTGGGCAAAGCTTGTCATTATCACTTAGCACTTCTGAGCAACTACCCTTTAAAGGCTAAAGAATTGCTCACCTCCACCTCTGTGTCTCTAGGAATTCAAACATGGCCATATTCTATCTTAAGAACACTCTGGTCTTGCCTTGTCTCTTTCTAAAGAGATGGCCCAAGAAATAAGATGGAGAGGAGTGGAAAGAGGTCTCAGGGATCTGAAAGGCTAGAGCACTTTTTGAAAAGAGACAGACCTAAGACTGTGTTTGGCCTGAATTTTGAAGATTGGTGGCGAGCTGAACTCTCAACATTCTACTGTGAAGGAGTCCCCCTTTTCTGCTTTTTAAGAAGGCTCTTCCTCTCTGGTTGAGAGAACCTTGTGCCCAAAGGGAAGTGCTAAGTCCTGCCTTGGGTCAGGATACTGTAACTCAACTTCTCATTTTGTTACGAAAATCTGAAAGCTGCTTTAAGCGGAGCTTTTTTAATCTTTTGTAGTAGTTTCTATTGTCAGATCGACTTGGTTCCTGGGCACTGTGGCAGGCCAGGACTTTTGTAAGAATTTTTTCAGTGACTCACTGAAACGGTTTCCTTCCCACCCCCTCTCCCTCAGTGTAATCTAAGTGCATTAAACATGTTTGCAGAACTATCCTTGTCCTGTGCTGCTTTCTGTCTGGGCAGGGGTGGAACGGAAGCCAAGCCAAAACTGAGTTTTTTACATCCCAGGGGACTGGTAGGTGGCTCCACGGTGTCCCAGAGCTGTGGAATAGTAGAGCTGAGAATGACCCTGAGAGGTAGTGAAAAGACCCCCTCAGGGCCTTGTTGGAATATGGAAAGGAGTAGGGGGAGGATTACTCAGCTGATAATTTTTGTGTCATACAAAATAATTATTTGTCCAGATCCCAACTCTGTGCTTATAAATTCCTCTAAGGTCAGAGAGGGGAGGACTAGAGAGTAATAGGGAAGGAAACCTCTCTGCCCAAACTTAATCCTAGAAGAAACCTTCATCCAAAGCCAAGGGGCAGGGAATGATGAGAAAAACATGAGGAATAGTAGAGTGGGCCATTTCACAGAAAGTCATATTCCCCACCCTAAGTGCCCAAAGAGGGAGGTGGGGAGAAGACTCATAAAAAGAATGGTAGATCTGCTTAAGGGACTCCTAATTATGACTAGTTCCCCACTTGACTCAGCTGGGCTTCTTCCCTCCTTTGCTACCTACCTGGGTTCTGGTGGGCACTCATTGGCTACCCTAGTGTTCCTACCCCCTCAGGCAGAAGCCAGTTTAGGAGAAAGGACAAGCAAGGAGGTGATTCCTAAACCCCTTTGTAGCCGAGACCTTTTTTCAGCCCAAGGAACCCTGTCTTGGTGATTGCTTTGCTCTGGCTATGCCCTCATTTTGGAGTGGGAGTGGGGGAAGGCTGAAGAAATTTCAGTGTTCCTCACCCATCCTCCTGGGGAGGGAGATGAACCCTGGGGAGGGCAGAGACCCCCAGGACCGGGTCACTGGAGCACAGGTGATGATGAATGATTGGGTGATTTAACCAACCACTTCTTCCAAAAGAATCCCTAGTTCTTTGTTGATTGTCACCCATTCAAGGATCTGACCATGTCATGGGAGGATGGAGGGGGAGTTGCTTCCCCACAATCAGACCTGTACCTCCCCCTCTACCCATGACCTACTGATGAACTCAGCAGGCAGCCCAGCTCCAGGAGCTGCTGGGCAGGTCCCTGGCTGGGGCCCCTCAGCCCCTAAGGCAGCAGGAAGAAGGGAATGGGGAGGGACTAGGCCCAGGATTGAAACTAAAATTAATACTTGTTAGGGCCTCCCAGAGCTCCAGAATCACCCCCTGAAACCATGTCCTTTCCCAGCATCATCTCCAGCCTCCCAACAGAGCAGGGCAGGTTTAGAGGGAGAGGGTGCCTGTCTCTGTGGGCGGTGTTGCCCTTCCACATCAGATTCTTGGCACAAGTATGGGGCTGACAGTTTAGGCTAGGATGATGGGAGGGAAGGGGGGGGGGGCGGTGCATGCTCTGTTCTGACTCAGAGCTAAGCTAGATCGTCTCTGGCAAGAAGCAGGGAGGAAGGACAGGTGGGTGTCTGGCCCTGAGCACAGCCCCCCTCCCAACTTCAGTCTTTCAGGGGAAGGCACCCCAGGGTGGGGGAAAGGCTAGTCTCATCAGGTTTGAGGCCCCCACTGGCTTTGATGTCTTCCCCTGAGGATCCTGAACCTCATACATTCCTTAAGGTGCCAAGGGGGCTTTAGAGCCTCCCAGAGCTGTAGGGCGGGGGAATGGGGAGAGATTTGCCAAACTGGCCTGACCAGAAGGAGAATGTGAGCGGAAAATGAGTCAGCTGGGTCCAGCTGGGACTGGGGCAGCTGCAGCAGCTGGGACTGAACTGTAAGAGGAACAGCCGGGTGGGCTGAGACTGAATGATTTACTACAGGGGCAAATGTCCCTGGAGAAAGAGAGGGGCAAACTCGGGAAACTACAAGAACAGGTAAAGACAGAGCACAAGAGAGATGGTCCCTGAAAACTGGAAAGTAGTCTCCTCTGCCCTAAGAAAAGCAGTCCCCTTCCTGATCTAGGCCTATGACACGTTGCCAAGAAGCCACAGGAGGTGAAAAAGAGGCAAGGAGACTTCTTTTGTAGGCTGCCTGAGTTCAGGGTCCTTGATTAGTCATTCATGAGAAGGTACTTTTCCTTCAAAAGGCAAAGCAGAATCCTAAATTAGGGATGGAGGTGAGAATAGGGTTGGGAAGAGTGTTCCACTTGGAATCCTAGGACTTTAGGACTTGGAACCTGGATCTGATTTCCCAATCTGGCCCTTGTGATCTTTGTGACTGTAGGCAAGGTACTTAGCCTCAGGTCAAGTTTGTTGTCTCTATAAATGAAATTGGACTAAATGACCTCTAAGGTTCATTCTACCTCAATTTATAACACTATATATTTTAATAGGTATCAGTATGTAATTTTTAACTAGGCAGAGGACTCCCCCTTGGATGTTATTACATGGCAGACTTAAGAGGCCAGAAAATAGGGACAGAAACTCAGTCCTTTTATCTGTTTGATTACACCTGAAACACAGAGAACTTTGAGGAATAATGGTTCAAGGTACTATATCCTGGAGACTTGTTTCTCCTTTCCAAACCAAAGACTATTTACTGGTAGGATAAGGAAAATCCTGAATGCCATGTAACCAAGAAGGGAGGGGAAGAGTTGCCTCTTTCAATAAGAATCCCCTAATCTTTACCCTAGAGTCTACATTCTTTGCTTAAGCAATTTAGTGCTGGGCTCAAAAACAGGATTTGATTACTAGTGCTGACCTATCCAAAGATGGGAGAATGGATTAGTTGACCTTTCAAGATCCCATTCAGCCTCAAAAGCTGGGTACCATTGTTCTTTTAACTGCAGGGTCCTCAAGATATGGAATTGGGGTTAGGGAAGAAAAACCTGCTTTAAACATTTTCCTTAGTGGCTGCTGTGCCTGGGCTTGTTTGTGCTCAGCTATGATTCTCTAAAGATAGAGGAAAAGATGGCCCTGTTTTCAGGGAAGTTGGAGAGAAGTCCTGGGGCATAGGAATGGGGAGAGAAACTTCCTGAAGAAGAAGAATGATGGAAAGCACTAGATTGGGAGTCAGGAGATCTCAGTATGAATCCTAACTCTGCTTCTTACAACACATTTATTGCATGCTTGTGGCATTTGATAATTGCTGGGCAATGGGGAAAAATTAAAAGATTCTGATAACTTTCACCTTCAAGAAGTTTGTAGTTATTCTCCCCACCAAACTGTAATGTCTACTAGGAAGTGTACTAGGAAGTGCATTAGACTTACCAAATTACAGAGTGCTAAGGTTGCAGAAGGTTATTGATGAGGAGGGCAATTAGGGAAGGCTTCCTAAAGGAGGTAGCACTTGAAGCTTTAAAAGGTGAGTGGGTTTCAGAAAAGCCTGGAGAGACTGTTACATGAATTGATGCTAAGTGAAGTGAGTAGAACTGAGAACATTATACACAGTAACAAGATTATGTGATGATCAACTATGATCAACTATGATGGACGCGGCTCTTTTCAATGAGGTGAGTAATGGAGAGAGTCATCTATATCCAGACAGAGGACTTTGGGGACTGAATGTGAATTATAACATAGTATTTTCACCTTTTTTGTTTACTTTTTTCTCATTTTTTTCTTCTTTTTGATTGGATTTTTTATGTAGCATGATAAATAGAGAAATATTTAGAAGAATTGAACATGTTTAACTTATATTGGATTACTTGTCTAGGGGAGAGGGTTGGGGGAAGAGAGGGAGAAAAATTTGGAGCAAAAGGATTTGCAAGGGTAAATGCTGAATACTATCTTTGCATGTATTTTGAAAAATAAAAACCTATTATCAAAATAAAAAGAATAGGAATTTCAATGAAAAAGAGGAAGAAGGGTAGTGAAGAGTGAGCAAAGGAGGGAAACGAGAGTTCAGAGGGTAATTTTTTGGGAGAAAGTTGGGACTGAAGAGTAATGTATAAAGGGGGGGAAATAAGATAAATTTGGAAAGACAGGTTAGGAAGCCTTGAATGCTAGGATGTGAACTTTTTTTTTTTTTTTTTTTTTTTTTTTTTTTTTTGCTAGTCAGGAAGCCATTGAAGGTTTCTGAACAGAGGAATGACATGGCAAGATTAGTAAATGGACTGCCATAACCAAAGAACCTATCCACTACTGGAAGAACAATGGAAGTGCGAAGAGTCAAAAAAACAAATGTCAATCCTAACTCAAAACACCAGTGGTTCCTTATTACCTACTAAGCCCATTCAAACTCTTCTTCTTGGCTCTCAGATCTACATATAAAATTTATTCTGGCAGGAGTTTGAAGGAAATTGAATGGAGAAAGCAAAACAATGGAGTCAGGAAGATCGGTACAGGCAATAGGAATCTTCAAAAAGAGAATTTGGGAGAGATGGTGCAGAAATGGAATCAAGTCCTGGTTACTGAATGGAAGTCAAAAGATGAGAAAAGTGGGAGGAATCAAAAGATAAACCTAAAGCTATAAACTAGATGAAAGGTGATGCCACACAGAAACAGTGAAATCAGAAGTGGTTTAGGGGTAAGAAGTTGGGGGGGAGGAGATAAGCTCAGTTTTGGAGATGGTGAATTTGAACACTGAGACAAGATATCTCCTGTATGGAGGCAGTTGAAAATGTAGATCTGAAGCTCAGACCTAGGTAAATTACTTCATTTTCTTGGGTCTCAGTTTTCTTATCTGTAAAATGGAAGGATTGTACTAGATGATCTCAGGGCTCTTTTACTATAAATGCTATAATGTTAAGGATTCACAGCTGATAATTGTTAGAAGGCAGTAAAATGATAAGGGCCAAATGAGTGGTATATATTCAGTGTGTAATTCAGAGCCAGGGAAATATCAAGGAAGGAAGATGAGGTTTGAATTGGGCTTGGAGGTCAGTTTAGGACAGTTTGAGGTAGTAATCTCATGAGAGAAGAGCAACTTGTATTATGGGAAGACCAGAAGTGGCGAAAATTTGCTGGATTCTCTGAGCATAAGTCTCTGCCCCCAATTTCAATAAATTAAATCCAAGGACTAATGGAAACAAAGTACCCAGTAGAGCAACTTCAACAACCTCTTCAGAGGGTCTTATCTGCCTCTGGAGCCCATAGATACAAGGAAATAATTCTTTTGCATCTCTTTCTCTCTCTTGCCAGATCCTCATTAATAAGATCTCTAACTGTAGGTGTCGTACAGATGTTGTACTTGGGCCCTTTTCTCCCAATATACTACTTCACTTGGTAATCTCAGCTCCTATAAATTATCATCTCTATATGATCCTCAAATCTACCTATCCTGCCCCAACCTCTTCCAATTTACCTCCAATCTTACATATCCAACTGCCTTTCACACATCTCAAAATAGTTCTCCAATAGACATCTGACACTGAGTTCAAAAATGAAATCATTACCTTTCTCCTTTAAATCCTTCCTTAGCTTTCCTATTATGGTTGATGACTGACTGTCCATGTCTCTGGCTCCAAATCTAGGCGTCATCCTGACTCATTATGCCTTACCCCCCATATACAAACTGTTCTGGTTTCATCTTTACAATGTCTCACAAATCACTTCTTCCCTTTTTTCTCTCCTCCAAGGCTGCCATCCATTCTTAAGCATGGGCACTTATCACCTCACATCTGGACTATTGAAATAGCCTATTAGTGAGTCTGTCTATCTCAAATCCTTCCCCACTCTTAAGCTTCCATTCAGTCACCAAAACCATTTTCCCAAAGTGCAGGTTCTGTTACATCACTCCCTTACTCAAATTTCAGTTGTCTCCCATCGCCTCCATGATTAAATACAAAATCATCCGTCCTCCTAAGACCTCCCCCTACTTCCGACTTACTGCCCACTTGTACTAGGACCAAGACATCCCATTCCTCTGCTCCTGAGATTTTCAGTAGCTGTCCCTTTTGCCCAAAATGCTCTCCCTCCTGCTGGCTTCAAGTCCTCATCTACAGAAAGCCTTTCCCACTGCCTCTTAATTCTAATGCCTTCCTCCTCTAGTTCATTTCCTATTTATCCCGTCTACAATTTGTTGTACGAACTGGTCTCCCCTCTCCTCCACCGTTAAGATTGTAAGCTCCTTGGGGGCAAGGACTTGTCTTTTTTCTTTGTATCCACGTCACTTCACAAAGCCCTTGCACATAGTAGACTCAATAAATGCTTATTGGCTATTAATGATGGATCTCCCCCATCAACCCAGCACACTAGAGGCTTCTGGTCCATCCGAGATAGTACAGACTGAAGGGAGCCTAGGCTAGCGCACAGGATCCCAGAGAAATAGGAGCGTGTCTGCATCAAGATAGAGACGCGTCCCCTCTCCCCGCTGACACACACACACGTGTGCGGAGGAGATAGAAAAAACTCCCACGCGGGGTGAGGGGAAGAGGGGTGAAAAGGACGTCATCTTGCTTTCGGGAGAGGAGAGAGCTGGAGATCGGAGCGGGCCGGGAAGCTAGAGAGTTCCCCGAGGGAGGGGGAAAAGGGGAGGAGAGGCAGCAGCAAAAGAGAAACTTGCCCCTGGATAGGGGAAGGCGAGGGGGGGAGGGGGAAGGCGAGGGGGGGGGTAGGGGGGAGGGAGGAAGGAAAGACAGAAGGCAAGAGACCCCTCCCCCCACTTGGGCCCGAGAAGGAGGCGAGGCGAGCGACCGCCCACGAGGGAGGGGCGACGTTCCAGGGGAGGCTCCAGCGGACTCCTCTAGATCAGGCTCCGGGCCCCGACCGGCCGCTCCGGAGAGGGCCGGCAGCGGGGTGGCTTGCCCCTGGGGGTTCGACAAGGTAGACCAAAGCTCAGGTGGGCGGAGATCTCAGAATGGCCCTTCCGGGC
Source organism: Sarcophilus harrisii (assembly GCF_902635505.1). Classification (NCBI taxonomy): domain Eukaryota; kingdom Metazoa; phylum Chordata; class Mammalia; order Dasyuromorphia; family Dasyuridae; genus Sarcophilus; species Sarcophilus harrisii. The sequence continues at coordinate 558,696,921 of NC_045427.1, forward strand.
TTCTCTATCAGTAGTGCTCTGGCAGAATGGTTCGTCGGGGAACCTTCCCCTAGTGGGGAGCCAAGGTTCCGGGCCCCGCCGCCCGGGAGGAACGGACCAAACGGGAGGCCCGGACCAAGCGGCAGCAGAGACCGTAGCACTTTCAGATGCTCAGAACTGGGAATGCTTAATGTGGCTAACTGAAAGCGGGTCACGTGACAAGGGCGGCGAGCTCGTTTGCACCGAGGGGAGGAGGAGCGGGCGCGAGGCCAATGAGCGCTTCAGGCTCTGGGACAGAGGCGGGAGGGGGCGGGGCCAAGCGCCCCGGCAGCGACGGCGGCACTTCCGGACCAGGCCCTCGCCCCTCCCCCCCATTCGTTTATAGCGCTAGAGCCCTTGTAAAAGGGCGGCGATTTAAAGCCCTCCCCTCCTCCTCCCTCCGCTGTAATACTCAGAACCTGTGCCCGACCCTGGGCCCTGTGGCCTCCGCTTCCAGCCGGAATCTCGGACTGGTCTAGGCGTCAGTTCGACTTTATAATGCCCAGTGATCTCCGTTCACTGGCGGGAGTGTGGGGGGGGGGGGAGGGGAAGATGACCGACATGACGCTGGAGGTTCCGAGCCCCCTCCGCACTATCCTAGAAACGACCCCCTAGAGGGTTATAGCGAGACTCGCGAGGCCTTGGATGCTCTGATGCTCCGCAAGAGGCTGAGCCTGGAATTGAGGCCGAGGAGAAGCCGGGGGCCGTGGCCAGATGGTCCCGCGGAGCCCAGTCTCGGCTGTTGCTGGGGGCGCGAGGGAAAAGCAGACGAGCACTTATTTTTATTAAACATTTCATCCCTGAAATAACAATAACACGTCAAGATGGCTGCGGGGGCTGCGGGCGGGCCTTTTTTTTTTTTTTTCCGATCTGATGATAAGCGGAAAGGCGGCAGCGACTGAGGGGACCCCGGTTGGAATCCAGTTCCTGGGGGTCGCGACCGAGCAGACCTGGGTTGAGTCTGATAGGTGCAGTCTGGGCCAGCACCTAGGGTTCTGGCATTTGAGCCTTTTTTTGAAAACCCAAGCACATTATTTTTGTTTGGTTTAAAAAAAAAAAAAAAAAAGGATCCAAGGTGGGCGGTGCGGGGGTGGGGAACCCAGACCAAAGGGTCCTCGATGTCCTCTCCAGCCCCCTCCCTCCCCTAGCATCCCTACCTTCCCCGCCCCCACTGCGCTAAAGAGAGCCGGGGACTGCGAGCTCAGCCCCAATCGAACCCCCGACACTCGGAGGCCAAGAAGAGGAGACCGGGGTGGGGCGGAGAAATAGGGAAGGAAGGACAGAGAGTGACGAGGAGGGCGGGCACAGGCTAGGGAGGAGAGATGCATAGCCTCCCATTCCCGAGTAGTGGAGAAAAATTCCTTTCTAGTTGGATCAATCCTTGTTTTTCTCGCCCGCTGTCCAGCGTCTGAGACGCGTGGGGTGGGATTGGGTTTTGTTTTGTTTTGTATTTTGCCCTTGTCCGGAGGCTGGGTGGCCGCGAAGGGGGGGAGGGGGCGGCTCGGGCCACAACACTCTGCTAGGGTTTTCCTCTACCTTTTCCTTCCTTCCTCTCTCGGATACCCCCAGCCCACGAGGAGAAGCGGTTTGGGGGGCTCGAGGAGGAGGGGGTTCGTCCCTCCCGCGAGCGCTCCCTCCCTTCTCCAGTCCCCTCCTCCCTATCCTGGTGCGCCCTCCCCCCTCCTCCGTCCCCTCCTTCTTCCCTCCCTCAGCCCTCCCTTCCCCAGTCCGTCCCTCCTCCCTCCCATCCTCCCCCTTCCGTTTCTGTTGGTGGAGGGAGGCGGAAGGAGGAGGGCTGGGATCTCGGGCCGGGGACGGGAATTTCATCTGAATGACTGTCCCCCGCGCGCCCGGCGCCCCCGACTCGGCCCCGGCGCCCTGTAGCCGCCGCCGGGAGGACAGCGAGCCGGGGATCGCCCTAGCCGGGACGCCGGGCGCTTGGCTGGGCCTCGCCCGCCCCATTCGGACCTAGCTGAGCCCTCGGGCGCGGCGGCTCTTTTTCCGGCTCCTCTTTGAAGGGACGCGAACCTCGGACTCGGCGGCGCGGAGGAGGAGGAGGAGGAGGAGGAAGAGGAGGAGGAGCCGGGAGCGCGGGGTGGCGGCCGGCGAGAAGCCCGAATCCCGGCAGCCAGCGAGAGGAAGGGAAGTGTGCGGCTCGCGGGGAGGCAGCTGCGGGGCGCGCCCCAATGTCAGCGGACGAGCGGAGCGGGGGAGGCGCAGGCGGCGGCCGCGGCTTCGTGGATGGAATTTGGACTTGGGCAGGCCCATCCCTGGCTCGTGCCCCGGCTCCGGCCAGCGCCGCCCGCTAACGCTCCCCATACTCAGCGAGGAGGAGGCGGCGACGGCGGCGGCGTCGCGAGCACCCCCTGCCTTGAGAAGCCGGGCGCCCTCTGCCAGTGCGGAGCCCCGGAGAGGCTGTGCTGCTGAGCTCGCCCAAGACGCACCGCGGCAGCGCTCGCTCTAGCTACCGTCTGGGTTCTGAACGGGACTGGCCCCTGGCCGCGGGTAGGAAGCTCAGGCCGGGGCCCGGCCAGCGTCCAAGGCCCTACCCAGGGCGCTACCGCTGCCTCCCTCGCCATGGCGGAGAATTGGAAGAACTGCTTCGAGGAGGAGCTCATCTGCCCCATCTGCCTGCACGTCTTCGTGGAACCCGTGCAGCTGCCCTGTAAACACAACTTCTGCCGCGGCTGCATCGGCGAAGCCTGGGCCAAGGACAGCGGCCTGGTTCGATGCCCCGAGTGTAACCAGGCCTACAACCAGCGGCCCGGCTTGGAGAAGAACCTCAAACTCACCAACATAGTGGAGAAGTTCAACGCGCTGCACGTGGACAAGCCGCCGGCCGCGCTGCACTGCGTGTTCTGCCGCCGCGGCCCCCCGCTGCCGGCCCAGAAGGTCTGCCTGCGCTGCGAGGCTCCCTGCTGCCAGTCCCACGTGCAGACGCACCTGCAGCAGCCCTCCACCGCCCGCGGGCACCTCCTGGTGGAGGCCGACGACGTGCGGGCCTGGAGCTGCCCGCAGCACAACGCCTACCGCCTGTACCACTGCGAGGCCGAGCAGGTGGCCGTGTGCCAGTACTGCTGCTACTACAGCGGTGCCCACCAGGGACACGCTGTCTGCGACGTGGAGATCCGGAGGAATGAGATTCGGGCAAGTAACTCTACCCGCGGCCCGGGCCCCTGAATACGGGTGGGAGAAGTGAGAGACGGGATTCTCCACTGGGGTGGGGGTGGTCCGGAGCTGGGCAGAAGTCCGTGGGCGTGGGCAGAATTGGGGACCAGGTCTGCATCCTCCTCTCGCCTTCCAGTCTGTCCCATAGGAAGAGGCCTGGTTGACCCTGGTTCCCCTAGACAGGAGACAAAATGGGACCTTGCTATCAGGGTTGTCTACTGTGGTTCCTTCTTTAGGACTGGAGTTGGGGGGAGGGGGGTTAGGGACTTTAAGAGAAACCCTTTCCCTAAGTGATTGTGGAGGAAAAGTGCTTTGTCGGTGTCCCCGGCCTGCTTCAGTGGGGCTATAGTTTGTGTGACCAATGTCCCGGAGCCATTGCTGCCCCAGCTGGGGACAAGCTGCTGCCCGGGCAGCGAGGAAGTAAACAAAGGCAGCCATGTTCGGAGGCTGCGAGCCCCTTAACCAGATTGTTTGGGGCTTTTTTTGCTGGGAGATGAAGAGGAATAAAACTGAGTTATGTGTCTGAAGAAAGGCTGAGAATCCAGAGATCAGGGTACAGAGTGAGGTTCTATGTGGGTGGCAGTGTCTGCCTGCGCAGACCCGTGTGCATGAACGAACCTTTAAAGTCTCAGTCACCCTGAGCCCTGATTACCTTTTCTTCAAGCCCAACTCTCTGGCCTCCTAGTCTGGTGGAGATGCTAAGCACTAAAGGGTGGGGGGGGGGAATCTGATAGGTTTAAGATTGAGCTGCCTTGAAATCTGGTTTCAGACAGCTCACTCCCCTGGGCTGCCCTACTCCTTGATTGCAGCCGCATCCCCTCCCATTGTATATGGCCTGTCAATGTCACCCCCACACATGCCTTCCTTCTTGGGCTGTGGCCCAGGGCTGGGAGGCCAGCCTAATACAAGGTGGTGGGGGGAGTGCCCCTCACTCTTCCTGGATGGACAGCTTCCCATGGGGTAAGGGGAGTCCCAGCCTGGGGAATCTGGGTGAGTCGTGGCAGAGGGAGGGAATTGGAAAGATTCCATCTCTGTGGGAAGGCCCAGCCCCCAATCCCAGGCCCAGGGTGTGAATAATAAAGAGGGGGCTTGAGCTGTGGGGGAAGGGGATTGATTCTTCCTGACCCCCACCCCCACCAGCCCTGTTGGGCAGGGGCACCTAGGGTCAAAGAGGGTAGATGAGAAAGCCCTACAGATGACTGCAAAATGGGGGTGGTTTCCTGTGTGAATCCAGTTCACATGACTCACTAGCAATAAAGAAACCAATGGGATGGGGGGAGGGGGGCAGTGATCAATAAAAACTGATGTATGATTAGTTTCCAATATGTAGATCCAACTCCAGGTTTCTTTTCGTAGGATAGGCCGATAGTTTCTTTTAAAAAGTAATGAGGAAGGAGAGGACCTCCAGTTGCTCCCCAACCCTTCTTTCCTACCTCCCCCCCCCCCCCAAAGGAGGCCTGTTTCCTCCCTTTTTGACTGCCCCAGCTTGGCCCTGGGCAGAGAGGTTTCTGCAGTTGCTATTAATAAAGATTGGAAGGGGATAGGAGGAAGGGAGAGTGAGCTAGTGATGAAAAGTATAGAGCCTGTAGGAAAGCCAAGATGTCTAGCTCCTGTCTTGGGGAATGTTGGTTGGGGGATGGAGAGGTGGAGATGCCTTAGGATAAGACTGGGAGAAAGAATAGGGGGGAAGACCCTTACAAGACAACTTTGCCAAGACTTAAAGGGGAGGTGATAGGGGTGAGTGGTTACTGGCCCCAGAAGAGAATCTGGGCTTGTTTGCTTCAGAGTCTGTAGGTCTGTGTATCTTTGGGGGAGGCAATGATCGTTTGTTATAACTGTCTCTCTAAATGTGATTCCTGACCGATCTTGGAGTGGTGTTAGTACTGTGCACACAGACTTCCCTCTCCTGATGGCCCAGCTGGCCTGGCTCTCTGTTCTTCTCCTAAAAGGCTGCCCTGCACCTTCTCACTGGCTCTTGGAAGGAAGGGGCTGGGGGGGAATGACAACTGGAGGACAGTCAGGAGGTAACCAAACTTTGTAGGTAGTGTGTGCCACATTCCAGAGCTAAGACATAGGGTATGGACAGTGGGTTTTTGTGAGCATCAGTGATAACTTGGACTCTTAGCTGGACTCCTATTTATACTCCTCTCTCCCCCAATACACACACACTCCTACCTCTAGCTAGACCTGCTGTCTCCTGTTTCTCTGGCCCTCACATTCCTAGCGTTAGAAAAGCATACCAACAACATTCCTGGCCAGGTTGGCTTATTAAATCTGTGGTGGTCCATCCTAACCTTTTGACTACACTGTCCCCCACCACACACACTCTACACACCTGGAAAGATGAAGACTCAGAATAGGCTACCTACTAGAAACATTGGCTAGAACAACGCTAGTCCAGGAGTCCCAGGAGGTTGTCCTGAGTCTGGCTAGGCCAGACCAGGAAGGCTCACACTTTGGTTCTGCCCACCAACTAGAATCCAGTTTACCAAATGGATCCTTCCTTAAAAGAATCTAACCCTTAATGGCTGTAGTCTTAGCTGTGAAGTAGGAGTGGGTGGGTAGGGAAATAATACCAATTCCTAAGGTTCCCCCGAAGGCGCAGGCTTGGTCCCAGAGGACTATTGGAGAGTAGGAGGCAGGGAGGAGAGAGAGAAATAAAAGAAAGGTTAATTAATTGATTGATTGAGGGGCACAACCACCTTTTATACAGAAAACCTCATTTACTGGAACTTGGTCCTTCTCCCAAAAGCATGAGCTGGTCCTCTTTTCCTTCTTTTCCCACCTAGCCTGGACCTGAGGTTTGAGGGGATTGGGAGTAGGGCCATTATCAAATGGAATAAGGAATAAGGTGTGAGTGGACCAACAGGAAGTTAGTATTTGCCAGAATGTGTGAGCTGGGGGTAGGCAGGAAGGGAGGGAGATATTGCTTCGAGCCTCCTCAGATGCCAGTTATTTGCTGTATCCTTTGAAAGCTGACCTGGGGCCACAGAGTCCCCAGAGGCCCAAAAGAGGCACAAATCTGAGCTTTGAGTTTGGGGCTGGACTGGGAGGGGATCCTGGGAATAAACTGGCTCCCTGCTCTTTCTAGGCTTCAGAGCCAGATGTTCCTAGGGGTGTGGGGAATAGATGGCCTGTGGGGCATCCGGTGTGGTCTGAGCCCCAGGCCAGTTGATTCCATCTCCCCCTCCCCCTACCGGATTTTGGGTTAGTGGGGGGGGATTTCCATCAGGATCCGGGAATGTTGCTGTTTTCCCTGAGGCCGGATTTAAAGGATGGGGGTCACATTTATAGAAGGGATAGAGGAAGGGAGGGGGAGGGGCTGGTTTAAAAGCATCTCTGGAGGGTTCTAGTCTCTGCTCAAGCCTTTGCTGAGAAGAAGGGATCTTTTAGAGGAAGGGCAGAGCTGGAGAGCAGGGTCTACTGCCATTTCTGAGCGTCCTTATAATTTTACATATTTCTCTGTTGCTATATATATTTCTGGGATCCTTCAGATCTAGGTGAGAATCCCTGTGTTTAGAAGGTCTCCAGAAGGTGGAGGGGGAGGCCTCACCTACTTTGGAATATTTAACCCAGGCCGGCTTCCTATCCCTCATTTCCCCTTCTCTGTAATCTGGGGGTATAACAAAGCTCTTCCAGGCTTGGGCCAGTAGGCTGCTCTCCTCAGCTTCTTCCTTGGTATAGAGTTTGTGCCTAGGTGGGGAGAAAGAACACCCACCCTCCATGAACTGCCCTGGGGGCTTGGGAGAAAGCCCTGGGTTTCCCTTCCTACTCGGCTCTGGCTCCCTGGGTGGTCATGGGCATTGAGCCTTCTGGTAGCTGGGCGGGGACAGGACCTGGGGGGCAGGGGGAGGTTTTTCCAGCCTGAATTGCTTTCCTCAGCACTTGGGAGTGAGGAGGATTCAGGTGGGAAAGTGGGAGGGGGAAGGGCCGGTGCAGAGCTCTTGATGATCAAGTTGGGAGAGGAAAGGTTCTTCCATAGCCCAATTTAATGGAGGGGAGGACACCTCCTACCCCCCCACCCTCATCTAGCATTCCCACTCTTCCCTGGGTAGGGAAGCCAAAGTAGTTAGCCTCCAGCCCATGGCTACCCCAGACAATGGTGACAGGAGGGCGGCTGAAGAGACAGGCTTTTCCCAGGCTCCTTCACCCAAGGGTTCCCTCCAACAGCTGGGGATCACGGCAGGCATCCCCTTTCTCCCAACTGGTCTTTCTGTTGATCGGCTGCCGCCCCACTTTCCCCTTTTCAGGTAGCCCTACAACAAATACAAGCAGGAGCACAGAAGACACAAACCTTCTGTTTCCCTCTGAAGCATCATGCTGATCCAGCATGTGAGGCTGTCATCTCCTTACCCAATTTTACATGCTTCCTATGAAAGTGTATCTGAGTGTGTGTGTTACTGTCTCTTGGAGACTATGTATCCGATATGTCTGACTTTGATATTTTGTGTATCTGTGATGTGTGTGAGGTGTGTTCTCTGGGACTCTGGGCCTAGACCTTCTCCCGTGAGGGAGAAAAGGAAGGGAAGAAGATTCTCTGAAGACTAAATTATGGAGGATGTTAAAGGAGACTAGATGCCACTGAAATTCGGGGTGGGGGAGGTTGGGGAGCTGGAAAAGGGGTTAAGGCCAGCCCTAGAGGCCCCGCTGTGGGCCCAGCCCGGCCAGCTCCGTGGCTGGCTCTTTGAAAGCCTTCCCGGCCGGGCTGGCATTCAGGCACAGACAAAGGGGGGCTTTCTCTCTGCCTCTTTGTTTGCCTGCCCCAGAGCCTGCACTCTGCATGGCAGAAGCTAATTCCGCTCTGCAGCTGGGAAACCGGCTCCTCAGCTCTCAGGCAGGTCCAGGATCTGGGTGTCTTTGCCCCTCATTACCTGGGGGCTGTCGAGGGGGGGGGGGAGCTTTGTCAGAGTTTGTGAAACCTAAGACTTCCCAGAGCTCCCTTCCCCAAAGGGGAAGGGATTGTTCCCTGGGGAACTGGAAAGAGGTGGGGGGGAGGATAGGAAGCTGAGGTGGGGGGTAGGGGAGCTCTGGAAGGAACTGGTGATTTTGTTTACCTTGCCAGGCCTCGGTCCCTGCTGCCTCCCACCCCTTCCGGTTCTGAAGTCCGGGGCTTGTTTGCAAACTCGTTGCTGGCTTGGCAGCCCCTGGGGCCCCATTTCCCTCCTGACCTTGCTTCTCCTCAAGGTTGACTTGAGGCTTTTTATTATTATTATTTATTAACTTTTATATAGCCCCAGTGTCCCATAGCAGAGACCTTCACCAGACATCTCAACTGTCAGCAGACAAACTCCAGCAGCAACTCAAAAGCTCTCTGCCGCCGCGCCCCCCCCCCCCCCCCCTGCCTCAAAGGAACTTGAGTGTGGGTGGCAGATTTACCCTGAACCCCCAGAAGGTGGGGAGGAAGAGGCTTCAGTGGGAGGAAGTGCCCTGCAGAGCCATGCCCATTTTAGCTGAGTGGGATTTGAGGTTAGAGAAAGGTCCAGCTTGTCTTGCTTCCTGGAAAGAACTGAGGGTCCCTGCTGGTGGCAGGGAAGGACCATTTCCTTCAGCAGCCATTGTGGACCTGCTGTGGTCTAGACCTTTTCTTTTGGTCTCTATGGAGGTAGGGGGAGACTACCTAGAGATATAAGACACAGTAAGACTTGGAACAAAAGGACTGATGGCACAGGTGTGTAGTTGATTTAAGGAGAAAAGTTGTGATTGTTCTAGACCCAGAGGACAGGACGTCAGGTCAATCCATGGGGCAGCCTTTATGGTTGAGGACCACCTGGGCTAGACCTCCAAGGGGTCAAAAGCTTGCAATATATGAGGAAAATGATGCGGAGATTATTGCAGATAAGGAAACAAAGGCACGGAGGTGACATTCTTAAGATGCAATGAGAATAGTTCACTTTGGTTAGCTTGTATGTTAGAGCAGAATATACTCCCCAAATCAAATTAAAATGAAATTGGGAAATATTTAATGAAATAAATAAAAACCCAGTAAAACATAGGTAACTTTACATTTTAAATCTGAGTCATCCAACCCTCAAAATGCCTTGAATATAGGTTAGTGTCCCCCATTTCCATTTGAATTTGATGTCACTATACTAGTCTGTGAAGGAAAGTAGTGCGATTCAAGAATGAAAAGATGATTGGGGAAAGAATCTTGAATGCTAGGGTAAGAAGTTTGAACCCAACTTATAAGCAATTGGGAACTATTGAAAATTTTTGAGCAGGAGAAAAAAATAATTAGAACTGTGTTTTTGGAATAAGATCTAGGAGTTTGAGTTTGCCCAACGGTGCTTGGCAAAGTGACCCCAGGAGCTTGGGTCTTTTGGCCCTGGGTCAAGGGCAGGGATCTTAGAGGCAGCGCTTGGAAGCCCCAGGCTGAAGAGTCTGGTGCAGGAAGGTTCTGCCCAAGGATGAAAGAGACAGTTTGGAACAGCCTGCTGATCTCTGAAAATCTGCCAGCTAAGCCCCATCCTGTGTGCCTGCCCTTGCCCTAGGAGAGCTCCCTATCCAGTTATTGGATTTAAGAGAAAGCTGTATCTTAACACTACTAAATCCTTTCCCCTCCATGAGCCCTATGTTTTCCAGCTATGATGTGGACCCTCAGCTGTTCCACACTCCGAGGACTGGCCTACACTGCAGTGGCCTGCCCCTCCCTCCCTTCCCCTGGCAAGTGAAGCCAGAGGTTGTTTCTGTCCTTAACTCCCCACCACCACTGCCCACCCTTTGGGAATTGGCCACCTAGCCCTGGATAGACTTTGGAAAGTGGGTGTATAAAGCCTTGGGCTAGGAACATAGATATTCTCTTCCTTGAAAGTGAGGTCTCCTGCTGCTCTTGCTTTATCCTGAGTGTTAGGTATGATAAGAGGCTTCAGGCCTCTTGGAGGCCTGGAAATGGAGAATGGAGAACTACCACAGAAAAAGCTGTTTGGAGGTCCAGGTGAGATGAGCTGGGGGGCGGCAGACCAGGTACCTGTCAAGCCCCATGTGAGTCCCTTTGAGTATTGAAGGCTGGAACCATTTTGCTTCTGTCCTTGTATTTCCAGTATTTAGCACAGAGCCTAGCCCACTGGAGTTGCTGAATAAATGCTCACTGATAAGCCTTCCTTTCTGAGCCTTCTTAAGCAAGGTGTTCCTAACTATCCCTAGAGCCAAGAGACTAGGTAAGGGAATAATTTAATAACTCATTACATGCATGTGTTTATGAAGTTTTTTATTTTACTTTATAGACAATCTCTTATCTGATCCCCACAGAATTATTTAGAGATCAGCTCCATTGTATGTATGAAGAAACTGAGTTGCAGAGAATTAATGTGACTTGTTCAGGGTTATGCAGCAAGCTAGTGGAAGAGCTAGGACTAAAATCTGGTCTCCTGACTCCCATTTGATGTTTCCATGCAGCCTCTATATATACACCCACTGGCTTGTGACCATGATATAAGTGTGGTATATCACACCCACCATGTGATACCATCAGCAAAGTGGCCTATCCAACCCCAAGAAATTCTGGGTGGGACAAGGAGGAGGGAACCCTAGCTTAAAGAGCAGAGATGCCAAGCCTTTGGACACAACCTCAAAGTTGGGAGGACCCGGGCTGGAAAAAGAGCTGCTCTCCTTGGGAGTTAGGGTGGAAGGGAGGCTCTCCTACACCCAGGGGGGGCGTGCTTGAAGGAAAACTCTGATTGCCTTCCCAGGAACTCCCTGGTTTCTAATTTGTTCTTGTGCTGGGCCAGCATCCTCATTCTGTCTTCAGTTTTCTCTGGCGAGGGCAGATTGAACAAAGAGCTCCCCAGGTTCCTTCCAGCTGTGTCACAGCATGCCTCCATCTCTGTGAAGCTCCCGAGTCCATTCCCTGAAGCAGCCTTGCGACCAGAGCCCCATAGAAGGACTCAGAAATGGGGAATGGGAACCAAGGCAGGGGTGACCTCCAGAAGCTTCTAGGGGACAAGAACATTGGGGTTCACTTGTTCTCCTAGGGATCCTTGAAACACTGGGAAGGGCCTAGTAGGGGGAAGGAGTCCCAGTCGGTCAGGGGAGGTATGGATAGGCAGGCAGCTCCAAATTGAAGAATCAAGAGGGATTTTAATGGGCATCAAGGTCAAGTGGTTGGGTTGTGAGAAACAACTGTGAGGGTTGGGTCTGATTCAATGGATGGAGAAACTTGGGCGAAGAATTAGGGGATTTAATTTTATTTCTCCTGCCCCCAGCCTTCTTGCTACTGAGAAGTAGCTGCATAGGAGGGAAGGTGCTAAGGCAGGGCCTGTGCAGATACATGTACAGGGTTTAAGGGGCTTTAGTCAGAGTAATTAGCTGTTTGGGGATTGGGGGGGGGGGGGTTCATAGTAGCAGCAGCAGCAGCAAGAGCTCTGGCCTTCCTGTGCCTCTCCCTCCCCACAGCTGACCTGAGGCTGGGGGAGGATGCTGACTAGGGGCCCTGGTGAGTAGGAGTTTGTGGGCCAAAGGTCCCCTCTAGAAGAAAAGGCCCATTGTTCCCGTGGGGGGTCGGGAGGGGGAAGTCCTGGGCCTCCTCTTTGGGGCCCCCTCTCCCCCACTGCAGCCCTGGGGGCCTATAGAAAGTCTTTTCGGAGGTCTGTGTGTGGGACAGGCCAAGCCAGGCCTGAGCCCTGATAATCCTGTTTCTCTCCCTCTCTCTGGGCAGCTTTTACAAGGCTTTGGGAAAAGCTTGATCCCCCACTTCCCTCCCTTTCCTTAAGTTGTATTCTTGGGACCTGACCCACAGACCAGGAACAGCGTCCACTTTGCATGGTATGGGGGCAGGGAGTGGCTAGGGCCAGGCTCTCAAAGGAGGCACTCTGAGGGTCAGCTCAGGCAGCTGGCCCCTGAGAGAGTTCAGCTCCTTCCTTCTGGGCCAGGTCAGGACCCTTCGAAGCTGGGGGTTGAAAAGCAAGCCTAGCTTTCATCATCCTGTTTGCTAGAGTAGACTTCTTTTGGTTTCTCACCAGGACTAACCCGGAGGAGGCCAAACTAGCCCTTAGGAACCCTGAGATTCAGTTCCATTTTAATGGGGGTGGGGGGAAGGTGGGGTTGATTATAGGGGACAACTTATTGTAAGTGAATTGAATTAGTGTTGATCTTGGAGGCAGGAACCCTTAAAATCATCAATTATAATTAAAAACTGGAACAGGGCTTTGGTGGTCATCTAGTCCAGCTCCTTCACTGGACAGTTGAAGAAACTGAGACTCAGAGAGATCAAGTTATTTGTTCAGAGTCCCCCAGGGAGAAAGTAAGGGAGCCAGGATTTCACCTCCAGTGGAGTTCTCTTTCCATTATATGAATGTGCTCTTGGGGCCTGCCTAGCATCCAGCCACTTCTGTAGGTTCTGTGAGATTTTGAGAACACAGCTTCCCATTTCTGGTTTGGTTTCCCCATCTACAAAATGGGATGGAAGGCACAAAGCTTGGAGTTGTTAAAGAAGTCTATAGGTAGAATTCATGGAGCCCATGAATCTGGGATTTTGGGGGGAAAATTACACCTTTATTTTCTGCTCTCTAACTGAATTTTATCATTATCCTTCCAATATGCACATAAGTAACAAATCCTGATTCCAAGAAGGGGTCATTAGACCTCCCTAGGTGAGGGAATTCATGACATTAAAAAAAAGTCCCTGAATCCAATTCTTCCTGGGCAACGAGAGAACTGTTCGGTTCTGCACACATATATTGTATCTAGGAAATACTATGACATATTTAACATGTATAGGACTGCTTGCCATCGGGGGAGGGGGTGGAGGGAGAGAGGGGAAAAGTCGGAACAGAAGTAAGTGAAAGGGATAATGTTGTAAAAAATTACCCAGGCATGGGTTCTGTCAATAAAAAGTTATAATTATTTTTTAAAAATTAAATTTAAAAAAAAAAGTCATTGATCTTGCATCTAGATGGTCACTAAGGGCTGCCTATCCTGAGGCTCAAGGACTCTATAAAGAGGACCATCCATCACAGCCAGCTAGGCAGATCTCTTCACTTCCCCAGACTTTTGTTTGTAAAAAGAGCTTGGGGGGGGGGGGGGGGAGGTCCCAAAAAGGACTTGAGATCTTGAGTTGGTAGCTATTCCTTCTCTGCCCTGTGGCCCCAGACTCTGGGAAGGAGAAAGAGCTCCCCTGGTGCCAGTTAGGACTAGGCCAATCCAGAACTGGAAATGTGAGGCAGAAGAGAATAGCAAGCAACCTTGAGCCCCAGAGCTTGTGAACCTGCAACATTCTCAAGTGTAAATTGAACCAGAGGAAATCGGAATTGGGAAATATTTAACAGAAGAAGTAAAAATGCAGTAGAATGTGGATAATGTTGATGTGTGGTTTTCTATGACAGTAGATCCTTTTGTATCATTTTAAGTTTGATACCATTGGACTAGTGTGTGAATAGGAATACGGAACGCACCTGTGGCTGCCTGCATATTCTGGAATAATTAGTGAAAGTCATCTCAATCTTATTCTTTGAACTTGCTGACCCTCTACTGTGTGTGTGTTCCTTGTGTTTAGCTACTTTGCGGGGAGGAATACAGGAGGAGGAATCACTATCAGAAGTCCAGTTCTCAACCTCTACTACCCATCATTCTGAGAATAGTCAGACTACAATGTTAAAATGGCAGATGACTGAGATAAAAGAGAAAGAACATGGCTAGTCCAGCACTCTTTTTTCAGGCTGAGAAGTGACTTGCTACAAATCACCTGGAGTTGGGTCTAGAACCCATCTCCAAGCTCTCTTTATCGTACTGTATTCTAGAAAGTTTGAACAAGGTTTGGATAGCTTGGGGAGGGGTGCATGTTTGGCAACAAAGACAGATGCTGAAATGCTCAAAGTTAATTTGGGGAGAATGGCGAGTTTCATGGAAAGAAGGTTGTTTTGATTTATAGCATCTTGTGTATTCTAGACAGAAAAGTTTAGATTTTTATTATGGAGATAATGAAGAACCCCTGAAGATTCTTGAGAAGCAAATGGCATGATAAGAACTTTAAGACAAGTGCTCTGGCTGCAAGCTCACTGCAAGCAGTGAGAGGCAGATGTGTGGCAGGGAGTTCTGGGTGTGCACCAAATTCTCTTGGCTTGCCTGAGTTGAAGAGGAAGATTGGGGCTCCCATTCCCATGCCCTCTTCCTTAGCAGAAGGCTGGCCTGGTTGCTCTGATTACTTGGCCTATCTTATGGCCAGGGGCAGAGCTGGGAGGGATAGGATGGGGCAAAGAACCACAAGTTTGAGACTACTCAGCTTAAGAGAGAAGAGAGCAAGGGGAATGGAGGGGGAGCAAAGCTAGAACTAAAGCTGGAGCTGAAGTCTTTGGTGAGGGGGTCGGCAGCTCTGCCTGGGGAATGAAAGAAGCCTGGCAGGGTGGTGTCAGGGAAAGCACACTAGGTTTGGTAGCAGAATGCTGGATCACCGCTGCTTGTTGTTCTGCTCTGGGTCTTGGGCAAGCCTCTTCTCTGGGATCCGTTTTCTCATTATAGAAGGACATAGTTGGACTAAATTGTGTTCCTTCCCATTTTAATCTCTCTCTTCCTCTGTTTCTCTCTGTCTCTTCCTCTCACCCTACCCCAATCCTACCTCCCCTTTTGGAGATTATCTGGATGTGAGGAACCATATCCAGGGCCATCAGAAAGGAAAGAATAGGTTAAGGTTGGAAGTTGGGAGAAGGGATTGCTGAGGCTCTGGAGTCAGCTGGTCCCTTCCTGCCCAGGTGTGGAAGAAGGTTGGAGAAGAGATCACAAAAGTCCTTGGTGAAAGGAAGCTGTGGCTTCCAGATCTCTGCTGGAAAGCAGACCCTCCTCCTTCCTCCCCAAGTGACCATGTTCTCCCTCCTTGCCCATTCCCCCTTACAGAAGATGCTCATGAAGCAACAAGACCGACTAGAGGAGCGGGAGCAGGACATTGAGGACCAGCTCTACAAACTGGAGTCTGATAAGCGGCTGGTGGAGGTATGTGAGGGCCACAAAGTTCCCTTGTAGTGGGTGATGATGACTCGGAGAGCATCATGGTGGGGCAGGGGGCAGGGTGTCTGCAGACAGGCGCGGGGGGCAGAACCCACCAGAGCTGTGCTCTTGGGGAGAAGGGAGGAGTTCTGGCATCAAGGGGGCTTTCCGGGGGGGGGGGGGGGGGGGGGGGGGGGGGGGGGGGCGGGGGGTGGGGGGGGGGGGGGGGGGGGGGGGGGGGGGGGGGGGGGGAGGTGAGCGAGCAGCCTCTAGGCTGAGCGTGGGCCTCTTGTCCGGCTGCAGGAGAAGGTGAGCCAGCTGAAGGATGAGGTGCGGCTGCAGTACGAGAAGCTGCACCAGCTGCTGGATGAGGACCTGCGGCAGAGCATGGAGATCCTGGACAAGGCCCAGGCCAAGTTCTGCAATGAGAACGCAGCACAGGCCCTGCATCTCACGGAGCGCATGCAGGAGGCCAAGAAGCTGCTCAGCTCCGTGCAGCTCGTCTTTGACAAGACCGAGGACATCAGCTTCATGAAGGTGGACTGGGGGCGGGGCGGGGCCGTTGGGGAGGGGCCTAGGGGGCTGCAGTCTCCCTGACCTAGAGCCTCGGGAGCAAACTCATGGGCCGGGCATTGAAGGAAAGGAAAATAGACATACCTGCTGTGGGCCTGGCACTGCACTAAGCGCTTCTCACAAGTGTGAGCTCATCTGATCCTCGTTTGATTTACAAATGAGGAAACTGAGACAAACAGGGTTAAGTGACTGGCTCTGGGTCACACAGCTACTAGGTGTCTGAGGCTGGATTTGAACTCGGGTCTTTCTGATTGTAGGCCCAGGGCTCTGTGGGTTCTGGGGGAGTAAGTTCACTAGGAAAGCACGAGTCAGTACTGAGGCTGGGCTGGACTTGGCAAAATTGTACCCCCCCCATTCCCTAGTGCTTTCCTCATACTCAACCTGGAGCTTCTATGAAGAGGCCCCCTCCCCCACAGGCAGAGAGGTCTGATATTTACTCTGGCTCACTTCTTCTTTCCCTCTCTCTTTAGAACACCAAATCCGTGAAGATCCTAATGGATAGGTAAGCCCATGTTCTTGCTTCCAGGGGCCGGGAATGGAAGCGGGGAGGGTGGCGGGGAGGACCCTTCAAGGCCCTGAGATGGAAATGTGGGGAGAGCTAGTTCCAGGTGTGGCGAGGCACCTTGTGTGTGGTTACCCACCTTTCTTCCTTGTCCCCCTCCCAGGACTCAGAGTTGCACAGGGGGCAGCCTCTCCCCTCCCAAGATCGGCCACCTCAACTCAAAGCTCTTCCTAAATGAGATCTCCAAGAAAGAAAAGCAGCTGAGGAAACTCCTGGAAGGTAAGCGTGAGCCCCCTGAAGCCCAATAGCAGCAATGGCGGGGCACCTCTTCCAAAGGAGGAAAAAGGAACCTTGTTTGTTGTTTCCCTTCCGGGGGGACTTGTTGTCCGTTGAGTTTTTAGCCCCTTCCCAGATGACTGTCCATCTTTCTCTCTGCAACCCCCTCCCCGAATGGCTGCTAACCTGACATTGCCTTCTCTTGCACAGGCCCCTTTAGCACCCCGGTGCCCTTTCTGCAGACGGTCCCCCTGTACCCGTGTGGTGTGAACAGCAGCTCTGGGGCAGAGAAGCGAAAGCACCAGACGGCCTTTCCTGAGGCCAGCTTCCTCGAGTCCCCAGCGGGCCCCGTGGGGAGCCAGTTCGTGGGCCAGCCGGCCTCGGCCGGGGAGGGCCAGTCCAGCCAGCTGGGGCCTTGCAGTTCCACCCAGCACCTTGTGGCCCTGCCGGGGGGCGCGCAACCTGTCCATTCGAGCTCGGTGTTCACACCGTCGCACTACCCCAACGGCACGGCCCCCCAGCAGCCTGTGCTGCCCCAGTATGGGGGCCGCAAGATCCTCGTCTGCTCCGTGGACAACTGTTACTGTTCCTCTGTGTCGAACCACGGAAGCCACCAGCCCTACCCCCGTTCTGGCCATTTCCCCTGGACAGTACCCTCGCAGGAGTACTCACACCCACTCCCACCTGCCCCCTCTGTCCCACAGTCACTCCCAGGCCTGGCTGTCAGAGACTGGATAGATGCCTCCCAACAGCCCGGACACCAGGATTTCTACAGGGTGTACGGCCAGCCGTCCACCAAACACTACGTCACAAGTTAACACCGGGGCTAGGTGGGGAGGCTGGGGGGGCTGTCGGGCCCCTCCAGTTAGCCCCTCTATTATGCAGCCCCTATTCTTCCTCTTTCCTTTGATGGCTTCTCTCCCCCTCCTCCCATTTTCTTTCAATTTTTATTTTCATTTTCTCGGGGGGTTTTATACAAATTTGCTGGAAGCCAAGAAGATGACCGGACTTGGGGGTCTGGGCTGGGGCTCTCTAGCTTCAAAGGTGCCTCATTCCAGGAGAGGTGTGTCTCTCTGTCTCTGTTTCTCTCTCTTCTCCTCCTCACCCCTCCTCCTTGGGCCCCCCCTCCGCTGGAAGGATCTGTGGTGCCCCCCCCCCCACCCTGCACCCCCAGCCCGGCTGTGGCTGGAGGGGCTGGTGCCTGCTGGGCTGATTCTACCTTGGATTTCTTTGGGGAAGGTCAATCATGGATTCAGCAAGAGATGACCCCGTAGATTGTGTGTGTTTTTTGTTGAATTTTTTTTTTTTTTTTTTTTTTAAGCCAAGAATGATTTTTTTTTCCCCTTCCCTTTCCCTGAGTTCAAAGGCCACTTCTCACACAGCTTTTGGCATCTTCTGGGCACAGAGCAGGATCTATGGACATAATGAAATAACAGGAGCCCCCCGTGCCCTAGACGGGGGGGAGAGGAAGGGACTCTGACCACAGGCCTGGACTCTGACAATGACGACAAATACCAATAATAATGAGAGAGGCCTAGTTGAGATCTTAGGGATGGAGTTGGGGGCAGGGCTATCCTGCTCTCGCTCCTTTCCTGGATTTTGACGCTGCAACTTCCTGTAATGAGCACTTTGTATAAAACGTGGACTTCCTGTTCTAAAGGCACAGGTATTTATTCTGTAACCCGTTTTAGAGCACACACCCAAATCCAACCTTCTAATAAACGTGACAGCAGACTTCTCCGACTGCTCCTCCGAACTCCCCAGCCCCGCCAGCCGCCTCCTTTTCCTTGGGGCTCCCCAGCGGGCTGGGGCGGGCCAGGGAGGCAAGGGCACTTTGGAATGGGGGGACACCCATTTGAAGGCTGCTGGCTGGAGCAGTGTTAGAACTAACCAATCAGACAAGGGGGAAGGGATTTAAGAGTCTGTTACATAAAGAGGGCTTAACCAAAAAAAATACCAAAACTGACCAAGTGAAAAGAATGGGAATGTGTAGACCTTGGTTCCAGGGAGGGTTTCCTGACTGCAAGTAACTCCGTGTTTGACTTTGGGCCAATCTTCAACCCTTCTCTCTGCCCCGGCAATTAAAATAAAGGGGTTAGACCGACAGATGATGCCATGGACCACAGAAGTTTAATAGACAAGAGTGTTTTTTCCTACCTTACCCTTTTCACCACTCCAAAAAAGAACTCGTTTCTGAGCATTTCAGTTTGAGGGACAAGGAAGTGTGATTATTTGTTGGGACAAAGGATGGATGGCATCAGGAGGTTGTGGATTTCTGTTGTAAAGATAGCGACCACTTGTGGGCCAATTCAGAGGTTCTGTGAAATCTCACTTCTTGTCCCTGGTTCCAGTTACTTTGGGCTTGGAAGAAAAGGGGAAAGCTGTTTCCACCTGTATGTTGCTACAGGATGGAGGCCAGAGACTCTCAGGTTTGGCAGGTGTTGGTGCTGCAGTCTAAATATGTCTGGAAACAGCTTGACCTCTCCCTGCCATTTAAGCATTTGTCAGTCTTCCTCCCCCCACCAACCCAACAGGACCTGCTAAGTAGGCTGAAAATCTGTATATTGCCGGCCCCTGAGCTCCCTAGTCCATGTAGCTGGGCCCTGGCTTCTGGTCCAGGGCCGCCTCCTGGCCTGCTCTGAGTCAGCCCACCCAACCCTTACACCCTCCACTGATACTCTCCTTCCCCCTGCTTGTCTTTGGCTAAAGCAATTCGGAACCTCTCAGGACATCCTTGGGCCCTGACTCAGGGTTGGATCCCTGAGGTGGAGGGTGGGAGGGATGGACACACACCCAGACCAGCTGGGCTAAGACAGGACCCAGGCAGTCTGGCTCCTGGCCAAAAAGCTCCACCCTTTCCTGTGGGGCTGAAGGGATGACTCAGGGTTTGAGGGTGGGGAGGGGAGCAGAAAGGAAGTGTGGGAACTACTGGCCTGCCCCATCCTTCCACTTCAGAAATGGCTCACTTGGGGAGTATTGGTGGGACTTGAGAGAGTCCTTCAAGGCCCCAGGGAATGGTCCCTAAAGCTGACCATGGGGAATAGTGAACAAATTCATCCAACTCTACGTGCACAGGGCCTGGCCCTTAGTAGGAACTACTTAAATATTGACTGGGCTTTTTGTCCCACATTTGGAGGCTAATCTGAGCCCATGCCACTAGGAGCTTCTCTGGGAGGGCTCCTTTCCCAGCCTTTGTGCTACTCCCTAGAAAGTATGGGACAGCTGTTAAGGATGAGGGTGCTGAGATCCAGAGGGATTGCACTTAACTTCCTCCTCTATGCCCAGCTGCTCTCTTCATGGAAAGAAAGGATCCTGTGCATTCTGAGACCAGCTGTCATGGGTGGAGGACTATAACCAAGGGAGGGGGGGTCCACTAAAACGCCTCTATTCTAGGTCCTCTAGCTCTAGAAGAGGGAAGCTTCCTCGCTCCCACCCACAAGCTTAGAGACCCCATGTAAATTGTAAGAGACCAGCATGCTAACTTCCCACACCCCCTGCAGGATCGCATGCAGATGCTCAGGAGCTCTACTGATTCCTATTAAGTTCAATTTTACATAGGAGCAAACTTGATTTGCCCAAGATTGCTCAGTATCAGAGATGGGCTCTGAACCAAGACCTTCCAGATTCCAGCTCCAATCAGTGGTCATCTAAGTCATATGGGCTCCCTTTCTTCTTCTCTTCCTCCTCATCCACTTGCTCATGAAGGGGAGACAGTCCTCTTACCCAGAGGGGCCCAAGGTGGCTGATGTGGGGAGGGGAAGTTGATGTCTTCCCCCATCTCCTACTGTCACCAAGCTCTGTGTGTGTGCGCGCGCCCAGCTTCGACTTCGGGAGACGAGGAAAGGGGCTCACTCTTCAGGCCTATCTCCCCCAGGTCGCCAGCTTCCTCGGGTGGAGTTGGCAGCTGGGGAGCAGCTGTGAGGAGGGACTGTAGAGAGCAGAGCCAGACTCCACCCGAAGGAAAACTGAGGCTTGGGGGGAGAAGCCTAACCTGGAAAGAGAGAATCACACCTTGCTCCCCTCCAAAGCCCATCCCTTATCTCTGCAGGGCAGCGGAGTACCCAAGCTCAGTCACCCCCCACCCATTGCCAGCCTCGGCAGTCAGCCCAGGCCTGTACAGGGAGAGAGGGATGAGTGGGAGAAGGCAGGGGGAGGGGACAGGGCTTGAAAGCAGACACCCTGTGACACACTCATTCACTTACTCATAGGCACACCCAGTGAGACACTCACCCTGACACACAGACCCAGCCAGCCCAGCTCAGTGACACAGGCTCACACACAGTCACATCCCTTGACACACCCAGCCCCCTCACACATACACAGACCCAAACCCCTCCCCCTTCTCTCCAGACCCCTCTGCCTCCATCATCTCCCTCCAGAGCAGAGCAAGCCCAGGAGTTCAGCGGGGGTCACTCCAGACTGCCCCAGCCTCCCGAGCCAGACCCACGGTGGTCCTCAGAGGAGACACAGGAAGGAGAGTCAATGTCAGCCAGTCATTGCAAATCTCTGGCTTTTCTCCCTATGGAACAGCAAGAGCAAGTCTAGCTCTGTCTACTTTTCAGTGGTGGTGTGCAGATGACACAAAATATTTCACTTTTTGTATGTTTGCCAAACTATTTCTTTCACTTACATGATAGTCCAAAGGGCGTATTTCAAATCGTTTTAAAATGTGCCTGCTGAATACTGCACTCCTACAGGGGCTTTCAGACCACAGTGTTAGTGAAGAATAAGAATACCTTAGGGGGTGAAAAGTGGGTTAAAAATGCAGTCATTTCTGTCCCTGAGTGTGGAGGGGAAAGCATTGGATCTGGAGTCAGAATCGCTGATTTGCTTTTCTAGCACGTTCTAATCCTTCCCCTTCTACACCTCATATCCCTCCATCCCCACCTTCACTTTGCAG
This sequence comes from Sarcophilus harrisii, assembly GCF_902635505.1. NCBI lineage: Eukaryota > Metazoa > Chordata > Mammalia > Dasyuromorphia > Dasyuridae > Sarcophilus > Sarcophilus harrisii. The sequence continues at coordinate 558,718,268 of NC_045427.1, forward strand.
TGCATAGGCTTGGAGTTCAAATCCAGACTCTGACACATACCAAGTGTGTGACTCTGGGCAAGTCACTTAACTTGAACCTCATTCTAAATGCTTTCTGCAGGATACTCGATGACTTTCCTAAAATAGGATATCTAGAACTGAACATAATATTCTAGCTGTTTATGTTGTTCGAACAGATCAGGAGATACAAGACTGTTACATTCCATTCCTCATCCAAGACACTACGCCTTTCTCCAGGCAACCTAAGATTGCATTACCTTTGGGGGCTGCACTGTTGATGCAAACTTAACTTGAGACCCTCTAAAACACCCACCCAGTTCTTTTCCAGATGAACTATGGAGTATTGATAGTTCCTCCTACCCAGTACTTGTGAAGTGACTTTTTGGACCTTAGGATCAGACTTTACATTTATATGTATTAAATGTTATCTTATTAGATTCAGGGCAGTGCTCTAGTTTGTTGAGTTCTCTCTCCTGGGTTTTTGCCATCAGCAAATTTGATTACCATGTCCCTTTCTTAAGCCATCAATTTAAATGTTAAGCACAACAAAAAGGCAAATGATTCCTGAGGCACCCCAATGGAGATACCTTCCAAAACTTCCTTCCAGGCTGATACCAGTCCACCAATGGTGACTCCTTGAATTGATTGGGCCGTTCAAAAAGATCTGAACTGTTGTATCATCTTGTCCACAACTCTCTACATTATTTTCATGGGAATATCACGTGAGAAACTTTATCACATGCTTCACTAAAATTTAGGCAAACTGTATCTACAGCATTCCCCTGAACTATCAGTGTGGAAACCCTGTAAAAAGGGAAATGAGGTTAGTCTAGTATGACCTGTTCTTGATGAAGCTATGTTAGCTCTATATAATAACTTCTGCCCCCTGCTCCTGGTTGTTTCCTCTGGGGCAGAGCCAAGCAAATATATTGGAAAGAGGGTTCTGGGAGTCGGGAGACCTGGGTTCAAAGCTTGTGTCTGCTGTTTACTATTTGATCATGAGCAAGTTATTTAAGGTTCCCTGAGCTTCCCTTTATTCATCTATAAAAGATGTTGGGATGGGGAGAGATTTTTGAGGTCCTCTCCAACTCTAATTCTACAGTACTAAGTCTAATTCTTCCATAAGATAGCCTTTTAGATATATGAAGACAGCTATCATATCCTCTTGCATAAATTGATATTCCTCAACTGCAGGTCTTACCAAGTCTTTCCTTATTCAAGTGGCTCCCTATACCTTTAGAATAAAATACAGACTGCTTTGTTAGCAATTAAAATATAACCCTGCTCCAGGCTCCCTTTTCAGAATGGTTATACATTAATCCCATCCCATGCTTTATATTCCATCCAAACTTGCTTCCTTACTGCTTCCCATAATCATCATTGCATCTCCAGCTTCCAAGTCTTTGCATAGATAGGCTTGTCCCCTAAGCAGGAAATGCTTTCTCTCTTCAGTTCAACTTCTTGGAAACCCTTGGAAATCTCTTTGAGATTCAATTCAAGGGCCTTTGACCTTTCCTGGTTCCTTTATTTGAGAATGCTCAGCCCTACCTCAAAAACTTTGTTCATATTGTTATGTTTTTTTACTTATATATCTATGAACAAGTTTCCTCCTTCTCAGTAAGGTAGAAGCTTCTTGGAAACAGGGACTGTTTCCATTTTATATTTCTCTAGTTAGCCTAGCAAGGAACCTGAGATGGAGATGTGTAGTAATTGATTGTAGACATGTCCAGGAGAGAGCAAACAAGAGGATGATGGGACTAATTGTTGCTATCTCTGATGGTTGTCAGAGATCTAGAGATGTTTTGCCTGGAGAAGATAGATGGAGTGGAAAGGAGAAGAAATAGCATAATTACTGTCTTCCTTTATCTAAAGGACTATTATATTGTAACAAGTATGCTTAGACCTCCAGTACAATAGGGGAATGAGATTAAATTCATGTTATGTAGTTCCAGCAGGCAGAAGGAGGGCCAGTGGGCAGGGGTAGTTTTCAACTCAATATAAAGAACTTTCTAACAATTAGAGCAATTCAACCATGTCCTCATGCGGGTTACCTTGGGAGGCAGCTTAAATTCAGTTACTACAAGGTGTTGGAACAGAACTTTTATTCTCTGTCTCACGGTCACTGCTTTTAGGGAGTCCATAGGACCATACATACAATTTAGAATTGGAAGGTACCTTATTTTATATTTGAGGAAATCCAGAAAAGTTTAGCATTTTAGGTCATAGACTAGTTAGGGAAACAATGCAAAATGCTCCCATGATAGGGAACAATACAAGTAAAATTCATAACCTAATTCTCAGACTTATGAAAGCCATGTCCAGGCTTTGAAGGATTTTGGGGATAGCCCCAAGAGATCATTCTCTCTTTGGCTTATCTTATAGCTACCCCTTATTCCCACTGGGAAAGCTCATTCCTGTCCAGTTCTCCACAATGATACTATGCAAGGTACTCAGGGTAACAATACATTTATCAGATACAACCATTTATTTCACTCCTCAGAAATGCAAAACCACATAACCCACAAATAATCAATGTAATTCTCCTCCTTCTATGAGCCCCATTTCTTCCCACCACCCCAGGGTCCTAAAATCATTTATAGTCATAACATTTCCATGTGGTTTGAACTCCCATTGGAAAGGACACAAAATTAGGGTTTTTTGATCAGCAGTCTCCTAATAGTCCAGTGACTCTCCCTTTTATTCCCAAAGTCCTATGTAGATATCATGCCCTACAGTACCCCACTGATGGCCTGATGGCACAGGCCAGAAAGGAAGTGTAGTTGGGACTGCTAAACCAGAAATCATCTTTCCGTGGGACCCCTTATTCTCCAAATGACTCATAGTAGTAATGGAAGGCAAATTCCAAGTCTCTTGCAATCTCCATCCTGTGATTTTAGCTGATTGCTGTCTAGGTTCACGATCCATGGGCGTTATCTTTTCTCCCAAGAGGCTAGTACTGCTGAGGAAAATTCCCCCTCTCTCTTTAGAAGGCTGGATTCCAGAGCTCTCAAACTTGTAATTGCTAGTAGATTGGCACTGCGGAGACACTCCCCATTCTTCAGCTATGAGGCTCAGTCTGGGGACTGAGCTGTCCCCAAAGTTCCCACTCCTCTCTCTAATATGCCCTCTCTGAAGAGTCATGTGGTCCCCCTTTCTGCTTTCAGGCTGAGATAGGCCCCTGCCTTTCCAAGGCTACAGAAGGAACTTGGGGCCAAAAAAGCTATAATCTAAAGCCATGTAGGAGAATGTATGGGGACCTTTTCTCTGTGCTTCTTCTTCAGGAAGGACCCCTGTCTGGTTCTAGCTCCAGTGTTCTCTCAGGAACTCTCAAGTCCAGGGTGGAAAAGATAAAAAGAGTTAAAAAAAAAAAAAAAAAAAAAAAAAAAAAAAAAGAGCAGAACCACTTGCTTGCCCCTTTCATGGGCCAGCACAAAGGAGAAACTCCTCCCACACAGTCTGACCAGCAACAGTGGGAGCCAGCCAGTTTATCTTTGGAGCAGCCTCAGTCACTTAGATATAATAATAATAGTTACTATTTATATAGGTTTACAAAGGGCTTTACATTTATTATCTCATCTGATCCCCCAAACAATTCTGTGAGGTCGGTGCTATTATTATCTTTATTTTAAAGATGATGAAATGGCGGCTGAGAGAATTCCAGTGACTTGCCAACGATCACATAGCTAATGTCTGAGGCAGGATTGGAACCTGGATCCTCCTGACTCAAAAATCCATTGTACCACCGACCTGCCTTTGATGTCCTTACTCCCTTCAGTGACAGCATATCAAAGGAAGGCACCCTCAAAAGTTCCAAAGATTCACCTCAAAGATTTAAACTCATTAAAGCCATCAGTATATATAATAAGGAATCTTATGTATTGGATAGAAGGCTGACCTTGGAGATAAGAAGGCCTGGATAACTATCCTGAAGAGCTATCCTGAAGAGAGTACTGGCTAAAGGAGTCCTTAGTAACCTTGGGCAATTGTCTAAAACTAAGTTATAGGGAAGATAAATTATTGGCACTGGCTGAGAGTGTTTCTATATCATAATTTCCCTAAAAAAGATGATTATCACAATTTCAGCCTTTTCTCCCCTCTCCCAACTCAAGGTACCAAGTTGTGCTTGTTTAGGGTGGGCATCTGCAACCTTTTTCCCTCCTCTGAAGATCTCCCCATGAAATAGTCATTTTCGATGTCTGACTTGGTCTTCATGTGGATATTCGCCACTGTGTCACCACTATTCACCCACTGTAAATTGGGCAAGAGGCTATTACTTCAACTTCCTCCCCCTTTCTATTTCCCTAAATTGGGTGGGGCAAAAGGGGGTACTGACCCTTACCTGGATCACCTGATGTCACAGCCTTATTAAATGGTTTCTTTTCCATTTCAAATCAGTATTCTAAGCTGTTCAGATCATTTTGGATCCTAAATCTGTCAAACTCGGGGCTCCTCCCTGGAAAGCTTAGTTGTCAATTAGCCATGGGACTTGTAGAGGATGTCTCTTGCATTTAGTACCTCCCAGGCCCACTATTTATGCTCACTGTCCTTGTGGATTCCTTCTCTTTTCCTTTGGGTTCAAGACTTGCTGGCATTAAGGCACCAAAGGCACACTGCATGTGGCCATTAGCTCCCTGCAATCACCTGTCCAGCCCCGAAGGTCCCTGTGATCCTTCAGCTCTATGATCCCAGATGAAAATGTCATAACTAATGTATCTCCAGTTGCATCTTGTGCTGAGAAGATTTTAATGTTTCCTCTGAAGGAGAACTCAGTGTCACCTTCAGTTTTTCTGTAATTGCTATGTGGTTAATCCCTCTCAACTGCGGGAAGCCCAGATATTTATGTTTTTCCTTTTACTAGATCTTTAATAATTGAAATTCTCCTGAGAATGAACCCATCCATAATAGCTCCTACACTTTAGAGTGCTATAGTTTCTACCCAGCAAAGGGTTTACAAAGTACTGTCCTGCTCAAAAACCCTGAGTTGAAGGAAATGTAAACATTCCTGTCCCTATTTTACAAATGAAGAGTTGGATAAATAAGAAGACATTAGTTAAAAATGCAACAATAAGATTCAGGAATCACATGATTTGGGGAAAATTACTTTGTTTTGAGCCTTCTCCCTGCCACCCTCCCACCCCTCACTTCATCAGGGAAAAGGGAGTGGCCAGGCAGGGAGTTGGGGGGAAGAAGGCTCTGATCCCTGAGGCCCCCAACCAACTGCACAGATTTGGGGGTGGGGCTGGGGAAAAGGAAAAAAGTGTGGTTCTATCTTTCCAAGTGAGAACCCTCTTGCCTCCCTCCCTCCCACCCAAGCTCTGACTTTCCTGGAGGTAAAGGAATCTACAAAGTGTTCCAAAACTTTTAGTACGGTTTTAATCTTGTTTTTTAAAAGCATTTTTAAGCTTAAGGCATTAACACTTTTGGAACACCCTGTATTGCTCTGGGCTCTAGGATCCTTCCCCACAGCTGCTCTATAAAAATGGGGATCATAACCTTTGCACTAACTACCTCATAGAAATTAAATGATACAGGCAAAAGATCTTTGTAACTATAAAATGCTCCATAAATAAAGAAGTATTTTTTCCCTCAAGACAATTGAGGTGAAGTGACCTTCCCAGCATCACACAGATAGGAAGTGTTAAGTGTCTGAGGCCAAATTTGAACTCAGGAACTCTTAACATTATGGCCAATGTCCTACTCATTGTATCATCTAGCTACCCCATAAATTATTATTTAAAAATAGTAAGTGGGATCAAAGAATAGAAATAGAGAGAAAAAATCCAGTCAAATTATTAATACTCATAGGAAAAAATGCTCTAAGAGTAATGGTTAGAGAAATGCAAATTAAAACAATTCTGAACTTTTACCTCACATCATTAGACTGTGACAAAATTGAATCCCTAAAGAGGAAAATGAAAAATGCTGATGGAACTGTGGGAAAACAGGTACATGAATGCATTCTTGGTAGAACGGTGAACTGGCCCAACATTCTGTAAACTAATTTGGAACTATGCTCCACAATTCTGCTACTAGGTCTATACCCCAAAGAGATCAAAGAAAAATATGTACCAAAAATGTCTATAGCAAATCTTTTTATGGTGGCAAAGAATCAAAAATGAAGAGGTTGCCCGTCAATTGGAGAACAGCAGAACAAGTTGAGATAAATGATTGTGATGGAATACTTTGTGCTGTAAGAAATAATAAAGGAGATGATTTCAGAGACATCTTGGAAGACCTACAAAAACTGATGCAAATTAAATGAACAGAACCAAGAGAACAATTTATACCTAACAACAATAATATAAAGACAACTCTGGAAGGCTTAGGAGCTTAGGAACTTTGGACAAACAAAAACATTTGGACATAGCCAATGTAGGAATCTGTTTTGCTTCACACTATATATTTGTAATAGAGCTTTTGTTCTTGTTTTCTCAAGAAAGTGGGGGGGGGGGGGGGGGGGGAGAGGAAAGGTTGTGAAGGAGAGAATTTGGACAAAGAGGATAAAATTGAACTAGAAATAAAAGAATTAGGGGAAGAATCCCAAGTTTACTTTTTGAGGCAACTCATTTCACTTTTGGGTAGATCTAATACTTAAAAGGTTCTTCCTTGTGAAATTTGTTTCTCTGCAACTTTCCCCAACCGCTTCTACTTCTGTCCTTTGGAAGCAAACAGAACTTGTGAGTCTAATTGTTCTTCCACTGAAAGCCTAAAATACTTAAATCAACTATTGTGCCCCCACATTCTGAGTCTTCTCCAGGCTAAAAATCTCCTTTTTAAGCAACCATCCTAACATGAATGATATTCATATTTTGATATTGATATTGATAATGATATTCACAATTTGGATACTCTGGCTTATCAATGTGGAATGGGGGAGATTAGCTAATAAAGCCTCAGTTCTTAGAACATTCTCAGATTTGCCCTTCCTGGTGGGTTATACCAAACATGTTCAGATTATTCCTTGACTGGTTTCAATAGAACACATGGAACTTTGCTGGGGGGGGGGGGGGGGGGGGGGGGGGGGGGAAGGGGAGGCTGTTTCTAACCATGCATGGCTGTAGAGCTGATTCCTTGTGATGATATATAATCTTCTAACTGGCTGAAGAACCAGCACTGATTATACAAGGAGTTCTAAGTCAGAGTTGAGTTCACATATGAAAGGGATGACTGCAGATCCTTTAGTCTTTTTTTTTTTTTTTTTTTTTTTGTTAATAGTATTTTATTTTTCCAAATACATGCAAAGATGAGTTCCAACATTCACCTTTGCAAAAACCTTGTGTTCCAAATTTTTCTTCCTCTTTTCCCCCTCTCTTCTCTCTCTTCCCCTCAATCCCATACAGGTTAAACATGTGCAATTCTTCTAAACATAATTCCATATTTGATGTGCTGCAAAAGAAAAATCAAGATACTTTCATTTTTTCCTTCCAAAGCAACAATTGTTTTGAGGTACCAACTGGGGAAAATGGTCTTATCTCCCACCTGGCTGCCTTGGGCAAATGGCTGCTCTGTTTCTTTTGTGTTTACTTTTGCCTGATCTTAAGTGACTGAGTAGCCAGAGACAGAACTGATCAAGTTACAGCATTGTGGATCTTTAAAGATTTCATTTAAAGATTCAAAGAGCTATATAAGATCCAGGTAATGGTACTTACCTGAGGCAGTAGCAATGGAGGCCAAAGCAGTAAAATATCTGTATACGGATATAGAAAATACAGTCATTCCTTTTTTTTTTTTAATTTTATTTTAATAGCCTTTTATTTACAGGTTATATGTATATGTATTTACAGCACTGACAATTGCCAAACCTCTTGTTCTAATTTTTCTCCTCTTTCTCTCCACTCCCTCCCCTAGATGGCAGGATGACCAGTAGATGTTAAATATATTAAAGTATAAATTAGATACACAATAAGTATACATGTAGGTACCAATCCTTAGAGCCCAACAGGATAGATAGACTTAAGGAGGAACTATAAGTTCCTACAAAGGAAAAAAGGACCAGAAGGTTGAATGATACTCCCTTGCCATGTGTGTTCTCTACATATGTACTTCAAGACCACTGTACTTTTTGAGCCTCTTCTACCCCTGAGTGCACAAGAAGAGAATAAACTTCCAGTATGGGGAAAATACTTTTGTAACTATTTGTAAAAATAACTTTGTAACTTTTGTAATTTTGTAAACAAAATAACTTTTGTAAATTTTTAGTGTTGTTGCTGAACATTATCAGTAAATCCCTTTTCTAAAAGCCAGTGGAATTCAACTGTGACATGATGGTGACTAATCATGGGAAACATACAGATTAGGGATTTGGGAGTTATGTTACTAGAAACCCCAATTCTTCTTGTTTATACCCTAGAACCTTAAGGGGAACATTAACAAACCACTCTTTGGAGACCCAATCCATTAGTGAAAGTGAGAGTTAGGGAAGTAACCTTGGAAGGAGTACTGCAAATGGCCTCTTTTTAAAACAGTGCCCAGAAAACTAGAACACTAGTACATTGTTGGTGGAGTTGTGAATCGATCTGACCATTATGGAGAGCAATTTGGAACTATGCCCAAAGGGTTATCAAACTGCATACCCTTTGATCCATCAGTGTTTCTACTGGGCTTATATTCCAAAAAGATCTTTAAAAAGGGAAAAAGACCCCATGTACAAAAATATTTGTAGTAGCCTTTCTGTAGTGGCAAGGAACTGGAAACTGAATGGATGCCCATCGGTTGGAGAATGGCTGAATAAATTGTGGTATATGAATATTATGGAATATTACTGTTCTGTAAGAAATGACCAACAGGATGATTTCAGAAAGGCCTGGAGAGACTTACACGAACTGATGCTGAGTGAAATGAGCAGGACCAGGAGATCATTATATACTTCAACAACAATACTATATGATGACCAATTCTGATGGACCTGGCCATCCTCAGCAATGAGATCAACCAAATCATTTCCAATGGAGCAGTAATGAACTGAACCAGCTACACCCAGAGAAAGAACTCTGGGAGATGACTAAAAATCATTACATTGAATTCCCAATCCCTATATTTATGCCCACCTGCATTTTTGATTTCCTTCACAAGCTAATTGTACAATATTTCAGAGTCTGATTCTTTTTGTACAGCAAAATAACGTTTTGGTCATGTATACTTATTGTGTTATCTAATTTATATTTTAATATATTTAACATCTACTGGTCATCCTGCCATCTAGGGGAGGGAGTGGGGGGGTAAGAGGTGAAAAATTGGAACAAGAGGTTTGGCAATTGTTAATGCTGTAAAGTTACCCATGCATATAACCTGTAAATAAAAGGCTATTAAATAAAAAAAAAGAAAAAAGAAAAAAAAGAAAAAAAAAGAAAACTATGCATGTGTTTTGAAAATAAAAAGCTTTAAAATTAAAAAAGAAAGAAAGAAAAAGAAAAGTCTGGAAACACTTACATGAACTGATGTTAAATGAAGTGAGTAGAACCAAGAGAACATTATACACAGTGACAAGATGTAATGGACTTGGTCTTTTCAAACCTGAAGTGATTCAAGGCAATTCCAATAGACTTGTCATGGAAAGAGCCTTCCACATTCAGAAAGAGAACTATGGAGACTGAATGTGGATCAAAGCTAAGTATTTTCACCTTTTTTTTTATTGTTGCTTATTTGCTTTTTTTTCCTTTTACTTTTTGATCTGATTTTTCTTGTGCAGCATAATGAATATGGAAATATGTTTAAAAGAACTAAACATGTTTAATCTATATTGGATTGCTTTACTGTCTAGAGGAGGGGAGAGGAAGGAAGAAAAATTTGCAACACAAGGTTTTGCAGAGGTGAATGTCAGAAAAGTATCCTTGTATGTATTTTTAAAAAATAAAAAAAAATTTATAAAATAAAACAAAATGTAGTGCCTAAAACTGAATCCAATGCTCCAAAAATGGTCTCACCAGGAGAGAATACAATACTATTATTTCTTCTCTAACCCTAGACACTATGCAACTTTCATTGCAATCTAAGTTTATATTGGACAACTAGGTAGAGCAATGAATAGAGCCCCAGAGCTAGAGTAAGGAAGAATCCAGTTCAAATCCAACTAGGCAAGTCACTCAGTTTCTTCATATGTAAAATAAGCTGGTCCCTTCCAAGTATCTTTGCTGAGAAAAACCAAAATAGGTACATGAAGAGTTGAAAATCATTGAACAACAAATAAGCTTGCATTAGTTTGTTCTTTTAACATGTCCTTCAAGAACACAGTGTTGACTTACATCTTCAGATCTTTTTTCAAATTGCTTATCTAATCCATCTTGTACTTGTGAAGATGATTAAAAAAAAAAAGAAGTGTAATCCAATTAAATGTAATCTTATTAGATTCAATCAATCAACTATGTGTCAGTCACTATGGTAGGCAGTTGGAGATAAATACCCAAATATTCAAGTGAATCTATGAATTGACCAATTTGGGAGTAGCTATGAACATAGGTTGCAACTTATCTAGGCCTACCTATCTCATATGAATCTTATTCTCTCTTGAGCTCTTCACTGGGGTTCTACTAAAACAGCTTAAGAATCATTCTCTCCTTTCTCTAACATTTTAATGGAATCAGTAGAGCCCTGTGGCTGTCTTTGTGATATACTCACTTTTATTTCTTTAAAGACAATTGTACTTAACCCCACTGGTCTTGAAAAAAAAAATGGATCTTGATTCTGCCATCCAGTTTATTAACTTTATTTCACCTCTCTGCCTTTATGCAAGTCCTTAATTAAAAAAAAAAAAAATTAAACATCAGGGGAGATAGGGAAGTGCCTTGAGGCACTCCATTAAAGACCATCAGTCTAGTCCACTAGTTCTGATTTCATCTACTAGTGACTTCATCACTATGCTATTACTTATCCCAGATCTCTTCATCCTTTACCTAAGAATAGTATGAGAAACTGGTGAGAATATAAGTTCCTTGAATACAAGACTAGTTTCTTTTTTGTTTGTTTGTTTTTTTGTTTTTTTAAAATACATATTTATTTTATTTTATTATAGTAACTCTTTATTGAAAGAATCCATGCCAGGGTAAATTTTTTTTTTACAACATTATCCCTTGCACTCACTTCTGTTCCGATTTTTCCCTCCCACCCTCCACCCCCTCCCCTAGATGGCAAGCAGTCCTATATATGTTGAATATGTCCTTGTATATCCTAGATACAATGTATGTCTGCAGATCCAAACAGTTTTCTTGTTGCACAGGGAGAATTGGATTCAGAAGGTAGAAATAACCAGGAAGAAAAACAAAAATGCAAACAGTTTACATTCATTTCCCAGTGTTTTTTTCTTTGGGTGTAGCTGCTTCTGTCCATCATTGATCAATTGGAACTGAATTAGGTCTCTTTGTCAAAGAAATCTACTTCCATCAGATTACATCTTCATACAGTATCGTTGACGTATATAATGATCTCTTGGTTCTGCTCATTTCACTTAGCATCAGTTCATGGAATTCTCTCCAAGCTTCTCTGTATTCATCTTGTTGGTCATTTCTTACAGAACAATAATATTCCATAACATTCATATACCACAATTTACCCAACCATTCTCCAATTGATGGGCATCCACTCAGTTTCCAGCTTCTTGCCACTACAAACAGGGCTGCCACAAACATTTTGGCACATACTGGTCCCTTTCCCTTTTTTAGTATCTCCTTGGGGTATAAGCCCAGTAGAAACACTGCTGGATCAAAGGGTATGCACAGTTTGATAACTTTTTGGGCATAATTCCAGATTGCTCTCCAGAATGGTTGGATTCGTTCACAGCTCCACCAACAATGTATCAGTGTCCCAGTTTTCCCACATCCCCTCCAACACTCATCATTATTTTTTCCTGTCATCTTAGCCAATCTGACAGGTGTGTAGTGGTATCTCAGAGTTGTCTTAATTTGCATTTGTCTGATTAATAATGATTTGGAACACTCTTTCATATGAGTGGTAATGATTTCAATTTTATCATCTGAAAATTGTCTGTTCATATCCTTTGACCATTTATCAATTGGAGAATGGCTTGGTTTCTTATAAATTAGAGTCAGCTCTCTATATATTTTGGAAATGAGGCCTTTATCAGAACCTTTAACTGTGAAGATGTTTTCCCAGTTTGTTGCTTCCCTTCTAATCTTGTTTACATTAGTTTTGTTTGTACAGAAGCTTTTTAATTTGATGTAATCAAAATTTTCTATTTTGTGATCAATAATGGTCTCTAGTTCGTCTTTAGTCACAAATTTCTTCCTCTTCCACAAGTCTGAGAGATAAACTATCCTATGTTCCTCCAATTTGTTTATAATCTCATTCTTTATGTCTAAATCATGGACCCATTTTGATCTTATCTTGGTATACGGTGTTAAGTGTGGGTCCATGCCTAATTTCTGCCATACTAATTTCCAGTTATCCCAACAGTTTTTGTCAAATAATGAGTTCTTATCCCAAAAGTGAGGATCTTTGGGTTTGTCAAACACTAAATTGCTATAGTTGACTATTCTGTCTTTTGAACCTAACCTGTTTCACTGATCAACTAATCTATTTCTTAGCCAATACCAAATGGTTTTGGTAACTGCTGCTTTATAATATAGTTTTAGATCAGGTACAGCTAGGCCACCTTCATTTGATTTTTTTTTCATTAATTCTTTTGAGATTCTTGACCTTTTATTAGTCCATATGAATTTTGTTGTTATTTTTTCTAGATCATTGAAATATTTTCTTGGAAGTCTGATTGGTATAGCACTAAATAAATAAGATTAGTTTAGGAGTACTGTCATCTTTTTATATTAACTTTCGACCTATCCAGGAGCACTTGATATTTTTCCAATTGTTTAAGTCTGACTTTATTTGTGTGGAAAGTTTTTTGTAATTTAGCTCATATAATTCCTGACTTTCCTTTGGTAGATAGATTCCCAAATATTTTATGCTGTCGACAGTTATTCTGAATGGAATTTCTCTTTGTATCTCTTGCTGTTGGATTTTGTTGGTGATGTTACAAGACTAGTTTCATTATTGTTTTTATCTCTCTCACACTAAGCATAATGCCTTGTGAAAAGAAAGCCTTTACTAAATGTTTGTTGGAAGGAAATCTCAAACTCCTTGCTAAATTACAATGATTGCATCCCCTTGATACTAAGTCAGGGTTTAATAGCTCTTGCCAGGGACTGCACCCTATTTAAAAAAGGTTCAGTTTGACATGACTTCTTCATTTGATTTTTTTTTTTCATTAATTCCCTTGAAATTCTTGACCTTTTGTTTTCCATATGAACTTTGTTGTTATTTTTTCTAGGTCATTAAAATAGTTTTTTGGGAGTCTGATTGGTATAGCACTAAATAAATAGATTAGTTTAGGGAGTATTGTCATCTTTATTATATTTGCTTGCCCTATCCAAGAGCATTTAATATTTTTCCAATTGGTTAGATCAGACTTAATTTGTGTGAAAAGTGGTCTGTAATTTTGCTCATATAGTTTCTGATTTTCCCTTGGCAGACAGATTCCTAAATATTTTATATTATCAGTAGTTACTTTAAATGGAATTTCTCTTTGTAACTCTGACTGTTGGATTTTGTTAGTGATATATAAGAATGCTGATGACTTATGTGGGTTTATTTTATAACCAGCAACTTTGCTAAAGTTGTGGATTATTTCTAATAACTTTTTAGCAGAATCTCTGGGATTCTCTAAGTATACCATCATGTCATCGGCAAAGAGTGATAATTTGGCTTCCTCATTGCCTATTCTTATTCCTTTAATCTCTTTCTCAGCTCTTATTGCTATAGCTAGCGTTTCTAATACAATATTAAATAGTAACGGTGATAGTGGGCAACCTTGTTTCACTCCAGATCTTATTGGGAATGGTTGCAGTTTTGACATGACTTCTTGATGAAAAAGTGATTTCTTTGTGATTATTGCTTCCTTGTAGATGTTCACTAATCTTTGGAATTTTGCCAGAATAGAAATTCAAGATCAGTCTTAGGATTTGCAGATCCTATTTTCTTTCTTCTTTTGGTAGAATATTGGTTTATTTGCCTAGTTTGCAGTACCTCATCCATTCTCTATGACCTTTCAAATATTACTGACAATGACCCAAAAATCACATCTGCCAGCTCTTTCAAGAGGATCCTGGGGTGGACTTCTGCTGGGCCTGATAACTCCAACTCTCTAGGATAACTGTCTCTTTACTTATCTTGGGTATCAACTCCCTATTGGCCATTTTTGTTCTATCCTTTCCAGTTGAGAGGTCATTCTTCTTGATATAGACAATCCATCTTTTACTTGTCAGTATTTTTATATATTGAATAGAAGTCCTATCACTTCTTTAAAACTTTTCCTTTCTTAAATTTTCTTTAAAACAAATACATCCCTTTTGTGTTAGCCTGATCCTATTCTTAGGTCATGCTTTCATATTCTTCCTTCATTATGTGTTTCCATTTTCTGTCTTTTAAAAATCTAAATTGGTTGGAAATTTCACTGTGCATCCACATCAGTCTCCTAATAGGAACTCTTTGGTTTTGTGTGTTCAAAATTATGTTTTTGGGAGCTTTCCATCTTTCCTGAGCTGATTTTCCTCATAAATCTTTAGTCCATGGGAACCTACTTCTCTTTTATGACAACTTTTGAAATCTGATATTATTCAAGTCTTTCTTATTAGCAAGAATCATCTCTGGGAAATTACATTCTGGTTATGATCTGTTTGCCAAACTCCTCTCTGTTCCATTTTTCTGTCAAGGTGGTCTGTGATAGATTCCTATGATAATATGTCCATTTCTGCCTCTGTTGACCTTCACTCAAATGCATTCTACCACAGTTTTTCCTAGAGGCAGGTAGGTGGTGTGGTAGATAAGGGTCTGCGCCTAAGGACTAGAAGAACTCAGTTCCTATCTAGTGTCAAATGCCTACTGGATGTGTTAGACTGGATGCAAGTCACTTAACCTCCATTTATCTAAGTTTTTTCTTTTTCTTTTTCTTTTCTTTTCTTTTTTTGGTTGAGGCAATTGGGGTTAAGTGACTTGCCCATGATTACACAGCTAGGAAGTGTTAAGTGTCTGAAACTGGATTTGAACTGAGGTCCTCCTGACTTCAGGACTGGTGCTCTAATCACTGCACCAACTAGCTGCACCTACCTAAGTTTTTTCAACTGTTAAATTGGGGTTAATAATAGCACTTCCCTTACAGGTTTGTTGTAAACATTAAATGAGACAATATTTGAAAAGCACTTATCTCAGTGCCTGAAGCATAGCAGGTACTATGTAAATGCTTATTTCTGTTCCCATTCCCCACCTTTTTTGCAGATTTTTTTGAATAAAGTATAACCTAGAGCTGTGTTCCAGTGACAGCTCTCATTCTATTCAGTCTCAGTGCTACTTATAACATTTAGCACAATGCCTGGTACATAAGAGCAATATAAATATATATTAGCTATCATCATCAATGATTACCTATGAAGTCAAGTTTGTTTTCTTCCAAGAGGATCTCAAATTCATTTTGTTTGTTGTTCACAGTTTGTATTATTATATAAATGTTTGAAGCAATTTTTTTTTATCTTATCTTTTTTTAACTGAGTACTTTCTCAGTTTTGGTCTCTTGTAAATGTTTTGTATTTCAGCTGCTTTCTCCCACTACATTGCAGTTATTCTCAGTGGCATCTCCCTTAGCTTGGGAGATGACATAGAGAAAAAATTTTCTTCCCCTACCCTTCTTCTTTGTTTTTAACTCCTTTGTATTAGATTTTCAAAAACTACAAGAGGAAAAATTCTTACCATTCATATTAGAAGCATTCTCTACTTAGCCAGAGTTCTGTCACTCCTGTATTCTAGGCCATGGTCTAGAAATCCAAATCTTGTTCTCCAATACCATCTTAATCAGCTTTTGTTGCCTTCTGAAATCTGCCTTTTTCTTTTGAATCTCTTGCCTTTGATGGACATCAGTGATGGACTTACCACCTGCATCCACTGCTAAGGTCTTGAGTTTCTTGACCAGGGCTTCATAACCATTAGCAACACATCTGAGGCTCCATCCTGAAGGATCATTCATGTTCACATGAATCATTAGAAATAGGATTTATTGTTGTTTGGTCATTTCAGTCCAATCTGAATCTTCATGATCCTATTTGGGATTTTCTTGGCAGAGATACTAGAGTGCATTTGCCATTTCCTTCTCCAGCTCATTTTACAGAGTCACACAGCTAGTAAATGTCTGAGACCAGACTTGAACTCAGGAAGATATCTTCCAGATTCCAAGACCAGTACTGTGGCCACTGTGCCATGTAGCTGCCCTAGAAATAGGAGATTAGAAGGTATTTGGCAGTTCACCAATCATCATGAGTTGTTGTTGCTGTTGTTATTGTTTTTTTTCTTCTTCTTCTTTTTCTTCTTTCTTCTTCTTTTTTATATTATGTTTTTAAAAAATTATATTATTTTCTTGTTTACCATATTTATTGACGTGTTATTTTTAAAATATATTTTCATATCAATCATAGCCCAAAAACAATCAGATAAAAAGGATAAATAATAAGAAAGAAAAAAACAAGCAAGCAAACAACAACAACAATAAAACGTGAAAATACTATGTTGTGCTCCACATTCAGTCCTTATTGTCCTCTCTTTGGATATAGATGGCTCTCTCCATTACAAGTCTATTAGAATTGCCCTGAATCACATCATTGTTGAAAAGAGCCACATCCATCGTAGTTGATCATTACATAATCTTGTTGTTATTGTATACTGTATACAATGTTCTCTTGGTTCTACTCACTCTACTTATATGTTATCAGTTCAAATATGTTCATATATACTTATATGCTATCACTACTTATATGTACTTAGTTCATATAAGTCTCTCCAGGCCTTTCTGAAATCTTCCTGCTGATCATTTCTTATAGAACAATAATTCCAGTTCCTTGCCACTACAAAAAGGGCTGCCACAAATATTGTTGCATATGTGGATCCTTTTCCCTTTTTTATGATTTCTTTGGGATACAGGCCCAGTAGAAACACTGCTGGATCAAAGGATATGTACAGTTTGACAGCCCTTTGGGCATAGTTCCAAATTGCTCTCTAGAATGGTTGGATTGCAACTCCATCAACCCAGTTTTTCCACATCCCCTCCAACATTTATCTTTATCTTTTCCTGTCATCTTAATCAATCTGAGAGTTGTGAAGTGGTACTTCAGCATTGTCTTAATATACATTTCTCTAATCAATAGTAATTTAGAGCATTTTTTTCATATGACTAAAATGGCTTTAATTTATTCATCTGAAAATGGTCTGTCCTTTTGACCTAAACTGGACAATTGCCTGACAGTATCCATGGAAGGATCCATGATGCTATTCTTTGAAGAATAAGCAAAAGCATCCCCTTCAGAACATAGGGTGCCCTCTTTTTTCAGGAAGAGTCTTCTATTTGTTTCTTAACTCTGCATATTCAGTGATTCTTCTTCCTTCCTTTATTTCTATGTGACATTCTTTCATTAGGAATAGTACAGGCAAGAGGTGATAAATGCAGGAACTAGTATTGGTGGTTATGTGAGCAGAGAGAAGGAAATGATAAAACTGACAAGGTTTGGCAATTGATTTAATATGGAGGGAGGGAAGGGGAAGGGGAAGATATAGTGTCAAATAAACTCAATTGAGTCTCAGAAGTAGATACTATTATTAGCCTCATTTTACACTTGAGAAAACTATCCAAACAGAGGTTAAGTGACTCATACAGCTAGTGATGTCTGAGGTTGTATTTGAATTGGGATCATTCTGACTCTAGACCCAGTGTTCTATACCGAGCTGTATGACTGTCTTCCTCTGAGGTAAGAGAGAGCGAAGTGACATTGTCAACCAGTCTGAACAAAAGGATGGTATAGGAATATGCAGAAATGATTGATTGAAAGAGGAAGACAAAGGGTTTGGCTTCGAGCTTCTTGAGTTGGATATGCTTAGGGGACACCCGAGATGTCTAACAGATAGTTTGTGATATGGGATTGAAGATCAGAAGACAGATTTAATCCAGATGTATAGCATCATTAATGGAGTTATGAAATGATCCAATCATTCTGGAGAGCAATTTGGAACTGTGTATACTGTTTGATCCCACAGTGTCACTACTGGGTCTGTATCCCAGAGATCATAAATGAGGGGAAAGGGCCCACATGTGCAAAAATCTTTGCAGCATCTGTTTGGAAATTGAGTGACTGCCCATTGGTTGGGGAATGACTCAATAAGTTATGGTATATAAATGTAATGGAATATTATTGTTTATAAGAAATGACAAGCCAGTTGATTTCAGAAAAGCCTAGAACTACTTACATGAACTGATGCTAAATGAAGTGAGCAGAACCAATAAAACATTATACACAAGAATAGCAAGATTATGTGAAGGTCAACTATGATGATCTTCCCAGCAATATAGTGATCCAAGACAATTCTAATAGACTTGGAATAGAAAATGTCATCTGCATTCAGGAAGAGAAGTATGGAGACTGAATGTGGATTGAGGCATAGTATTTTCACTTTTTTTTTTTTTTTTTTTGCTTGTTTGTTTGCTTTTTTTTTCCTGATTTTTTTTCCCCTTTTGGTCTGATTTTTTTGTGAACATGACAAATATGGAAACATGTTTAAAAATACTGTACATGTATAATCTATATCAGATTTCTTGCTGTCTTTTGGAGAAGGTATGGGAAGGAGGGGAAAAAATTTGGAAGATAATATCTTGCAGAAATGAGTATTGAAAACTATTTTTCTGAGGAAAGGGACCCATCTATGCAAAAATGTTTGTGGCAGCCCTCTTCGTAGTGGCCATAAACTGGAAACAGAGTGGATGCCCATCAGTTGGAGAATTGCTGAATAAGTTGTGGTATATGAATGTTATGGAATATTATTGTTCTATTAGAAACTATCAGGAGGATGATTTCAGAGAGGTCTGGAGAGACTTACATGAACTGATGCTGAGCGAAATGAGCAGAATCAGGAGATCATTGTGCACGGCAGCAATAAAATTATGCAATGATCAATTCTGATGGGCATGGCTCTTTTCAACAATGAAATGATTGAGGCCAGTTTCAATGATCTTGTGATGTTGAGAGCCATCTACACCCAGAGAGAGGACTGTGGAAACTGAGTGTGGATCACAACATAACATTTTTACTCTTTTTGTTGTTGTTTGCTTGCATTTTATTTTATTTCTCATTTTTTTCCTTTTTGATCTGATTTTTCTTGTGCAGCAAGATAATTGTATAAATATGCATACATATTTTGGATTTAACATATTTTAAAAATATTTTTATTATACCTTTTTATTTACAAAACATATGCATGGGTAATTTCTCAACACTGACCCTTGTAAAACCTTCTGTCCCAGCTTTTTCCCTCCTTCCTCTACCCCCTTCCCTAGTCCAATAGATAAATATATATCTTTAACATGTTTAACATATATATTGAATTACTTGTCTTCCAGGGGATGAGGTAGGGAGAAGGGGGGAAATTTGGCACACAAGGTTTTGCAAGGATCAATGCTGAAAAATTATCCATGTATATATTTTGAAAACAAAAAGCTTTAATTAAAAAAAGAAATCTTTCTTACATGAACTGATGCTTAATGAAATGAGCAGAACCAAAAGAACATTATATACAGTAACAACAAAATTATGTGAAGATCTACTGAGATAGGCTTGATTTTTTTCAACAGTGAGGTGCTTTAAGGCAATTCCAATAGACTTGTGATAGAAAATGCCAACCATATCCAGAGAGAGAACTATGGATACTGAATGTGGATCAAAGCATAGCATTTTCACCTTTTTTGTTATTGTTGTTTTTTGTTTGCTTGTTTTGTTTTTCTTTTTCATGTTTTTTTTTTCCCTTTTGGTCTGATTTTTCTTGTGCAGCATTATGAATAAAGAAATATGTTTCAAAGACTTGCACATGTTTGCATATGTCAGATTGCTTGCTCTCTTCGGAAAGAGGAGGGACAGAAGGAGAAGAAAAAATTTGGAACACAACATTTTGTGAAGGTGAATATTGAAAGCTATCTTTGCATGTATTTGGATAAATAAAATATTATGTAAAATAAAGAAAGCTATCTTTACATGTACCTGGAAAGATAAAATACTATGTAAAAAAATCTGGATTCATAGACAGTTGAACTCATGGGAGCAATTGAAATCATCAAGAAAAGCTGTCAAAAAAGAGGAGAAAGGGGCCCAAGGATAGGGTCCCTTAATTCTGGGGCATGGCATGGAGAAAGATCCGGCCAAGGAGATAAAGAATTGATCAGACAGATAAAGGGGAAAACAAGGAGAAAGCAGTGTCATAAAAACTGAAGGAGAGAGTATTTGGGAGAAGATTATAGTCAAATGCTGCAGAGGGGTCGAGAAGGATGAGAACCAAAGGAAAGGATATTGGATTTTGCAAGAGATTATTGGTTACCTCAGAGAGAGCAGTTTCAGTTGTGATCAGATTGGAAGCCAGATTGCAAGTAGCTGAGAAATGAGTGGAAAGAAAGAAATTGAAGCCATGAATTTAGATGACTTTTCTGGGAGTTCAATTGTGGAAGGGAGAAAAGATATAGGGTAAGAGTTTGAAGTGACTATAAGACCAAGGGAAGGTTTTATTTTAAAGAGGGTGGAAACTTGACATTTTTGTAGGCAGCATGGAAGGAGAGGGCATGATTGAAAGAGTAAGTTCCAGGAAGAGAAAAGAAGGGATGAAATCAAGGGCATAAGAGAAAGATTTGACCTTCGCATTAAGGGTCACCTTCAGGAACTAGAACAAAGGAAGAAAGAATGAGGTTTGTTGTCAGAGGGTTTAGGGGAAGTATAGAATAGAGGAAAAAGAAAATGCTCACTATGAGGACTGGCCTTTTGTTTTCTAAGTGGGAGCCTAAATCTATTACTGTGATGGGGAAGGGGTTGTTGTAGGAGAGAATAAAAGGTTTCACACTTTAGTTGTGACTTCCTATTGCACTGGTCAGTGGAATGGGATTAAAAGTTCAGAACACAGATGGTGGAGGTAACCCAGGTTTGGGGTTTAGCAAGGCAAAGTGGCAATAAAATATGGGATTCCAAAGCAGAGGAAAATATGTAGTTGAACTAGATAACTACAATGGCAAGATCCTGAAAGGGAAAAAAAATGAAGCTAAAGTAAAAATGAGTTTGGATAATGAATTAGAAGAACAAGAAGGGGAGAGGTAAATGGATATCAAAGTGAGGAGGGAGATTAGGTTTAAGTATGATGCAGAGAAAGAATTGGAAAGATAGAAGGTTGGAGTTAGAAGGAATCTAAGAATTCTGGATCATGGAAGTAATATTCTACTTCCATGGTAAAAGTTTAAGCATGATAATAGGATCAGGAGTATGATCTTCTGTATATTTAGTTAAGGCAGAAAGGAGGTACAAGGTTGATCAATTAGGTTAGATATATAAAAGAGAAAGGGGGACATTTC
Source organism: Sarcophilus harrisii (assembly GCF_902635505.1). Taxonomy (NCBI): domain Eukaryota; kingdom Metazoa; phylum Chordata; class Mammalia; order Dasyuromorphia; family Dasyuridae; genus Sarcophilus; species Sarcophilus harrisii. Next base: position 558,739,683 of record NC_045427.1, read on the forward strand.
AGATAGGGTGAACAGAATAAGCAAAGGCATGAAGGTGAATTATATTATAATGAAGGTGAATATATATAATAAGGTGAAATATATAATCCTATATCCTGTAGGATATAGGAAATAATCAGTGGACTGGTCTGGCTAAACTGTAGGGTTTGTATATAGAAGCAATTGACTATAACACTGACAGATTTGGGACATATTGTGAGGAGCTTTGAAGGCCAGGATAAAGAATTTGGACTTTATTCCACAGGGACTGGATTGCCCCTGCAGATTTTTGAATGGTGAAAAAAAACCATTTTGACAAGAGGTGCATGTGATGGATTAGAGAGATATGTGTTTATGGCAAGGGTGTGTGTTTGTGTATGTGTGAAGTAGAAACTGGAGGTAGGGGGAAAAAATTAAAAGCTACTGAAACTGCCTAAATCAGCATTAAAAAGAACTTGGACTAGGGTGGTAGCAGCAAATATAGGTAGAATGGGGGGCAGTGTACGGATTTGAGAGAGACTGCGAAGGTAGAATCAAAAGGACTTAGTGACTTGGATATGTGGGACATATGGAGAGCGAAGAGACAATTCTGGGGCTGGAAGAATCTAGGAGAATAAAGATGTCAGTGACAAAAACAGAAATCTAAGTGAATAGCAGGTTTCAATCTAGGCAGAGTCAGAAATGCTCAGTGAATACTCTGGAAAGCTTCATTTCTACATATAATCGTCTAATGGATAGTCCTTCCCCTGTACTAAGGTAAGCAATTGAAATCCATTTGCTGCTTGTGTAACTCAGAAAACATGGGGGTAAAAACTCAACACAGAACAGGCTCAGGCTGAGCACGGTGTGCTCACACCTTTACGCCACTAGTCTAGTTTACAGAAAACATCCCTGATCCACCATCAAGATGGCGAATTCCATTATCTCCAGCAATCTGGGTGGTCTGCACTAAGCCATTTGCAATCTGTTACCCAGTCCTATTTGGAACTGAAGAAATCTCTTTCCTTCTCTCCCACCTCCTTCTTCCAGACTCCAAATTCTAGTGTCCTCTCTGACCTAATTCACATCACTATCTAATTGTATTTCTTTCTTTAAAAATTGTTTTTTTAAAATAAATTATTAAGCAACTTTTTTTTCTTCCTTCCCATCCCCTTCCCTCTTAAAAAACAAAAAAGAAAAAAAAAAAATACTTGTAATTAATAATCAGTCAAACAAAATAAATCCCAAAAGATGCATCATTTTTCATACCTCGCATTATAACCTTATTTGTAAACCTTTTATATTCCATATTACATGAGTATGCCCTTCATGGATTGGACTAAATAGCATTTAAAGTCTAAAAATCTGCTATGTGTAGCTTCTGGAGCACCCCTTCCCATCACATTATCAGACCCCAAAATAAGTTACCCTACGTTAAAGATACTCTATGGGTTTGCATTCACCCAAAACTATAAATCACAAGCCCCCAGTGACATGTTTACTTTTTTACTAATCAATCAGGAGGCACAAATCAAAGCAAGTAGTAATAGGAAATTACTGCCATAAACTTGGGCCACAAATATACACACCTTTCGTGGGAAGAGGATCATCTAGGAAACAACACATTTGAGGGGACACATACACATACACACATATAAGGAATACAAGAATTCAGACAAGTCACAGACGCAGAGACAAGGGAATACCGAGATCTATTTTGAGGTGGAAGGAAGGTACAATGTTTGTTAGGTATATATATATATTGTGTACCAGGGGATCTAGGGATCAAATGAAAGTTTAAAAATCAACAACAACAAATCAGTATCTGCCCTCAAGGAGCTCATCTTCCAATGGAAGAGATGAACATAACAATGATTAGGTCCAAACAAGATATTTTCAGAATATAAAGAAGGTAACTCTAGAAAGACTGGCAGCTGCAATAACCAGGAAAAACCAGGAAAAGTCTCCTATAAAAGGTAGAATTTGAGCTTATCCTTAAACTATGATAGACTTGGCTCTTCCTAGCAATTCGGTGATCCAGGACAATTCTAATATATTTGGGATGGAAAATGTCATCTGTATCCAGAGAGAGAACTAGGGAGACTGAATGTGGATGAAAGCATAGTATTTTCACCATTTGTGTATGCTTGTTTACTTTAACTTTCTCATGGCTTTTCCCCTTTTGGTCTAATTTTTTTTTTTTGGACAATAGGGCAAATATGGAAATATGTATACATGTTTGCACATGTATAACCTATATCAGACTGTTTGTTGTCTCAGGGAGGGGGAAGGTAAGGAAGAGAGAAAGAAGAAATTGAAGCACAAAATATTTTTTTTTCATTAAAGCTTTTTATTTTCAAAACATATGCACAGATAATTTTTCAACATTGACTCTTTCATGACCTTATGTTCCAAATTTTTCCCTCCTTCCCCCCACTCCCTCCCCTAGATGGCAAGCAATCCAATATATGTTATACATGTTAAAATATATGTAAATATATTTATACAATCATCTTGCTATACAAGAAAAATCAGATCAAAAAGGAAAGAAAATGAATAAGAAAACAAAATGTAAGTGAACAACAACAAAAATAGTGAAAATACTATGTTGTGGTCCACATTCAATTCCCACAGTCCTGTCTCTGGGTGTAGATAGCTCTCTTCATCACAAGATCATTGAAATTGGCTTCAATCATTTCATTGGAACACAAAATCTTGCAAGGATGAAAGCTGAAAACTATCTTTATATATATTTAGAAAAATAAATACTATTGAAAAAAAAGAAATAAATTGGCCAAAACCAAAATAATAATAATAATAATGTCTATAGGACAGCTGGGTAGTGTGAGGTAGATAGAGGGCTAGGTCTGATGTCGGGAAAACTTGGCTTGGTGAGTTCAAATCTGGCATCAGACTTTTAGGAGATGGAAGACTAGAAAAGGCTCAGATTATGAATAGCCTTTAATGCCAAACAGAGGACCTGATCCTGGAAATAAGAGGGAGCCACTGGAATTTATTGAGTAGGGGGTGTGTGTGTAACATGACTGGACCTAAGCTTTAGGAAAATCCATTTGGCAACTAAGTGGAAGATGAGTTGAAATCAGGAGAGACACAAGGTGGAGAAAACAGGTTAGAAGTTTATTTTAATAGTCTAGTCAAAAGGTGATCAGTGCCTAAACTAGGGGTAGTAGCTCTAGTAGCAGAGAGAATGGGACGCACATAAAAGGTGTTGTGAAGCAAGAAACTGTAAGATGTGGAAACTAATCAGATATTCACATATCTGATGATGGCATCAAGGTTGAAAGCTTAGGTGAGGGGAAGGATAATGATACCCTCAAAAGCAATAAGGGAGTTCTGAAGAGGCTTGGTTTTGGGGAGGAAGATGATGAGAACTGTTTTGGAAATGTTGAGTTTGTCACAGAGTTTTGCAAGAGCTAATTTTGAAGAATTGTCCATGCATATGTTTTGAAAAATAAAAAGCTTTAATAAAAAAATTTAAAAAAAGAAATGTTGAGTTCAAAATGTTTATGGGATATTCTAGTTCAAGATGTTCAAAAGACAGTTGGTGATGTGGGACTAGAATTAGCTATCTAGATCTGGGAACTATCCATATAGAGATGATAATTAACACTATGGAAGTAGATGAGATTACTAAGTTAATAGTATGGAGGGCAGCTAGATGGCACAGCGGATAGAGCACTGGTCCTGGGCAAGAGAACCTGAGTTCAAATTCAACCTCAGACACTTAACACTTCCTAGCTGAATGATCCTGAGCAAGTCATTTAACTCTAATTGTCTCACACACAAAAAAAAAAAGAGAAAGAGCCCAAGACTGGGCACTGGGGTTCACCTAGGATCAGTGGGCCTGATATTAAGATCTAGCAAAGATTAAGCAGGGTTAGTCAAATAGGAAGGAGAACCTGGAGAGAATAGTGGCAGGAAAACCTACAGTGGGAAAAAGCACTCAGGAAGGGGATCAATGCATCCAATGCAGGACAGAGGTGAGGAATGAAGATGAAAGAGAAAAAGGCCGTTAGGTGGGCAAATGAGAGATCATGGATAACTTCTTGGAGGTGACAGTTTGAGGTGAATAATGGGATCAAAAGCCAGATTGCAGAGGTTTAAGGGGAGAGGAGAAAGTGGAAGCACTTAGCATAAAGGGCTTTCTACTACTAGGGTAAAGGGGAGGAGACTTATGGGACCATACTTTCACTAGAGGAGAGGATCAGATACTCCTGAAGGAGCCAGTAGAGAAGGAGAAATTGAAGAAAGGAGGAAATAAGCTCAAGAAGCCTAAAAAAGATGGGATCAAAGTTGTATGTTTTGTCCAGGAGAAAGGCCACCTAGACTCCTGGTGCTGGAGTGAAGGAGTAAAGGAGAAGTGATAGTCCTCCCCCCAAACCCTCAGTTTTTAATCAAATATGAATTGAATTTCTTAGGGGGAGAAGGGGAGGTGGGGAGTACTTTGGGAGGTTGGAAGACAGAAAAAAAGGTTTAGAGAAACAATTGTGGAAAATGGGACAAGAAATTGATTAGAGAACAGTAAAATGATGCTTGCTGCAGAGAGGGCCCAGTTAAAATTAAATAACAAATTTGTCGTGGAGCCAGTCTGTACACTTTCATGGTTTTCTCCAGCTCTGTCCGTGCCTATGAGACAAAGTAAAGGATTGTAGGATAGAGAAGATAGTATAAATTTGAGTTGGCTCATCCAAGGGTTTGAGTTAGGGAAGTGAGGAGGGGGAGTGATAGCTTGGGGAAGAACTGAGTGGGAGGGAATGAAAGTCGGTCTCTTTCTACCTTCCCCTCTCTCTTTCTCTTTCTCTTTCCCTCCCCCCCCCCCCCTTCTCTCTCTCTGATTCTCTCATCTCTCATCTTTATATCTTATATCTATTGTCCTTTGTTCCTCCAGTCTTCTTCTTAGGCAAAATCTCTTAAAGTTCTTTTTAACAGTTGCTATCACCTAATTTCCAGGTGCTTCATCATTCAGATTTCTCAACTTCTGGATGTAAATGTTCTAGTTTGTCAATATTTCTCTTAAAATACAGTTTTTAGAAGTGACACAATTCAGTAGATGTGGTCTGACCAATGCTGCTATTATATTCAATAATCTGATATTCCATAGCTACTAATGTAAATAAATTCTCTCTCTCTTTATCTTTAGCAAACACATGTAAATAACCCATTTATCCAAATTGGGAGCAAAATAGAAATCAGAAAAAGTAAATAAAGGAGAATATATCAGACAATACAGAGTGAAGGAGTTTTCCCACAGAGAGTCGGGAACTCAGATCAACCAACAGAAGGTCCTAGATCTCACACAATGGAGAATTCTCTTAAGTCTCTAGTGTAACAAACTGGGGATAGGGACATGATAGAGACTGCCGACTCCTCTCATGTCACGGGGTCTCTCTGAGGTGGGCTTCTGTCTTTTCCCTAACCCCTCATGCTTCCAAACCCCTTTTCGGGGCCTCTGCCAAAGAAAGTCAAAGCAAGGCTCTGTGGCTCTCAGGCTTGGGGTTGATTTTCCTAAACTCCCCAAATCCTCGGGGTTGATCAAAACAAATGAAGTGTTGGGGTGGGGGAAGGGCAGGAACAAAGAGGCCTTCACTGTCCACCTCCGACCCTTTGTTCTAAATTCCTGCCTATTTACATGCAAGTGTGGCCCACCACAAACCTCCGGGCTTTGATCCCTGCAGGATCGGGTTGGGAGGTGTGGGTAGCGGGCCAGGGGGTAGGCTTTGGCATGCGGAGGGGGCTTTCTTTGGATGAACCAGAACTTTTGGAGGCTCCATAAGCATCTCGGTGGGACCGGGCCGGAGGGAGAGTCAGGCCTGGATGCCCTTTCTCTCCCTTTCCCTCGAGCTAAGTTAGGAATATTTCCCATAAGCATCTCGGTGGGACCGGGCCGGAGGGAGAGTCAGGCCTGCATGGCTTCCCTTCCTCTCTCCCTTTCTCTTCAGCTTCATTTTGCCTTCAGGCTACCGGCCCTGGGCGCAGTCCCGAAGCCGGGCTCAGGCCCTGCCCCCGGCAAGCTCCCGAGAGCCCCTGGGGAAGTGGGGACGCTGAGCCCCAGCCCACGTCCCCGCTCGCACTAGAGGCCGGAGCTGGTTTCTCCTGCCCCGCCCAGCTGTGCGGCCCCGAGTCAGCAGAAATCCTGGCAGCGTCAGCTGCGGCCACGAGTTCCAGGGAGGCTCTGCAGCGGGAGCTGCCATTAGAAGTCTTCAATCAAGATGTTTCAGAGGAAATCAAAGGCAGACACGGCTCCCTCCTCCTCCCCGAGAAGCTGGGGCTCCTGAGCTGCACACCCACACACCCACACCCACACACACACTCACACATTCACTCACACACTCATAAGTCACAGTCACATACACACACTCACACATACACTCACACTCATAAGTCACAGTCACATACACACACTCACACATACACTCACACTCATAAGTCACAGTCACATACACACACTCACATATACACTCACACTCATAAGTCACAGTCACATACACACACATACACACACTCATAGTCAGTCACACACACATACACTCAGTCACACACACATACACTCACACATTCACACACACTCATTCACACACACTCACATACACTCACACACACACTCACATACACTCACACACTCACGCACACTCATTCACACACATACAGTCACACATTCACACACTCACACACTCATACACATACACACACACACACACACACACAGTCACACACTCCAACTTCTGCCCCCCAAATAGGTCAAAGCAAGGCTGGGAAGAGCGGGAAACCAGTGAGGAGCTTGGGGGAGGGAGGGACCGCAGCAGCTGTGGATAAATATACCCCTTCCATGCATATGCATCACCGTGCACAGCTGCCAGGCCTTCTGTTCATTAGGGCCAACTGTTTTAGGGAGCGGGTGTGGATATGTGGAAAAGCATGTATTTTTTGTGGATGGCTACAGCTTGCTGCGCATCCCTGCCTGACTATGTCTGTGTGTTTCTGTCTCTGTGCAGGTATCTGCCCGTCCACAAATTCTCCCCCAGGGCAGTAGAGGGCAAGCTTTGTGAGGGTGGGGACCTTCTTTTGACTCTTTTGGTGTCTTTGGTGCTTAGCTCCCTCCTGCTTGGCTTCTAGTAGGTGCTTAATAAGTGTTGATTGAAAGAGGGAAAGGCCCCACACGTGCAGAAATGTTTGTGGCGGCCCTTCCTGTGGTGGCCAGGAGCTGGAGACTGAGGGGATGCCCTTCAGCTGGAGAATGGCTAAACAAGTTATGGTATATGAATGTTATGGAATATTATTGTTCTGTAAGAAATGACCAGCAGGATGATTTCAGAGAAGCCCAGAGAGACTTACAGGAACTGATGCTGAGTGAAACGAGCAGGACCAGGAAATCATTGTACATGTAAAAGCAAGATGATGTGATGATCAATTCTGAGGGACGTGGCTCTTTTCAATAATGAGATGATTTGAGCCAGTTCCAATGATCTTGTGATGGAGAGAGCCATCTACATCCAGAGAGAGGCTGTGGGGACTGGGTGTGCATCACAACGTAGCATTTTTACTCTTTTTGTTGTTGTTTGCTTGTGTTGTGTTTTCTTTCTCATTTTTCCCTTTTTAACTTGGTTTTTCTTGTGCAGCCAAATAATTGTAGAAATAAGTATAGAAGAATTGCACATGTTTGACATACATTGGATTGCTTGTCATCTAGGGGAGGGAGTGGAGAGAAAGGGGGAGATTTGGAACAAAAGGTTTTGCAGGGATCAGTATTGAAAAAATTATCTATGCATGTTTTGAAAATAAGAAGCTTTAGTAAAATAAAATAAAAAACATTGAAAAAAGAGAGATGGAAAAAAATGTTGATTTGATACTTATAGAGATGGTTGGTCCGGGCACAGAAAAAGCTTCAGTGGGTCAGTGATGCTGCTGTGGAGCTCTGATCACTCCCCTCCAAAGACTTTCCTTACTTGTTCTTCCTTGGGTGGGTAGAATAGGGTTGATAGGGAAGAGGAATCACAAAATTGTAGGATTTCAAGCTGGAAGAGACCTTAAAGGTCACTGAGTCCAATCACTAAATTTAAAGAGAGAGAAATGAAATGATTTGCCCAGAGAAACACAATTAGTAAAAGTGTCTGAGGTAACATCTGAATCCAAGTTTCCTGACTCTAAGATCAGTGGGATCACAGCTAACTAACTTCGCTTTTCTCAGTCTCAGTTTCTTCTACTGTAAAATGGAGAAAATCTTCAGTATTACTATAAAATTTCATTGAGGTGTCATCCACATGAAATGACTTTAAATAAAGTGCTTTTTGAACTTTAAAGTGCCATATAAATGCCAGTTATTACTGTTCTCCTTAGCATCTCTTCCTTAGCAACTTCTGAGCTTTAACTTTCAGCTCTATGTAGGTCATTCCTAAGTTTATGTGTCTAGCTCTGACCTTACTTTGAGTTCCAGACTCCCATTTCTAATTATTTGCTGCTCATCTTCACCTGCATTTTTTTATTGCAAGTTTAGGATCAATATATCCAAAGCTAACCTCATCATTCTCCATCACCACCCCCAAAAAGAGAGCCCATCAACCAGTCTACCTCCCAAGTGGGCTAAATTCCCTATTTCCGTAAATGAATGATATCATTAAAAGTCCAAAACTTTGGAGGCTTCTTTGACTTGCTTCTCTCTTCCTGTTCTGATCCCTGTCCAATTAGCCAACCAGTTCTATAGATTTTTTAACATAACTATTGCAAGAGCCTTCCAAGAGATCCCCCTGTGTCTGGCCAGCCTTGCCTCCAACTTGAGTAATGTTTCTAATGGACCTCTCTGATTATATTACTTACCTGCTTAAAAAAATCCAGAACTAAAATTAAACCTTCTGTAAACTTCTTCCTGTTACTTGTTGACTAGTCCAAACTCTTCAGCCTGGCATTCAAAGCCTTCTACCATCAGCCTATCTTTCTTAGTCTTATGTAGACTTCCCTACCCTATAATCCAGACAAACTTAATTCTGCTGTTCCTTAAGTGTATCCTGAAGCTTTTTTCTTGTGTGTCTTTCAGCCTAGATGCCTTATCCTGTATGTTTTTTCCTGTCCTTCAAGGCCTACCTCAAATTCTACCTTCTTCAAGAAGCCTTTCTGGATTCCCCCTCCAGATAAAACTGATTTCTCTCACCACTAGAATTCCACAGTATCTAGATCTTTCCAGCTAGGCATCATATTCTGCCTAAGTTATAGTTATCTTGACATAATAGAAAGAATAATGAAGTTGGAGTCTAAAGCCTGGCGTTCAACCACAAGCCTTTCATGAACTCATTGCATGATTGTGGCTCCAAGGTCCTGGCTCTGTCTCCTAATTTATAAAATGAAGAAATTGAACTCTGAAGGCCTCTCTTATCCCTCCCAATATTAAAAGCCTATGATCCCTCTAGGTTTTATTTATTTATTACTACACCTTGTACTTGGAGGTACTTTCTCTCTTTTGTATGCAGGAAAGGTCTGATGAAGATGAACTTGCGCCTTTGTGTATTTGTGTGTGTCTAGGCCCGAGTCTGCCTATATGCACGTGTGTGAGCGTGTGGGGGTGGGAGGCAGTGCTGGAGCAGCAGATTCTGTCAGGGCTGGGAACTGCTCTTTCTCCTCCCCTCCCAGCCGCCTGCTTCCCTGGGTTTGGCAGTGTTAGAAAGGGAAATTGCTGAACAGATTGCAATTAAGGGGGATGGAGAGAGTGAGAGAGAGACAGAGACAGAGACCCTAAAATGCTACTTGACTGTTTTACCCCAGAGCCAATCGGGCACCTCAGACACAGGGCTAATTCCATGAGGTAGCTGAGCTGTTGGCTGAGGCTGCTGGTTTCGCCCAAGTTACGGACCAGACCCACAAGAACAAGAACAAGACTCATTCTTGGGGACCAGAAGTGTGAGAGACAAAACATAGTAGGTCTTGGTTCTGGAGGCAGGGCTGGCAACTCCATACTTAAGAGTCTCTGCCCTTAGTGGAGAGAGACGAGAAGCATCTTCTCTCCTCTCCTCCCTCATTCCTCTTTTACGCCCTGCCCTTGGGGACTGGGAGCCTGTCCCGTTGGTCTGAGTGGATTTGGGACCAGGCCTGTGTAAGGCTACCAAAAGGACCAAGATCTGTGATGAGGATGGTGGAGTAATATGATGATCAGGGGAGTGAGTCGCATGGAATGCTTTTCCGGCTCTCCTACCATCACACAGCCTTGTAGAACCATCTGCAGATCTGGAGACCTGGGTCCTGATTTTAGGGTCCACGACAGAGTGGGAGGACCTGAGTCCATCCTGGCCAGCTATGTGCCCTTACCCAACTACTTATTCTTTGTGCCTCAATTTTGCTTGTATAAAATGTGGATGTTAGACAAAGTAATCCCCGGGGTTCCTTCCAAATCAAATAGTAAATTTTATGACTCCTTTCCTTTCCTTTCCTATTCTCTGTGAAGCCAAGCTGGGAGGAGGCTTCCTCCACATTTGACACCTAATACCTTATGCTGCATCTGAGAAGTTTAGCGACCCAATGGAAAGTGACATGTTTGGACTGCAAAACCCACTGCTGATTCTGAGAAGCAATTCCCTGTGGCTGGTGGGAGGCCCAGGGAGGAGGGGAAAATCCTTCTGTGGTAGAGGGCTATGAGGATGCCTGGGGTCTGGCCGCCCTGAGCACAGCAGGGATACTAAAGGTTGAGGATTGCTGCCTGCCACCAAATGGGTGACAACTGGCCTTCTGGAAAAAACACCTTAAAAGATAGACACCTAGAGGTTGTGAAAAGGGACAATGTTCCAGGCCCCTCCCTCCTGTTTCCTTAAAGAGCACAACACATTCCAAGCTGCCCTTATTTCTACTAGATTTATTTGCTATTTTTTTGACAGACATCTAAATTATACATTGAGTTTTCCACATGACCAAACCCCTTGTCCCTCCCTTTGATTATCATTTTCCAAAGGGCCTATAAAAATGGGCTTTTAGATGGCTTAGACTGAGTCCTGAAACCACAAGGAATGGAGCAGCTAAAAATACAAGGAAAGAAAGGCTTGTCTCTGAAAGAAGGAAAGAAAAATAAAAGTTGACTCCAATGACAATAAAGCAAAGTGTGCTGGCCTTGGTGACATGGCATTTCCTGGGGGTTCCCAGCTGCCCCTTGGAGCCCCGCCTGGGCTGATCAGGAACAGCCAACCGTTGAGGAAAGGAGGATTGGATATCAAAGAAATAGCTTCCACTTGAGAGAATAAGAAAATTTGTCGAAATCAAGGGAAGACTGAAGCAGAGAATGAGGGAAGGGGTTAGGAACATGTCCTCCCAGCAGCTGCCCGGAGCTTCTGACTTCCCTAACCCTGGCATAACATTTCTAACCGTTGTAATCACTGACTTTCAGCTGTGCTCTGACATGTTCCCCTGCTCGGCCCACATCAATGACATCCTTGTTTCCATAGTAACAATCGGATAGCAAAGGGGAGGGGGTGCACTGCTGCAGGCCAGGGCAAATGAACCCAAAGTAACTGGCTGCTGGGGGTGGGGGAGAAGGGCATTCTGGTTTTCCCTACCATTGGTTTCTATGGTGGAAATGCCATAGTTAACCCAGAGGGGACCTTTCTCCAATTTATTCATATTTCTTCTCCCCTTCCTCCCCCCCCCCCCCAATACATATACCCAAGGATCAAATGAAATTGTAGTTGAGTCTGTCTTTAGGTTTGCCTTGAATGGGAAAATTTGTAATCTTTCTTTTATGGGGGAGGGGAGGAGAATGCAAAAAAAAAAAAAATGTTTCTATAATAGAGGCTTTAAAAGAAGCTTAAAAAACCTCTTTATTTGGTGCCTTATTCCCCCTGCCCCAAGATGAAGACTGGTAACCCCAGTAATTACTTTGCATTTTATTAAAAGAGCTACCCAGGAAAGTTACAAAAGGTGGCTGAGCTGGCTGAGGATGTGGGAGGGTGCTTTAAAAGCAGCTTTGTAGGCTGGTGATAAAAGTATGAAAATGTTTTAGAAATGGTACATTGCTGCAGCCAAAGTCAAAGCTACACATTTTAAAATCAGCCATCACACCCCATGCCCCATGGGCTTTTAGGAATACCTGCATCACTAGAGGTGAGAGCTGCACCACTAAGCTGCTGGGAGTGGCCTGGGGACGAGATTCTAGTTGACTTCCAGGGAGGCAGCTGTCCTCCCTCAGCACGGGGACCACACAACAGATTAGAGGTGAAATGACATCCCAGAAGGAGTCCTGCATTGAGTGACTTTTATCAATATATGCATGACTCAGCAGGCCATCTTTTTGTGGTTGGTGGGGGATGAGAATTAGCAACATCCTCCCCACCCCCAGCCTTTTAAAAATTGATGTTTCAGTTTCATATGCAAAGCTCTTTCCCAGAAAGATGGATGTAGTCCATGGTCCCGGGGTTGGGGAGCTGGTACTGAAAGTCAGCCGGTCTGCCAGTTTGCCTCTGACTCGGTCAGAACAGGCCACCTCTGAGGATGAGAAGACAGCTGGTCTCTTTAGCCCATTCAACTTTCCACTATCCTGCTGGGACTTAAGGGGCAACTGCAGGGAGAGTTAATGTGAGGAAGACTGTTTCCACTAGAAACTGGACCGAGTATCTCAAATTCATCCTGCTCCAGGGCAGCCTAATGAAGGAGGTGTGGTAGCTCTGTGATAGGTGCTCTCACTAAATTGGGGACTTTTCTTAGGGCAAGAAAAACAAACTCTCCTAACAACTCTGAGCCACAGATTCCCTTCCATTCTCCCATCAGTCTCACGACCAACCACAGCGGGCCCTTTAGAGAGGCTGGGAGCTTGGTTTTCCTGGATGTGACCTCTGGAATCAGTGAACCAGTGTTCTAACAGCAAATCTTTTCCACCCTCATCCCACTCCACAAAGTTGCTGCTCTGTAAAAATTGATCTCTTCTGAAAAATCGATCTGTGCAGCCTTTCTCTGTGGAATGGGTTCACAGTAAAGCGGTATTTATTTTTAAAAATTTGATACCAGGGGCCTATTGTAATCATTTAAACACAGAATTCTTTGAGCTTTAGAAATCCCTTCTATAGGAGCACCACAGAGAGGCCAGCTAAGCTGAGTCGGCTGCTCCGTGCTCCACTGAACTGGAGAAGTCTGTTTATGCTAGCCTTCACCCTGGATCTGAGAGCTGTTTAAGGACTTTTTAATTTTTCTAGAATTAAACCTCCCACCTTCCTTACATTCCAGTTGTCATTACTGCCAGAGCCCTAAGAAGTTGCTTCTCTGGGCTGCTGGAGGTAGGGGGAGGTTCAATTCTGTAGTGACTTGTTTTCAATAAAGGGTGTTTTTTTTTTTTTTTTCCATGCCCAAAGGGGGAGGATTACATGCACATTCTCCTACCTGCATGACAAGATGGTTTAATCATCTGCTACTCCTCCCCCCAGCTTCAACACAGGCAGAATGCAGCACCAGCTCAATTGGTGATGGGAAAAATCTGACCAACACCAGAGAATGTTCTATGTGGTTTCCAAACCGCTAGGGGAATCCAGGGAACAGGTCAGTGAATAAATGAACTCGGCATAAGCTTTTTTTCTTCTCTTTTTTAAAGCCCACTGGAATGGTCTAAACTGCTCTGCAATCTCTTGTTCATTTAAAAGATCTCATTTTCTAATCATGTGCTTTGAGACATTTAATACTATTTCAATTATGCAGAGGAAATAATGTAATTCCTTTATTTGAAAAATGATACTGAACCTCAGAGATCAGTTAAACCTACTACTGGAATGGGGATTCTTTTTTAGACTGTGCTGTTCCCTCTCTTTAAACAGCTGTAGCTGTACACAGATGGTCAGAAAGCAGCAAATGAGTGTTTTCAGGACAGAACTCAGCTCCCGCAGCTCCTGTGTTTCCATTCATCTAGATTTTATTTCTTCTTAGCATTGACGTTTTTGCAGACCCAGTTCATGCCGTCCTTTGAGGGAAACATGTACAGAGAAAGGCAATTTGTTAGTTGAGAGAGGCATGGAATGCCCAAAAGCAGTGCTGTCAGAAAGCCAAGTCTTTTGTGCCCTCCCCTCCCTGACCACCAGCCCAGAGGCATCTGTCCATGAGCATGGCAAGTCTCCCTCTTCCCTTTCATAGGGGTCTCTTGGGTTTCCCTGGCCTCAGTATGGCTGGGAACTAAGTCTCCCTCGGGAGGGAGGAGGAGGGAAGGCTGGCAGCAAGTGATAGTGACCTCTCCTGGTCAAGCAGGGAGGGGCCCAGAGGAACAGAGAAGAGAGAATGAGCTCCTTCTTCAGGAACTGAATGAGGGTACCCATTGTATGAACTTTGAGATGGGTCTTTGGGAACTCCCTCTGAAAAAATAAACACATCTGCCTAGATACATGTCTCATGCAGGCACTATCAGGAAAGAATTCCAGTTATTTTTTGGCTTTTTCTAAAAGATGACCTTTGCTATGGCCACTAGATGCAATAAGTCCCTTCTCTGATGCCCCGGTGTGTTTAGTGTGACAGAGTACACTTGGGGTAAATTAAATTGCTTTCTGAGAAAACAAACCGACTTCAGTATGTGCTGCTAGACAGACACTAGTACATTGTACATTTCTTTCTTTTTGTGGTGCAGTACAGATCTGTTTAAAAGAAATTGGCCAGATTATCATAGCTCTAAGCACTATCAGACAGAAAAAATGGTGGAGGAAGGTTCACTTAAAGGTACAGCAACCTTGAGAGTGTCCTTTTCAAGAAGACAGCAGAGTAAGATAAGTATAAATTGTTATGCTGAAAGCCAACTACAAATTCAGCACCGAAGCAGAGACCCAGCTCACCCCTCACAGCCTGCTACAAACCTTTTCAACTACTCTAAGAGTGACATTAGACTTCTTTTTCTTCTTTTTCGGTCTTTCCAGACTTCAAAAGGATGCTGAACCGTTCTCAGCAGCAGAGTAAAATCAGACTAGGTTCCTATCCTGACTCCTCCCTGCATCTGCAGTACATACTATCTAAAGCCCTAATCACATTTGCACACATTGGGGCATACATGACAGCAGAGTTCTGCATTCAATGTGACTGTAGGTCTATTTGCTGAACCAGAACAGCTGAGACAGCTTAAAGTAATAAATATCAGCTGACACCCTGGGCCTTTCAGAACACTAATCCCATAAACAATACATCACTGCAAAACAACAAGCAGCCATCCTATCTCCCCACTAATCTGGCCATAACCTGAATTTACAGTGATTAGAACTATGCTCACTGACTTTAAAGAACTCCAGAGGAGAACCAGATCATTGGAAAATGGTCCTGATGACTACAGTCAAGACGGGTTTTTGATGGGCTTTTGCCATGGCTGGAAGCCCAGCAGCAGCATCCAGGGAGCAGGGGAAATAATGACAAAGTTCAAGGCAGGACAGAAGGTGAACTTAATGTATTTTCAACATACAACTGGTCAGCTTAACTTACTTTGAAAGGTGAATGCTGGTTTTAAGGCTATTTTCTGAAAGTAATTAATTTAAAGAGCATATATACTTTTAGTATCTAACTGGTTTCCAAGGGAAAAAAAGATTACCCGCCAGGAGACAAAAGGGAGGATTTTCTAATCAAAGCACAATAAGATAACCATCTTTTCTTTGATGGTACTACTCAATAACTTAGCACTTACATTAAACTTTTCATCTTTAAACTCCAGTGCAAACAATGAGAAAAACGGGCACCTCAGCACCAGTCTCCACCATGTTTTTTTTTTTTCTTTTCCTTTTAAACCAAAATGTGTCCCTCGAGATGAGGGATGGTCATCCAAACACTACATTTTGGGTTTCCGATTGGGTAAATTATTATTTTTTTATTGTACTATATGTGATTATGCAGAAACTGAACTAATAATATCAGCAAGGAGCTGGTGAAATGTTTACTCAGCTGCAAGAAACCCAAGGTACAGGCACTACAGGTCATACATGTGAGAGAGAGGGACAAGGAAAGAGATACCAAAGAGCAGAGCTGAGATGGCCATGCTCCTTTTAGAGTGTCTTCAGTGCCACTAGAAGCACAATCCTGTTGCTCACTATCCCTGTGCTACTGGGTTAGCAAGGATGGGAAGGAAGCTTGAGTTCTGATGCTTATTTGCAGTATAACAGTGGTGGTAAAAGAGCTCTTTTGTTCCCAAAGCCCCCAGAGGACCATTGCTGTTCCTACTTACTGAACAACAGTTTTAGAGAGAAACCTGAAAAGATGGAGTGCATTGGTGCAAAGTGAAATAAGCAGAATTAGGAGTACAGAGGCATAGGAAGACCTGAAAGGAGTCACTTTGTAATTACCCAGGGTACCAACTTTGTTAGTATCACCATTAGTTAGGGACATTAATGGTGGATTCCAACCAGGACCAAAAAGTGGATAAGAACTCTAGGAGTACATGGTACAATGCTTCAATTACAGAAGTGGGTCTTTTTATCCTCTTCCTTCCTTTATCTTTCTGTACTGAACAGAATCTCTAGTTTTAAACGTGGATAGTTTTTCTGTATTCTAGTGTGTGGGTGCCAGTGTTCCCCAAGGTTCAGGGCAGGGCCTAGCCACTAATCACCAAGCCTCCTACTTGCCAAGCATCCATATATTTGCCAAGTATCCATATATTTACATGGTTGCATAGGTATGCCACATTTGCCAAATATAGCCTAAACTGCCAGTACAAAAGTCAAGGAAATATGAGAAAAGCTTGTATGAGATGGAGTCCTCTTCTTATTCAATATTTTTCTGAACTATTTGAGGAGCAAATAGATTAAACTTGAATTAATTTAGATTTTTTTAAATGAATTTTAATGAATTTTCACTTTAATGAATAAGTGAAATTAATAAATGTTAAGGGTTTACTATTTACAAGGCACATGTTGTGTGACCTTACTTTTGAAATAGATATAGTCTAATGTATCACCAATATCAAATTACTTGCTATCTTAGGGAGGGAGAAAATAATTTGGAATATAAAATCTTAGAAAAATTTATATTGAAAACTATTTCTACATGTAATTGAAAAAAATACTATTAAAAGAAAAAAAGAAAAAAGCAAGGATAATAATCATTGATAGCAAAGTTAAAGCTAAAGTAGATTTAATCAAAAGAGAGAAATAGGGAAACTACATTATATGTCAGCCATATTAATCAATATTATTTTAGACTCTTTAAAATAACTAGATAGTATAAGATTGGAATATTGCTGTAGTGTAGGAAGTAGATTTAGAAAAATATGGAAAGACCTATATGAAAGATGATGTTATCCACCTTTAGAAAAACAGAGGATAAACAAGCATAGTATGGCCTTATATAGATGTCTATGGATATAAATGTGTATGATTACAGATATTTACATATATGTGTACATATGTGTGTGTTTGTAGATACACACACATATATACACATACACATAAAGAAACAGATATAGAACAAATGCGTTAGAGAGGATCTCACAGGAGATAATTGCACATGTTTAACATATATTACTTGCAATTCTTCTATACATATTTCCACAATTATCGTAACTAGCAAATCTTCATAATGGTATATGATCCATACTTTAAAATCAGCTTTGCAGATAAGCACAAATTATTCACTAGCTTAGAGTTTTTCTTTTTCTTTGATTCTTTCTTTACTTTTCCATGCATGAGCTAGCATTTTTATTTTTTTCTTCATTTACATTAAAATAAAACAATTTTAGCATTCATTTTTTAAAATTCTGAGTTGTAAATTTTTTGATTACATAAAATAAAAAGGTTTTGCACAAACAAAACCAATAGAACTAAAATTAGAAGAGAAGTAGGTAAATGGGAGGAAATCTTTGTAACAAGTTTCTCCATTATAGGTCTCATTCCTAAGATATATTGGGCATTGCTTTGAATTTATAAAAATAAGAGCCATTTCCCAAATGATAAATGGTTAAAGGATATGAATAATTCTCAAGGGAAGAAACATAAGCAATCAATAATCACATGAAAAATACTTTAAATCACTAATAATTAGAGAAATGCAAATAAAACAACTTCTGAGATTCTACCTTATACCCATTGGATCAGAAAATCTAATGAAAAGGGAAAATAAGGGCTAGAGGAGTTGTGGGAAAACAGGTACATTAATGCACTATTGGTACAACTTTGAACTATTTATCCATTCTAGAAAACAATTTCAAACTATGTCTCAAAAGCTATTAACTATCCATTATCTTTTGATTCAGTAATAGTGCCACTAGGTCTGTATGCCCCAAAGAGATCAAAGAAAGAGAAAAGAAGGTATATGTACAAAAAGTATAGTAGTTCTTTTTATGGTGGCAAAGGAATAGAAATGGGGCTTACCCATCAATTGTGAATAGTTGAACAAGTTATGGTATATGAATACTATTTTTAAATAATAATAACTTTATTTTTCAAAATACATGCAAAGACAGTTTTCAGCATTCAATCTTTCAAAACCTTTTTCTCCCTTCCTGTCCCTCTTCTCTCCCAACTACCCCAGTCAGCAAATAATACAATATAGGTTAAACATATGCAATTCTTCTAAACATATTTTCCTCATTTGTCATGCTGCTTGAGAAAAATCAGATCAAAAGAGAAAAAAACAAGCAAAGAAATAACAACAACAACAAAGATAGAAATATTGTGTTTGGATTCACATTCAGTCTCTATAGTTCTCTCTCTGGATGTAAATGGCTCTTTTGATCACAAGTCTATTGGAATTGCCCTGAATCACTTCATTGTTGAAAAGAGGCAAATCCATCCAAGTTGATCATCATATATTGTATTGCTGGGTAGAAAGTTCTCTTGGTTCTACTCAGTTTACTTAGCATCAGTTCATGTGAGTCTTTCCAAGCTTTTCTTGAAATCAGCCTGCTTATCATTTTGTATAGAAGAATAATATTCCATTACATTCATATACTATAACGGATTCAACCATTCCCCAACCCATGGGCATCCTATGCCACTACAAAAATTTTGACACATGTGGGTCCTTTTATTATGATCTCTCTGGGATATAGACCCAGAAGAGACACTGCTGGATAAAAGGGCATTGCACAGCTTTATACCATAATTCCAAATTGCTCTCCAGAATGGTTGGGTCAGTTCACAATTCCACCAAAAATGTATTAGTGTCCCAGTTTTACTCTATCCCCTCCAACATTTTAAATTTTCTTGTCATCTTAGCCAATCTGAGAGATATGAAGTGGTATCTCAGAGTTGTCTTAATTTGCAGATGAAATACTATTATGCTGGTGATAAGAAATGGTGAAGGGATCATGAAGATTCAGGCATGACTGAAATGACTGAACAACAACAATTTTAGAGAAAGCTGAAAAGATGGAGTTCAATGATGCAAAGTGAAATAAGCAAAACTAGGAGATTAGTTTACATAATTATAGCAATATTGTAAAAACAGCTCTGAAAGACTTAAAGACTCTACTCAGCACAATGACCAACCACAATCCCAAGGAACTCATGATGAAATATACTACTTAGCTCCTGGTAAAGGGAAAATAGCCTCAGATTGCAGATTAAAACTTTTTTTGGGGAGAGACAAAGGAGACAGGGGGAACTATTTGAGAATTTGCTTTGTTTGATTTTACATGTTTGTAAAAAGTGATTTTGTTTTTTTTTTCTTTTTCAAATGGGGGGAGGTAGAAAGATAGAAAGTAAAAGGTAAAGAATTTGGACTTGAAAATAAAATAAAATTGAATTAGAAAAAAGAAATAGCTACAATGCATTAGTTTACGATTCAAGTCCATTAAAACCATTATTTGCAGTGGGGTGAGGTGAATTTGAGCTCTCTCCAAAAGTTGGAAAATAGTTCCATGGCAGTACCTAGCATTTATGCCTTAATTTAAAACAGGTTTAACTAATTTTCTTCTAGTTTGCCTTCCTTCTCCCAAATGACAATGAATCTCCCTGTTCCCTACTCTTTCTAAAGTTAAATGGATTTTCTTCATTTCAACAAAACAAACTAGAAAGAGATGCCACACCAAGCCTCTACACAGCTCTCAAGCTTTGAGTCCAAAGGAGAAAAAGAACTGAATTATACCAAATCACCACACCATTCCCTATAAGAGAAGGGCCTTACGAACACGAGTGTGGCTGTGATCTAGCAGAGGCTTTCCATCTTATTTTGAGCTTCTTAGAGGACTCTCTGACTATCCTACTCTTTTAATGTGTGCTCTCAGAATCACATATCTTTTTCCCATTGTTGGCAGATGTATCAAAAACCACAGGTTGGTAGGACTGTTTTTTAGTCACAATGATAGCCTTGTTACATCAACAAGCATTTTAAAAGAGGGAGCTCCTTTGTCTATAGAAATGTGACTTCTCCCTCATGGCATCATCAGAACCCTTGGGTTAAGAATCAGCTTTAGGCAACATTGACATTAAGCTGGGATGTCCTTGATGATACTTTTGTTTACAACACACCCAACAGGCAGCCAAATCTCATCTTCTGAGTCTACAAAAAAGTAGGAAGTTCTAAAACAGATCACTATGTGTTCCATTCCACCTCCCTCCCCACCCAAAAATTTAAAACTGCCTTGAATTAGCAATCAGTATGCTGGAGGCCAATAACAAATAATATTCAAGCTTTCAATAAGGAATTCAAGTTTTATTTTAATATTGGTTTATGCAATTTGGCAGACCAACATCTCACACTGTATACCAAGATAATGTCAAAATGGATATATAATCTAGATATAAAAGATGATATCATAAGTAAATTAGGGAGCATGGAATAATTTACCTGTTACATTTCTGGCTAAGGGAAGAATTCTTGACCAAACGAGAGTGTTATGATATGTAAAATGGATAATTTTGGTTACATTAAATTTAAAAGTTTTTGTACAAACAAAACTGGTCCAGGCAAATCAGAAGAAAAAGCAGGAAATGGTGGGGAGGGAGAGGGATTTACCACCAGTTTCCCTGATCAAGGTCTCATTTCGCAAATAAAGAGAGAACTGAGCCAGATTTACATGAATACAAGTTATTCCTCAATTGATAAATGGTCAAAGGATATGAACAGGCAGTTTTCAGAAGAAGAAATCAAAACCACTATTGATTAGAAAATTGAAAACTAAAACAATTCTGAGGTATTACTTCACACTTATCAGATTGGCTAAAATGACAGAAAAGGAAAATGTCAAATGTTGGATGAAATATGGGAAAATTGGGACAATAATGTACTGCTGGTGGAGTTGTGAATTGATCCCACCATTCTGGAAAGGAATTTGGAATTATGCCCCAAAGGGCTATCAAATTGCATACACCCTTTAATCCAGCAACAGCACTATCAGGTTTGTCTCCTAAAGAGATTTAAAAGATAAAGGACCTATTTGTACCAAAAATATAAGGGCAGCTAGGTGGAGCAGTGGATAGAGCTCCAGCCCTGAAGTCAGGAAGATCTGATTCATATCTGGCCTCAGAAACTTAATACTTCCTAGCTGTGTGACCCTGGGCAGGTCATTTAACCCCAATTGCCTCAGGGAAAAAAAATTATAGCAGGTCTTTTTGTGGTGGCAAAAGATTGGAAATTGAGGGGATGTCCATCAATTGGGGAATAGCTGAACAAGTTGTGGTGGAATACTATTGTACTATAAGAAATGCTGAGAAGGATGCTTTCAGAAAGATCTGGGAAGACTTACATGAATTGATATAAAGTGAATTGAGCAGAACCAGGAGACTACTGCATAGAGTATAGCAATATCATATATAATCAACTGTGAATGATTTAGCTATTCTCAGTAATAAAATGATCCAAGGAGACTCCAGAAGACTTATGATTAAAAATGCTATCTGTCTCCAACAAAAGAACTGATGGAGTCTGAATGCACATTTTTTTTAAACTTTATTTTTATTGGGGAGGTTTTTTGTGTCTCTTCTTTTGTAACATGGCTAATATGGAAATATATTTTGCATGACTGCACATAAGTAATGTATAGCAAACTGTCTTCTCAAGGAATGGAGAGAGAAGAAAGGAAGGGAGAGAATTGACAACTCAAAATTTTAAAAATGAATGCTAAAAATTCTTTTATGAATGTAAATAAAGAAAAATAAAAATGCTACCTGATGCTTGGAAAAGTAAAGAATGACCCAAAGAAGAAGAAAAACTATAAGCTGGTGAATAATTTGTGTTTATCTGCAAAGCTGATTTTAAAGTATGGATCATATACCATTAAAGATTTTCTAGTTATGATAATTGTGGAAATATGTATGGAAGAATTGCCCATGTTTAACATATACTGGATTACTTGCTGTCTGGGAGATGGGGTAAAGGAGAGGAAAAAAATTTGGAACATAAGGTTTTGCAAGAGTGAATGTTGAAAACTATCTATGCATATGTTTTGAAATTTAAAAGCTTTAATAAAAAAAGAAAAAAAGATTTGCTAGTGATCCTTCCTAATATCAAAGTATCTATTTGATAATCTCAGTAAAATAGATATGTACACAGGCTTTGGTCATAAGATTTAGCAAAGAGAGAATCAAGAATGGATGAACTAAAAGAAAATTTGATTTTGGTGAGATAAGCATGGACTACTATATGTTCAAATTCAGAGTTATTTGGAATGTGGGTGGGGAAGTCTAAATGTGAATGAAAGTGATGTGGGTCAATGTTATTGGATACTGCTTTCTAATGGTCACAGTTTAGGTTAAACTTTCAGTCTTTGAGGAGAGAGACAAAGATGAACAGTAAGGGGTATTTTAATTCAAATCTAATTTGTAGAAAGAGAAAACTTGACAAAAATCTGGTTTTACTACATTTCTGGCTGGCTTTAATCTAGTTCATTTGTTCCTTATTTTCTAAACACCTAAAGAAAAGCAACAGAAAAAAAAAAAGAAGTTCCTATGCTAAATGTCATGAATTGGAAAATGCCTCAATAGCATCTAGTTTAGGGAACTTATAAAGTTTATAAAGGGAGCTGAGAAGTGGTTCCAGATTCAGTGTCTACAGACATAGTTTCTTCTCTTTCAATCCTTAATTATTTGACATAACTGAGTCTCCTGTTACTTCTCTTCTGTACCACTGTCAATGAGTTCCAGGACTAATCTTCTCCCCCTATTTCCTATCCCTTTTACTTCCTTTTTGCTCTTGACAATTTCTCATTAAAAACTTGCCTTAATTCTATGATGGCTCTAGATCACAGTCACCGTAAATCAGGAAAAGCAAAAGCAGTTCAGATGTAAATCAAAGTCTCAATTGAAGCCCCAAAAGTCAATATCATCATCTAGAAAGGATGCTGATGAAATGATACACCTTATTTCCTTTTTCTGGAGACACTAAATAAATTCTCTTTGATAATATTGGGAGCAAGGCACAGGATTCTATCTCATCATCCCAAATTTTTTTATTCCAAAATTTTTAATTCCAAAATACACCATTCACTTTTTTTTTTCTTTTTCAATTAATGATATGATTCACCCAATTCCAATTAAGTCCAATGGAAAGTGTGCTCAGAATCCAACATGTAAGTTTTCTTCCCACTCCAGTGTGGCCATAATTTGTCAGAATTAGAGAGTGTTATAATACAAAAGACAACAAGGATACAATTAGAGATATTGTTTTCAAAGATGTATAACAGATAGAGATTGCAGGTTACCATTTTTCTGGCTTTCACATAGGCCCTTTGGGGTCATGAGAGCAGTGCTTGGCAATGTTACCTGACCCACTTATTGTCTGGTCTTTGTGGCTGTTATTAGGTAACCAATATCAAAGGTTAGCTTTTAGGGGAAGAATAAACAGGATACTTTACACAATAACAGTCTCAAAGTGTATCCAACTAATACAACTTACTAAACTTTATAGTTTAGTAAAGTGTTTTACTTTAAACACAATAACCTTCAGGCTTGATGAACAAAATGCATTAAAAGCCCACAATTTTAATGAGCAAAGCCAGAAGGGAATTAAATGACTTAAGTGACTTGATAAAGTGCAAAACGAGAAAATGACTGAGTGGGCAAAAAGTTTGGTTCAGGGGCATTACCTAGGGGAAGGGTCATGGTGACCTAGTATGACACAATGAATATGCTTTTCACAGAAAATTGTCAATGACCTTTCTTCAGTCCCAAAAGGTTAACGTTAAGGGACAATATTCATCAGATTCCCTTCTTAATTAACATTTTTATTAAATAACCCATTTCAAATAATGGTTAAATTCTCTAAATTTATACCATTCTATTAACCATAATCTAATCTCATTAACCTTGAAATCCCAGTCTTAACTACCCAATTCTATCCACCATGGTACTATCTACTAAACTAATTAAGTGACCTTCAAACTATTCCTTCTCCATAAAAAGTCATTATTTTTCTTGTTCATGGTTCTTTCTTGGGTCTCTTGTGCTGTCTCTTCCTGTGACCTTGGTTCCTGAAGGTCTTGCTCTGAGAAGTTTACTCTTACCAAAGCAGCACCACTCAGATACATTCTTGTTCTTGTGTTCCCTTCAAATTTATCTTTCCACTCATTTGGGATGCTCAGCTACTTATAATTTATAATAAATATGCTGTATACCAAAAAGCAGTGAATTTCTCCATCATGATTTCAAAGTCAAGGGAAGAGAGCATGCTCTATAATTTACCCCTGGTCAACAGTGGAAAGGAAAGAGAAGTGGTAAAGATGAATGAGACAGTGATTCAGAGGACTTGAAAGCTATACTTTTCCAGTGTTGGTCTTCAGAGTACTTCTTCTAGAAATCTCTCCTTTTCCTTTCTTAGTTTCAGATGACAGCATAAGGAATAAGAATCTAACTTTTCAACTCCCTCCCCCAATCCCAATTTTCTAAATGAAAAGCGATTACTCTTATGTTATTTACCATTTGCTTCTAAAATCTATCTCTGTAACTCCACCCTTTTGTTCTTCAAACTCCAGAACCCAGTAAACTAGTATTGTGAATTATTCTATGAGAAAAGAAGCCCTGCAGGGACCGAGGCTCATCAAAACTTCTATAATAGGAGGAACTCTAGTTGTGAGCCAAGAGACACCAAGGTTTTAGTCTCGGATCTATTGTCACCTGGGTGATCCTGGGTAAATCCCTTGACTTCAGTTTCTTGCTTTATAAAATGAGAAGATTAAACGAAATCGTCACCAATATATTTTTCAGGTCTAAAAACTCCATAATTTTAAATGTAGGAAAGATTGCCATCTTCTTCCATGCTTCATTCATACTAATGAATATAGATAAGTGCTGTCTACCTTAGTGTTTTTTTTTTTTTTTAAAGCAAACCATGGATTGTTAAACCAAATTATCACGCTTTCACTTCCTTATCCACTGTCTAGAGTGAACTGTAATCATTGGAATAGCTCAGAAGATGTGTTGAAAAAATTATGGAAAATTAAGGTGCAGATTTTCAGAAAGTAATGGAGGCCCACAGAATTCCAGAGCAAGCATGGAGGCCTAAATATTCTGTGGCTAGAGTTAGTGCTGTCCCCTGCTGGTAGAGTACGAAAGGACAGCTTTGTCATGGTAAAGGAGGTCAGCATTCAGGAGTGATTAACTTGTTTTTATTGATTGTTGTGGTCACTTGACTCATGCAGAGTGAGTTTCCCCTCAAACTTAGAAACTCAACAGAGGTACAGCTGTGGTTAGATGCTGCCTGTATATCACAACAAAAAGGCAAGTAACAAACCATCAGGAAGAATAGAGACAATTCTAGGAAGTGACTATTTTGCTTGTGATAAAGTCGGTCAGGCAATTTTAAGACAAATCAATGTTAAATGTCTTAGGTGAAAAGGAAGAATATCAGAAAGGAAATGGAAAGAGGCTGCAGAACACTGATCAGGTACAAAATCTTTGCCTCTTATCCCAACATGTCGAATTCAGAGAATAGCAAACAGGTTATCTCATTAGAGACAAACGTCATATAGCATTTAGAGAGGCTATAAGTTTTTTTAAGGATACACAACTCAAAAGCTCAAACACTGCTGTCTAAGACTTCTATAGTACTGGTATATACCAGATAAGCAGTAACTATAGATCTGTTAAGCAGATCAAATGTTGAAAAGGAGAGGATGTCTTAGATCCTCAGGGCTTTAAGATAAAGACATACCTTAGAGACACTCAGTGTAAATAGTTGTAAATGATTGACTGATTCTAATGATATCTTGTGGAGAGTATCAGAGCCTGGGGCAGCTAATAGAAGAATAAAAACAACTCTTGATGGCTCTATTACATTAATATATATATTTAAAAATCTTTAGTCAAAGTGCTTCAAATTGTTGTGCTTCTGGTATATCAAACCAATACTATGTTTTGGTTGTTGAGCAAAAATGTTTTAAAAAACTATTAATGCAATCTTAAAATATAAGAGTGGATTTCCCTGTCTGTTGAAGAACCATAATTTCCTAGCTTTTTAAGTTCAGACATTCTCTGAGAATCCCTGTGCTTCTCCTATCACACACTTTCTTGTCATCTCACCTGTACTCCTTCTGCTGTAAGGGCTGAGCAAGACTGGATCTGCCACATCCTATCCCGAATCGTGTGTAGGTTCAGTCCCTCTGCGATCTCTGAGGCAGGGGCTGCGGTGAGCAAATCCTGCTTGTTAGCAAAGATGAGCACAGGGACGCCACTTAGCTTTTCTTCATCCAGTAATTCAGCTAGTTCCTGTATCATTTTAGAAAAGGAGGTGAAAATCCATACTTGACTCTGTCAAATCTCATCTTTCCTCTAATAAGAAAAACATTTAGATATTTAGGAAAGAGATGCAAAAAGGGACACAAAACTAACAGAATTATTTTGATACTATAGTATTAAAAATAATATATATCTTTTGTTTCTTTTAATTATTGCTAAAATGACACAGCTGTGGTTACAGGCTATAGTTTGTTTTATTTGTTCATTTCCAATTTTCCTTTTTTTTTTTTTTTTACATTTGAATATTTGTCAAGGGAGATTAAAATAATCTTATTTTAAATAAAAAAAAATATTTAGAACAAGTGATGGCTTTGAAACTTCCTAAACCACTGTAATTGTACTGCTGAAGAATCCAGCTTTACACCATGTTTTTGTCTGTAACTGACAAGTTGCAGTAAATCTTTGCTGGGAAAGCATGCATAAACCTAATTGCCATAAAGAACATTTCACATAGAGTTTAGCTACTTAAAAATCCTGTAGTAGCAAGAACTGGGAACTGAATGAATGCCCATCAGCTGGGGAATGGTTGAATAAGTTATGGTATATGAATGCAATGGAATATTATTGTTCTGTAAGAAATGATGAGCAGGCTGATTTCAGAAAAGCCTGGAAAAATCTCATGAAGAGATGCTAAGTGAAGTGAGTAGAACCAAGAGAACATTGTACATCGCAACAAGAAGATTATGTGATGATCAACTGTGATGGACTTGGCTCTTTTCAATAATGAGGTAATTCAAGGCAATTATAACAGACTTGTGATGGAAAGAGCTATTTGCATTCAGAGAGAGAATTATATCAGAGCACAGTATTTTCACTTTTGTTGTTGTTTGTTTATTTGCTTGTTTTTATTTCTCATCTTTTTTTTCTCCTGAGGCAATTGGGGTTAAGTGACTTGCCCAAGGTCATATAGCTAAGAAGTGTTAAGTATCTGAGGTCAAATTTGAATTCAGGTCTTCTAGGGCTGGTGCTCTATCCACTGTGCCACCTAGCTACTACTCCTTTCACCTTTTGATCTTTGTTTTGTGTGTGTGTGTGTGAAGCATAATGAATATAGTAATATGTTTACAAGAACTGTATGTGTTTAACCTATGCTGGATTGCTTCCTGTCTATAAGAGGAGGTAGAGGGAAGGTTTGGAACACAAGGGTTTTGCAAGGGTGAATGTTGAAAACTATCTTTGCATACATTTGGAAAAATAAAGAGCTATTAAAAAATCATGTGGGAGGGAGTTCATGGTTCATGAGGTTGATAACATAAGGAGCTTCAAGATAAGATACAATTCTTCGGTTTAGTTCTAGCTCAAATAAACAATGATGTTTATTTGTCACTGTGATATGCTGGGCAGTCTCCAAATGTATGGAGTTTCCTTGATTTACTTCCTAAAGAAGAAAAGCTACCCCAAAATATTAGAATAACACACCAGATCTAGGTTCAGGCTGGTGATCCAATGTGAATGTCTGAGTCTTATCTCTCTAAAAAGGTGGACTAGTGAATAAGTGCATTTCTGCTTCATTTAACAACGGGGGGGAATCTCCATATCCACTTTATATACATCCTTCTGCTTTAAAAAAGCATACATAACATACTGTACTATATAAGTCCTGTGTACTATTTACAAACAAGATAGAGTTTTCAAGATGCACATGGTTACTTAGCACCAGGTACCATGTACCTGACACACAAGTAGCCTATTTAGGTTATATATTTCTTCTAATTCCTCTTTTTTTTTTTTTAGTTACCCTAAGATCAATTAAGTTAATTTAGAAAGATGTAAAGAAAAACAAATTAAATTCATTTCTGGCCTCTTTTAAGAGCCTGGAAAAGACTTTGCAGAGATTTTAGTTTTCATATCAAATTACATTTACTAATAGTCTTATCTGTTTTATTTGATTAATTTTTCTTGTAAAGACCTCCACTAATAGTTTTGGAATCAACTTCTATTTTTGCCCAGCTTTTACAAAGACTATTTTGTTTGAATTATAAAAGTTTTTAAAAATAGCTTCCTAACTCTCAAACATTTAGCAAAGTAAAGTAATGGAAAATTAATCATTTTAAAAATACTTGGACAGAAGAATTATTTACCTGACCCGTCTCTTCAAACCGTTTTCTGTCTGCACTGTCGATAACATATATCTATAAAAGAAATAGGAATGATTACTTTAGTGACCCCAGATGGAAAAACTCAATGTTGCTTCTAGACATGAGTAGAAGATATCAGTTCAATCTTGCACTGAAACGCCCAGGGTGGCAGGTTCACCTCACTTACAGAAGCAAAAGAAAACAAAATATCTGGGAAATTTCTTCTCACAAACAACAATATCTAGGAAGTAACAAAAACCAGGGAATTTCAGGATAAATGTGATAGTATGTTTTGAGATGTGTGCATCAAATTCTGTCCCATACCTAAACCAGTCTCCCTTCTAAAACAAAAGCAAGTAAAATTCTGTTGAATACTGTCAGTCAGGCACCCACAACTAAAAACTGTCACAGAAATGAAGTTCAGTCTAAAACAACTGCAGAAATAATTTTTTCTTCCAAGAACATTTATATCTTCATGTTTTTTTGTTTGTTTTTTTAGGGGAAAGCAAAGAGAGAAGAAAGGCACAAAGAATGTTCTGGGCCTCAGAATTCTAAGGTCTGATTGTTATTATAAAATATCCAAAGAAGGCCAACAAGATACAACACTCTATTCATAGTGGTACTTCATAAATGTTAAATGGCTGGCAAGTTAATGCAAAACATGAGCTATGAAAGTCTTTCTAAGTCAGAGGCTCAGAATAACTATGTTACAGAAGTGCTTCATGTAGAAAGGAAGGAAACATATAGGGATAGTTATAATAATAATATATAACAATGATAGCATAATCTCTATATTAGAAATGAGTAACCATGTAACATGGAGTTGATTTTACTTTTATTTTGGGTGAGAGAGTCTAGACTAGATTGAGATAGATTTCATTTAAGCAATGTACCAAAAAGAAGAATACGAAAAATGAGAAGACATATCAATAGTGACTAGGAGGAGGGTGTGTCCAGTAGAAAAGACTGCCTAGAAGGTCTTATACAGGTGACAGAAAAAGGGGGAAAAAAGTTACAAAATTTCAAAACTGAAAAGGACTCTCAACAATCATCTAATCTTACTCCATACGTGAAAGAATGCCCTCTATTTCAGCAAGTAGTCATCCAGCCTTTGCTGGATTTGTTTATCAGTGTCCTTCCTAAGATGTGATTCTCATAAATGAAAACAATATTCCAGATGTGGTCTGATGAAGTCAGAATATAAGACTATCATCTTCTTAATTCAGGATGCCATATATCTCTTATGGCAGTCTAAGATTATGTCAATATCACATCATATTGATGACTTATATTGAGGGTATTATCTACTAATCCTTCCCACAAAATCACAGAGGAGAAAAAGGTGCTTGTCTAGAAGGTATAATATGAAGACAAAAACAAAATACTTATAGTCCATTTCAAATATTATGAGGAATTGGTGGAGAGTTCTAAAAAGTGGAGAGATATGGTCCCAAGAAAAGTCCAGAAGCTGACTAGCAAGTTCAGAGGCTGAGTGAAAACAAGAGTAAATCTTTGGCACTGATTTACTGCTAGTTGGTATTTCATACAAATAGTCCCATAAAAATACTTCTGTGCTATAGCAAGTATGTTTTCAAAAGTAGCCATATTGTCCCTCAATCTATACACATAGCCATATTGTCCCTCAATTTATACATATGTTTTTCATAGTGTTTGGTTTATCGCTCAAATCACTTTCAATCACATTTGGAAATGATTGTACCATAATTCTAAGGAGAAGCCTATAAAATGGCTACCCTATTTACTAAGAAATAAGTTAAATCAAAAGCAGTGGTCAGACTTCTCTGGTGTGTTCATTTTGTTTTTCTTCGGCATTTTCCTTTTTTTATCCCCATAGATTTCATCTTTTAAAAAATGTTCATCTCCTTGTGGGACATTACCATTTACAAGAAAATGCTACTGCTTCTGATATGATCTATTTTTTGTCTGTCAACCTTACCATGTAAAAAACAAACCCCAAACCAATTAAAACAGAGAATCTGGTTTTCATCTTCAAAGAACCAGAGAAAATAGAAACTCTGGTACTCTTCTAACCTTGATATTAAAATAGTGTGCATCCAGACAAACTATATTATTAACCCTATTTTAAAATCCTAATTTAACTCAGGACACTTGAAATTTTGCCGTATGGAAAATTAAGTATTCACGCCTTCTAGGAAATGACATTGAAACTATATCATCATGGGAAGGTCAGTAAAAAGATTTTTATCTGATTTGATATGGACTCCCATAAGTTTATTCAACTTCCATTATCTAATGACTAATCACAAGAGGAAATGAACTGAAGATTCTTTTGTTTTTCTTTCTTCTCCCTACTGCTGCCACCTTTTGGCCATTTTGCTTCCCATAAACATCTCTCCACCAAAAGGTGGATGCATCAAGAAGAAATGAAGCTCACATTTTGTTAGTAGCTGGGCAAAAGTTTGAGGAAGGGATGCTGAAGCTATTGATTAAAATGAGGTTTTTGGATTATCTGTAAAATTTCTCCAACTGTCCTTTCTATCTATTCCATACCAAAATATGTCTACTGTTTATTGTAGTCTAGAAATCACCTTGTTTCAGAGAATTTGAGGCATATCTGAGAATTCTCAGTGGAGATGAGTAGCAAATGGTTTGATTTGATTATAAAATGATGAGACACTTTAAGTTATATTTAAAAGTAGAAATCAATGGAGTTTTGTCATATAAAGCTCTACCTTGAAAAACAGCAGTGGTATATATTTCTATGCTTTCTAATGACCTTGGGAAAAGTGTCTCTATCTGCCCATTACTTCTATCACACCTTTTCTATCTCCTTTCTCTAGAAGTAGGAAATCATGAACCAGATATGTTTCGTGCTTTTGATCCTCCCTTAGGAATAATTTAGGCTATATTTAGGCATTGTGTTAACCCTTTTGGTCTAATAAAATTTTATCTAGTTCCCTGTGGTGTCCACCTGGTGGGAAATAGTTAAATTACTCTTGAAACCATCTGATTTAGGGAATAGCTTTGGAATTGGACTTTCCTAACTTAAGAAGTAAAGAGTTTAAAACAAACAAATAAAAAACTGCATCCCTAGGTGCTGCTAAGTCTGGCAAGGTAGTGCTTGGAGTCTAGCCCTAGGGACCAGGCTGATAATCATGGTCTCACAGGCCCTGGAACAATACAAGGTTGAATCTAAACCCAAGATACAACCTTTCACTGGCTTCCTGATGCTTCAGAGAAAAACTTTCCTCATGTTGCTATGCTGAACTGATTTTTGCTCAAATATACATAGCTTGCTGGGTACATATGGTTCACACAAAATGCTACATCTGTGATTACATTACATCATCTTTGGATCCTGCCTACTAGCTGTTAGATTTATTTAACTTTTAAATTCTTACTGAAGGACCAGAAAATTTTAGAGACCTCATTTAGGAACCTAACAAATATCTGTACCCTTAACTACCCATCTTCTAGAATTTTTCTTACTTTGTCTTATACACGCAAAGCATCCATTATAAGCTTTGTTTCTCTCTACAACCTCTCTTTTTAATCTAATGTGTGATTTTAGTACAATTTAAGAATACACTTAAATGATTAATAAAACAAATACTGTGAATAGGTATTTACTAAGTTTCCTGAGGCTAAAAGCATAGTTTTCTCTCTTGGAAAGTTGTGCCTCTCTCTACCTCTCTCCTAAGCCAATAACCTATTTTTTCTACACCAATTCAAGCATCCAATTTGGCATCTACAGCAGAGAAATTTTCTTCACAAAAAGCCAGGTTATGGTATGGTTCTTACAACAGTGCCTCATATGTAATAGGTGCAAAATTAATATTTGTTGATTTGATTTTATGATAACAATATTTATGTTTTGCTATTATCACAACCCAATGAGAATGAAAAATTAATTCTTATAGCATTCTTATTAATTTTCATAGTAATCATATGAAGCAAGGCTTTTCCCATTTTAGAAAAGGATGAAAAGAGCCTCTGAGCATCATTTTGGTGATTATAGTTAGTGACATTCTGGGATCTTCTAAGTTTTATTTTGCTGCTCAAATCACTGAAATGTATTTATAAATAGATTATTTGGCCAAGGTGTGGAAGGACACACTATTGTTACCAAGCAACAATAATGTATCTTATAAAAGCTATTCCAAGATTGCTTGCTTTACAATCGCCAGCCTTCTGCTAGCCCTGTTAATAAGTTCATGATGATTAATGTTATGGCAGTGGAAATACTGACAATGAGAACATTAGAATGTTAATGTTTCTAGCACACAGCAGGAAAGGCCTTGAATTAATGCAGGAGTAGGCAGTACTTACAAGTACATCAGTATTTTCAAAATAATTCCTCCAGTATGGCCTGATTTTCCTCTGTCCACCAATGTCCCATACATTCAGTTTAAAACCTTGTGATTGTACACTTTTGATGTTAAAGCCCTGAAAAAGAAAAAGGCAAAAACATCTGGTTAAATTATGCTTTGGGATTATATTGGTAAAAGATCATATTTAACAGTTTTGTCATCTCCCACTTGTGAGAAGTATTGACAGTGATGAACATAGTACTAATGAAAATTATCTGCTATGAAAATGATACAGAGAAGAAAGCTAGCTCACATACAATTAACCTCACCAGTGTTGTAGAATCAGTAGCTGACAAAGTACTGACAAAATACTGCTGTCTACTCCATTCTCCAACAGCAGTCCTGCTTGGCTTCCATTTCAAGAAATAACATGCTTTTGCCACATCCCAGGAGCCAATTACCTGAAATCTCATCACTGTGATTTAGATTTGGATACTCTACCCAGTCTCAACTCACTCACAGCTGCCATTCCCCTCTGATTAGAGGATTGGAGAATAGAGCACTAAACGTCTCCCAAATCTTATAGAGGGCTCACTCCTTCCTAGAAAATCCTTTCTCCATCAGGAGCACTGCTTCACTTTTACTTCACATAACAACCATGCTCCCAGTCAGGCACCTTCTGGAGCTCCATTCTCAATTGTCCTGATTTTTAGCTTCTTTTTGTGTTCGTCTTCTCCCATTAGATTGTAAGTTCTTTGAGGGCAGGAATTGGCTCTTTTTCTTATTTGTATCTGGCATGGTAGGGGCTTAATAAATATTTATCTAATTGAACTAAATACCTATAGTGTTTACAAGGATGGGAGAGTCAGGACACTTGAGACTAATTTGGATTTGCAACATAGAGAGTGCTATCTGAAGATCTTAGAATGGTAAAGAGTATCAGGAATATGGTTAAACCTGAAGACTCAAGAGAACAGAATGCTAAATTTAAAGAACAACCATTGTGTGTGAAGAATCAGTTTTTAAAATTATGGTTCAGTATAGAAAGATTTTTCTATAGTGGGTTAAACAGGGTATAGAAAGAACTAAACTTATGCCACCATGTATGTGGGAGAATAAATTTGCACTTAAATCCTATTTTAAAGAACCATGGAGATTTAAAGTTCTGCTAAAATAGCACACAATGCAATCTTGAATTGAGAAGTCATGCTGTGGGCAGTGGTTGGGGAGAAACCTTCTGATTCCTAGAAATAATCTGTGTTGTTCTTTTAGAAATCTTTGGTCAACCGGAAAATATTTTGATTTTCAGGAGTTACTGCAATAGAGAGCCTAAAGAAAGATGAATAAATCCATGGATCAGCATCCCGAATCAGGAATTATAAGGACAAATGAGCAAAAAATTCAAGACTCAGATCACATTTTATAATTAGGATTATTTTATCTCTCTTAGAAGTGATACAGTGAAATCAAGACTTTAAAATCTTGTCTGAAGGTTTGCTGCTAGTGAACAGGAAATGTATCTTGCTTAGTAAAGAATAACAGGGCAAAGGAGCTCATTCTGAACATCTGGCAAATTTGCCTACATGCCACTATCACTACTTGAGATCTGAAACTAGGACACACTCCCATCAGGGGCAGGTGCTACCAGATTCTTCATTACAGAGGAGAGTCACTTGTGTATAATTTATGGTGTTGGTGTTTCTATAAAACTTTGAACGAAACAGAAATAAATGTATGTTTGAATATTGGGAAGACAATGGATAAATAAATGGAGAATGCATTTTAACTCCTTGCCAAAAGTATCTAAAACTGTTCACTTAACAATGTCCCTTTCAAATCTCTAGATTGTAAAAAGACATAAGAATCTGAAGGTCAAAATGTATAAAATAAGTATGTGCTTTATCTTTTTTCCTGAATATTCATAAAAAACTATCTTTTCTTCTGTTGTAAGGGCCCAAACACACTAGAGTATGATTTTTTTACTTTAATAATATTTTATTTTTCTAAACATATGCAAAGATAGTTTTCAGCATTCATCTTTGCAAAGCCATGTGTCCAAATTTTTTTCCTTTCTCTCCTCTATTCTCCCCCAAACAGCAAGTAATTCAAAATAGGTTAAACATGTGCAATTCTTCTAAACATATTTCTAAATTTCTTATGCCATGCAAAAAACAAAAACAAAAACCTAAAAAAACCAAAGAGGTCAAAAGGGAAAAAATACAAGAAAGAAAGAAAAAAAAAAAAACAAGCAAACAACAACAAAAAAGATGAAAAAACTGATCCACATTTAGATTCCATAGTTCTCTCTCTGTATGTGACTGAAACTTTCTATCACAAGTCTATTGGAATTGGCTTCAATCACCTTATTGTTGAAAAGAGGAAAATCATATCACAATCGATTCTCACATAGTCTTGTGCTGTATACAAAGTTCTCCTGGTTCTACTCACTTCCTAGCATCAGTTCATGTAAATTGAAATCAACCTGCTCATCATTTCATATAGAATAATATTCCATTATATTCATATATCATAACTTATTCAGCCATTTCCTAACTGAAAGGCATCCACTAGAGTGTTTTTGTTTTTCAGTCTTTCCAGGAGAAACTACTGTAATTTATTATTTTTTAAATTATAAAGTTTGTTCAGAAGCTTTAAATTGTTTGTCTGATAGCAACTCAGCGACTCATCTGAAATAAGGTACAAGTTAAGAATGCTCACCAGTAATTAAGCACACACATCAACAATTGTACAAATACTATCCAGAAAGTAAACAATTAATAATCTCAGGTTTATAATACTCACATATGCTAATGCTACAAAGTTACTAAGAACATCAGATCAATTGCCAGTCAATAAATCCAGGTATTTAGTGAGGAAGTAATTTTTCTCCTTAGGAATTTTCTCCTTCTATTCTTATAGGGAAAGTGGTATAAAGACATTCACCAGTTTTTCTGTCCTGTACTTATTATTAGGTTATGGCTAGATTCGAATACTGTTGTCTCAAAGTTTCAACAGGTTTGCAAATTGTAGCCTAGATAGTCTATTTATCCTATCCTTCATTTATTTCAGTTCACCTTTATTAATCTACAGTGTCCTTTGGAAATTTCGTTTTCACAGAATCCTTTCTGAGAGGCTCAGTGTTAAAAATATATATTTTTTAAAATGAACAAAATAAGTACATAGAATCCCCTTTTACCCTGGCACTAATTATTTCCCTATTCTATTGTTCTGTATTTTTTTTTTAATTTCTTTATTCTTTAGATTCATCTTGGTTAGCCTTAGCTTTAGAACATAAACTGTGGGGGAGGAAAAAGGGTGGGGCAGAGTCTGTGGTGGTCTTCATTTTTGGATTGCTAGTACCTTGTATATACTTTTAAAAAATGCATGCTCTCAAACAGCCAGCATATTCAGCCAGTGCAAATGAGAAGCCTTTTATATTGTGATTCTTGTCCATGTCTTTTTGTAAACCTCCATAAAAGATCCATCTAAGGCATTAGAAGCTTTCCTCTGATTCTTTAAATATTTCATGGATGAAATTCTTGGGCTGTTACTTTTTACTATCCCACTTTTTTTTAAAGTCAAAATATTATGTGACTTTAACTTAATAAAATGTTGAATTCTGACTGTTGATTGGATCAGAATATAGATAATGTAAATGTTTACTTTTAGATGGTGTGGAATATGTTATTGGGCATTAAACCAAGAGCTAAAAGACAAAAGTTATGTTTTGTCCTTAGTCTTCCTTTTTTTGAAGGGCATGATGTACCATGAAACAAAAATACTTCATAACAGAATGTGTTTACCTGTGTAGGTGTAATGTGACTGATGTCTTCAGATGCAAGCTGCTTCAGGAGTGTAGTTTTGCCAGCAT
Organism: Sarcophilus harrisii; assembly: GCF_902635505.1. NCBI lineage: Eukaryota > Metazoa > Chordata > Mammalia > Dasyuromorphia > Dasyuridae > Sarcophilus > Sarcophilus harrisii. Next base: position 558,776,476 of record NC_045427.1, read on the forward strand.
TATCCAAGCCCAGGAGTAGAATTCTTACCTCCTGGTCTGGTGCACTCTTCAATTTCCTCAGGATTGAGAGTAAACCCTTGGGTAATCACAAAGAAGAGAGGTTACTTTCAAGGCTTTACCATAAATGCCTGAATCTCATCGTGCTGGCCAGTAGAGTGTAAGTTCATTCTCATCGAATGTAGCTCTTAGCTATGAAAAGCTTTTAAGTAATGTTTTTCATTCAAGTGCTATTTATCCCATTTGGTCTCTTCCTTTATATCTTATCAGGAGTACACTAATATACTTTTGAAAATGACACTGGCAGAAGTAACTTTGAAAAATAGCATTATTTATCTATTATAGTTATGGCTAGACTTTGATGTTATCTCAAAGTTTGCAAATTGTAGCAGAAGTACTTTGTTTATCCTAATCTTCATCTATTTCAGTTCACCCTTAATAGTCTAAAGTATCCTATCGGGCCTCTTTCTGAGAGGATCAGTGTTAACAGGGTTTTGTTTTTCTTTTAATGAGCAAAATGGCACACATAGAAATTAAGATTGTTAAAGTCAGTGAGGGGTCACCAAATAATCAAGAATTAAAGAATATTTCTAATTTATCCTAATACTTTCGTCTTGTGGCTTCTTACTTTGAATATTTCCCCTTTTATAGACTTTTAGAAAGAATACCAGGTATTCTTAGGTAAGACTATACCAACTATCCTACTAAAAGATGATATGAGAATAACTAATGGTTATCTACATAATAAGCTAGGTAATATTAAAATTCATCAGCTAACTTTATTAAGAGAAAATTACTTCTGAAAATAACATAACCTCTCATGTCTAATATTGGGTTTCTTTGTTCACTAATTCTAGTCCTGATTGTGCCACAGATTTATTGAAGGATATTAACCTGTACCATGTCTCAATTTTCCCATTTTTAATGGAGAAAATATATATTTGGCCGAGAATTATCATAACTATAGCTGTGTGTCAAAAATAGGAATGGATCCCAATAGGTCTCTTATTGACTTAGAAAACCACAAATTAGTATTATATATTTTATATTTAAATTTATTTTGTGAAACATTTCAAAATTACATTTTAATTTGATTCAGTACTTGGGTTTGGTTTTTTTTATTTTTGTTGTTTTGGTTTTTTTATAATTCTGAAACCTTTGTTATAGTGGATGGGGAGTTGGTCTTGGACTCATCAAGACATAGCTTCAATGACAGCATTTAACAAGTTACTTAACATTCTCAGTGACTCAAGCAACTATGTAAGACTCCAAGCAGTATAACAGGTACAGATCTGTCTTGAGGAGGGGAGGGACAAAAGTTCCCTATCCTAATTAAACCACAGATCCAGCCCTCCCCCCAACCCTATTAATACTTGATTAAATGGAGTAATACATATCATGGTTAACCCCTAGAGATGAGTACAGAAAAAGTATGTCCATTATCAAATGATTTAAGAAACTTCCTAAGATCAATTTTAAAAATAGTTGAAATTTATTACTATATTCTATATTATTAATAGATAATATTATCAAATAGATAATATCTATTTGACAGAACAAGTTAACAGAGCTGTCAATACTTATGGAAGTCTTGAGAGAAGAGTTACTTTTCATAAAACAGCTTTATGTTCTAACATTTCTAAACCAACAAAACTTTAACAAGTTCTGTTTTGGCCTGTTTCCTAGAGTGCCACATCTCTGTAAGAGAGAATCATTAAGTAAAAATATAATATTTGGATTTTTATATTCAGATTTTTTTCATTTTAACTTCTTCAAAGATAATTTCTGTTAATCTTAAAAACAGGCAGCAAGAAAGCATTAGAACTCTATAATCACACAAAATTGATACCATAGGAAACATAAAAAAGAATACTTTCTATATTTCTAATAGCAATTTTCCTTTGGAAAGATCATTGAAATAGAAAGATTTGCTTTCAAAGAAAGTGACACTAAAGAAGCAGAATTATAGACTCCAGCCCAGTGGTGACTATAGTTCAATACTGTCCTGCCATTTTACAGTGAGAAAATAAAGGGATCCAGAGGTGAATGGCTTGCTCAAAACAGATGTGGTTGCTAAGTGGCAGGCTTGGGTCCTGACTAGAAATCCAGCATCTTTTCTTCAATCTTTCATGGCAGAATGATGAATGGTATTAGGAATGACACATGCCATAAAATGTAATAGCACACCTACTGACAATCCTAGTGAGTGGATCACAGGATTATAAGGGTTAGCTAAAGAGGGAAGATATTTATAGAAATCAGCATTCTACCTGCAGTGAATAAAGTAAGCTGATTTAAAAGCCTGAAGGTAAAGCAAAATAAGTATCTCTATGTCTGTTTGTATAACAATGTCCACCTATTTATTTGAAATGTTATTTGATCTGAAGTTCAAAGAAATTAATATTCTTAGCATTTAGTAAAATAGTATTACTTTCTAAATATATCTTAAAGAACAGCTAATCAGACCAGTGAATAAACTAATTAGCTTGAATATGAATTTAAGGTATATTTTTAGCATCCTGCCCTAGTACTTTGCCCTAATATTGATTAAAGGCTATAAATTTTTTTTCACCTAATAGCATGTTACTACCACATGCTGTGTACAGCAGTTATTATCCTCTAACTGGCAGACAAAATACATCTAACTCATCCATAAAATATTTAAATGAACTTTTACAGTGAGTAGGTATATAAGACTCAAGTGCTATATACACCTATTTAGCTAAATTACTAGGAAGTGCACATAAAATATCTACAACCTAGGCCATTCCAAGTTTAGATAAAGAGGAATATAAACAAATTTATTTGTTGGGGTATTTGAACCTTACAATGGGGGGAAAAACTCCAGTTGTCTGTAGTTTGCACAGGTTCCCCCCAATGAGCTTAAAATGGATATGGCAACTCAAAAACAAATCAACTATAGTGCTGCTAAGTAGGACCATCTTAATCTCCAGAATCTTGTGACTGGACCTTATATTGGATTTTCTACAGTCTGGACATCTCTTACTTCAAAGAGCCATGAGTCTATAACTGTTGTTACTACCTCCATCTTAGTAGGCAATTTTAAAGAGTTATCATAGCACAAAGTCTCATTATCCTGATAGTCACCTAGGGAAACCATTCAGTCAAAGCGTTTTCATTTTGGCAAGGCTGTTGAAAATTTGTGTTCTGTTAGCATACACAGCCTTTTAGAATTTACAGCAGTCTCTATCTCACCATGAAGCATTTCAAAAGTACTTTGACTGGAAGTAAACACACACTTATTAAGTACCTTCTTTGTGTCCATTCTAAGCACTTTACAAATATTATTTGATACTCAAAATAACCTTGGGAGGTAGATATTATCATCATCCCATTTTGTTGCTATTGTTCTGCCTTTGTTGTCAAAGAGGAAACAGAAGCAGGCACAGGTTAAATGACTTGCCTAGGAACATCCAACAAGTACCAAGTTTGGGCTTCCTGACTTGAGGCTCAGCAACTTTATATACCTAAATAAGGAATTGTGTTTAGTTATCTCTACAATACATGAGAAGACTTGAGCTTTTTCTGAGGCAAAGATGTCAATGTTCCTTTCTATCAGTGCCAATGAAATGGGCTTTTCATCAAAAAAAAAAAAAAAAAAAAAATGGATGAAGAGTATGTTGTCCAGAGGATTTTTTAAAGTACAAAACAGTGATATCAAACACAAATAGGAATGGGAGTCTTAATCTATACATAAGGATCTCTGATGGATGTATATTGGCTTAATTTCAAATTATAATGTTATCTATGTTTTAATGTACTTTTATTTTGTTAAATATTACCAAATTATATTTTAAACACTTCTGGTTTAGAATAACCATCAAATACAAAATACACCTGAAAACTCCAACATATAAAAAAGCAATACAATAGTATAATATCTACTACAATAATGATTTTCTGAGTGGCTGAACAAAAGAATACTGTTTAAAAATGTGAAGTTAGGATTAAAACAAATCATCATCTCATTATTTCATACTTGTATACAATAACCAGCTCAAAATGTTTGAAGAAACTATTGGTGAATAAATAGTTTTTGTTACAGTAGCCCAATTTTTAAAACAAACAAGTATCAACTATTAGTCTCAGCTGAAGGTCTTAGTTTCCTGGACTTCTTATTTTAGGAAGTTGTTAACTTGTATCTATACTTGGTTCATTCACTTTTATTGACCTTTAAAGTGAAATTAGATTTGCTTCTATAATAATAGCACTGCAAATATCTATCTCTCATGTTAGAAAAAATTCAAAATTAGTAGTTATAGGAAAATATATAAAAGGTCAGCTTTCAGTTCAGATACAAAGTGACTAAAAAGCCCAACCATAGAATCCTGAACTCACAAGAAATATGACACACTAAGTCACATTACAGGTTCTAAAAATTTGACATTTTATTTTCTAATTAAGCAAGCCTTTACCAGACATCCTGTACTTCAAGGCACTGAGATATAAAGATAAAAATAAAAAGCAGGCTTTGTCTTAAGAAATTTATATTCAATTGTAACAATACAGACCCTCTTATAAACAAAAATTTTAAACCAAGCACATACTAAAGAATGCCTGTGCATGTATATATATTTATATGTTTATATTTAAGAGGGAAAAAAATCCAGCAAAACCTTTGAAGACCAATTTACACCTGGAAGAAGATGTAGTATTTATTTATTGTTATTTATAATCTTGAATTAAAAAAAAAAAACACCAAATTGTTCAGTTCATTTGATGGATAAACTGGTAAAGTTAGCCAATGATGATGCATTTGTCATCTGTGATGACAATCTTCATCTTCTGTTGGTCTGACATGCCTATTTAGCTTCATTTCTAGTTACTTTGGTGTAAATATTTTTGTGTTCTATAATGAGAAAGCTTTCTAATGAACACTTCATAAACAAATGATTAATAAAAAGATAACACCAAAAATATTTACACAAATCTGTTTAGCCTGAGGTTAACAAAACTGTTACATAGAATGTGCAAAATCTGGTTGGCAGCATTAGCTAAAAGAATTCTACTTATACTTAGCAATCTGATCATGTGCAATCAATTGTTTTTTTTCTCCTATATTTATTCACCGATCCCTTATTAAATATTGGATATATTTTCTCACTTTGATACAGCTTTTTCTAAGCCCTCCAATCATTGAAATTTTCCAATGTTTTTAAAGGTTAAAAAAAAAAATCCACAGTGGAGAGAGAGCAACTCAAATTACAGTTTCAACATTACCCATCACTCGTGGCTACAAACCCTAACTATTTTTCCTTTCAAGTTAATAACTGACCAGCACCCTCAGGAAGCTTGAGAAGCCTTTTGTGATACGAACATCTTCTTAACCCTCCAAATGAACTATTCTGAAATCAACAGGGTCCGATTAGAAAAAGCCAAACTATCGAAGTCCAAAATATGGGAAAGTTCTAGTTTGAGATGAAAAGTGAGAATCTGTGCCCTAAACTGATAAGCAGTCCTTCTACCCTTTTCCTTTTCCTTCGGAAGTCCAGGGACTTCTACCCAAAGCTAGCTCAAGTTTGATCAGTTCTTTAAAAAAGGGAGGGGGGCGGGGGGAGAGCAGTCTCGAAAGAGGGGATGGAAGAAAAGACCAGCTGAAGCACGATGGCCGTGGGCTGGATAGGCTGCTGCTCGGGATGGGCAGGTCCTCAAACCCTAAAAGGGGAGGCACCAATTAGAGCAGGCGCCTCTCTCCAGGGAAAGCCTCTCGAGAGTGCGGGCTATCTCCACTCCTCAGGGCCCGCACCTGTGGATACGGAGCCCGGCTGGGGGAGCATGCCCCACACTGGGCGTCAGGCCCTTCCCGCCACTCCCGGATGACTGCATGCAGGGCGCCCCCGGGTCCTGGGGAGGGGGAGGACGGAGTGGCTGAGAACCGTTCTTTACAGCGCTCACTCGTCCGGGGCTCGGATCCAGCTCCCCCAGCCCCCAGTCCCGTGCGGCTGGGAAAGCTCTCCGGGAATCCCTTCCCCCCCCATCCCCATCCTCAAGCTTCGCTCTCTTCAGGCCCCAGGCCTCCCACCCCGCCCGTCTCAGGCTCTCCCTGCCAGCCCTAGAAACCCCCAGCACCACGGAAAGGATCTGAAGGCATCCCGGTCTCTCAGTCCAGTGCTGGCCAAGCCCCAGGGTCCAAGAGTTAACCTGGGGTGGGGGGTGGCGGCTCGAGAGCCGCCCAGACACCCACACTCACCATCCTCCCGCAGACTCCTTCCTCCTCCTCCTCCTACTCCAGACTCCCCCGTTACCAGGGGCAACTGCGGCGGCGCCGCCCGTCCCCGGCGCGGGCACCGCCTCCGACGTCCCGTTGTCGCCACACGCACAGCGGAGGCTGGGGCGGAGACAAGGATGAAGGAGAAAGGGAAGGGAGTCCCGCGGGTCCTTTCCCCAAAGAGCGCAAGCGCATAAAGACGCGCTCCAGTCCGATAGCGGAGCCAAGCCCTTCTCTGCGCAGGCGTACTCCTTTTTCTGCGGTAAGCCGGAGAGGACTGGGCTAAGTAGGAGATGGAGAATTGCCCACGTGGCCAACCAGGGATAGCCCCTCCTATGATTGGTCAGGATCCAGAGGCGTGGGGGGTGGAGCCAAAGGGAGGACGAACACTCCTGGGAGGGGTGGCTGCCTCTGTGAGCGCGCTTTAGCTGTCCAGTGACTGTGTCGACATCTGGCCTGGCAGCAGGTTTGACTTTCGGGGAACGGTCTGGGGCTGAGGGTGGAGGGACGGCATTGACCATCCTGATTTCTTTCTGCGGACTTCAGAGCCTGGCTTTTAGTAAGGGAGAGGAGCTGCTTTCTGGACAGGTTCAGACCGCTGACTTCAGGTCTGTTTACTGCTCGGTTCCCATGTGCTGAGGTTGCCGTAGGGTCAACGTGGCAAAAAAAAAAAAGAGGGGGGCCCACATTGGGAAGGGTGGTACTGCCCTTCCAGATAGTCCCTTGGAAAAGACAAAGGCAGCCATTCCCCCAATACAAACACCTTGACACGGGCAGAGAAGGTTCCTTGCACTTCTAGTCTCCCACCCCCATATCGCAGAGCCCTGTACTGGGCTGGTCCTTTGAGGCAGGAATGCAGAAGGCGCGTTCTGGGAGCCTTCCGTGGGGAAAGGCAGGTTCCCGGAGGCCCGGGATCAACACCTGGCAACTTTGCCCTAAGCTTGGATTCTGTGAACCACGATGCTCTGTAGCTCCTACAGGCTCCCAAGCACTTAACCTGGAGGCCTCCTTAGAATACTCATCGCAGGATTGAGGTGGGGTCTTTGAGAGCCAGAACTACGTGGTATTCTATCTTGTTCGTTTGGAAAGGGACACTGGATCTTTAGTAAAGATATGGCCACTTTAGTATTTTCGTTGTGTCTGGATCCAAGCCCAGGAGAAATGCTACTTCTAAACAGTGAAGTTTTATTGTAAAAGATGACATTTGCATAGTATTTTAATGTTCACAGCGGTTCTGCTCAGTCCTGTCAGACTCTTGGCTCCGTGGAGGGTTTTCTTGGCAAAGATCCTGGAGTCGTTTTTCATTTTCTTCTTATTGGATTGAGGCAAACAGAAATTAAGTGACTTGTCCAGGATCATAAAGTTGGCAAATGTTTAAAGCCGTATTTCACCTCAGATCTTCCTGATGCCAGGCTCCATCCACTGAGTCACCTAGCTGCCTGATTCATTATTTGATGCTCATATTACTTGGTGAAGTGGTCAGTACAAATATCATTAGCCACAATTTTCAGATTAGGCAATTAGGCAGCAGAGCCTTTAACTGAACTATGGATTGGATATAACAAAGATAGTAACTGACCCGGTAGAGATTTGAACCCATTTGACAGCAAACAATATCCTTTGTTTAACCACACAGCTGTCTCTTTGGAGGAGTAGGTATGGCTTGGGCTTGAGAATTTTTAGGAAGTAATGTCTTTAGAGTTTGTAGTCATAGGTCATTTTCTTTAAAAAAACAATTGGTATATTTTATTTTTACATCACTTACTTTCCAGTGTATTCATCCATTCTTCCTCACCTCCTTTCAGAAAACCATCCTTCTAATAAGTTAAAAAAAAAAAAAACCCAACATATCACAAAAGCCGTATGTGCAGTGTTCCACACCTGCACCTCATTTCTGCAAAAAAAAAAGATGGAGATGGTCACCCTCCTAGCTCCCATTTTTGGGGTAGAAGGGAATTAGGTTGCAATAGCAGTAGGCTTTTCTGTTTGTCTGGGGTCAGTGGACTTTGCCCCCAGTATACTTAATTAATCATTTGTTTGGGATATATTTATAAAACTAGACTTCTGTAATTTACAATATATGATGGTTTTTGTTATATTATAAATAGAAAGCTTTATTGTCAGCACTTTATTTCAGGATTCAGAATTCTAGGGGAAGCTCAAATCTAATTGGTGGGAAGGCCCAGCTTCTAGTCATGTTTCAGCTTGTCTCTCTCCAACAGTCATTCACCCAGCTCAGCTCCAGGGGCCCATTTGAAGATGCAGGCTAGGCAAGATCAGGGCAGTTTTCATGGCATTCAGACCTTAGCCTCACTTATTTTGGGCAGGTTTCTGCACAGGCTAAAGGAGGATACTCCCTTCTTCCCCCCTTTCTGTAATTACAGAAAGCACTTGTCATTTATTTGTCTGTTGTGAACTCATGCTTGGAAAAAGTTTGATCTTTAGGGGAGGGTAGCATCTTCCTCAGTTAAAATAGAATTCCAGCGACAGGAATAGGAGACTTCTAGATTAGCCAGGTTGTTGACAGCAGCAGGGGTGATGCCATCTGGTTCCTGCCTTGTGAGATCCTTTAGCTGGGTGACAAGACATATTCTCCTGTAGTTTATGCTGAAGTGATAAATGGTTACTCAGTTAGAATGCCATATAGTCCCCAAGTATTGCCTAATGGTTTCCAGACTATTGCTTCTTGTGCTAAAGAGATAATGGAAGTTCCTGCTTCAAAGTACTTGAGATTTTAAGATTTTATTTACCTGAATTGGTGTGTGTAAATATAAAGCTTAATGGTGTTATAGCTTCCATTTTTGGTGTGTGTAAATATAAAGCTTAATGGTGTCATAGCTTCCATTTTTGAGATTGTTTTAGCAAATCCTGATATCTACATATTTTTTATTCAAAAAGAATAGTAGTCACTGAGCCTAGCAAGTCACCTTTGTTCTTTTCCTGGTATAGAACTGTCAAGGATTATATGCCTTCCTTTCTTGCTTGCCTAGAGTTTGAGAGGCTGTGAGGGTAAAGGTCTCAGGAGAGAAGAAAGTTAAATATATTTTGCATCCAACAGAAAAAAATGAATTGCAAACCTATGAGTCACTGCTTGCCCTCCATCTCCAGCCCCAGCATACTGGGATTTTCTACCTTGTCCTAAAGTAGCATGCTTGAGATCCTTGCCTATGGTATCATATCTGGTAAGTTGATTTTACTTGTAAATGAAATGAGAAAACATTCAGTGAAGCTTTTTCTGTCATGGAATAGGAGGATCCATAGGAATAGGAGGAATTCTACACACGAGTAGAAAAACTTAAGTGCTTAGGAACAATTTACAATTCTTGTCTTCAGGCTCTGATGGCCTTGGTCCCACTGGGAATCATCTGTACCACTTGAAACCACTTTTCTGCTAGCTATTTTGATTTTGGTATTCACCACTCTTCTTCTGGTCATATCAGCTTCTCTTTTGTCCTCAAATGATGAAGCACTGATAAGCTCTTTTAACTCGATCATTTTAGGGGTCTGAGAAAGTAGAATTTTTCTCTATTGATATGATATTCCCTTCAGCCAGACAATCATAAAGCTCTTCAGGTTAGCTTTTTGGGATCTGTAGACAAAAAAGCCTAGCCGGTTCTTCATTAAATGAATTTGCTTTGTCTAATCATCACTTTGTCTTTTCTTAACAGCAAAGCAGAGCAAAACTCATTTTGGTTTTCCTTTGCAATGGAAACAATTCCAATTAGTTCTTCACTTTTTACAATTCGATTTTGTCCAATCACATCCGAACTTCTCTTTCTTCCTCTCAAGCAAGGTATACCTCAGGGAGATTTTACCTTCTCAAGTTGTAGATAGCTATGGAATGAATAGTTGGTTGATTGTTGTCTTTTGTTTTCGAAGATGACCAAAATGACATAGTGTGTTGGAGTCAGAATACAGTATATTTTACTGGCTAATCAGATCAATATAAGCTCAGAAAGCTCTACCATAGGATAGGCACAGATAATCCATATGAATATTTGAGGTAGAGATGTCTCTAAATGTATGTAAATCACTTTTCTTTTGAGCTATTGTAATCTCCTTTGCTCACAGAATACAGCATCTTTTTTTGTCATGGGCATGTCATGCTAGCCGGTCTTTTTCCAGCGTCTCCCATGTAATGCAATCAATTCCAGATTTCTTCAGAGAGACTTTGAGAGTATTCTTATATGGATTCTTCTACCCACCATGTGAGAGCCTTCTTTGTGTGAATTCTTTGTAAAACAATCTTTCAGGCAAATGTACCTTTGGCATTTGAACAATGTAGCCAGCCTGTTGAAACTGCATTCTCTACAGTAGAGTTTGAGTGCTTGGCAGGTTAGCTCAAGAAAGGACCTGATCCATCACCTGGAAAATGATCATTTACCTGAGAGCAGTGTGGTTTCAGAAAGGGCTGAAGAATGGTCGATATGGTATTTGTTGCTCGACAACTTCAGGATAGACCGTCAGGAGCAGAACAGAGGTCTGTATGCATCATTTGTTGATCTGACTGAGGCCTTTAATACTGTCAATTGTGAGGGTTTATGGAAAATTATGTCAAAATTTGGTTGCCCAAAGAAGTTCATCTGTATTGTATTCCAATTTCATGTTGGCATGCTTGCCCAGCTTCTGGATAATGGATAATCATGTGTTTTCTCAGTCACCAGTAGAATGAAACAAAGCTGTGTGCTTGTTCACATGCTTTTTATCATGTTTTTAGCATTGTGGTCAAATGCCTTATTTGAGGATGGACATGACATCAAGATCAGCTACCATACTAATGGGAAATTATTTATTTTGAAAAGTGCAGGGTGGAATTTAGCTTTCTTCCAGTGAGCTTCCCAGCAACTTCTCCAGAGTTTTCTTCAGCCAATCCACAAAACAATGGCTTTCTTCCAAAAACAAGCTGAAAATCCCCCTGGCTTCTGCACACTTGTTTTATTCACCACTCTTGAACCAAATAAGAGACTATTGGTGGTCTCTTTCCCTTAAGAAACAAAATTTATGAATTTTACATTTCTAGCAGTTAGGGAGCCAACAGTCCATATTTAATCTTGTCATACTTAGAACTGTTACTGAATTTGCCATTTTATTATTATCTCTCATACTATAAAAACATTCAAATCTGCTCAATAAGCTGAAAAAATAAAATGCTTTGCAGCCATCTTTATCTCCATCATTTCCCTGTACTCAAAAAGGTCCTCTCAGGGCATTCATCTGAGGGACAGTCCTCTATTTTGGTCTTTTAATTGTCTTCCTCTCTTACATTTTATCTGAGAAAATATGTTTCTTCAGAAGTGGTTTATCCATTTTAAAAATACACAACAATTTTTTTTCTGCTCTTTTCTCTTTTTCTAAAAACAAATTTATTATTTATTTATTTTCAACATTTATTTTTAGAAAATTTTGAGTTCCTTATTTTCTTCCTTCCCCCAGGTCCCTCCTCCACCCATTGAAAAGATGAACATTATGGTATCATTTACACAAGTGAAATCATGCAAAACATATTTTCATATTAGCCACGTTACCAAAAAAAGAAAGACATGAAAAATAAAGTGAAAAAATTATACTTCAATCTATACTTATAGTTCACCAGTTCTCATTCTGTAAGGAGACAGCATTTTTATCATGAGTCCTTTGCAGATGTTTTAGATTATTTACTGATCTGAGTAGCCAAGTCTTTCACCGTTAATCATCATTACAATATTGCTGTTACTGAGTACAGTGCTCTGATTTTGCTCACTTCTCTTTGTATCATTTAATATAAGTTTTTTCCAGTCTGTTTTGAAACTATCTTGCCTGTTATTTCTTGTAGCGCAGTAGTAGTTGTTTAGTTGTTTCAATCATGTGAGATTTCTTCATGACCTTATATGATTTTTTAAAAAATGTATTTATTTAAAACTTAGATACAAAATAGAAAGGAAACAACATAGGGCATTGTCATATGCACAACAGAACATAAGGGAGAATTCAAAATATGTAACAATAAAACTCCATTTCAAGAAAGTATATATAGTAATAGAAAGCCTTATATTTAGAACTGTTCATCTTTTCTTTGCTTCCTTATAGGTTTTCTTTTGTTTTCTGCTATGTGTACTTATACACATATATACATATGTACACATATATGAATATATACATACGTGTAATATACACCCTATACACACACACATATATATATATATATATATATATATATACATATATTTAAAATTTTATTAATATGATTGAATATAATATAGATTTCTCTCTTGGTTGAATTTTTTTAAACTTTGAGATCAGTGATTACTATCTATACCTTTTTTCCCCCCTAATGAATTTTACTCCTGATCATTGTGTTTGACTCCTTTCCTATCCCTGCTAACTCTTCTACTTCTGCCCTGGAATCTCTCCCCCTTTACCGCTTTCCTCCCTATTTCTTCTGCCACTCTTCCCTTCCTCTTTTTCCCATTCCCATTGATCTACAGATCTTATCCTATTCCCATATTGTTAATATATACACCCTTCTCTATCCCATCTTATCTTATATCCTTCTGGATATATATGTATTATTCCCTTTTTAATTCATTCTGATGTGAGTAGTATTCCAGAACAATCCTCTCTCTGCCCCATCTAATTCCTCTATGTGAGTTCTTGCACCTCATAGCACAATTATTGTTTTTTGCCTTTTTTCTATGTGGTTTTACTTTTTTAGAGTCTCAGCTCTACCCTGGTCTTTCTTTTGGACTCTCCAATTACTAATGACAATCTTAGACATTTGGTTTACATTTCCACATATAAAACAAACTGTCCTTATTGAGTCTCTTGAAATTAGTCTTTGATGTGGACTATTGTATGTTAAATTTTTTTATTGAATTCAGGTTTGTTTGCGATAAATCCTGAAAATCTAACAATAAATGAAGCATTTAATTTTTTTTTCATTCAATATTATATTTAATTTTGTTGGCTATATTTTTGCTCACAAGTCTAATTCTTTTAATTGGCAATATATGGAACCTGTAGCCATTGATATAGGTCTTGTGCAATTATAATTGTAGCTTCATTATATTTGAATTAGGTTTGGGTTGGGGGGGCTTAAAGTTTTCTCTTAATTATTTCTTGTATTATTATAACAAGATTCTTTTTTCATTCCTTGCTCTCAGGTAAACCATTTATTCTTATGTTTCTCTTCTTGATCTGTTCTGCAGATCTGTTGTTTTTCTTATGAGATGTCTCACATTCTCTTCTATTTTTTCATTCTTTACATTTTGCTTTATTATTTCTTGGTCTCATAACTTTACGGGCTTCCCCCTGCTCAATTCTAATTTTCAGAGATCATGTTTTCTTTGACTCTGGATTTTCTTTTCTAGTTGGTTGAGTTTCTTTTCATAATCTTATTTTTTTTGGATTGTTCTTTTTTTTTTCCTTCCATTTTTTCCTTAACCTTTCTCATTTGATTTTTGAAGACTACTATACATTTTTTTTGGGGTAGGTAGCCATTTAACATTACTCTTTGAGGTAGAGGTGGCTTTTTTTTTTTTTTTTTAATTTAAGTATCTTCCTCTAAAGATGAATCTTAGTCTTTGCTATTCTCATATTAACTTTCTGTGATTGGGTTCTTTCTTTTTTACCTGCTCATTTTTAAAAATAAGAACTTATTAGTGTAAACAGTCATAAGACGGGTAGAAGAGATGGTACCTCTGCCTTCACTTCAGTTCTTCCCTCTGGCCTGGAACCCAAAATTTAGACCTCCACTCTCCTATAAGTGCCTGAAGCCTGGAGTGTTCCTGCCCCACTACTTCTGGATTCACTTGTGCTAGGTCTTTCTCATCTAGGGTGTATCTCAACAGCACAATTGTGCCTGGTATTCCTTATCGGCTGAGCTTCCCTCAAACCTCCCAGACTCAGACCCCTGACTCCTAACACTTTCAGGAGTTAAAAGGTGAAAGTTTCTGTGATTGGGGCTGAATCTACCTCTTTGCTCAGCTAGTCCCGGGGCTATCTGCTTGCTGCTTCAGTGGAGCTAGCCTGGAGGTATTTATACTACACACTTCTCCCATTGTCCTTGGAGATGCTTTGTTTCTATACCAACTCTTGTTTGTTTTTCATCAGTATACATTCACCCTAAAACACCCCCAAGGAATTAGATGGGGAAGAAAGACTGTAGTTCTGGGATTAGAATGAGTTGTTTGGGGGAGGGAAATCTGGAGAGCTTGAAATTTTCTAATTTATTTTGCCATCTTCCTAGAATTCCTCCCCCCTCCTGCCTGCTTTGGAGAATAAATTAGAGTGGTTTGTCATTTCTTTCTCCAACTCATTGTACAGATGAGGAAACTGAAGCAAGAATCACACAGTTATTAAGTTAGGCCAGATTTGAATTGAGGAAGATGAGCCTTTGTTACTCCAGATGTAGCACTCTATCCACTATGCCATAATAGTATTTTATCATAATTATTTACCACAACTTGTTCAACTATTACCCAATTGATGAATATCCCCTTAATTTCCAATTCTTTGTCACCACAAAAAGAGCTACTCTAAATATTTTTGTAAATATCGGTCCTTTTCCTTTTTCTTTGATCTCTTGGGGACTTAGTAGTTGTATTGCTGAATCAAAGGGTATGAGCAGTTTTATAGCCTTTTGGGCATAGTTCCAAATTGTTCTTCTTTCTGTCCCTTTCAGCAGTCGAACTTATTATTTCACTTACTAAACTTACTCCACTTACTAAATGGGCAGTACTTTATATTAGTATACAGAATTAATATCATATCTTAATTAATACATTAGTATATGGTATTAGTATTAGTATGTAGAATTACTATTAAAAAGATAGGATGGAGAATTATCAGTATAGGAAATTCCCTTTACCAATGCAGGTAAGCATCTTTTCTGCAACTTAGTCTTAGAATATAAAAACAAACAAGTACAAATTAATTAAAATACAAGCTAGTTTACAAGGGAGGGAAGTAACAAGGGAGCATTAATACATTTTTCCATGGAGAAGATAATATGTGAACTACATTTTCAAGCAAGAGAAGTTCTTTAAGTTGGAGATGATTAGAGAGTATATTGTAAATATGGGGATGGCTAGTATAAAGGAACAGAATTGGGAAATGAAGTCTCCTGTTTGAGGAATAAAGAGAAGGTAGTTTGATTTGACCATAGAATCTGGGATAGGGGATAATTTACAACGAGATGGAAAGATAGATTGGGACCGGGTTACAAAGGACTTTAATTGAGTGTAAAAGAATGAATTTGAACAGAATATGATAGTTGAAGACCAAATAGTGGGGAAGGACAATTAGCAACTTCATGCATTATAGGCTATTTAAATAATATCACCTTCACTAAAGCCAGGAATGGTTATGTTTCAATGAGAATTATTTTGAACTTTCAAAGAAAGATTTGGATTCCACTACTTATTGTCTTTCACCATAAGAACAGAGGATATTACTGTTTGACCACTGTAAGAAATGTAGATGGTATTATTAGTAAATAATAAGAGTACTTTAACAATAAATGAGATGGATATCTGTGAAAGAATATGTTTGGGGAGGGGATGGAATTAGAATCGACTGCCTAATAGGGCTTTATTTTGTCTGCAACTCCTGTGGTTGGTAGAATTTTGGGAGATCAAAGTCTTGCTAGTGATTCTCAATGCCTAAGGGTTGGATAGACTCTGGGTTCTGACAACTTAATGGTGATAGAAAGTGTTCTAATTTAAATAATCTTAATCTAAAAAAAAAAAAAAAATTTAAATGACCCAGCCTGGAGCAAGCCTTGTGGCCCTTGAATCAGCCCTTTGACGTTTGGCCAACTACATTTGTCTTCCTTAATTATTTCATCTCTTTTTGTTTTTATTTTGCTTTTATTTTTTTTTCCTTCTATTTTTTCATCTCTTAAGTAGAGGAGGTAGACAGGAGCTCTAGGAGATGAAAGTGTTCTTGCTTCAGAGTCACAGCTTTGTAGCAGTATCATCTAAAGAAAGAACATAAAGTTCTGGCCATCCTCTAACTGTCCAATACCTAATCTATTCTTAGAAGTGAAAGGCCAGAGAATTAGGAGAAGTAGGCCACCTGTTCTACCTAAATCCATTCCCAAATTGAGACTAGGAAGATACTATTCTTATAGACACCTATGTTTCCTTTAGACCACAGTTTCTTAACTGATTCCTTAAACCTTTTTTTTTTTTTAAATATATATATTTTGATAACTGTATTTCCACATAATTTCGGTAGTTGGTGTTTGTTTGTTTTGTGGTTGCTGGTTTGTTTGTTTGTACATTTATGTATTTTTTTCTCAATCACTTTAAAAACTTTCTGAGAAAAGATCTGTAGATTTTACCAAATTGCCAAAAGAGTCCATAACACAACAAAGTTTAAGAACCTGTTACAAAGGTTGACCTATAGACCAAGAATCTGCCTTGGGCTTGAGTGCTTGAGTTGGTGATTTTTTTCCTGAGCACCAATCCTGCTTCTTTGACAGTGCTTTTATTCTTGGGACAACACATCGGCTGAGTGGATACTTATGATACATAGGCTTAGAATGTCAGATCTGGAAGAGACTTCACGATTATCCAGTCCAACCCTATGTTTTTACAAATCAAATTCAAAGGGAAAGTACTTTTTAATTAGTAAGCATTTAGTAAATATTTGATGAATTGACTTGTCCTCAGTCACATAGTTACTCATTGGCAAAACTTTGACTAGAGTCCAGATTTCCCAAGTTTCAGCCCTAGTGTTCCTTTTATTAGACCCTGGAAAACCAGATCTGTGTAAACTGGTTGAAAACTTAACTGTTAACCACCAGTTAAATTTTGAGTGTCTTTCATATGCATTGACAGGAAAACAGTGGCAGCCTCTATTGACCAGGAATAAATACAGAAGCCACGTGGTATGGTGAAGATCCCTGCAAAAGTTTTAAATCATAGCTCTGTCACTCTTTAACTGAACTAGCCACTTTTATTTTTTTTTACTAACCACTTTTCTAGCTTTTAATTAGATTAATCATTTAACCTCTCTGAACCTGTCTCCTCATCTATAAAATGGGAATAATAATAAGGTGCAGCATGAGATAATGGAAAAAGCCCTGAACTTGGAGAAAGGAAATGAACTTGATGAGTTTGGGATCCTAGGCCAGTCAGTTTACCTTTCTAAGTCTTGGTTTCCTCATCTGTAAAATGTGTATAATACTTAGACTACTTGCCTCACAGGATTATTGTGAGAAAATTACTTGGTAAATTTTGAAGCACAGTATAAATGTCTTAGAATGTCCCTATTGATAATGTGAAGTATTAATATGCCTGTTTCTTGGATGGGGTAAACCAGGAAGAGGAGAGAACTAGGGTCTCTACCAGATGCTGACCATCTGGTTAAGGAGATAAGCCATTATGCCCAGAAAAAGAACTCTGGGAGATGACTAAAAACCATTACATTGAATTCCCAATCCCTATATTTATGCACACCTGCATTTTTGATTTCCTTCACAAGCTAATTGTACAATATTTCAGAGTCTGATTTTTTTTGTACAGCAAAATAACGTTTTGGTCATGTATACTTATTGTGTATCTAATTTATATTTTAATATATTTAACATCTACTGTTCATCCTGCCATCTAGGGGAGGGGGTGGAGGGGGTGGGGGGGGTGGTAAAAGGTGAAAAATTGGAACAAGAGGTTTGGCAATTGTTAATGCTGTAAAGTTACCCATGCATATATCCTGTAAATAAAAGGCTATTAAAAAAATAATAATAAAAATTAAAAAAAAAAAAGGAGATAAGCCATACCTATATAAGAAAAATTAACTAGCCCTTCAAGATTCAAACAACAACATAAATGTCCCAGGCAGTTAAAACATTAAGTTATCAATAAAATCATTAATTTATCAATCATTAATAAAATCATTAAGTTATCAATGAAGACTAGCTTCTACTTGCATGTAAATGTAATTCAATTCAACAAAAAAAAATCAAGTCTTACTTCTATGAAACACTGCTAGGTAGTGGGACGATTATACACACACATACTGAATGCTTTCACTTTTGTGGGGAAACAACACATGCATGAAAAATTAAATATAAAATATAAACAACAGTAATTTCTGAGGGAGTAGAGCTATTGTAGAGAGATTGTAACATTTCCCAGAAGCACTAGTAATGTTCATTTGATTCATTGTCCCTAAGCGAGAGATGGAAAGGAGAGCTAGTAGGGCACATGACCAGTCACTGTTCATGTGTGTGGTGAAAGCAGGTTAGAATCTTGGGGGCTGGCTTATTACTGAAGGGGGAGGCACTCAGGGAAGGTACTCAGAAGGTAATTTCCTTGAGGGAAGGGCAAGGACTTTTTCATTTTATCTTTGTCTCCTCAGTGCCCAGGCCCATGCTTTGCCTGCTTGTTGGCTTGAATTGAATGCCATTCTTAGGTCATTTTTTCAAATGTCTGATCTTTTTCAAACCATCCTGTTTCTTCCAGGTCAAGTTTAAAGCTCACTTGCTTGGTGAAGCCTGGCCTGGCTGATGTAGCTCATGCTGCTGGTTCCTTTTTCTAAGTCTATAGTTCATATACTTTAGATCTCCATAGCCTTCTAGACCATTCAGAATACATTCAGTCAGTCAATAAACATTTTCATACATGTGTTGTATGACTGATGTTGTTCTGGGGGAAAGGGCAAAAGTGACATAGTTCTTGTCCTCAAAAGCTTGTATTCTTTTGGGGGAAACCTACATTATAATCTAGGGAATTTTTTTTCTTATGGCCAGTGTGGAGGGAATTAGTAGATGGCAGGTATCTAGGGGAGGAGGGAGGGGGAAGAAGGAGAAAATTTGGAACAGAAGGTTTTGCAAGGGTCATTGTTGAAAAATTACCCATGCATATGTTTTGTAAATAAAAAGGTTTAATAAAAATTTTTTTAAAAAGGAAAAAAAAAGAAGCTATGTGGAATAGTCTAAGATGATGCTAGGTGAGGAGGGCTTGAACTAGAGTGGTGGCTTTTTAAATTAAAAAAACAGATGTAAGAGATCTTGTAGAAGTAAAGTCAACAAAACTTGGGGAGTGAAGGAGGGAGAGGATGTGAGTCTCTTTCTGCCCTCCTCAGGAATAGAAGATCCTTAGAGTCTTTTCCTGTTGGCCTGGGGCAGGAGTGTAGTTGAGAAATACCTGAGTTAGGGAGAAGAGTATTGTGGGTTGGTGCTTCATTCTTGTTTAAACCACATGCTTGTTAACATGCTTGTGGAGACTATTTGCAAACCTGAGTGAGTGGAAAGATAGAAATAGGGAAGATAGGAAAAGGGCAACCCCTTAGGGGGTAAAGAGGCTGAATTCTGTTTGAGGAAGGTTGAGATATGAGAATATGCAGGAAATGCCCAAGTTGGCGATGCAGGGCTGGAACTCAGGAGAGAAAATGGGGCTGGGATCTATAGATCTGGGAGTCATCTGAACCAAAATGATGAAGACATCCAGGGGAACTAATGAGGTCACCAAGAGAGTATGTGTGGAGAGAAGAGGGCTCAGGGCACATAGTTGCTGATCTGCCTAGCAAAGGAAACTAAGAGAATAGCCAAAAGAGGGAAACATATTGCTGTCTAATTGTTTCCTATGAGCTAGACTAAATTCCTTTAGGGCCAAGACTGAGTCTTCTATTTCCTCTTCAGAATGGTCAGGAACAAGGTTGATAGTGGCAACGAGAGACCAGGAAAGTGCTCGTGGATTGCCAGTATGATGGGAGTAATAGTGCAGGTGGCAGGTCAGACCAGTGTGAAGTGATTGATATTTGGGTCATCCTCTCTGAGAAACATCCTCAGTGCCCCTCTTCATTCCCCTTTTTCTAGTTCTCTGGTTCTTTGTGAGAGAGGAAGATGGAGGCAGATTTGTCCAGTTTCAATATTGACACCCCTCGATGGGACCAGGGCACCTTCATGGGTCGATTGAAGCATTTCTTCAACATCACGGACCCTCGTACAGCTCTCGTTTCGGAGCAGACGCTGGACTGGGCCAAGATAATGGTTGAAAGTAGCCGGTGAGTATCCAGCGGTCCCCAACAGCTTCAGACATATGGCAAAGGTTGGACCCAGGATAAGCTGGGTATGCGTGTGTATGTGTGTGTGTGTGTGAGTGTGTGTGTACTTTGGGAGGGTAAAACTTAGAAAATGGATTATTTGGGGACCTTTTCCAGGAGACTGACTGATCTCTTCCCCTGACTGGGGGCTGAGTGTTGCAGGCATGGTGCTGTGCCCCCAGGCACAAGCCAGGAGCAGCTGCTGTATGCCAAGAAGCTATATGACTCAGCCTTCCACCCCGATACTGGGGAAAAGATGAATGTGATTGGGCGGATGTCATTCCAGGTGCCAGGAGGCATGGCCATCACAGGCTGTATGCTCCAGTTCTACAGGTGGGGCTGGGGGACATGAGGAGATGGGGCGGGCCTGGCAAGGGGTGTTCAGATAGGGGAAAGTCTAGCCCCTATTTTAATCCCCAGTAGTTTAGAGCTGTTGGCCCCCACCAAGCCTGGGTTACTCTATTCTCATCACCACATGCTTGACTCCTTCTCTCCACCCCCCTCCTTTTCCTTGACAGAACAATGCCCGCAGTGGTTTTCTGGCAGTGGGTGAACCAGTCCTTCAATGCCTTGGTCAACTACACCAACCGGAACGCAGCCAGCCCCATTTCAGTCAGGTAGTGATTGCCCCGGTGCTCTGGGCTGCCGCGGTGTCTGGATTCCGGGACAGAAGATCCCCAGAGTCTGTCCCAGCAGGGACCCGTGGGACACACTGGCCCGCGCTCCTCACTCTTCCTCCACCACTGCGCAGACGGGCTGCCATCTTATTCCTATCTCGAGACTCTCTCTTTACAGTCTGGTTTCTGTGTCTTTGGAGACTCAAGACTCAGGGGCCGGCTGTAGCGTCCTTTCTGTCCCCTCTTGCTCCCAGTCCTGCCCACAGCGTTCCTTTCCTCCTTTAGGCAGATGGTTGTATCCTACTTCACAGCGACCACTGCAGCCTTGGCTACTGCCCTGGGGCTTAACATGTACACCAAGGTATGCCAAGGGCTGCCACCAGGGGGCGGCAAAATCCTGGGGAAAATATCTTGAGTGGGTATACTACAAATGAGACAGAGCTGGGGCTGGAGGGTGGGTGTTGTTGGGAGAGGGTCTGGGGTCCTTGCCTCATCGTGGAGAAAAGGAATATCTGGGGCTTGATTTCTCTTCGCTGTTTCTTTGTGACCTGTGGGGCTTATAGAGCCTCAAACCTCCTTCCTTCCTTCTAACATAGGCTAACATCTCCCACTGTCCCCACAGAAAGCCCCACCTTTGGTAGCTCGATGGGTACCCTTTGCTGCGGTTGCTGCTGCTAATTGTGTGAACATCCCTATGATGAGACAACAGTGAGTAGGATTTCCCACCTGCTTCTTTTCTTAATCCTCCTCAAACGATCCTGGATATAGTTTCTATTTATATGTTATATTCCCCCAGTGGTATAAAAGCTCCTTGAGAGGAAGGACTAATTTCTGTTTTGTTTTTGTATTCCCAAGACCAATTTTCGTTGGATTGGATTGGTGGACAAAAGGAAGGGAATTAACCTTGTGAAAAAAAAGGGAGTTTGAATGTGATAGTTCCCCTTATTTTCTGTGCATGTTTCCTGCATGGCAGTGTACAGATCAAAACAAAATTTAAGAAAGGATATTAATGGATAAAACAGAACAAACAGCATCTGAGAAATTAGAGGAATTTTTACTGGGCACCTGAATTGAGCATATTCATATCATTTGGGTTGTAGTTTGGTTCCAAGTTTTCTGGCAGCTGAATTAAAGAAAGGCCACGAGTTTATGCAGTTTTGACTGTCAATCTATGTCTAGGGAGCTCATCCATGGCATCACTGTGACTGACAGGAATTCTCAGGAGTTGGGTCGATCACGGGTGAGCTGGAAGCATCTGTATGGTTTGAGATGAATTGGGAGGGAGGGAAGAGGTTGGAATTCCATCCACACCCTGGGCATATCCTGATTCTTGAATTTGGGAAATTATTTATACCCCATTTTCTGCTTCTCTTTTCTTCTGTTTTTTTCTTTGCTTATGACTTAACCCATTTAAACTCTCTCCTCTCCTGCTTGGCCATCCATAGAGTCTTTTATGGGGGGATAGCTGGCCTTTGGGTAGTATTAGATTTAGTTGTGGGCAGTAGATAGAATGTCAGATGTGGAGTCAGGAAGACTCATCTTCCTGAGTTTCAAGTCTGGTCTTAGACACTTACTAGCTGTGTGACCTTGGGCAGGTTGCTTAATGTTGTTTGCCTCAATTCTTCATCTGTAAAGTGAGCTGGGGAAGAAAATGGCAAACTACTAAAATATCTTTGCCAATAAAACCCCAAACAGGGTCACCAAGAGTTTCATGTGACTGAAAAAAGATTGACTTGAACAACCACCACAAATACATAGAGGTGATCTTTTAGAAAAACTATCCCATATATCAGGGCTATTGGACTGGTACTTGATCTACGTGTGTATGTGGAATGGGCAATGATCTAGGATCTCTGACAACTTCTCCCCTCTATTCTTTTTTTAGAAAGCTGCAGCCATTGGCATCTCCCAGGTGGTCATTTCCCGAATTACGATGGCAGCTCCTGGGATGAGTAAGAATTTAAGAGCCACTCCTCCCCTAGGAGAAACTCCCTGGAGGGTGGAGAACTGAGACAGGGGCTTTGATGGGACCTGAGGTTTACATTGTTATCTTGGTTTTCCTGGGTTCTTAGGAAATAGGCACCTTTTTTGCAGTGGAAATTGACACTGGTTAGATTGTTGAAGGTTCTTAAAATATTCTTCCAATCCTTCTCATATAGAACTTTGCCCTGTTACTGTTTTTTCCCCATATGGCCTGGGCTTGGGGGTAGGGGTGAGGAATGTGACAAAGTCAAACTACATCTCTTCTACATCCTTGACACCACCAAGAAAGGAGGCAAAGGAATAGTTAGTTCAATAGTTTGATTTCAGAAGAAAATTTGTGGAAGATTTAAGTGCCCTTCTTGACTTTTTGTCACTTACTTCTCTTCCCTCTCTAGTCTTGCTGCCAATTCTCATGGAAAGGCTGGAGAAGTTGGCTTTTATGAAGGTGAGTGATTTGCAAGATCATGGATTTAAAGCTAGAAGGAACTTTAGCGGCCATGAAGTCCAACTACTTTATTTTACAGATAAGGAAAAAGGTTGAAAGAGTTAGTTGTTAAGAACCATGTCTCAGTGAAGAGTCAGGTCAATTCTCAGAGAGCTTCCACAGCTGTGAATCATAACACTTGAAGGAGTTGCAAAGCAGCCTTTATTGACACAGACGTTCCTCTGGATTGGGAATGAAATAAACTGGAGGCAAGAGGGAAGAGGAGAGAGGTCAGAGAACGAAACTGCCTCTCATTCTCCTTGTATCATCATCTTCTCACATGAAGAGATCCATTCTACAGGTCTGAGTTAGACCTTCAGCAGCCACCGGCAGGTGGCTCCTGTATCACAACAGTTAGTTAATAAGTGACTGAGGTAGAATTCAAATACGGGTCTTCCTAACTCCATTCTCCACCTCTCCACCTCATTGTTACTTTTTTCTCTACCTTCCCCTACCCATTATCCCAAACAAGTCTAGGAATTCATCACTCTTCTAATTCTTCCCTCCTACCATCACTTAATCGCTCTTCTCTTCAACAGTATGTCCTAGGGCACTGCTCAAGGTAGACAGATCTGTATAACTCTTCCCTTGGTATGTTTCCAGTCCTATAAGAATGCAGGGGTCAAGAGTCTTCCTTTACTTCTGCTTCCCTATAGAGTTCTGCCCCTCCATCTCTGCAAGAAAAATGATAACTGGGTCTCTTTGCTGATAGTCAAAGAATATCCATTCATCTATTTGTCTTGTTTTTCTTTCAGAAAATTCAGTTCCTGCATGCCCCATTGCAGGTGATGCTGGCAGGGGGCTTGTGAGTATTACTTTCTCTGGCTTATATTTTCAGGCATCCTGGGAGGGACACTCAATTCACATTACAAACAAGTGTCTGTGTTGCCGAGTTGTGCAACATGCCCTCATTTAATCTTTTTTGGAAAGCAAATGGTGACAGAGGTGACTTCAAGGGTAAAGGGAGCAATAGTTACCACCTGGAAAGGTCTCTCTGGACTGTCTGTAGAAGTAAGTGCCAACTATTAACTATCACAATGCCCTTTAGTTCCATGGGCTTCCATAAAATTTTGCCCTGAGTAGAGCTGGGTAGAGGTGGTTGTCAGTGATCTGGTCTTGGTTCAGCCAGAACAATATTGAGGTAGTTGAGCCTTGTATGGCAAATTAAATCCACAAGTCCTTTCTTTCCTATTTCCTCTCACCCAAATCTAGGGGCTCAAGGAGTGTGAAGAACTCCAAATTCTAGAAATCAAAGCATCATTGTGGGTTCACATGTATTCACCATTACAATTAGACAATGGAGACCTAGGTGAGCCCTTTTAAGGGCTGTTTCCTAGTATCTCTAATAGGCATGGGCCCAATGTTATATTTCCTTGCTTGTCCTCTCATTTTTTATAATATACTCATGCCCTTTAGGAACTTGAAAGTGTAATTTCATTTGGGAGTCAGTGTAGATACTTGGGCACTGGAGTGGAAAGAGAGGGAAAGAGATTTTGATATAATTAGGCTCTTGTGAGCCAGAGTTGGGGGTAACTGTAAATTTTTTCCTCTTCCAGCCTCGTCTTCATGGTACCTGTGGCCTGTGCCATCTTTCCACAGAGATGGTAATTCTTCCTTTTCCCCTTTGTTTTAGTGACTAGACTTTTCTCCATTCTTGCTTAATGGCTTGGGGTGGGAGAGGAAATCATAGGCACATAGATTTAGAGTTGGAAAGAGCCCCGAGGGTCACTAGAAGACTGGGCCTTAGAAAAGGAAGATGACAGACAGGTTATGCAGGTCCTAAATAGCAGAGCTGGGCTTTCTCAAGTTCTTTGACAAAGTTTTTCAGATCCCATACTTTTGCCACTGCACCACAAGGCCACATGCATTACTTATGACCAGAGGGCCCTTCAGACAGGGTTATAAGCTTAAAATTCTCTCTTTTATATTGTGTGATTGATAAAAGAGACAATTCTTGACTTTAGGGAGGATAATTATTTCTTGGTCCAGGGGCTGCTTAGGTACTGTTCATAGCCATGGGACCAGATGATAAAAGGCAGCTCTTGTCAGTATACAGCCACCAGTCACTTTAGTTTGAACTGGGCTTTGGAACTAAATAAGGTGGATGATATCATATTTGCAACTGAATAATTACTGGACAGGATGATTCTTCAAAAGTTGTTCTTTGTCCAGTTAGCACAGTCTCTATCCAGTCCCCTTCCCCAGCCCTGGAGTGCTTTGTTTCATACCTGAATTATTAAAAGCGTCCTTCTCGCTTCCTTTCTCAGTGAGATGGCAGTCTCACGCCTGGAACCCGAACTCCGAGATTCCCTCAAAGCTAAGCATGGAGACCTCATCTCTTTCGTCTACTTCAACAAAGGACTCTGAAGTTCCACCTCTTCATCTCTTGGCTTCCCCTGGACCTCAGAATTTCCTTACTCCCTTCTCACTTCCCAACATAGTTTAAAAGCTAGGCTGAATTGGGGGGTGGGGTGGATTAGATGCTATCTATGCTCAAGCCCTGCTGCTCTTCCCAGCAGGCTGCTGCCAGAGAAAGAGGGTGAAATAGTGAGGGGACAGATGCTCAAACTGAGTGACCAACTTTGAGGGCTCTGTTCCTCCAGATCCCTCCCCAGTTTTCATTCCTGTCACTCAGGCACACCATCAGCCTTTATACCCAGGAGCTCTAGTCCATAGTGGAGAAAGAATCTTCTGAGATCTGGTAAAGGAGATTAAGGGAGTTCCCTGAGGCTATTTTCAAGATAATGGGGGCTGGTACTTTAGAATTCCTGATCACAGTCTGATCAAAGACATTTACTTGACTAACCTGGGCAGTGAAGAAATCTCCAGACTAATCCTTTCTAGTTCTAACCTCAGAAAACTTGGGACCT
This sequence comes from Sarcophilus harrisii, assembly GCF_902635505.1. Taxonomy (NCBI): domain Eukaryota; kingdom Metazoa; phylum Chordata; class Mammalia; order Dasyuromorphia; family Dasyuridae; genus Sarcophilus; species Sarcophilus harrisii. The sequence continues at coordinate 558,802,684 of NC_045427.1, forward strand.
TTTCCCCACCTCTGACCCTTAATAGCTGGATGACCCTAAAAGAGTCATTTAACTAATGGTGTCAGTTTAATGAAGTTAATAATAAAGTATCTACCTCACAGGATTGTGAGGATCAAATGAGAGAAGATTTATCAAAGTGCTTAGAAAGTCTTAAAGCATTTTATAAATGTCAGATTAGTATTACTCTTTTTATTCCTATTATGGTGGCCACTTTGTCTTAAATCTGTAGGGATTGGTTTGACAAAATCCCTTGCAGATCTCTGATTGCCAAATCCTTGCTTGCTGAAATCCCCCAGGGATGCAGATGTTGAGGTTAGGTTTCCCATGTCCAGGGGTGCCTGAGGCCAGTGGTCAATAGACAGGCTGATTGTTTAGACCTTAACTATGAACAATCTCTTGGGCATTTTTATTGCTATTTGAGGTGGAAACTCATCTGATTATTATTATTTTTTAAAATAAAACTTATTGGCTGTGAATGAAAGTTCTTCCCCAAAACCAGTCTATTTGGGTAGGTCTCAACTGAAACTTCTGGGCAGAAATGCATTGATGTGACATTCTAAGTCCTATCCCTCCCTGGCTTCTGCTAAGAAAATGGTGCTGAGTAGGAGGGGGAAGAATGATTTTGATACAAACAACAACAACAAAAACCCTTCACTGAAGTGCTAGCCCTCATTCAGCCTCTACTGTCCTAAAGTCCCCACAAAGACCAAACTGCCTTGTGTGGTTTGGGGGAGAGGGGGGTCATTTCTTAGTCCTGGGGCTGATACAGACAAGAATTTTTTCAAATTTTCTCCCTCTTGAGAGGATTTTACTGTGAACTGAATAAATCTTTTAAAAAGTTAATTAAAAAAATTCTTGAATTAAAGGTTTAAGCATTTCTTTTAAAAGGCGATCCAGTTATATCTCTTCTTAGCATATTTTGATTCTCTCAGGGTGGTGTAGAAATATGCCTAAAGCCCAGAGCCTTGGCATCTGGCATCATTAAAAAGAGGAAAGGGGAAAAACCTTGATTGGATTCTTGGATGCTTTCACTTTTTCCCCTTTCTCCCTCCCTCCCCCCCCACCCCCAATTACAGTTAATCTATAGTTACAGTTACAGATAATGATATCTATCTCCTGGTTTACGTGGCATTACGAACAGTCATTTTCATTCTCATTCTCAAAAATCCAACCTCTCAAATTAGAAGAATTTCGCATAAGCTTCCTTTTGTCCCTTTTGACATGGGGGTGTCAATTTTCAGTTTTCACAGGATCTTCAAAGTTATGTTCTCATTTATTTTTCATTACAGCCTCGTTCAGTAACTGAGGCAGGCGTTCCCTTTATACAGAAAAAGAAACTGAGTCTCAGAAACATCATTTGCTTAATTAAGCTCGTCCAATAATTGGAAGATCTGATACTTCATAAAATTCACCCAACATCTGATATATGCATCGTTTCATTTGATCCTTAAAATGACACTGTAAGGTAGTTGCTATCCAGACTTTTATGGATAAGAAAACTTGATTAAAGCAGCGAAATGACTTATTTAAAAAATAAAAACAAAACCAAAAATCTACCAAAAGTGACAAAGCCTGGGGTTTGAGCCCAGCTTTTCTAAATAGTATTGTATGGTGCACCAGGAAGCTTCCCCCAGAAAAATTCTGGCAAAACCTCTTAAACTGTTTTTATGCTTGTCCTGTCCTGTCCTCTCCCAGATTCTCTGGATAAGACTTCCTTCCAAGAGACCTCTGGGAGCTGGGGGAGGGGGAAAGTGGGATCCCTGCCAAATCCAATTAATGCAAACTGTTGGCCAAACCAGACTGCCGGGCTAAATTGGCTATTTATTTTCTGTCTCCCTAATGATGTTTACGGCTAGTCCTTTGTGCGGAGGACTAATTAGCCCCGCCAGGACAGAAGAGGGTCTCCCTGTTGTGAAATGAGCCAGGCCCCAGCTTGCTGGGCCCTGCTCCCAGAGGGCACGGTTTGTGGGGCTGCTGAGTTCGTTTCTGAGGAACTCCAAGTGGGAGAAGCACGCTGGGTGCTTTTTCCGCTTGGGGGAGAGCAGGGTATTCTTGTGTTTGGAAATTCCCGAGCCTGGGGCAAGCCTTGATGGTTCCTGGCGAGGGGGGCCGTTTCTTCCGCGTTGGGCACAACTTTTGGGGAAAGATGGGGTTGGATTTGTTGCATACGGGGCTTTTAAGAAAGAGCTCCCCCAACAATCCGACCAGCCCCACCCCCATCTGGGAGTCAATATCCCAGACCTGGGTCTTCAATTAGAAAGTAGGGAGGTGACATATTATGGAAGGGAATCAAATGACAAAGGTTGAATTGGGTGATTTCTGAGATCTTTCAACCTAGATCCCAGGAGGAGAGGGGGCTGACTCCCTTCATGTTTGAGGGTGCCTTGAAGTGGCAAACTCCACAGGACCCTTAGGTTCAGTACTGGCTCTGCCATTTTAAACGACTGTGAGACCTGAGGCAAGTCGCTTCCATTTTTCACGGCTTTGTTTTGTTTGGTTGGTAAGATGAAGGGAAATGTAAAGTTACTTTAAATTAAAAAAATTTTTTTTGAGTCTCATGTAATGGGGGGTGGGGTGGGGAAGGATTCAGTCATTTCCGCCACACCCAATAGGGCTGCCGATTACAATGGCCCTGCCTCTTCCGGACTTCTTCCGCCACCCTCTGGGGATGGGAGAGGCCTTTCCATCGTTCCTGTCGCGTTCAACGCAGCCCGGCTTGCCTCTACTTTTCGTTGGCCGATCGTCTTCAGATGGTTGTGCTAATAGGTGGTCCCGCTTTGATGGACAGGCGTGAGAATCAATGATGGAAGAGCAAGGGACCTGAGCTGAAGGTTGGAATGGCTAAGCGGCCCCCGTGCCTGGGAGAACCCTGGCCTGGGGGCGGTACTTTCTGTAAAGCGGGGCGGAGCCGGAAGTTGGGGCGGGGGGATGAGAACGAAACAGGAAGAGGAGCAGGGAAGAAGGAAGAAGGGGGAAGAGGAGGAGGAGAGGGAGGAGGAAGAGGAGGAGGGAGGCTGTGGCGGCAGTGGAGGAGCAGGAGCCGGAGCCGGAGCCGGAGGGTGATGGAGAGGAGAAGGTTCCTGGGCGGCATGGCGCTCCTGCTCCTCCAGGCACTGCCCACCCCCCTGGCAGCCAGGGCCGAACCCCCCCAGGTAAGAGGAAGAGGGTCTAGGGGGAGGGGGCTGTAGTACCCGAGGGGGAGAGCGGAGATGGGCGCCGCGGTGAGGGAGGAAAGGCGTCCGGAGAGGGGGCTATGGGTGCTTGGTAGGGCAGTAGGAGGAGCGTCCTGAGGGGGTGCTCCAGGACCAGGAGAGGAGGCGCAAAGGGGTCCGGAGGGTGGGCGCCGACGGCCTGGGCAGGCCCTGAAGAAGCTGTGGCTGTAGGGGCAGGGCCAGATTCCGGGAAGGGGCCCTGCTGCCGGTGGGGGGGGACAGGAAAGCCAAGCTTTCGGGGAGGGGCTCCTGGCGCCACAGATTTGAGAAGGAAACTCCTCTTCAGAAGTCGCCTAAGTCACTCCCCCCGTCCCCGTATCCCTATTTTGCAGATGAGGGACTGAGGCCTAAAGAGATGAAGTGACTCGGCCAAGGTCACCACTCTGGTAGTAAAGGCCACTGCCAGGATCTGAACCAGGTTCTTCTGACTCCAAATCCAGTACTCCCCGTGCTCCTCCCGAGAGATCCTACCCAAGGATGCGCTAGCACATTGGTGCTCTGTTAAGTGCAAGGGGGTCCCCGAAGGCGATAACCGCTATTCTGTGAGGGGCCGTTGAGCCACTTGGAGGGAAGGCAGATCGGGCCCTTTAGGTGGCAGGAACCATGGGTGGCAACTTTGGGTCATGGAAAAGCTCTTGTTGCATTTCCATTTGGCGGACAGCTCTCCGGGCAGGGTTGGCTGGTGCTGCGGGGCTTTGGGGGGGAGAGGGAAGTGCTAGTAAGTGGGGTGCCCTGGCTTTTCTTGCTGGGTGGTTTCTTTGCTTTCCCAGCAGAGAAGCTGTTGGTTCCGATTTCAGCCAGGGATGGCATTGCGAAACTGATGGGAGGGGTGATGCTGGTGCCAGCTTGGGTGGGGAGCAACAGGGGGAGTCGTACTTTCTTTGCTTCACATTTGTTACCCTGCGAGCTAGGCAGCTTTCCTCACTTTCTCTTCTCTTGTCGTTCATTTTTGGAAACATACACAAGGAGCATTACAAAGGCAAACCTTAATTTAACTCGTCTGTGAAGTGTCACGGTCAGGATTAGGAGATTTCCAGTAAAAAATACCAATTCTTTGTTTACTTCTTGTTACATTCAAACACATCTTTGCTTGGACTGGGCTCTTCCTTTTTTCTTCCTGCTCCTCATTTTCTGTCTTATGTATCTATCTCCTATAGTGCAGATCATAATGCTCTCCATTAAGTAGGTCATTAATAAGGGTCTGAAACATTGAATGGACAAAAAGATCAGAAAAACCAACTTTTTAAAAATTTTGAGCCCCTCAGTTCAAAGTTGATTTTTGTCTAGTTTACACTTAGATTGCCTCTATTATTGCTTGGTTGTTTCTATTCTGGACCATCAATAGAAATGTCATACCCTACTTCATCTAGAAAAGTTAAATCTTAATTCATTTCAGGGATAGGGAGGAGTGAGAGAATTTTGGGGTCCATGAGAGAATTAAGGTTCGGGCTCTAATGATTGGAATTGCTCTGCCTATGCTGATACAAAAGAATCAATAATTTTGCTTTTACGTTGTAATTTGATTTTCTGAAAATTTCTAAAATTTAGTTCCTAATAATTTAATACATTAGTTAAAGATTTTAGAGAATTGATTTGGGGATGACTCTGAGTCTCTACCACCCTCTCAGGTCTTACTACTTACTAGTTGTCTTCTCTAGGTAGTGTCTTGCTGGGGGAGGGAGGTAATTAATAGTGGAAGGTAGTAGGTTCTGTACTTTTTAGCTGTACTTTAAGATGGAGTAGAGCACCTAATCATGACATTATGGACTAAGTATCCAGAACATTAATCTCATCTATCTGCATCTTGATTTTGGTGACTCTAGGCAGCTTGTTCCTATCATGTTCTTGACAATTTCAGTACTTGTTTTGAGGATAACCTAACCCTTGTACTTTGTTTCAAATGGTTGGATTTTGGTTTCTGTCCAGTAATTTTTATGTATCTTCAGTTCTATCCTAGAAGAGATTGAGTTTGTATAATGGGTAATCTCTTAATTTCCCTGTCTTTCCATCCAAGTCCATTTTTGTATATGTGTCACTGAAACCCCACAGATCAGTGTGTGTATATATCTCCAAGACTTGTGTTTTTAGTTGTAACCTTTGGAATGAAAAGTGCCCAATAATTATTAACTGAATACATCACAGTCTGGTTGATTTTGAATGCTGAGATATTTTTTGTTTGTTTGGTTTTATTTGTTTGTTTGTTTGTTTTTAAAGAAACCAATAAACTAGGGAAAAAAATGCCTCAAAGATCATTTTAGCAGAGACAAATTTCAGGTACTCTTTGTCCTCATTTTAACAAGTGACCTCCAGCTGACTGTCCAAGTTGAGGACTGGTTGTACTACTGGTTGCATCATTGTTAAATGGTAGGGGCATCTCATTGCCTCTTGTCTTATGTGTTGTCAGCTATAATCCTTATTTGCAAATTCTATATCAGAAACATGAGCAGTATTAGGAAACATGTTTTCTCATTATCAGCTCTGCACTAGAACAATTATTTTCTCTGTTCCATCCTCAGAGAAATTGTTCATTTTATAACACAACCTGTCTGGTTGCGTGTGGTTATAGGCCCAGCTTTCTCAAGAGTTGCGTGGTTCAAATGCCTGATTTCTTTAAATTATAAAGAATAAGTAGTTGGCTTTTCTCTTTGGCATTTTGTCTTCACTAGCTCAATTGCTGTTAGGATGATTCTAGTTTTTATTTTCCTTTCCTTTAGAATTGTGTACTTAACTTCTCTGATGTAAATTAAAGAGGGTTTAGTAGTATTTCCCATCGGTTCAGAGTAGTGACCTAATAAGTATCTGAGACCTCATTTCTGGAGTAGCTTTCCCTCTGTCAAATCAGACCTTTGATTTGATTGAGTGATGAAAGCATTTCCTATGTTTTCTTCTCTCCTGCCTCACAGCAGTCTGTGCTTGTTTGTTTTGCAGTTCCTAAATAGTGATTCCATTTCTGTTTTTGTGTATTGTGTTGTCACTTGGATAGTTCTTCCCCTTTGGTATGATCTTTCAAAGAACTGATTCTATTCCATTCTCTTTACTCTTACTACATTCCATTTACCAGAATTAATGGTAATCTAAAATCATCACCTTGTATTTGCATGAACCTTTCCATACAGAGCCCAAGAAAAAGAGCCAGCTGGCTCATTTGCGTTTACAATATTCCTGGGTGGTAGACTGGTAGCATCTCCAATTCTCGGCTCAGAAAAACTGACATCTGAGACAGTGAAAATAACTTAATTCGCTTGATTCAATTCTGTTTTGTAGTTTAGAGGCCAAGTTTTTCTTTAATATTTGTCAATTTAGTAATGGGGCTTGGTGGTACTTCCTGAATTCTTCGTTCTAGTTCAAAGAAAGAACTTTTTAATATTCTGTCTTTAATGATTTCTGACATCTTGATTTTCTCCCTATCTCTTATTTTTGGACAGACAAATCACTGTGATCAACAGGTTTCCTGTGTTTTTAATTATCTTAATTTTTTAAAATGTTTTTGATTATCTTAAATTTAGTTTGATCTTGGATTTGGTGATGTTTGCCACCAGTCAACTTTTTTGTCAGCTAACAACGAACATTTTAGTTCTAAACAAAGCCCACTTTTAATATGTAATTTGATTTGCAAGTTCTTTTTCATTTTCTCCTTTCTAAGTGAATTTTGTCTACTCTTTCTTTTATGTCCTCATTTCCAGAATTGATATTTTTTTTCTTGTTCTTTTTTTTTCTTTGCTGAGGCAATTGAGGTTAAGTGACTTGCTTAAGGTCACACAGACAGGAAGTGTTAAGTATCTGAGACCAGATTTGAACTTAGGTCCTCCTGACTTCCGGGCTGATGCTCTATCCATTGCACCACCAAGCTGCCCCTTTTTTCTTTATTAATATAGGGGGAAAAGTTTTTCTCTTTCCTGTTGCCTTACCTTGGTAAGCCTAATGGCTAATGATTCTGTGATGCTAGTATTATATTACCTAAAGAATGATGTAATTATTTTTTTCCTTCACTGCCATGAATAAATCTCAGCTTTTACATACAAAGTTCAAAGACACTTTTGGATGTTTTCAGATTTTCCAACTCCAGAGATTACTTACTGGCTTCTCCTGCATCGGGGTGACCTTGAAGTGCCAGTTTGGGGATTAGCTACTTTTAGCAGACAACCTTCATTTCCCATACTCTAGAAGTAGGTGTTCTTCAACAATTGTAAGCATGTAGTGTTGATTATTTTCTGAAGATTCTTACATCTTCTCAGGCCCTTCTCCATGCTTCTTAAAGGTTTCCAGGAAGTACTTTCTAAGTTTCTCACCTTTCCACACTTTTCCTGGACCAGATTATTATGCTATGTGGAGTCATTCTTGAGTCTTTTAAGTCACCATTTGTGGGTACCACTTGAGTCATTGATTTCATTGTACCTCCTTCTCCTAATATTTCCCTGTCTCCTGCAAGTACCAGGGGAAGTAAAAAACTGACTTGTAAAGGATGGTGAATGAAAAGTTGGGTTCTAGTCACATTGCCAAAACTGAGGTCTTTTCACTGTGGCCATCTTCAGTATTTCCACTAGGTGGAGCATAGACTGGCCCTAAACATTGTGAACAGGTTTAAGAGATATGGAAGTAACAAAGACATATAGATACACATACAACTTTGGAATATAAGACATGTTATGAATGTTAAATTGGCTTTGGGAAACTCCTAGATATTTTTAAAATTTTATGACCTTGTTTTCTCTTGGTTCTCCTCACTCCCAGGAGAAGGTAAGGACTTTGCTCATTTTTTTTGTGTTTGTTTTCACTGCTTGGCATTCAGGCAAGATAGTAAGCTCTTTACAGATGTTTTTTTTTTTACTTATTTTTTCTTCCTCCCTGATTGACTTATCAGTCTTGTAGGATTTATATCCTTATCCATGTCCTATCCTTTAAACATGAATGTACCCCAAAGCTTTGTTTTGGGACTCCTATCTCTACATTATTTCTTGATAATCTCATCTTCAGGTTTCAGCTGTCATCTCTGCAGGTGACTCCCAGATCTGCCCTCACTTTTCTCCTGAACTTCAAACCCAAGTTGTAGGTGGCCTTCTTGACATCTCCTCCTAGTTGCCTCTAGTTCTTCCTCTTAAATGTTCGTCTTTGTCTAGGGCACTATTCCTTTCAGTGCATCCAGGTTTACAAGAAACATAGTGAATCTTCCCTCTCTCATACTACTCATCCCAAACCTGCGTAGCCAATTAATTGCCAAGTCTTATCCATCTTATCTCTACAACCCATTTGTCTTTTTCCCACTACCACGCTCATCACTTTAGTTAAGTGTCTTATCCTTACTTGCTTAGATTATTGTAGTAATCTTCTAATTGGTTTTCCTTCTGGTCCCACACTTTGAATCTGTCTTCCATACAGCTAGCAGATTGTTGATCCTCAGTAGCTAAAATGACACCAAACACCTGTTCAAGGAACTTCAGTGACTTCCTGTTATTTCAAGATTAAAAAGCAAATTCTACTGTTTGGCATTTTTAAAACTTCACAGTCTGGCCCCAACCTCTCTTTCTTAGACTGATTTTACATTATTGTATCTAATGTAGTTTACATTTCAGCCCAGCTAACCTACTTGATGCTCCCTGTGTATGACATTCAATCTCCAGTCTCCTTTGTTATGTTTGTCCCCTATGAAATGGTCTCCCTGCTTCTGTCTTCTGACAAAAATTAAGGATTCCTAGCTCAGTTCCAAGTTCCACTTCCTGCAAAGAGGCCTTCCCTATTTTCTTCCATTGTTTCTCCTTCTTTGAAATGACTTTGGCTTTATTTTGTATTTGTTTATCTGTGTATTTGTTGTTTTCCTCCAGTAGAATGAAAGGTACTTAAATGCAGAAAAGACTTTATGTATTTCTGATATAGCACAATGCCTGGCACCTAATGGATGCTTGATAAGTAAGCAATGAACTTACTTTTCAGTAACATAATCTAGCTTTGATTTAATCTGATTTTGATTTTTCTCTTTCCATAATTTATTTTGTGGAAAACTTGGTTGTCTTTTGGTACAGTTTGGTGACATTGTCGGTCTCCCAACAGGTGTTGATTCAAGATATCAGGTGTTTGTTTTTGGAAGTAGATAAAAATAAAAATTTAGAATATTATAAGGATATTTGTGGTTTTGGAAGCATAGCTTCTAGAATGAGGAGTTATGTTGGTTTTCATCTTTAACTATTAAACATCATAAATCTTATGTCGTAATTTTATTCATTATGAATTTTCCCAGATCAGCAGTATGTTTAGTATATCAGCAGCTAATCTGGTATAAAAAATATTCATGGTTTTCACAGTACTGTTTTTCATTCAGTTTTCTTATCTATTCCCCTTATTTAAGATTCCACTTACCATTTCTACTCTAATTGAAAAAAAAAAAAAGGAAGACCTATTTTGTGAGGTTTAAATATTATTTTCTTTATTAGTGGTCCAGTTGGGAGAAGAATTGCATGATTTGTTTTCCCTAATGAGAAGTTGAAGAGAAATATAGCATCATATAGAATTTGCTTACAGAGGCAAATATGAAATCCATCTTGGCACTTCCTCTTTTTTTTTTTTTTTTTTTTTTTTTTTTTAATTAAACTCTTCAGCCTTTTGATTTCAGACTTAGAAGTTTTTTTTTTTTTTTTTTTTTTTTTTTTAACTACACCTGGCTAGGCTGGATAAGGTTGTAGACAGATTCTTGTGTGAAAATCAGTGCAAGGAACAACATGACTTTCTCATTGTTTGCTTTTCTTGAGTCTTATTGCTGCTTCTGTTGTATATGTTTCTTAATCTTCTGATTATATTTCAGATTGAAAGTTTTGTCTCTAAAATTTTGTCTTGATATCCCCATGTTCAGTTTAGAGGGGAAAAAAATCTGTTGCTTCAAAGCCAGCTTAACTTCCAATTATGAATGGAAGGGCACTGTCTTTGCCACTTCATCTGAAAGTCTTTTTATTCTCCTAAGAGAAGTAGGGCCAATTTAGGTCAGATGGGGTTTGGGCAAAGTCTCAGAGAGGAGCAGGACTAATGATGGTTATACAAATAAAGACATTTAGACTTTAAGAAAGGTGGCTTGCTCTTCTGCTACTTAAGTTAAGCCTAAAGTCTATTTATCGGTGGAAGTTTGGAGTGCTATTCTGGGGTCCCCCAGGCTAGAAAGTATGCTAATGACTTTCTCTACTATATGTGATTATATCCTTTTCTGCTAGCATTTTCTAATGTTTCCACTCATGCTGTACTAAAGAGTGATTGGGTAGGTAGATTTGTGAAGCATCAATTTGGGATGTAACCTGTAGTTCTATAAATTAATATTAATCTTAACAGAGTCATTGTAATAACTCTCAGAAGTGAAACGCATTTCAGAAGTTATTTCATCCATCCCATACTTGAACAGGAATTCCTTTTTTGGAATTCCCATGCATGTAGTCACCTATCATATGGTTGAAGACATTCATTGTTAGGGAATTCAGGTTAAGTTGAGACAAAATTCTGTAATGTATATATAGATTATTTTGGAAAAGATTTTTATTTTTGGCAATTAGATCTGATAAATTATTAAACTCCTTAAGTTATTAAATAAAAATTCCATTGTAAGACTCTCAAAATTACCTAGTAACTAGTGTTCCCTGAACTTTTCTTATTTTAAAATAAGTATAGAAGACATAGATTTGTTTATTTATGAGTGCTTTGAACATAATATGTGCTTAATAAAAGCTTACAGATTGATCATTATCCTTAAATTTCCTTTGCATTTAGTATATATTTTTGCTTAGTTCCTCTCCTTACCCGCCGCCCCCCCCCCCCTTTTTTTTTTTTTTAAATAATCAGTGACTGGAAGGATTAATGTATATTCTTCCTTATCTATTACGGAGACCATTTACTGCTTTTGGTGAGGGAGAAGAGAGGGAAGGGGTAGGATGAGTATGTGAAGAGCAACCAAAACCAAAACCTGCTCTTATCAAGGGTTGAAAGAATGTTTCAATTAGATGTGGAAAAAAGCAGGGCTTGATTGGCCCCTCTTCCTCATGTCAGGCATCCGGATAATTTAAGCCTTTTAGTATACCCTTGGATGACTTATGCCTGACCTAAAAGGTGTTTTGGAATGTCAAAACAGTTGTAATTCAAAGGCTTGAACTGCTGAGACAGCTTCAGGAAATAGTCTTCACAGAATGAATGGAAAACTCAGAATTACATTCTAGTTTAAAGGAAAGTTTACCAAGGTAATACCTTGGAATGAGCTCTGAATTACAAGTTAGCTTTAGGGTGTAGTTAGGTTTGGCTTTGTCACTTACTGACTGTGTAACCTACCAGTTCACCTGACTTCCCAGAGATTCTGTGCTTTCATCTATAAAACTGGAATAATGGTGCTTGCCTTGTCTATCCTCAGGGTTGATTTGAGGATCAAATGAGATAATGGATATAAGAAGTGCTTTGAAAATCAATATGCTATACAAATAGTCATAATTATTATTAAACTTTCTCCTCAAAAGTCCTCCAGTGGCTCATTGTGGGGTAGGGATGATCCTAAGTTCTGAAACACTGTGCCAAAGAATTGCAAGCCTAGCCAGTTCTAACTTGAAACGGTTCCAAGGACAAGCCTAGTAACAGTTTGTCAAAGGACCAATCCCTGTTTGGAGGGGCTCATCATTAGAAGACTGACAAACTGGGATCCTGAAGGGTTTCTTGGAAGCAGCAACTCTTGGAGATGATTAAGGTGTAAAGAAGGGAAATGATGCATCCTTCAAGTATTGAAATGTATAATGGCTTTCACTTCGCACCTTTTTTTACTCTCTGGAATAGCTTTGAAGTAGATAGGGCCTATATAGTTTCATTCTCTTGTGTCATCAGATCATATCTAAGCAAGATTTTTATTCTAAATAATCCTTAAAGGTTGATTATTAACCCTACTCCTCTCCTTCCCCCCCTCCCCCCATCCCTTTCCTGTTTAGAGCTATATAGAAAGATCAGGGTATATAAGAAAGAATTAGGAAACTGGAGTTAGGAAGGGGGTAATTAGGGGTGGGGGTTGGGGAATAGGGCAAGCTGACCTTATTATTTCTCATACTGGTGAGGATGGTTGGCTCTTAGTCTCAGTGATAACAAATAGTTTTTTCTTTGCTCTTCTACTTCCGTCGCGATCCAGACCCCATCTTGAGTAATTTATGGTGCTAGTTAGCTTTATATTGTTTATATACCTCTCTGTTGTGTAGGAATAGCTGGATGTGGGAAGATTAGTAGCCTGCAGATCCTATAGCCGGTGGCACTGTTTGGAACCATTGTGATAGTCTCTGTTAGCTAGGCTATGAGTTGCTCTGTGTCAGGAATGTCACTATAGATATTGCTGCCCATTGTCTTCTCTTGCCCCTCTTTTTTGCCAATAAGCCATATTGGATTGGGCCAGGCACAACTTTGGGCAGCCCCATCCACCTATTTTCCTGCTTATACGTACGTAAGTCTTTTCTGCCAACATAAAATTTATTTTAAATATATTTTGTTGGTATCTTTTGTTTTTATGTCACCTGACTTTCCTAATATGTCTTTCCCTTTTCTCTCCCAGAGAGACATTACTTATAACAAAGGAGGGAAAAAACTTGGTTCAATAAAACTAACCAACACATTGAAAAAGACATTATAGTCAGTCTGACATCCTCATGGTCTTCAACCACTGCAAATAAGGGGGAGAATGTGCCTTCCCATATTTCTTATTTGGGAACAAATTTGGGCAGTATTATTTTCCAGGCTTTATTTTTATTTTGTGGTTATTTTTTGTTCTATTTTGATGTTAATCCCTTTTCATTCATTTATATGGCCTAGTTCTGCTTTGGTTTGCATTAGGTCATATGAGAGTTCCTCACTTCTCTAGTTCAGTAATACTCCATTACTACATGTACCCTATCTTGTTTAGCCATTCTTTAAATCTTAAAAGTTTTTTCTACTTGTGAGCTGTTTTTGCCTGAGAGATTTTTACACAACTCTGGTTATGTAGGTATATAAAATAGGTATACAAATCAAAAATGTACTGATAACAAATCATGAAGAAATTTATTTAAAAACAATTTTTTTTTTGTATACATAATATTTTACCATTTGTTAAAATTGAAAGCAAATTGATACTGATGAGGTGGATGTGCTTATTTATTTTTACATAAAGAATTAAATCTTGGCAGAATATTGGATGTCTTTTACTGTTGCCAGATTTTTCACAACTCCCACATTCACTTACATGACCCCAAATGAGGTCATGACCTTTAAGAACTTTTGTTCTAAACAAAGGACTATTTACTTTTTTTTTCCAATTCTTTGCTACTACAAAAGGTGCTGTTCTAAAAATTTTGGTAGTCCCATCATTTTTGTCATTGTTCTCCTTGGAGTATATGTGTAGTAATGGACATATTCCTCAATGCATGGCTAAAGTAACTATAACTATTGTGGGTCTAAATTTCCTCAACTGTAAAATGAGGGTAATTATAAGTAGTTATAAGACTTACCTCTCAAAGTTGTGAGAATTGAAGAAAATAATATTTATAAAGCACTTAGCACAGTGTACTTAATAAAAGCTCTCTCTTTTATTTTTTTAAAGTCTCTGGGTTTAATGTATTGATATTTTAGTTATTTTCTTAGCATAATTCCAAATTGATTTCCAGAATAGTTGGGCCAGTAGACAGCTCCACCAACAGTATATTAGTAGGTGTTTTTTCCCCACAACCATTCCAACATTGATTATCCCCATTTTCATCATCTATATTAATTTGATGAATGTAAGGTGAAACCTAAAGAGTTGTACCTAAAGTTGTTTTGATTTGCATTTCTGTTATTAGTGATTTGTAGCAGTGTTTCATCTGATCATTAAGAGTTTTCATTTCTTTTTTGAGAACTGTTTATATTTTTTGACCATCAATTTTTGGTGAATGCCTTTTGGTCTTATTAGATGGCTATGTGTCTTGCTTTATCAGATGCCAGCATTTCCTCCCTAATATACCACTTCTCTTGTTTGTTTATTTTCTTCATGACAAAGATTTTCAATTTTTTAAAATCAAATTATGTATTTTATCTTATGATTACTTCTATTCTTTGTCAGCAATTTATCCCATTGTCACAGTATAAAAGATATTTCTTGTGGTTCTCTTATTTTTTTTAATCATATGACCTTTAATATTGAGGTTACATATTCATTTGAGTGTATTGTAGTTAAGTGGTCCATGGTGTTGGCTTACTTTTTATCATTCCCACTAGTACAAAGTTTAAATAAAAATGTATGGTGAAACAAGCTTTTATAATAATCTGGAGAACCAACTCTTCTTATTTGAGCTTCCTGTCTAAGTAGTAGTTGGCTTTGATTAATGTGTCTACTCCTTGATGAAACTTGTCTTTATCCTATTCTTATTCTAATTTTTGGCCTTTAGAGTTTTTCACCAGGAGACCCAAAATATGCCTATTGGAGATGGTCAGATCTTAAATCTTGCTGGTCCTTGGACGCATTATCTCTTTTAATTTGATTTGTATTATTTACATGGGAAGGAATATCAATCATATGTTTTCGGTATAAAAACAAGGCTGCCTTTGTTGAAACTAAAGTGGTAACTTTAGGGAACAACTCATTAATTATCTGTGATAGCTAACTCTCAGGGGCATCTTTTACAAGCTAGTATTGTCTCTGAGAATAGAAACAAAAACTGGTTGTCAGAGTTATAAATTTTTGTGGACCAATCAATTGTCAACGGCAGAAGGATTTTCAGTTCCATGGCATGTTAAAGTGGAAAGGAATCGAACAGAATGGGAGAGAGAACAAAGAAGTTGTCCTGTTTCAGTTTTTGTTCTCTGTTTCTCTTACTTTATTCAGGCTTTTGTGAGTATGCCATTGATGAGAGGCCTCACAAATTCTGCTTTTCTTTCCCTTCCTCCTTCCTTAAAAAGAGAAACAAAGCAATCTAACTTTATTATGTACGACATAAATGGGAAGAATGATGTGGCGAAACATCTCACAAAGTAGAGGAATTCTTTTATGTCCTTTTTCTCTTCTTAGATCTGTCCTATTCATGAGGAGTGTTCTTACTATGTGGCAGGAGAGGGAGGAAGCAGAACAGGTATTCTGTTAAGTTAAATATATAATGAGAGGTAGCATGGTAGAATAAGTAGAAAGTCAGGACAGCTTGGCTTCAGAGACTCTTCTTACACATACTTGTGGGTCCTTTGGTGAGGATTTTACCTCATGGTGACCTAGAGAATTCTTTTAGAACAAACAGGAGACTATCTGCATTGGTAGAGGGATTTCCCTCACAAGAAGTTCCTCATATCACTCAAATCACAAGTCATTCAGTTCCTCTAAAATTACATTGTATAAATGTGTGTGTGTATGCATATATGTAGCTATACATCATATACATAAGTTAGCCTTCTACTTACCTTGAAGGCTCTTTCTATTTTTCTGGTTTCCTTCTACCTTTTAAACCATATTTTTCAGCACTCCCTAGTGTCTTAGGGACGTCTGTTCTAGATAGACTGATCTTTCTTCATGGTTTTCCATGTATGCTTTGATTAATATCTTGTTTGCTTCCCACAGTATTTTCCCCAATGTTCAGCTTTTCCACAGTTGAGGCCCAGTTCAAGTTGTGCTATGATGTTTTCGCTGCTTGTTCTAACTCATGATATGTTCCTTCTTTGATTTCCTGTACTTAGGACTTTTATCCAAACTACTTATTTCATATTTAATTGTATTGCCTCAGAACCATCTGTATTTTATATGCATATAATTTCTTTCTCCAAATAAGTTGGAATCTACTTGAGAGGAGTATCTTTTTCTTTTTTAATAACATTTTATTGATGTCTGTTTTTAGGTTTTTTTTTTTTTTTATATATATCACCATAGTTTCCCCTAGTATTATTTCCCTTTGTTTTCCCAGAGAACAATTCCATATAACAGATAGAGAAAAAAATAATTATGATTGATCAATATATAGAAAAAGTCTAAAAATATGTGGAATGACATTTTTGAACCTCCCATTCCTGTACAGTGGCAGATCAGCTTCTTTATGTCTCATATAGGATTGAATTGAGGGCTGAATATATAATTTAATTTTAATGTTTCCTAGGTTTGTTTTTAAATGTTTCCTGGAAGAATTAAAGAAATGAATAACTCTATCTAACTAAACATAGGTGGGATACCCCCCTTCCCCAATCTGCTTTTACTTTGTTTTTTTTTTTTTTATTTTTCACTCTGTTATATGGCCATACAGAAAGTAATATCTCAGGAGAGGATTTTGACTAAGATTCCATCCCAGACTCTCCACCATTTCTCATTTTTTTGCCTGTGGAAGAGAAACTAATTGATGTGGAAGTAATGTTTCTTGGTGTACATTCATTCTTTTATGAAAAACTCTGTGATAGGAAAGTTATAGTAACCTGTCTTCATTTCTTCAGCAGAGCCAGTAGTGACATGACAGCAGTAGGTGTTTAGGGGTTTCTTTTGGAAGGGGAAGTATTCTGTGGCAAGTTACTTACCCTATACTGCCCTGCAAATGGGAGATGTTTGCTTGTTATTGCATCAGCAAGCCTGGCCCACATCTGTATTGGCTCAATCCCGGTACACGCATACTGCCAGTTTTTCTTAGTTTCTTGCAGCCAAGGAATTCTCAGCATCAACTGCCTTTCCAGTCACCAGAGCTAAGTTTTGCAAATCTAGTCTTCCTGGGATTAGAAGAATCCCTTTGGCATTCCCACAACATGATTACTTAAGAGTTTGTTGGTGCCCAAGTAAAGCTTAGTCTGCATCTATTATCACACAGGTGGATTTAGTGTTTGCTTTTGAGTAGGCCCAAATGAGAAAAATTTCTGAGTAGCTTGAACCTACACTTAAGTTGTTAGCTGTTTTCATTCATTTTTGTTTAGTTTTGTACATTATAGTTTTAGGCTTGCTTTTAGTGGAAAAAAAAATACTGAAATTATTCTGGAAAGTTTTGATAGAGACTTGTTGGTATTGTTTAATTTGAAAGTTTTCCACTTTTTCTAGATGTTCTTTTTGTCCTTGCCTCCTGGTCTACACTCAAAGTCCTTGAAAAACTTAGGCCAGTATGGATAATCTTTTCTTTTCAAAATCCTTGATTGCTAAGTAAATCTTGCTAGTGTTGAGATATACTTTTTTCAAATAGCGTGTAAATCAAATGTATGTGGATGGAAAAATCTCAGTATCTCAGTGTGTGGGGGGAGGGAACAGGGATGCAGATATTTAGGATCGGCATATTTTCCATAGTCCTTTTTGAGTGGTCAAATGGGGAACTGTATATGGAACAGATTGAAAACTTGGCATTTTTTTTCCTTGAAGAAAATAATGTATTTATTTATTTTTTAATATTATTATTATAGCTTTTTATTTACAAAACATGCATGGGTGATTTTTCAACACTGACCCTTGCAAAACCTTCTGTTCCAAATTTTCCTCTCCTTCCCCCCACCTCCTCCCCTAGATGGCAGGTAGTCCAATACATGTTAAAATATATGTTAAATCCAATATATGTATACATATCCATACAGTTATTTTGCTGCTAATTGGATCTAGAAAGAAAAAAAAAAACCTGAGAAGAAAAAATGCAAGCAAACAACAACAGAAAGAGTGAAAATGCTATGTTATGGTTTACATTCAGTTCCCACAGTCCTCTCTCTGGGTGTAGATGGCTCTCTTCATTACTAAACAATTGGAACTGGTCTGAATCAGTTCATTGTTGAAGAGAGCCTCGGCCATCAGAATTGACCATTGTAAAGTCTTGTTGTTGCTGTATATAATGATCTCCTGTTTCTGCTCATTTCACTCAGCATCAGTTCAAGTTAAGTCTCCCCAGGCCTCTCTGAAATCATCCTGCTGTTCGTTTATTACAGAACAATAGTATTCCATAACATTCATATACCACAATTTATTCAGCCATTCTCCAATTGATGGACATCCACTCAGTTTCCAGTTTCTTGCCACTACGAAAAGGGCCGTCACAAACATTTTTGCACATGGTGGGTCCCTTTCCCTCCTTTAAGATCTCTTTGGGATATAGACCCAGTAGTAACACTGCTGGGTCAAAGGGTATGCAGTTTGTTAACTTTTTGAGCATAGTTCCAAATTGCTCTCCAGAATAGTTGGATCCATTCGCAATTCTACCAACAATGTATCAATATCCCAGTTTTCTCACATCCTCTCCAACATTCTGCATTATCTTTCCCTGTCATTCTAGTCAATCTGACAGGTGTGTAGTGATTATCTCAGAGTTGTCTTAATTTGCATTTCTTTGCTCAATAGTGATTTGGAGCACCTTTTCATATGACTAGAAATAGTTTCAATTTCTTCATCTGAAAATTATTCATATCCTTTGACCATTTATCAACTGGAGAATGGCTTGAACTATTATAAATTGGAGTCAATTCTCTATATAGTTTGGAAATGAGGCCTTTATCAGAACTTGACTGTAAAAATGTTTTCCCAGTTTATTGCCTTCCTTCTAATCTTGTCTGCATTAGTTTTGTTTGTAGAAAAACTTTTTAACTTAATATAATCAAAATTATCTATTTTGTGATCAGTAATGATATCTAGGGTTTTTTTTGGTCACAAATTCCTTCCTCCTCCACAGGTCTAAGAGGGAAACTAGCCTATGTTCTTCTAATTTATTTATAATATCATTCTTTATGCCTAGATCATGAACCCATTTTGACCTTAACATGGTATGTTAAGTGTGGGTCAGTGCCTAGTTTGTGCCATACTAAAAACTTGGCATTCTCTTACTTATTAATCTTACTCATTTCTTCTCAAGAATGGGGTCAGGCTAGGGAATTTGGAGGCTGAGGGGCCTGGTTTTGGCTTCTTCTATTCTCTAAAATATCAAAAATCTCACAGATTAACAGTCTTGGGACCTAGTTCTGGACTGTTAAGAAAGTTCATTTCTATTCTATCTCTTTTCCTGATCCATTTAGCATAATCCATATTTTGGGGGATTTTGATTCCCTTAGTGTTGTGAACTTCAGTCTCTTCCAATACTATAATTTCTCCCAGAATTGGAGATAATATTTATCATCTCCATATGTAAGTTGTCCTCATAGATTGTTGTTTTCAACCAAAGGAGCCTTAAAGAAGGAATATATATATCATAATGAAAAGATAAGTGTGCCTTTTACAGGTAGTTTATCATAATACAAAATTAGATGTTAACATTTCTATTACTGTTTTGTTTAGGGTGATATGAACTGGGGGAGAAGAGAAGATGAACTGGACCACAGGAGTAAGCCTATGAAATGTTATAGGGATGATGAACAATTATAAAATTGCTACATTTGTATAGAACATAACTCAATTCAATAATAAAAAAATAATAATTCTATATGTATTTTCCTTTAAAAAGAGGTTAGTGAATTTAGCATTGTTTGGTAGTTTGGTAGATTGCTAACTAAAGTTATTTGGAGAAAGATGTGACCTATCTATGGCATATCATGGATATGAGCCCAGATTTCTTACATAAAGGATCCTTTTTTCAAGAGATAAGAAATTGCTGATGTTTATCCTGACTTATGCATTCCAAAGCTGACTCCAAGATCTGTCCCTAGACAGGGCATAATAAAAGGTGAATCAGTGTGTGCTGTAATAAGGTTTGTTTTCTATTCACCAGTCCTTTTTTGTCATAAGACTGTCAGTATAAAAAACCCTTCTTTTCTTTTGTATGTATATAGAATATTTTTTAAAATTTTAATTTTTTTCAAGTAATAAAAATCTTCCATCTCTCCAATCTTATCCCTCATTGAGAAAGAAAGAAACAATCAAAACAAAACAAAATCCTTTTATAAACGGGGCAAGACAAATCAGATCCCCAATTTGGCACATTCAAAACACACACCCACGCACACCCACACACACATATTCACATAAATGTGTTTATATGACATTCACAAAGGGATGTATATGTATGTATGTATGTATGTATATCGGTACTTTGAGTCTGTGCTTCTCTGCCAGAAGGTAAGTAGCTTGTTTCATTATGAGCCCTTTAGAATCATGATTATTGGTCATTATGTTGATCAGAATTCTAAATCTTTCACAGTTTGTCCTAGTGATGTTATGATTTTATAAATTATCTTAATTCTGCTAATTTTGTTCTATGTGAGTTCATACAGTTCATTCTCATATTTCTCTGAAATAATCTTCCTCATCATTTCTTATAGCACGATAACATATTCTTATAACATGTTTAGCCATTCCTCAATTGATAGAGACTCCCTTAGCTTCCACTTCTTTGCCATCCCCAAAATTATTGCTACAAGCATTTTTTCTATATCCATGTTTCCATAGCTTTCTTTGATCTTTTTGGCATATAGGGAACATAGTAGTGGTGTTTTTAGGTCAGAAGGTATGCTGAATTCAATAACTCTTTGGGCAAGATTCCAGATTGCCTTCCTGAAAGGCCAACCCAGTTCACAGTTTGTATAGAGTGACTATTAACTCTTTCTGTTCAGTTTTTCATCATTTCACTGAAGGACAGAATTTATTGATGGAATCAAAGTTTTGAGTGGTACATAAAACAACTAATTGATTACTATTCTTGGAAAGTGAGATGTAGCTCATGAATACTTATCATCATCATTCATTTGGTACCTAGGAGGAATACCAGCTACTGCACTGATGGTAAATGATGCTGTATTAGGGCTTATGAATTTCCCACAATTTGTTAGCTATGATTCATTTCCCCAGGGAGAGCTTGGGATAGCAATATTCAACCTCACTACTCTTACTTCCATAGACCCTAGCATAATGCTACTGTCATGAAGATCCTTTTAAAGTAAATCTCTTTTGTATATTATTTTATTTATAATATTATATATGAAACTATAATATATAAAATACTTATGGTAGATGGTAAAAGAAGATAAAACATGTTGTGATAAGTGCAAAGACAGCTTTTAGAGCTTGAACAATTTTAAGAAAACAAATTTGGATTTTGTAAAATTTATTTGGCAATCTGATACATGTAGAAAGTTCCTGTCTGATAATCCAAGCTAAACTATAAGAATAGTTGTGTTACACTACCATTGCCCCTGGTTGGGAGCCTGGGTTTTGGTATTTGGGCATTAATTGATTTGGAAATAAGAGGGCAAAATGATTGCCACGTAGAACTGGTAGTAGGTACAGAGCTGTTTGCTCTCCACAGATGAGAAAAATTGGATTCAGA
This sequence comes from Sarcophilus harrisii, assembly GCF_902635505.1. Taxonomy (NCBI): domain Eukaryota; kingdom Metazoa; phylum Chordata; class Mammalia; order Dasyuromorphia; family Dasyuridae; genus Sarcophilus; species Sarcophilus harrisii. The sequence continues at coordinate 558,824,069 of NC_045427.1, forward strand.
AGAGAAATTTTTAAGATAATGAATATTTCAGAAGCAATTCACAGTTTAAATTTAGTCTTGTGTTTTTCTGGCCACTTGGAAGCCATGATGGGACTTGCTGTACCTCTTGTAAGGCAAGTGAAGAAAGACATTGGCATCTTGTACATGCTCAGTTTGTTTATGAAATAGGAGCTCCCTGGGGAAGAGAGGACCTTAGAAGTCAGTGTACAGATGGAGCTTAGCTTTTAGGGTCTGGGTTACATAGACACCATGGTGGAGATAAGGTACTTTCTAATTTCCTTATGGCTGTTTCTGTACCAGCACTTTGGAAGATTAGGGTAGGATTGGTAGCAGCAGTGAAGGACTTGCCACATACCATAAGATATTACTTTTTTTTCCCCTTAAAAAAAACTATGATGAAAGAATTCTTCTTGTAACTATTGCTTAACTTCAAAACAAACTTTTTGTTTGTTTGTTTTTTAGGAGAAACAATGACTCAATTAACTCTTATCCAGAAACTTGATGGCTTTTTGTAGATCTGAGAACTTTATTTGAAGTGTTGATTTTTCCTAAACTGTGGAATGCTACTGAGACTGGAGTAGTCCCTGACTCTGTCATGTTGCAGACTTAAATTCTTCAGCAGAACCAGGGTTGGCAGCTACCTGGGCATCTTCAATTTACAGCACATCCTCAGTGGTGTTCTGTAGCAGCTGTCTGAAGTGTTGGGTTTTGTTTTTTTTTTTAATGTACTTGAACTGATGTCATTTCCCCTTTGGCAAATGGTTTGAAGGCTTTGCTGTGTCTGAGAGATGTCACGAGAAGGGGGGAGGGGGAGATAGCAGGGAATCGGGAGTGAAGAAAGCAGGAGAGAGAGAGGGAGGCTGCTTGGTCGATCCCAGTGCTGTTTACTTAATATTCTTTACTAAGAAAGTCCAGTTCAAATAAGATTGCAGCCACAGTCTGCTTGCATTAGATGAGACATGGTTGTTAAAGACCAGACCTTTAACTTATAAGAGCCTTTTGTTCTTAAACCTAAGTGTGTGGACGATGCTGTTGCAGGATGCCTTTCCTTTGGGGTCTTAGACAGGTAATTCCATTGGTTTTGTGTTCTGTGTTTGGGGAGGTAGGGAGGGAGGAAGCTTGTTACTGTTTTGGGTGGAAGAAATGTTTTAGAAAATGTCTCCCAGTTTGTGTCAGGTTAGCTTCTACACAATAATTTTTTTCTTTCCCCTTACTAGTGCTCACTTATACTCACTCTCAAATCCAGTCTAGCCATAGACAGTTTTTAACTCTGCCACATGCTACTTTTTGATATAGTTATAATAGTGGTAGTCCTGCAGAGCCCACAAAAAAAAAAAAAAAACTGGGTTGTGACACCTTATGAGGAAAGGAGTTTGGGTAGTTGAGGGAGAGAAATTAGTAATAGGCCAATAATGAAAGCCCCTCCTCATTATTTATTTGACTGCCTACCTGAGACACAATCACAGTATACATTCTTAGAAAAGGTTCTCTCTGAAACCATCTTTCTTTTGAAGTCCCAGGGTATGTATTAGTTCTTGTTTACAACTTGTAGTGATGATACTGGAGCTTAGTGGCCACAAGCACGTGTCAGGAAGAATGATGTGGAAGTGGGCACAGAACACTCCTAGCACTGATTTTCCAAGCAGGTGATCCCCAGTTGCAGAGACCAGAAACAAATTGCTTTGTAAATTGCTGTCTGAAGAAGCAGCTCAAAGTATAGCTGGTAAGAGGGAATGAGCAACTTACTGTCTGCTGCTGCTTCCAAGAATTTGTCCAAGGGCTTTCTGAGAGAATCCAAAGCAGGCCACCTCCCCTCCCTGCCTTACTCCCCTTTGGTCTGAAAAGCATGGCTTATGGGAATGTGTAACTCTAACCATGTTCAGAACGATGAAGGGCAGGTCAGAACTGGACTCGAAGCTTGAGCTGTGTTCTTTCCCTTGCCTGGGATAAGCAATATCCACAGAAAGACAGAGCAGTAAGAATAAACCAGAAGAGTTTAAAAGTGAGGCAGTGAACCTTGGATTACCTTTAGTTCTTTATGGTTTTCATGAGAAAGATAAATTTTTGAGAAGTTTGAAATAGCTCAATTGAAATTGATATTATTGTTAATTTTTGGTAATGTTTCTTCTGAGACAGCTAACAGGCAAGTGATGGTGTTGACATTCTTCTGAACTTCCCAAAATAAAAAAAGTGCCTCTTTTTTCAACCTACAAGAGAGAGCAGAGAGGTCATGAGCCTAGGTGGCTCTAGTCGAGTCCAGTCTAGTCCAGTATGCAGCAGATGGAAATCCCCCAGTACTTTTTCTGATCTCCAGCGAGTTAAGACACAAGTAAGTGCACAAAGACAAGATGACTAAGTAGGCTGCTTCCTCTGGAGAGAGAAGGGAGGCTGGTGGTCCAAAGCCTGTAGCCAGGGGGAAAGTTGTATTTTATGACGTTTGTGAAAGCCATTTGATATCAGTTCTTATTACCTCTTACTATACAGAGAGTAGAACCTGGTGGCTAAGGTATGGTAGGGAATTCGTGGTAAGTTCTAGGAATGTGTATGGAAGGTTTTTTACAGCCTATGAATTCAGTTTCAGATGATACTTCAGTTATCTCCATGTAAAATCTAGGTTTTTGGAAAAAACAAAACTGACAAACAAGTTCACTTCAGCACACATCTGTTATTAAGAAAGTAGTTCTATTTTTGATACAAATGTGAAGGCTGCTACTCAGTGATTCAAAGCAATAAAAGGTCAATTCAATATAAGATTTGTCAGGGGAGTAGGTCAGTACCTTGCCTTCCTGTCTGTTAATAGACTTCCATGGATTAAATGAAATAAATAATTAGTAAGGATTCTCCATCTAAAGCATGTCTTGTAGGTCCAGCATTTGTAAGGAGAAAATGGACACAAGACTTTTCTTAAAAGAAATTCAGGTGTTCCATCAAATTTGATACTATGCCTCTTCTCCTGGGGCTTGGGTTGGCCAATCCCCAGGATATCTCAAGACCAGTTCTTCACTTTGAACTTTCAATAAATATTTGTTGATTGTTTGCTATCTTTTGAGGACAGTGATAGGTATTATAGGATTATATAAAGATGATTTAGGCATGTTTTCGCCTGCAAGGAATTTATCTTACTGTTTAGATAAGTTTTGGACAGAAGAAATGTTTTAGAAAATGCCTCCCATTTTATCAGGTTAGTTCTCGGTTGGCAATTCCCACTCTTTCCTTCTTTCTCCTCTTTGGTACTCAATTCCTTATCTTCATCCTCAATTCCACCTTAATCAGACTATTAAGTGCCTTAAGGGATTGTTTCTTTGTACTTGTATCCTCAGTATCTAGCACAGTACCTCACATGTAGTAGGTATTTACTTAAATGCTTATTTGATAAGAATCATAGGCAAACAACTATGAGAAATAAAGGAAGGAGAATTCAGCTGGGAGAATCAAGGAGGTCCTTATGGAGCGATGGTATTGGAGTATCAGTAATATCAGTTGTTTTTCTGCTTTTGTTGTATAGTGGTTCAATTAAGTGAGTTTCTAGTGATAGGATAATGGTTCAGCTAGGTAGAATATCTTACACAGCTCACCTATGAAATGTTTCCTTTCACACTGAAACTACTCTTCCCCTGCCAAAGCTCCCAGAATTGTTCAGAAGCAGATTTCCTGAGGCCAGAGGTAAATGGGTTATGAAGAGGCAAAGGAGAACCAAACAAGACTGGCTATTATTGCCTGTGATGTAACTTTCCCAAGAAGACATTTATATTCCTTTATCATAAAGAGAACATGGAACTTTTTTGTTTCTTTTTCTGTTTTGTTTGCATCTTCTAACGATTTGCTGCTCTTTTGGATTATTTCTCATGAATGACCAGGCTGATTCTGATTGGTAATTAGGGCAGCAGATCCTTGTAAATCAGGGCTTCTTAAACTTTTTTTCCCACTTCTGACCCCTTTTTGCCTGAGAAATTTTTATATGATCCCTGGGTATATAAAATAGGTATACATAGATTGGTAATAAATCATGAAGAAATTGATTTTAAAACAACTCTTTAGTAAAGATATAATTTTGCCCTTTGTTAAAAATGAAAGCAAATTTGCATATTAATGAGGATAGATATACTTATTTATTTGTATATAAAAATTAAATCTTGGAGGAATATTTGATACTTTTAATTTTTCATGACCCCCACATTCGTTTACGTGACCACATATGGGGTTGAGATCCACAGTTTAAGAAGCTTTTTTAGATCACAAGCAAGCAAACTTACAGTCTGAAGTTATGTATATATACTCAAGAGTTAAGAATTTCTTTAAATTAAATTTTTTTCTAAATGTTTTCATATTTTTAAATGCAATAAAACTTTTGATTTAAAAAGGTAAAAACTATTCTTAGTTTGCCTGTTGTACAAAAATAAACGGGGGCCTAATTTTCTGGGCAGGGTATAATTTGCTGATCCCTGTTCTAGATTAGAGGTGTGAGTCATATTCTGAGGCCTATGAAACTCCTGAGTGTGGCTCTAAATCATAACTATATGGTTTTATATATATATACATATATGTAATAGTGTTTAACAAATAAAAACAGGGTACAACACATAAAATATTAATTTGTGGTTTTCAAAGCCAGTAGTATATGACTGCAGAGATTCATTTCTATTTCAGTTTGACACCACTGCTCTAGGTCATCAAGAAATATCAAGATAATAGCTATGATTGCCCACATAGCCAGAAAGTATTAATGTTTTTTCTAGGAAAAAAGGAAAAAGTAAAGTATGCAGTATAAACATCCTTATTTTATGGAAGAGGAAATGGGGCAGGAGCAGTACATTGGAAAGAGAGCACTAGATTTGGAACTAAAGGGCTAGAGTTTGAATTCTTTCTTTTGACACATATTGCCTGTGTGATTCAGGATAAGTCAGTGAAGTTTTTGGCCCTTATATTCCTCATATGCACTTTGAAGAAATTGGACTATGTAGCTTCAAAGGTCCATTCCAATTTTAAAACTAGACTCCTCTTGCTACTAAAGTCACTTATGAAGAACTACACAGATAGAAGTTGGATTTGAAATTGGATTGTTCCGACTTCAGGTCTGTCACTTTTGACTCTATCTCAGTGCATATGGTATAGAGTTTATCGGACTAAAACATGGTGGTGTTTGCATTTAATCTCCTCTAGGGAGCCAGAAGATGTTGAGCTTGAGGATTCTGATTTTCAATTGGCTGAGTGCAGGAGATGTCCAGGCTATCCTAAGGAGGACAAAACCAGTTTGGGTCAGACTCTAGATAAGCAGTAGGATTGGGACTGGGAGGGGCCCCTGTGCTTCCAGCCTGGGGTACATAAGACTTGATGTCAAAACTAAAAAAGAAAGAATCAACTGGCTTCTGTGGTGCTCTCCCTTTTTTTTTTTTTTTTATTCCCCTGAGCTAGAATGGAGTGCTAAGAAATCAAATTGTGAGTGTTGTGACTCAATTGGGCTGACTTTCTTCCCTTGAAATTCTCTCCTCTAAGGTAGAATCAAGTGCAGTGAGAATCTGAGGTTGGAGAGGACTTCGATAAAATGCAAACAGATAGCCAAGAGGATATTGTTATTTGCGCTACTAAAGGTTAAAGCCCAAATCTTAGGTTGAATTTCTTTTTTTTTTTTTTTTTAAAGTCCTTTAAGTAACACAACTTTCGAAAATAGATTCTTCTCTTCCCCTGCCTTTAAAAAAATAAAAAGGAGAGACAGAGATTCCAACACTAGTCCTTTTGGATAATATATATGAATTCTTGAACTCCAACTATGTCTGCTGAAAGAGGCTATTTTAGAGGCCCAAGTCTTGTTTTTCATCACATTCCTGTTATCAAAGTAAAGAGAATTCAGTTGACTGAAGAGTTAGTTACTCAGTGGATAGGAGGAATGTAATTGCTGATTTTGAAACTTTAATCCTGGCTGGAGCCAAAGAAAACAATCACTTCCTCCAGCAATAACCCATATGTTTAATATTCCTCTCCTTTCCCTTTCCTTGGAAAGGTAAATATGCATCCCATAAAATATGACAATTTTGCCCTAGTTTTTAAGCTAATGCTACATTAGAAACTCTTTCCCCTTACTCCCTCATTCTTTGGCTCATAGATAACAATGTTAACAACTTTCCTCCTCTTCCTCTCTAATATTAAAAAAATTTGTTCCAGAACTGCTTGACTTTTTGCTGATTTAGATTTAGGAGTATTAAATTGAAATGGGTCCTATTCTGTTGCTAGCTGCCTTTGTGGCTTGCTTTGTTGAGCCTAGCCAGCACGGAACCTTGAACTTCATAAATTGCCTTAGCTTCTTGTGGCTTTATCTTGGTGATTTGAACCTGGTGATTGAATGTTGCCTGACTCTGAACCATTTTCCTCCTCTAACTAGGAACAAAGTAGACATGTATTAGGAAGTTTTTTTTTTTTTTTTTTTTTTTTTTTAACATTGTCCCTAGCCAAAGAGAGATAGTTTCAAGAATGTCAGAAGTGTCAAGTGGAGGGAAAATATGGATGGGGCACCTTTAATTCAGTTCAACAAAAATTTACTAAGTGTTTTTTGGGTATATTTTGATGGCATAAGTGGTTTCATTGGTAGCATTGATGTACACAGATAAATAATACACGTTAGGTGTTGATGCAAGGAGGCAAAAGGATACAAAGTATTATAAGTAAATTTGAGGAAGTAAGCCAATTCCTTTATAGGACCTGCTTGGACTGAATTTTACATATATGATTGGTTCCCTCAGGATTCAGTCCAATAGAAATAGCTATTTTGTTTTTCAAGCCCCTTGACATTATTATATTTAATTAGGTTTAATGAACCTACCCCCAAAAAGGGCCTCCTGGCTCAAAGTCCTATTTTTTAAGCATTGAACAGTTTGTCATGTGGTTCTCATTTAGTTTGGAGATCATAGTTTAGCTACTAATCAGTACTTTGAAAGCTTCTAGAACTTCACTATGGAACTAATGAGTATGCCTAAAATAGGAACTATCACTAAAATTAGGTGGATTTCCAGACAGATTTTAAACCTCTACTTTGTTTGATGAGGTTCTAAGTTTTAGGAAACAAGCTTGTGATTTGCGTGGTTCTTACAAGCTTGCTGTTCAGTATTTGGAACATCTCATATTAGGGTCAGAGCATGCAGAAATAGGCAGACTGTGTTAAGTGCATAAAAGGGGCACAGATGAAATACTGGAAATGTTAAGGAAAAGAAAGAAGGACCACTCAATTTAAGAGAATCAGGGAGGGCCTCATGAAGGACATTATATTTCAATCAAAACATTATTCTTGGCTGTAACTAAAGCAACCAATAAACTAAACTAAAATCACATACATGCAGCCCAGATTTGAGTCTTGCTTCCGCCGTTTTAAAGGGAATTTAACTGTTGAATACTATTGTGTGGTGTTAATTTCATTATCATTCAGCAGGTCTTTCTTGAGTCCCTTTCAGATGGGCAGTCCTGGGCTGGATTATATTGTGACAGCAACTGAGAAATGGATTATCCTTGTCCTCAAGGAGTTCCTCTTCTGTTAGGGAAGTCACAAAACAAACACAAACCCAGTAAATAACTGTATAAGTAAGACACAATGTAGTAAAATGTTAAATTGTGTGATGCAGACTTAAGTATTGAAGTTCAGAGAAAAGTGATCTTGGTCAGTGATGACTAGAAGAGAAAGTCTGGATGAAGAGGAATCTGTACTATAGGGAGAGAATGTGTCAAAGACTGAAAGGAAGAAGGGCTAAAATGCTTTCATAAGTGAAAAACCAGGTCTCTGATGGAAGTCAGGGTGTGCTTTCTACTGTCATTCCAAGCAATGTGTTTGTCTACTTTCCTCTGTATTTATAAGCAACTTAGTGGTTTAAAATCTTAACTCCTAAACTGCTCCTTCAGTTAATGGCCATCCATTTAGGATTTATCCTATAGAAAACCTTTGGTAGATGGTCACTTTGCCAGCAGGTAGATCAGACATAGCATTTCTGAAATAGAAATTGTCATTTCCTTCTCACTGGACTTTGAGTTAGGAACAATTAAGCAATAATTCTTGACGATAATTCTTGACAATAATTCTATACTTAAAGCCAGGTTTCTTTTATGATTTATGTTTACTGTAACTTGCCTTTTCTAGCAAGAAAAATAAATGCCTCCTCTAAATAATCTGAAATCTGTTTTAGACTTGCAGAGTACCAAGATTTAAAGTTAGGTACTTTCTCCCATTTTATTAATGTCATTAATGTCTAATGAAGAGAGCTTCTAGTTTCTAAGGTCTGTCATTTATTCTCTATTAGCTTGCACGTTTTTAATTTGTTTCTTGCTCTCTAAACAGAAATAAACAGTTTTATAGGATATAGATTTAGAGGGAGAAGGGATCTTAGAGGCTGTGAAGTCCAACTCTTTCATTTTACAGATGAGGAAACTGAGGCACAGAGTGGTAAAGTGATTTTGCCTATGGTTCATTTTACAGATGAGGAAACTGAGGCACAGTGGTAAAGTGATTTTGCCTATAGTCTAAAAGTTACTAAGTATCTCGAGATAGGATTAGAACTCAGGTCTTTCTAACTTCAGGTTTAGTGCTCTTACTACTTCCCATTGTCTTCTTGATCTAACCTGAAGTTTTTATTAACCATAAATCTGGTGCTGTCTACTACTTCACTGCTTTCTTGAACTGGTCTGAAATTTTTATTGACTATAAATCTGGTGCTAGTCTCCAGATGGGGGGAGGTGCACGAAAGAGAAGGTTGTTGGACGTTATCCTTTGACCCCAAGTAAGGCTGCTGAAGTGGAATAGAGTTTCTGAGGAAGCAGGCTTAAAGTAAAAATTACCCTTCAAATTTGTAACATCTCAGGATACTAACCTCACTCCAAGATGGTATAATAAAGTGGAATTGTTTAAAATTTTATTAAAAATATATTCATAAAGACAAATTTGCATTCGTATAATTTCTTAGCTCCTTAAAATATACTTGCATGTTTAGGATGTTTTTACCAAGTATCCTTTAAAAAGTACAATAAAATCTCAATTAACTGAAATATTGATAATGATATTGTTTTGTTTTATTTGGAGGCAGTTGGGCTTAAGTAACTTTCTGAGAGTCACTCAACTAGAAAGTGTTTGAGTCTAGAACTTCTCTGAACTCCAGAGGCAGTGCTCTATCCACTTGGTTGCCCTTTACATAGAGTTTTAGGGTTGACAAAGGACTTCCCTTAGAATAGCTTAATAATAAACTAATATTAGACCCTCAATTTCCCATTGAGGAAAAAAAAAAAATCTAACTTAAGTGATATACTCAGAATCAGCACCTGGTGTTGTGCTAAGTGTAAATGTTAGAAATGGAATTTGAATTCAGTTTTCCTGGTTTCTTTCTACTGCATTCCATTGCTTCTCAAGGTACTATACTTTAGAGGAAAGAATTGTAAAGCAGGATATAGGAGACTTAAGTTGTAGTCCTAATTTTTTTTTTTAACTTAGTATGTAAATATAAATGTAAATTCTTGGAACTTCAGCTTTATCATGTTATATGCAGATTATAAGTACCTAGATGACCTAATTCACAGGGTTATTGTAAGGATCAAATAATATCTCTATGAAAAAAAACTTCAAAAAAAGCAACTTGTATTATATAAAGGTTGTAAGTGACACACTTTTGAAAGAGTTCAGAAATCTTTTCTCATGATATCAAAAAGAACTATGGGTAATATTTGAAATGCAGATTTTCGTACCAAAAAAGAGGACTGAAAAAATATCAATCAAGGCACTTTTCCATCTCTACAAAACATTAGAGTGATCTGCACACATACTTAGGACATCCTTTATGAAAATATGGGGTAAAAACATGCAGGCTTTCACAAGCATTGCTATATAATAGTCTAAATCCATATAGTCAATAGATTACTGAAATATTTCGAGAATACAAGGTTCTTCATTCATGGATTATAAAAACATTTGATTCATAAGGTAGAATGGTTTCTTAAAAGCTGTCTTCCAACACATTCTTTTCCTTGTAGATGTCAGACCCATAAAAGCTTTAACAGAAATAACTTTGTTCAATTAAGTACCCCTCTGATTACTAATCAGAAGCCATGAATAGGAAGATATATGCTCAATGAAGTTATTTGTCACTCTTATGGAGGAATTTCAGCACAGAATCCTATGGTAAAAGCATTCCTGATAGGTGGGAAGGTCCTACAGATGCTCCTCTTTTGCATATAGTATTGTACTAACTATATTAAATACTGTGAATGAGATTCAGAATCGCCTAAAAGAATTTCAGACTTAGTATCCATATAGGAAAAATCAAGTGAATGAAAAATGTATATATTGTTCAGAATAGGATGTGAAGCTGGATGACTGGGCTAACGAAATAATCTACTAGTACTTATATCTTTGACAAATACCAGAATAGACAATGAACTGGCACCAGAAATGAACAAGAGAGGAAAGGGGACTGAATTACATTTGGAAATTGAAGGGTGATTTTAATGACTCCACACTTCCTGTTATACAAGCTCACTTTTATGACAGAACCATTCTGTGGATGCTATGTGGCCAGTTATAAGTGGTATAACACTAATCTCCAAAAGATTAAGGTTATGCATCACCTAAGGGCAGGGTAGAGGCATATGATGGGCACGAATGGGCTGGGATGTAAAGGCTGACATCAGAGAGATGACTGGCTAAAAAAAAAAAAAAAGTTGAAGTTGTGATTCAAGAGTGAGAGATAAGGAATAGTCCATATATTATATCTACACAGTGACAAGAGAAGAAGACCTTAAGCATATTGGGTGGACCCCCTTTAGAGGAATCTAGAGAACTCAGGAACTTAAACAAGATACAAGTTGGATGAGAAATTGGGGGTGGATTGTTAGACAGTAAATATTGAGCATCTGCTATGTGTCAGGCACTGTGCTAAGCACAATAAGGAGTAAAGACTCTGCCCTCAAGGAACTCATACTCTGATGGCAGGTAATAAACATATAGAAAAAAACTATATACAGGATCAGTAATAATTGTTAGAGGGAAGACACTAGAAATAAGAGGGATTAGAAAATGCTTCCTTTAGAAGATGATATTTTAGTTGGAACTTAGAAGAAACCAGTAGGCAGAGATGAGCAGGGAATTCTAGGCATGGGAAACAGCCAGTGCTAGTGAAAATGCTCAGAGCTAAGAGAGCTAAGTTTTGTAGAACAGCAAGGAGACCAGTGTCACTGGAATTAAGTATTTAGATTGTGATCTATGTTGTTCAAAGGAGAACCCCACAGTGACGATGACCAATCCACAGAAGGACTCTAAATCAGAATGGCTTTTCTGTTCTTGAAAAGAAACCAGCATCACTGGAATTGAGTATTTATAGATTGTGATCTGTATTGTTCAAGGGAGAATCCCACAGTGACGATTAACCAATCCACCTGAGAACTCTCAATCAGAATGGTTTTTCTATTCTTGATTTATAGAAGACACAAACATTAAGCCTATGTGACCTTTATTCAAAGCAAAACATCAAAATCCTTATAAGAAGTGTCCTGAGAATCATATGCACTTATTCTGCTATATGTTTTCAGTGATAATTAATCAGAATGATCACCTAGAGGTTCTGCAGTTTCCTGAATCATCAAATGAATAGGGAATTATATTTAGTAGTCTTGTATTGACCACAGCAGGAAAAATGCTCTTTAAGAAAATAAAGGAACAAAAATGAGTTTGCTAGATTGTAAGCTCCTTGTTCACAAGGTCATTATTGAGCATTGAGTATCCATAGTACAGGATAGAATCAAGCAAAGTACACACTGATGGCCCCGTAAATAGCCCCTTGCTGCTCTCCAGTATGCCAAATGGCTAACTCCCCTCAATATGTCACCTACTATTTCAAGCCTCACTTCCGAGTGACTAGCCCCTGCCAAATGTGCCAATCTTCTTGGTGGATTATTATGGGACAGAAGTAGATAATGATGAGGAAACTGTTAGGCTTTTTCACTGGCAGTCATAGCAAATTAAAGTGGCATGTTAACTCACATAGAACTTAGATGTGATTGGATACCAAATTGTCTTTTCTTTGCAGCTGTATGTAAGATAGACCCTGCAGACCAAGTAAAAGCCTACATTTTGTTAGGCTGTTAAGATGGAGAGATGTACCAATGAAAACTTACTGGTCAACTAGAACTTGTTTTGAGGAAGCTGAAGCCTGGAAAGATATTATGATTTGCTCAAAGGTCTCCAGCTAGATCACTGATCTTTCCTTTATATTTGACAACCCAGTGAAAACTCCTTGTAAGTTGTGTGATCCAGAAGAACCTTGATAGCCAGGTTTGAAGATCTCATTTAGTCTGTGAGAAGGAGTCTGAAGCCAGAGTCAACCCCTTCCCCAAACACACACATACACACACACACACACACACACACACACACGTATTTGAAATAGGTTGAACTCACTTGTCCAATATCATATAGTTAGCTTGTGATAAGACTTGAACTGGGACCAAGCAGGTCAAAACATTACTCTCATGATTCAGCGGACCTCCTCAAGAATGAAGGATAAACAACAAATTGTATGAAATAGGTTATCTGAGAAATCTAACTCGGTTTCAATTGATCAAGGATGGACAGAAGTCACTACACCCAAAAAAAGAACACTGGGAAATGAATGTAAACTGCTTGCATTTTTGTTTTTCTTCCCAGATTCTTTTTACCTTCTGAATCTAATTCTTCCTCTGCAATAAGAGAACTGTTCGGTTCTGCACACATATATTGTATCTAGGATACACTGTGACATATTTAACTTGTATAGGACTGCTTGCCATCTCGGGGAGGGGGTAAAAGAGGGAGGGGAAAAGTCAGAACAGAAGTGAGTGCAAGGGATAATGTAAAAAATTTTACCCAGGCATGGGTTCTGTCAATAAAAAGTTATAATAAATAAATTTAAAAAAAAAAGAAATAGGTTATCTAAGTTCAATTTAAAGAAAGGTGAATGACTAGAATAATAATGCTTTATGGAGGCAGTGAGACTTGTTTTGAAGGCAAAATAACATTAATGACTGACATTAGTGTAAAGAATTTTACATATACTTTTGATTGATGGAGAGGTGGGGGCAGGACATTATAGGCGAGGAATAAATCAGATATATGTGAGGGGACAGTAAGGAAATGAAGTTTGTTTTGAAGAGTGGAAGATGAGGTTGGGTAAGGTGGGACCAAACTTAGGAGGGCCTCAAAAGCCAGCTGGAGAAGTTTCAATTTGATTCAGGCAGTAATGGGGAACCATTTTAGTTTCTTGAACAGGGGAGTGACGTGATCAAGCTAATGTTTTGGGAAGGTCTTTTATATTAGTAAGATAAAGAAAGTAACAGGCTTAGCTTTCATATAGATGAGCATAAGAAAGGCTCAATAGGATTTACAGAGGGAAATGAAAAAGGGACTTCTTCATGGGTGTTATATCAAATTTTAAACATGGTAATTAATTATTTGGTAATTAATATGGTAATTAATGGTACAAAAATGGTAATTAATATGGTACAAGGTAATTAATATACAAAAGACACTTCTTGATGTGCTGGCTGGAGAGCTAGGCACTCCACTCATATCTCTATTCTGATAGGTTTTATGATTGGACAAGTTCCTTAATCTTTCAAGTGATCTAAGCTAGATATGTCAGATATGCAGGTCACTACATTACTTATTTAGATTAGAATGCAATTGGCGAATATGTAATAAAAGTAAAAATACAATGGAATATAGATAATGTAATATGTAATTTTCTGAATCATTATATAGCCAGCAAGGTTTCTATTTGAGTTTGACACAATTGATCGAGGAAATTCTTTTAAGACTGTAAGTTATAAAGTAGGTACCAAACTGCATCCATTAAGGAAGGTCCTTACCAGGAGCCAGTAGAATTAAAGGTACAGTCCCTATCCTTAACTATAAATAGGCTGAACACATAGTAAGGTAGTCAGTAAACATTCTTTCTTTTTATGTATCTAGAAAGGAAGAAAGAAAGCTTATGTGTTGGGAAAACTTTTCACTTTTCCAACTTTGTCTAATGTTAAAATTTGTGGTAGTGGTGTTTTTTTTTTTTTTTAAACACAGTAAAACTCCCCATAACATTTATCTTAGCGTTCATTTCCCATAAACAGTTTATTGGTCATTAACAGAAAAGAGGTATGTTATATCCTTAACCATGACAATATGATACTAAAATTGTATTTGATACCAGTTTTGTTGTTTAGGGATAAAAAAAACAAAACCTTTTTTTAAATAATGTCTTGCAGTTTCTGGAATATTATAGTATGTGATTAATAATTTTTTTTATTTTATAATTAAGTTACATCTTTCCCTCCTATACCCCACATTAAAAAAAAAACCTTTATAATGAATATGCATAAGCAAAACATTACTACATTAATCCATGTCCAAAAAAAAAAAATCCCTGTTTCATTATGCATCTTGAATCTTTCACCTATATTTGATTTTATCATGATAGCCTCTTGGATTTTATGATCTATTTCATGTTACTAATTTTCCCCCCTGTCCATAATTATTAAAGATAAAACTTTTCAGTCTCCTAGATTTTTAAGGATGGTGTAATGTTTTATATTTAGATAAGGCATTGATCAAGACTTTTTAAAAAATCAGATTGTTTTCTACTCTTCTAGCAGTTCTTATCAAGTGAATCTCTTCCCCAGTAGTTTATGCTCTTGAGTTTATCAAACACTAGCATAGGTTCTTTGGAGCAAAAAAAAATTTTTTTTTATTCTTCTTCCATATGACATCTTTCAGTTGTTTAGAAAATTGCTATTATGTACACTCTTCTCCTGGTTTAACCTTCCTAATTCTTTTGGCCTAATTCTCAGTCTCTAGTTCTCTTCCTCATCTTTATCCTACATTGAGATGCACTCTGATTTGTCAGAGTGTGACAGTGGCACATGTAGTCTGAAGACAAACTGGTGGTTGTAGAGTTCTGGAATGATAAAACTGTCAAGAGTTTGATGAAAGGAAAACCAGAATCTATAACTTTTAGGGTTGTAGATTTAGAGGTGGAATCAATTTATAGATAATCTAGTTCTGCCACTTCATTTTAAAAGTGAGGAAATGAAGGGCCGGAGAGGAAAACTCACTTGCCCAGGATCATCTGGGTGAAAAGTAGAAGAGCCAAGGTTAAAATCTTTATCTTCTGATTTCAAATCCAGTGCTTTCTCTGTGTACTACATTAGCACTTTGCAATGATCACATTACCAGTTACTTGTGGAATCAAGATTAAGAACTCCTGTCTCCTGATTCCTGACTTCTAGGCCAGGATACTTTCCATTGTTATATACTAATTTTTTTGAACAATATTTCTGGCCAGCAGCTTCCTTTAGTCATTTGTTTCTCTTCTTCACCATCTCCTTCACTTTCAAGGTTTTATGCCCTGAGATAATAGTGCCTTCTGTCTTGATCCTTCTTTTCTCTTTTTCTTTCCCTTTCAACAAATCAAATCTCCAATAGCTTCCTTGTACCTCTAGGATAAAATAATAATTAAGAAAAAAAAGCCTCGTGTTTAAAGCCCTCTATAGCAGGGGTCCTCAAACTTTTTAAATAGGGGGCCAGTTCACTGTCCCTCAGATTGTTGGAGGACCCGACTATAGTAAAAACAAAAACTTCATATCCTTGGGTGAGGGGGAGAAATAGTCCTCAACTGTTGCATCTGGCCGGCAGGCTGTAGTTTGAGGACCCCTGCTCTATAGTCTTGTATCTACCTACCTTTCCAGTTTTTTTTTTTCCTGTCACCTCTCTTCCCACAATTCTCCATTCCAGTCAAACTGGCCTGATAGCTGTTTACCATACAGGATATTGAAACTCTTAGCTGTGTGCCTTGGCACAGGTTTTCCTCATTCCACACTTCCTTCCCTAGTCCCTTATAGAATCCTTGTAGATTCAACTGAGATCCCATTTGGGGTTTTCTTGCCAAAGATTCTGCAGTTGTTTCTCCTCATGTGTAAACCTGAGGCAACCAGGGTTAAATGACTTGTCTGGGGTCATTCAACCAGTGTCTGAGACCTGTATTTGAATTCAGGAAGATGTCTTCCTGATTCCAGTGCTGTTACTCTATTCACTATGCCACTTAATTGGTCCAGTTGTTAGAACACTTTAAATTCATAGACTCTTAGATTTAGAGTTAGAAAGAATCTTACTTTTTTCTTTCTTTTACAGTAGTCATATCTTTACAGCAGAATGTAATCTATTTGAGGGTTTTCACTTGTGTACTTTTATTTCCAGCACTTGTCATATAGATTAGAACCTTGAATAATGTGGGGCACGTGATTAATATTTTTTCAATTATATTGAACTGAATAAAGAGAAGGAAAATAGTTTTCTTTTTAGAGTTCCACAAATATTCTCAAATTAAATTAAAAAAACTACTAAATATTACTTTTAAAAATTAATTGAAACTTTCTATTCAGTATGTACTTTGAATTTTAAATGTGGGAATTTGGAGGCTCCCCTTTTAGCTTAAGTATATGTCTCTTTCTTTTAATATCTCTTCTTGCTTCCTCCCTTAAGGGATGTTTTTTTTTTTAATGTTACCTATATTAATCTACCAGGCAGTTGGTTTCTATTACATGATTCTGCTTCCTTTTTTCTCTCCAATAAACAAACCTCTCCCCTCTCCCCAAACCCAAACCCTTCAATTTTGAACAGTTTAAAATTTTAGTTCTTTGAATCAGGAGTCTTAGTACTCTTACTGTCAGCCAGTTATTGGAAGTATTTTCCAACCCAGTAATGGCAGCAAATTAAAATTATGATGTGTGGATCATAAAACAGTGTCTCTGTCTATACATTGGTACTTTAAAGAGTTCTTTCTATGGTGAAATTGATCTTTAAATAGTTATGTCCTTCAGTTTTTGATGTTACCAGAGAAACGAAAAAAAAAATTGCATATGTATAGATAGCTGAAATGGTCATTCGTTTTTAAATTTTATTATTTATTTATTTTTTAAGTAAGGAGATTTTTTTTAAAAAATTTTTTCCAGTTGCAAATTTTTTCCCTCCCTACATGCCTATATTTTTCTACCTTTTGAGAAGGCAAGAAAAACAGAACCCCATTACAAAGCTGTATAGTCATACAAAACAAATTTCTGCGTTGACTTTGGTATATTTGTTTTTGTTTTGTTTTAAGAAAGTGTACAGATTAAAGATATCTTTTTCTAAGTCCCTCACTTCTCTATTTGGAGGTGTATAGCATGCTTCATAGTGAGTTATTGGAATTGTAGTGGGTTATCATGATGATCAGTCACAGCCTTTCAAAATTGATGATCATACTGTATTGCTAATTGATAATCTTACAATATTGCTGTAACTGTGTAGATTGTCTCCCAGTTCAACTTACTTCACTTTGCATCAGTTCATATAGTTCTTCCTAGTTTTTTCTGAAACCACATTCATTTACAACATCTGATTCAGCCATTTCCCCAAATGATGGGCATCACTTCAGTTTCCATTTCTTTGCCAGTCATCATGTTTAATTTTTTAAAAAATGTACTTTCCAATTATATGCCTCTTTTTTTCCTGTAAGATAATTTTCCCTTTGTTCCTTATTAAACAAAATGTATAGTAGGTTCACTGTTTGGGTTGGGCTACCAACACAAATTCTGAAGTGAAAAGCACGAGAAGTTATCTTTGGTTAATTGCTGATATGAAAGACTTCAGATTCATAGATTTAGTACTAAAAAGGGCTCATAATTATGTAGGTTTCTCATTTACAGAACCCCAGAGAGGATAAGTGATTTGCTTTGGTCTCATAAAGTCCATTTGGATCCAGGTCTTCTGGCTCCAAACATAGTAGCTGTTCCCCTGTCCCATGTTGCCTTTACAATAAATTCTGCAAATCCTTAACATGTTTTGTGGGAGTGAAATTTTATCAAACTGAATTCATTTCCATACTTCTGACTTCTAGAAAGTTGGGGTATAAGTCTTTCTAGGTAAATTAACACATGAAAAGAAATTAAGTCTCAGGTCCACCACTCCTCTAATCTTCTGGATCTTTCTGCACATATTTTCAATTCATCTGTCCTTTATCAGGGAATTTTTCACTCAGGGCAGGAAGCCTTTACCAGAGAAATCACCTAGGTCTAGTCTCTCTTCTTCCTTTTTATGGTCTGTATTTAAGCCAAGTTGGAACTACAAGCTGTTCCCTAAATTCTGTCCACCACCTCTAGAAATTAATATAAACTGTTCTTGGCTGGGGAAGAAGGACTTTTTCATGACCTTTGCCTTGTCCTTCAGGAATCAGTTCAGGTGCTCATTCTTGGAGGTCTTCCTTCAAACTTTCAGTTATGTGTGTTCTTTCATTTATGTTATGATTGTCTGTGCCATTTGTGTCTATGACATTGTATACTTCCAGTAAGATCCTTGATTCCAAGGAATTTCTTTCTATCTCTTTTCTTTTTCTTTTTGGTCTTTATCTCCAGGACTTAGCATTGGTGCTTTGCACATAGTATATGTTCAATGTTTGTGAAATTGAATTGTTTCAGTTTGTATCTGCTCTTATCACTTTCAATGCAAATTATAACACTAAAAAGTTATTTTGTTGTTATCGAGATCAAGAAAAATATGTCACTGTTTGGGTGTAGTGAATTCATTGTTACTAGATCAACCCGTTACTGTTACAATGAACATATAAATTGTTTTATTTTAGGGGATGGCTTCTTTGAAGTGGTATTCATTGTAATGGAATATAATAAATATTTGTGTTGCTGCTGCTGCTGAAAATGATTAAACATGTGTCTGCCACATGTCAGATGTCCCTTTTGCCCCATGAGACATGATAAATTCTTCCTTTTGCATTTTAAAGCACTTTACAACTTGGTCTGAATCAGTTTTTCCAGTTGTATTGTACCTTAAAAGGTGATTTTATTAATACTTTATTAAATTTAATATGTGTAAAAAAGTTTATTGTGCATAAAGTTAAAAACTAACTAGAAGTTCATAGTTTTATATACAATCAGTTCTATTTTAATTTGATATATGTTCCCCCCAAACATCACAAAATTGTGCAATAAATCCCACGGGGTTTATGGGGAAAATGAGAGACACAATGTTTGAAATTTTGTCAGTGATACATTAAAAAAAAAAAAAAAAAGATAGATTCTCAAGACAGAGACCATGGTGGTGTATATCAGACCTCTTCTGCCTACAATTCCTTCTGCGCAGAAAATGCACAATAAATATGGCATTTTCTTTCTTTTTTTTAATTAAATAACTTTTTATTGACAGAACCCATGCCAGGGTAATTTTTTACAACATTATCCCTTGCACTCACTTCTGTTCCGATTTTTCCCCTCCCTCCCTCCACCCTCTCCCCAAAGATGGCAAGCAGTCCTATACATGTTAAATAGATTACAGTAGATCTTGGATACAATATATGTGTGCAGAACCAAACAGTTTTCTTGTTGCTCAGGGAGAATTGGATTTAGAAGGTATAAATAACCTGGGAAGAAGAACAAAAATGCAAGCAGTTTACATTCATTGCTAGTGTTCTTTCTTTGGGTGTATTATGTCATTTTCTTGGTAAAAGACCTGAAGTGTGCTTAAGGAAGAGGAGGACATCAGAAGAATTACAGATTGTAATTCATTGTGACATGGCAGAAGAAATCACACATAAGCAAACCGTAGTTTGAATTATGCTTAACATGTTTCCTGATGTATCAGTTGTGTTGGAACAGATTCATGTATTCAAAACTAGCTTTTTAGCAAAATTGTCTTTGTAATTTTGTTCTTTGTATATTGGAATGTTTTATGTTCAGGTTTTCAAAAATAAAGTTTAAGAAACAAAAGGAAAACACATGGGAGTAATTTAAAGGGCATAGTGTACAAATACTAAAACATTTCTATTTAATAAGAATTCTCTTCTCGTTCCTACTGCTTCTTTCTACCACCATTCCCTGTGCTTAGAACAGTTCACACTCCCTTAGGGGTTGCTAAATAGGAGTTTGTGTCTTCTAATTGGAGGTAAGAGGTAATGTTTGTATGGGCTATTAGATTCATCAAAAGGTCAGCAGTGGACCTTTGACTATTGCTGACTCTAGATGGTCTGTGTCCTCTCTTAGATGGTCTACAAGTTGTATCCCATTCAAGTGTAGAATATAGTGATGTGTGAGTGAGGTTAGCATAGAAGACAAAAGGGTACAGTTCAGAGTGACTTTACTAGAAATTCACCAACCATAATTTAAGAGTATTTTTGCAGTATTATCATACTGCTGTGGCTGCTAGCCTGAATAAAAAAGGACATAGTTATACTTTGTTCTCTTTCTCTTTGAACATAGGAGGCTCCCTGTAACTGTCAGAAGAAAGAAAAGCAGGGAAGGATACTTAAATAGACCACATATTCCTTGGACACTGTGGTGATTTGGGGGATTGTGTGAGTGAATGAACACATAGGTACATGCACATGTGCCATGTTGGGGAGAAGAAAAAGAAAGAGTACAGTGGGAACTGGTAGGCTATCTTGTCTTTCACTAAACTGGAAAGTTTTGGAAAGTGCTGGATTAGAGGAACTTGATGATTTTGATCCTGATCTTTCTGAGAAGGAAGAACTAAAGCAGGGAAAAGTCAGATTCTGTTGTCTTAGAAGGAGGGAGAGCAAAGGAAGCATCTGACAAGACATTTAAAAGGATGTGATTTATTGAGATTTTAGATTTTCTTCTAGTTCATGCTAATCTGCACATACTCAGAAGCAGTTCGCCAGCCTATATCTTTGTTCATGAGATTTTCCTGGGGAAGCAGTGTCACAGGATTCTTTCATGTGTCATAGGATATGACCTCTATTAGAATCTGTGTGGCCACTTTGAACTGGGCTCTTATGAATTGGTGCCAGAAGTATGGCATTTGGAAAGGATGCTGGGTTTAATGGGAATGTTGATGCTTTCATAAAACCTGATTGTTTTGCTGTGAAATTAGAGTTTGTGTGTCCTAGCAAAACCAGCAAGTGTGGATTTGTTTTCCCTAAATATAACAGGAGAGTGACTCAGCCTTAAAGGAGGCATCTCATGGAAGAGCTTCAGATTTTTACAGTAGTAAATATGTGTAAATGGGCCAACTAGTGATGATAATCCCAGGTTACCTTTGGTAAACCTTGCTTTTGTATGTAAATATGTTGGGTCTATTAGTTGTCATTATGTCTTTGGACCTTGGTTTCCTCATCTGTAAAATGAGGAGATAAATGACTTTTAAGGAAAATATGACTTTTAAACTTTTCAGCTTTGTCTGAGGACCTATGATAGACACAAGAATTTCTGGCTGACCCTTATGTTTTAATGCTCTTCTTTTCGAATTTGGGGTTTTAATATCTTGAGCTTAGTACTTCAACTTTGATGTATTTTCTCAATCCAGTTGTGCTTCCCACTCCCCAGATATGTCTTATATTAGCCCAATTTCCTTGGATGGAAATCTAGTGGAAGTGATTGTTTCTATTGCTTATATGTGCTGTTGATGATTGTGTTTGTTTGAATCTACCAAAATATAATGGTTATGGTGGTTACAATATTTCAAAATAGAAGACAGACAGACATACGGCACAGTGATGTACAGCAGTACACTTAAAATCTGGAGCCCTGGTTTTGATCCCACTAGATACAGTTACTAGCTGTATGATCATGGAGAGGGAACTTAAGCTCTTAGTATCCTCTTAAGTAAAATTGGATTAATAATAATAATTCTTACAGTGTCTGTTTCACGAGGTTATGGTAAGAATGTTCTTTGAAGTGCCAATATGAGGAGATGGTGGTCATATTACTATTTTGATTATTTCCTCTTCTCATAATTTATAAATGTTTCTCATCCCCATCCTCCTTTTCTCAAACACATACATCCTTAGACTTGAGACATCTGAAGCTGAGAAAGCTCCTGGATCAGTTAGGGGCTGGTGGGCAAGGAATTCAGCAACCAGTATAATTGTTTTTCTGATTCTGATCATGGGACTTGTTCTCCAGTCTTCTTCATTTAAGAGAGAATAGAGTCACTACTTGCACCATAGCCCAAGCCCTGAAAACAGTAACTCAAATGGTTTGTTTATACCATTAGCCAAGTGGAAAAGTGTAGTAAAAGAAAATAAGGGCTGGAGCTGAGGAACCCATCATGTGACTTTAAGTTTCCATTGGCAGCCTTCTGCCTGGATGTGAGCTATGTGCAAGGTCAGCTCAGGAAGCAGTTGCAAACCCAGTGCTGTCATTTTGTTTTCTCTTCCAAAGAGGGCTATTTTCTTTAGGATTACTGAAGTAGGCAGAGCCGGAGGTATTAGATGACTCTGTGGAATGCATCATGCTCAAAACACTTTGCAGTCAAGATTAGTTTAAGAAAGCTCTTACATCCTAATGGGAGTATGATTTTTTTTTTCCCCCTCCCTCCACCCACTAGTGCATTGAAATGGAATATGGCAGCTGCTGGACTGCTGCTTAGCAACCTTTCCTTCACAACAATCCCAGACAAGCAATGGACATGAATCCTGGGACCAATATAGACTTAAGGGGTATTTTGATGAGGAAAGTTCAAATTGGAATTGAGCCAGGTCCTTAAGTGTGAAGAATTTCAGTAGCAGCAGGGTTTGGGGCCTTTTTTGAAGTAGATTGCAGTGTAATCTGCAATGTAGTCCAAGTGATCAAGTTTTATACATAACATCCTTTCTGTCTGACTAGATTTTAACCCTGAAATAAACATTTGAATGAATATTCCAGGAAGTTTTATGGGGAGGGGGAGGGAAAGTTTTATTTTAAAGGCTGCTTGTTCTGTTATTTTACTATACTATAATTCCTTTTAACAATGAAAAATCCCAAGCTTTTTATTTATGCTTAAGTTAGTTAAGTCATCATCTCTCTCCTCCTCTCCCTTCCCCCAAGAACGTTATTGTTTACAAATGTGCTTTGTGCCCTGGGCTTCTCACTTTAGTGAGTCATATCTGTGCTTCATTTTCTGTAACTTCAGCACTTATGGAATGAACCACATATTGGGATAAGAGAGTTGGGTGCTGTTATTACCCGGAGCATTTGGATGAGAAAAGAAACTTATTAAAAGTTGTAATGTAATTCATTAAAATATTTTTGATCTTAGGATAAGGAAACCTGTGTGGGGATCAACAACCAGAGCTACATATGTGACACAGGACACTGCTGTGGACAGTCTCAGTGCTGCAACTACTACTATGAACTCTGGTGTAAGTTCATGCTTTGGGTGTATTTGGTTTTCTATAATCCATGTAGGCTGGCTCTGGTGTTATAGGGGCTACTGGGCTCTTTCTGGATTCTCTTGATCTGTGGAGTGGGGGAAGGGTTGTCCTAGTAGGATGTTTCATGCACTTTGGGGAAAGATGTCTTTAGGCTATGTAGACAGAGCTTGTGATATCCCTTTGTCACATTGAAACGATGCCATGACTACTTCTGACACTGTGGTCAGAAAGCTGAGAGAGAAAAGGAGACAGTCTGCCTTAGGAAACTGTACTTTTCCTTAGAATCTTACTTTGATGTTTTGATGACTTGTACTAGAAAGACCAGTGGCCTGCCTGAGAACCGCTGCTAGTTTTGTACATGATCTGATGTCCTAAGCTTCCTAGTCTTACTGGGGGATAGAGGGTAATCATGATTTAATGGCTTCTATTCTCAAGAATGGAACTACTGACATGTACAGAAGACTATGGAGGAGTCCAAAGGCAGGATTTCCTCCTTGGGATTGCTCTTTCTTCATCTACAAGTGTCAGCTTCACTTTCTTTCATTGGGTAAGGGAGGTCTCTCTCACTCTCACTCTCAGCTGCAGGTAAGGATCCCCACAGCTTGTGTGGATTATATATCTAAAATTCCCTTACTTTACTTAAAAAGTAAAAATAGAGTCTTTTGTTAGTACAAGACTTGATAATATTGTTTTGGTTGATTAGCAAAGTAGAAAATGTATTATATGTTCACTTAACTCATCTGTGTCATCAATTGGGTTGGAAAGAGTTTACTACTATCAACTGGGGACCAAACTGGCCTCTAACCTGTGGATGGCTGGAGTCAAATACAGTAGGCTAGAGATAGGAGAGTTAGGAATCAAACAAAAGTTTAATTTCAAAATGAAGGAAATGGCTTGCAAGCAAGGAGTGGATCTAGACACATGTACTGGGGCCATGCTCCTAATGGGTGGATTCAAGACAGTGTGGGGAGATCTTAATATTTATAGCTCTTACAATGAGGGGTAACTGCAATAATGGGACAAGTTTGATTTATAGCAGGGCTTCATGACCAGAACTTGTCCTGGCTTGTTCAGTGCTTGTCCGAGCTCATAGAACACCTGATGCTAGTCAAAGTAATAGAATAATTATGCAATTTTTGCCAGATGCTGAGCCACATTCTGGGCAAAGCTTGCTTGCTGGTCATTAGGTTTAAAAAGCAGATATTACCTTGTTTGAACACGTTGGGTGCCATCTTCAGATTATGGGGCTCTTTTAAAAAGATGTTGCCAACAAACAGGTAAGAGCATAAGAGAGATGATCCGTATAGTCAATATTTAGTGAAAAGAATGCTGGGCATGGAGTCAAGGGATACCTAGTTTACAAATCCTCTTTTGACCCTTAATAGCTATGTAGACTATGGGCAAATCACTTACATTTTTCTGGGTTTCATTTTCCTCATCAATAAGGTAGGGGTAACAATAATACCTGTCTTAGAGGATTGCTTTGAGGAACTAATGAGATATAGTGTTTGTGAATTGCTTTGCAAACCTTAAAAAACTATTATTGTGGCCTTCTTTCAGTTGGTGGAGTAGAAAAAATCAATCTGGGAGTCAGAAAAATCTCATTTCTGTTCTTGTACTTGGTTTTCACCTTGCTGACATCATTTTTTTCATTGTAAAATGAAGGACTTGGACTAGATGATCTTGATGCTTCCCACAAGTTATATGTCAGTAAAAAATTGCATACATTTTAATTAAAGTGAGTTAAATTTATTTTGTCTTGAAAATTTGAATTACTAACTTAAATATATATATATATCTGATTATATTATAAGACTTTTCTGTCCAGAACTATCTGTGAGGATTTTGTAGCTTGTGAGCATGTAGAAAGAAGAAACATTTATTTGATCCTTGGGGTGCTTACCGTATCAGTGCCTTATTTACCACTAATTTTGAAAGGCCATCTGCTAAGGGTAACTAGCTTGAAATTCTACCTCTGCTAGACTCTGAACTCTACAGTGCCTGAACCGGAAACATTATATAGGTTCTGCAGAATGTTCCTTCAGAGGGTGAGTAATTTCACTCTCCCATACACTGAAATAGAGAGGCCTGTGAAAAACCCTGGCTGAGTTTGGAGCTGGTAGAACACCTGGCTGCAGTAGTGCTGTGCCTGATAGTCTTTCAGTGGCTGTGTGTGTCATGTTAGGATTTCCCTTCCCTTCTTTAGTTCCAGAGGCCTCATTTCAGGGGGATTGTCGTCATACATTCAGGAATATCACTTTTTTTTTTTTTTTTTAATTAAAAGTTTTATTTATGCTATCTCCTCTTTTAGTTTTGATGAGTAGATGGTCTTTCTTCTCAAGGCTTGCCTGTCTATATGTACTTTTAATTTCATGCCCTCCCATTTTCTCTGTTAGATTCCACCCCACCTTGGCCTCTGCTCCTGTTCTTTTCATCCCCATACTCTCTTCCTATCTACTGGTTCCTTTACTGATGTCTACAGACACTTCAAGGTCTTGCCAGTCCTTAAAAATCTTACTTGATTTGATCACACCTGCCTTTCTGACTGGCTTTCTTGAAGACTTAGCTCAAGTAGCACTTTCTATGTGAGGCCTTTCCTAGTCCTGATTACTAGTAACTTTTTCATTTAGATCATCTCCCATTTACACAATATTTATCTTATAAGTACACAGTTATTTGTTTGTAAATACACATTTTGTCTTCCTCATTAGAATGTGAGTTCTTTAAGGGCAGGGACTGTGTTTTGCCTTTTATTTAGCATAGTGCATGGCTCATAATAACCTCTTTATGTTGGTTAACTGACCAAGGACATTCTACCGGAGGTTTTGTCTGTCCTCTTCCTTATCACCTCTGCCATTCCCCTCCTCCCCCCAGACCTTCCTCCCTTCTTCCCTAGTGCTTTCCTTCCAAAGTGAATTTCTGTTGTTAATCCTTTTAGTCATGTCTGACTCTTTGTGATTCCATTTCAGGTTTTCTTGAGCATAAATATTAGAATACTTTGTCATTTCTCCAGTTCATTTTCCAGATGAAAAAACTGAGGCAAACAGGTTTAAATGACTTGCCCAGGGTCATCAACTAGTAAGGGTCTGAGGCCATATTTGAACTCAAAAGGATAAGTCTTCCTGACTCCAGGCCCAGTGTTTTAAAACTACTTCCTCATGTAAATGCTTATGTGATCTTATCAAAGAAGAGTGATTGTCTTAGTTAAGAGCATCTAATTGTCCTACATACCTTTGAATCAGTTAAGCGCTGATGAGTGTGAATGAGGACCCCTTAAAGTGGATACATATATTCCAGTTCACACTATTCAAAGTTATAATTTTGTAAAATATGGGATTCTAGCCCAATGGAAGTATGCCTACAAATTTGAATAATGGGACCATTTCAGGAGATTAATTATATGAACTAATTAAATCTAGTCTCTTGTCTCCCATGTTAGAATTATAAGCTTTTTGTGGCCAGGGACTGTTTGGCTTCTTTTATTTTGTATCCCTCTGAACCCAAAAAGTGCTTAGTAAATGCTGATTGACTGTTGATTGATGCCGTCTGTCCAGATATCACAGTCCTTTTCTACTCTTTCCTTCCAGATTGTACCTACCTTAGTGACAAAGGAAAATGATTAAGCAAAGACTTACAGCATCAAGTGACAGTATGTAAAATATTCTGGCCTGGTAGCCTCTCCTGGTTCTGCCTTGGGGGAAGAGAGCTATTTTTCATTATCTCTTCTCCAGTATGGTTAATGATTTTCCCATTACTTAAAAACTTAGTGATTTTATCTATTTCAGTGTTTTCAGTTATTAAAACAAAAAGATACCTTGCTTTGCCCATTTGGGTTATCAGTAAATGAGTAAGCTGTGAGTAAATTAATATCAGGGCAACCCAGTTAGTAGTTAATGGGAAATCAGTCCTAACTGTTCTGCTTTTGGGGATACAAGGTGTTTTGAGTCCTTAAGAGTTACTGATGAGATAGAAAGGTTGTCATGGTATATCAGGGGAATTAATACTGAAAAATTTTTTAATGTTTCTAGCATACTGGCCTTCCACAACTTAGATGAGGTAATTCTAGTTGCTAGAATTTAAATAGAAATTTTATTTTAGATTAGCCACATAAAGAATGGGGAAAACCTTATGGGAACAGGAGAGAGAGAAAATATTCTGCCCAGGGAGATTATAATGAAGTAGGTTTATCTAGGTTGTTATTGTGGCTATTTGGAGGACGGGAATCCGTAGACCACTTTCCCAGATAACTCTGAACCCTCATTTCTTCCTTCCACTTGGAAAATAATCCTCTAGTATATTTGGGGGAATGGAAGGGAGGAATTTGTTTGTCTGGCACTTAGCAGAGTGCCCTAGGCACACAAAAGAACTTCACCACTTCCTCCTTTTTCTTTTTTCTCCCTCTCAGTGTTGGGGGCTGAGTTGGCTTGAAAGGTCTCATTATTCAGAATAAAAAGAAAATTAAGCTCTTGGCTGGGATATATAATCCTCCGACACCCACATCTATGTGATGTAATATGGGAGTAGTTCCTGCAATGGGGACCTCTCCCTCTTGCTTCCCCTTTAGGACTGGTGGGAGAACAAACCTGGAATTTCCAGAAGAGTCTATGTAAATGGACTACGAAAAGCCAAGAGGGGACAGACTACTCCAGGGCAATTCCTATTAATATTATAAATAGGAAACAGGAAAAGAGCAAACAATTATTATGAAGCAGATAGAAAAATTGTATTTAAATGTTTAAAATGCAACTCCCTCTCTGGGTTCATATTCTTCTACCCTGATACATAAAACAGAAGTCTTTTAGCTTGGTTGTTTTTCTGGGTGTCTGTGACCAGTGGTAGCAGGCTCTGAAAAGAGTAAATGAAGCTGCTAGTCCCTTTCAGATAGACCCTCCAGGAACCTTGGCTGCCAAGCAGAGTGAGTCCCTTATGCACAGAATTCGGCTCTTAGAGCCGGAGAGGTGGGGAATGGAGCAGTGGAGGCTCACGGACAGCTAGCCATCTGGCATTTTTTTTTTCAGTTCTGTGGGAGATTTAAGGTTAAAAGATTTTCTTGATATACTCCTCCATATACATGGCTAGTGGTTCTCTAATTTTCTTTTGATATCCCAAAGCTGACAGGGGTCTCAAACCACGTCCTGGGGGCCAGATGTGGCCACTGAGGACAATTATCCCCCTCACCCAGTGTCTTTATTTAAAGGCCCACAAAACAAAGTTTTTGTTTTTACTATAGTCCGGCCCTCCAACAGTCTGAGGGACAGTGAACTGGCCCCCTATTTAAAAAGTTTGAGGACCCCTGCAAGCAGCTTGCATCACTCCTATGTACTTGGTATATTGGTTTTATAAGACACATAGCCTGTTCCTGTTTCTCCCCAATTAGGTTGTGAGGCTCAAGGTAGGGACCATGTCTTGTTAATCTTTTTATTGCCCCCAGCAAGAGAAAGGCATAGTTAGGGAGGTAGGAAGACTTGTTTGTTCCTCCAACATATGTCATTGTGACTCTGGGCAAGGCTTTTAACCTCTCTCTGCCCTCAGCAGCTCTCTTCAAGACTATAAGTTGCAGAGAGGTGCCAACCTGCATTAGTAGAAATAGTTCTTTCCTCTGGGAGTGAGTTACTTATGCCAACCCTAACCCTATGCCAACCCTGTTCTTCTAGCACAGGGTCTTGCACAGAGTAGGAGTTTTGTAATTCCATAAATGTTTGTTGGATTGAATTAGATCTTTTCTTCCACAAGTTCCTTGTGAGAGGGGAAAAAAAGAGTAGGGCCAGAAGAGAACTAGGGCAGGAAGGAAACACTTTTTCTTTCGCAGGAATAGCAAGAATTTGTAACTTGTACTGAAACGAACAATGTCCAAGATTCCCACAGTGAGTCTTTTCTGCAGAAGATGATTTCTCTGGAGACTGAATATAAATCTACACATAGCTGTGTTAATTTTTTTTTTTTCTCTCATGGTTTTTTTTCTTTTGTTTTGATTTTTCTCTCCAAACATGATTTATTAAAAAATGTGTATTTTTAAAAAATAAAGGTAACTGTGTAACCAGAAAAAGAAAGGAAAAGAATTAAAAAAAGGGAAAAAAAAGATGACTATTCCATCAGTCACCACATTCCTGGTATTTCACCTCCTCTCAATGTTTTTCCTCTTTAATGTTGTTGACCTCTCTTGATGAAGAAACATTGTACACAAGCCCCACCCTAGGGAAAGAAGATTGAATTTGGAATGGAGCCCCTAGTTCTCATATCAACTCTTCTGTGGCCTTTTCCATTTTGAACCTACTTCCACTATTACCTTCTAGATTTTAACTGACATGGAGAAAGTGGTAAGGATTTTTTTTTCCATTCTGATAACTGTGGGGCAGGAGGGGATAGGGAAGATTGAGCTATGAAGTCCTTGACAGAGTGTATATCTAATCCTTCATAATTGTCATTACATATTGAACCAGCTGTAAGCCCAGAAATCTTGCTATCTTCCCCCATCAGTTCATCTACCTTAACTGAGAACAGTTAACTCCCTTCCTTTTCTTCCCCTCCCCTGAAGGGTATAACTTGGGTGTCATTCCATTATCTTTTTCCTCTTGGTCTTTAATTCTCCCTGTTGACACAAGGAAAGGAGGCATTATCAGCCCTGAATATATCTATAACTGGCTCTAATAAAGCAGTGTTGGACATTGTGAGGTGAGACTCCCTCAGGTCTTTGGATTGGGTGATATATGTTATGCCCAGTCTTACACAAATGAGGAAACCAAAACTGGAAGAGTGCTTATTATTATTATTAAGTGCTTATTAACGGACTAGGTGCTAGAAATACGAAGATTAAAAACTTAACCCAATAATATACATAGATATTTTTTAAACAGATTCAAAACCAAATTCTGTCACTACCTGTATAAAACTTAACCTTTTTCTGCCTCAGTTTCCTCATCTATAAAATGAGGGAATAAGACTAGATAACTTTTCAAGATCTCTTCCAGCTTTAAATTTGTGGTCTTATGATCCAGTGATTCAAATCTGTGGAGAAATAGATAGGAAGTCTGCCTGAATAATCACAGAAAAATGCTCTTTATAAATGGTTTTACCCTGATTTTCACATTAGTGTGAGAGTTGGACATAGGGGAAAGAATTTTCCCAGGGAATTTTCCAAAGATTACATAAAGCATAGTATTACTGTATTCATTTAATGACTATAGCCTCATTTCCCATTATATTTATCATCCGTTTGTCTTAAGTATGTCAGTAGGTCAGTAGTGTTTACCTCAAAATTATTCTTTCTGGGTCACTTGTGTACATCATTCTATATCCTATTTTATCCATGAACAAATCTTTGATTGGTTTTCCAAAAGACAGACAGAAATGAGAAGTTGTTCTTGACCTAATTCTTTGTCAGAAGGTGGTGATTTTTGTATTAAAAAATAATTAAAAGATTTTTTAAAAAATTTCCCTTTTGATCTGTTATCATTTCTACAATTGCATTTCTTCTGGCAAGTTGTTTAATGATTTAAGTGAAGTAATCAAACCTCCTTAATAGTCTGAACTTCGCAAGAACTGACCCGTGGAGGGAAAAGGATACAATGGAGCATTTATGGGTATCTACCATTTGTGACAGTTTGACATGCCTTGCCCAGTCAGCATTGTCAAAAAGTCCTGCCTGCTAGTTTCTAGTGGTATAACTTTATTTCTCCTGAGTCTCTTTTTACTTTTTGCCTTCTCCCGATACCAGATACTAGAGTCTATCAAGGAGAGGTATACTTTGGCGTATTGTTAGAGAATTTCCTACCAGCAAAATGATGACATTTTTCTAAGCTTATAATGAATTCTGAGCTGCATGACTTGTTCCTTTTCATTGGACTATGGTGATTTGTTTTCCATTTCCCAAAGATGACAATATTCCCCACAATGAGGTCACAGTTTCTAAAGGATCGTTGAAGGTAGTCTCTGGGTCTTTTTGGTATTTTGTTGTTGTTTGTTTAGTTTTAGTTTTCTTTTTTAAACTCTCTTTTCCTCCTTGTTTGTGGAACCTTACTAGAAGAAGGGAATTTCATAAGAAGTTTGCACAACTCCACAAGGATCAATCCTGACATTTCTCCTTCAAGGGGCAGTAATGCCAGTTTGACTTGGATGGATTGCTCTAGTTAGTTTTGTGTCGGTAATCGTAGAATGCCTTCTGCCCTACTTCCCATGTATTTCTATTTAAATAGAACCTGTTCATCTCTTCTGTCTCTGCACATAGATTAGTGCCCAGTTATGCCACTAAACTGGCTTTACTTCTGTCATGGTTTCCCCCTCTGGTGTCTGAGAAACATTTTTGGTTGGTTTAACCCACCCTTGCAAATAGCTTCTACTAACTCGCCTGAGGCAAGCAGTGATATGTTAGGAAACTGAAAAAGAATGCTGGCTTTTTATGTTTTAACTGCCTGTGCTATCTCATAAGAGAACAGATCAAAACAGTTCCTGTAGGGAAATGACTTGGGAGAGAATCAGTTTTACAAAACAAGGCTAGGTTAACTTTACCAGTTGTCCCCTTCTTTTTTCTGACCTTCACATCCCACCTCTGTCATATCTTCTCATACTGCCCAGCTCGTTTTCCTTTTTTCTACCCTAGATTGTCACTCTGGCTCTCTGATTGGCCAGCAGTAAGTGCTTGGTCTTTGTTTGGGCCCTGATTAATTCAGAGAAAATGTAAACATCAGTTGTTTTTGTATTGGGCCAGAAATCCTGAGGATCTTCCCCTCCCAGATTGGTTTTTTGTTTTTTTGTTTTTTTTTGGGGGGGGGGGGTCTAATAAAAGAGACCATTCCCTGCCTCATTTCTTAACTTTGCCTTACTCAAACTGAGACCTGTTATAAAGACCCCAGTTTAAAAAGGCCAAGGTCTCCTGTTGTATTCATGGCCATTGTCCTAATCCCATATGTTTATATAGTATTTTAAGGTGTTAAAGCACTTTGTTCATAACCTTATGACATAAGTAAGAAATATTACCCCCATTTTTTAGATAAGGAAACCAAGATTCTGAGAATTTAAGTGATTTGGCCCTAGTTGTGGTTGTTTAGCTAGGAAGTGTTATAGATTGGAGATTCAAACCCCTGTCTTCTGACTTGGACTCTATTCTGTTTAGTATTATATGGTGATGCTAAAAATGAGAGGTAGATTTATCTTCAGAATTGACTTGTCAGATTTTATTTTAAATACAGAAATGTGTGGCTTGGGAGATTATGATACCATTGGTTCTCTGATGGTGAAAAGATAGGTCTATACTTGTGGTTCTATCTCTTGGTGAGCCCTCCTTCATCTTATCTACCTCTTGACCCATAAAATGCCATTTAGCTGTCTCACTGTTCAGCTGAGACTTTCAAATCATTATCCCTCCTCCTGAATTCTCTCTGTAGAATCTCTCCCCAGATTCCCTGCTGTATCTCAACTTTGTCATGTCTAAAACTGAACTGTCTGCCTCTTCTCTAACTCTGCCTTTTTCTTTTGATGGCACCATCATTTTCCCAGTTCCTCTCCTTCATATACTCTACATTTTAGACAAACTGGACTACCCAGTGTCCATTCTGCCCCCCTTTTATCTCCATGCTTTTGATCAAATGCAGTCAAAAATCAAAACCACCTGTCTGTTTCAGTGTCTTCTTCCTCAGATGTCAAGTATGTGTAGTCCTTTCACCTGACCTGTCCCTCCTTCCTCACTAACAATGACATCTAATTTAATGAAGTTATGTATCTGCATTGATTAAGTCTCCATGAGGGAAGCTCTTAATTTTGTTTTGTGTGGAGAAGTAATTGTACCAAGTGTTAGAAAACCCAGAATCCTTCCCCCTCTCCCGCCTTCTCCTCCCCAAGGACAATGCAATTTAGGCAACTTAGACATTAGGAGAAGGCTTATGTCCAGAGAATGTCAATTGATAGTTGAATTGTGCTTTGCCCAGATCCAACCACATTGACGGTTTGGGTACCAAGTTTTAGGAAGGCAATGATTGAACTAAAGGAGGTGTGGAGGGTAGTGATAAGGCCTCAGGTACATGCCTCATGAGAATCAGTTAAGGAGCTAGGGATGTTTAGTTTGGGGAAGATGTAGACATGAGGGAGAAGGGAAGGGAAAGGGATGATAGTAGGTTTGAAGTGTTTGGAGGATTAGACTTTTAGATTTGTTCTGCTTGACTCTATTGGGCAGAACTAGGAATCATGGCAGAATTTTCAGGGAGATATAAAGGAAAACATCCTAACAACTCACAACAGTAGAGTGAGCTGCCTCTACAGAGCTTTCTTTGGAAAGGCTGAATGACTGACTACTTATTAGGGAAATTTGTAAAGGTTTCTTCTGGTTAGAAATTGGTTGGATTAGATGACTCCTAAGATGCCTTTCAGCTCTGGCATTATGATTCTGTGAGACCAAAGGGATTATTCACCTTGTTTGTATTATGGACCCCTTTGGCAGTCTGGCAAAGCCAATGGACCCTTTTTCAGAAAAATCCTTTTAAGTGGTTTTTTAAAAATCTGTAGGATTACAAAAGGAAACCTATTATGTGGAAGTACAATTATCAAAATACTGTGGTCAGGGGGAACCAAGTTCATAGACTTTAGATTACGAACTCCTGCACTAGGGACATTCATAAGTTCTGCAGCAATGGGACTTATTTCCCAATCTGACTTCATTGGTTGGATCTGGGACACACGGCGGACCAAAGTCAGGGAGATGTTGTACTAGGATTCTTTGGAATCCTTTCCCAGCAACTGAGAGAGAATGATACTGCTTTTTATTCATTGAGTCAACTTGGTGGTACAGTGAACAAAGCATCAGGTTTGAAATCAGGAAGACCTGAGTTCAAATCTAGTCTCACCTCACACATTTACTACTGTTATGATCCTGGGCTTGTCCCTTAACTTCTGTTTGTCTCAGTCTTTTCAACTGTAAAATGGAGATAATGATACAGTATACCCTACCTTCAGGGTTATATGGATCAAATGAGTTAATATTTGTAAAGCATTTACACAGTGCCTGGTATATAATAAGTGCTGTATAAATGCTGATTCCTTCCTTTCCTCCCCTCATTATAATCACAGACAATATTTGACAAGGAAAGATATTTTTGAACGCTTTTTAGAGTTTTTATTCATAAATTTAATAATCACCAAGAAAGATAAACATAAAATAGAGTACAAAATTCCACATAAAAACCCTAGGATTTAACAAAATGGAACCAAGCATATAAATAAAAAATGTTTTTTTGGTGTCTCTATCTGAAATATTTTTAATTTTTAAAAATAACAAAAATTATTTTGGTTATATATGAACATTCTTTTTTTACATATTTCCTTGTGAATCATGTTGAGAGAGAAAAATCAGAACAAAAGGAGAGAAACCAAGAGAAAAAAATAAAACAGAAGAAAAAGAAAAAAGAAAGTGAATGTAGCATGTGTTGATTTACATTCAATCTCCATAATTCTTTCTCTGGACACAGATGGTGTTTTCCATCCAAAGTTTATTGGGATTGTCTTGGATCATTGAACTGCGGGAAAGAGCCAAGTCTGTCATAGTTGACTATCCCACAATCTTGCTGTTACTGTGTACAATGTATCCCTTGGTTCTGCTTGTTTCACTTAGCATCAGTTCATGTAAATCTTTCCAAGCCTTTCTAAAATCAACTTGTTCATCATTTTTTATAGAATAATAATATTTCATCACTTTCATATACCATGATTTACTCAGCCACTCCCCAATTGATGGACATCTATTCATTTTCCAATTCTTTGCCACCACAAAAAGAGCTACTACAAACATTGTCACACATGTGGGTCCTTTTCTCTCTTTTATGATCTCTTTGGGAGACAGAGCCAGTAGTGGCTCTGCTGGATCAAAGAGTATACACAGTTTTATAGTTTTTTGGGCATACATAGTTCCAAATTGCTGTCCAGAATTTGAAGCCTTTTTTAATATACTGTTATAGTCAGCTCTGGTCTTCACATGTCACTTTGGCTACACTTAAAGTTTCTTTATGACATTGTAATATTCTGTTACATTATATGCCAATGTTTCTTTAGCTGTTTGCCAGTCATTAGACATGGAGGCTGATTTTAGTTTGGTTTGGGTTTTTGTTTTATTTTGTTTTTGCTATTACAAATAAGCAGGAAAAGATCCTGCTTATTTGTAATAGCAAAAACAAATCTTTGTTTGTGGTCACAAAGGTTTGTGACCTTTGGCTAGTCATTTGGCCTCTGGACCTCATGTGCAAAATGACAGGGTTTGACCAGGTGGCCTTTGAGGTCCCTTCCAGCTCTGGACCTATGATTCTATTAATAATTTTTTAGAACTGTGAATATTTTTATACTGATGGGTCCTTTGTTGATATTTTAAAGTTTAAAATTCTAGCAATGAAATTATTTTGTCAAAAGGTATGATCACTTTGATTTCCAAAATAGTTGTTAGTTTATAGTTCCATTAACAATTGCCAGCCCTAAATTATATTTTTTGAGGGGTCAGGAGAAGAGGCTATATTTGCCATTTCTAGTATGTATAAAATGGCATCCTGAGGTTTTCTTAACTTTTATTTTTGTGATTATTGAATAATTTGAGCATGTGATTATTTATGGTTTATGGGTTTGTTTTTTTCCCCAAAATTGTGGCTACCCTTCCACCTGCAGGGAGTAATCTTTAGGGAGATATAGTTCAGCCTCTTTAATAAGTCAAAAAGCAAAGCTTAATTATATTTCACATTCATATAATACTTATTTGAAGTTTACAGAATGCTTTCCCCATAATAATCCTGGGTGCTATTAAAAGTTATTTCCATCTTACAAAGGAGGAGACTGACACTCTGAGAAGTTCCCTGCCTCCCCCATCACCCACCCCATAAGTTTCAGAACTTAATTGGAATCAGCCCAGTGGTCTTGCTGCAATTCTAATCCTCATACAGTGCTGAGCTGGGCAAAGAAGGGAGACTGAGGTAGTATCCCTAGGCTACCTTTTCAATGTCAAAGAGAGGAGACCAGCTATCCATTAGTAGAAATCCTCTCCCCACCCTAGGGATGGCAGGCGGAGAAAATTTGGTTCCACACTGACACCTGCTGACGATTAAAGTGCTCAGACAGGCTTCTCCTCAGGGCCCACTGACAGCTCCTCTTTATTGCTGTCATCTTTGGGTTTTCAGATGGGCAACTTAGAAAGAGACTTGCAGAGGAGAGACAAAAGGATCTTCCAGCAGATCCTCCCTAAAAGGCTTTGACAAATATTTTAGTGCAAATAGATATTTTCTGGAGAGAAAGAATGTAGTAACAAGGCAGAAATAGGTCTTTTAAAAAAGTTATCCTTCAGAGAATGGGTGTATTTGCCTCTTTTAGAGAAACTAAAGATATATCTTTTTTTAAATTCAGTTATATTTTCAGTTCTAAATTCTCTTTCTTCTACCTCCCTCTTCCCAACCTATTGAGATAGCCAGAAAAAGAAAACTTGTTACAAATATGTATTATCAAGCAAAACAAATAATATAATATTTCTTGATTTAGGACAGGGTTTCTGAACTCGTTTTTTAAATATTTTGATAACTATTTTACTAATAGGTTTCATTGTAACTTGACATATTTGATACCTTGAAAAACAATGTTCTGAGAAGGGATCTGTAGGATCATTGATGACTGCTAAAGGAGGCTCCCCAATACAAACAAGGTTCATACCTCTGATTTATGGTGCTAAATGGGACACTCTGAATTTTTGTTTGTATAGCTTAGACTTTGTTGGGTAAAATCTGAAAATAGTAAGAACAACAGGAAGTGAGTTGCCCATGCAGGAATTTTTAAGGAAAACCCCAGAAGGGCTGTTGTAGGCGTGCTCCTAGGCCTAGCCTCTGATGAGAGCTGGAAGGAGAGAATGATAGGGCGATTGGCAAGCTAGGAAGAAGGAAGATGATAGAAAAACACTCCTGCTACCAGACGGTTTTATTGTCCAATCAGAAAGAAGAATCCATCTAGGGAAGAGCTGGTTCTGGCGCAAGTGAGACTTTCTTGTTTGTAATTTGTGGGAATCTGCTCTGGAAGGTCCTGGCAGCTGCATGATGGAGCGCATAAAGTATCAGGCTCTCCAGACCTGTTTTGTGACCTTGTGCAGGAACTTTAGTTTATTTCAAAGTTTGAAAGAGTTGTACTGAATGCTAGTTCAATAAACTACATCAATAAGAAAAGCTCTAGATTTTTGGAGACTTTAAGTAGTTAGGTAGGAGTCTTAAATTGGGAGGGAACCAAGCCTCTGAAAGATTAAATGTGCTGTGGGTTTTAGGTTTGATTTTTTTTTTTTTTTCATTTTTAATGAACATTATATTAAGTATCCATGAACTTGCTTTTTGTTCTTAGTGTGATTTTTCTTTCTGTAAAAAATACACTTTGTATTTTTATAATTATTGTCATTTAATTAGTTTCTTTTGTAATCTTTTGTATTTTGTACATTTAAAAGGTTATTCTAGGAGGAATCTGTAGCCTCATCAGGCTGCTAACAGAGTTGTGACACCAAAATAATTTTAAACCCTGGGTATACATTAACTGTTGGTGACTGGGTTTGCTTTCTTCAGACATAAAAGGAGAAAGTAGGGATGAGGAGGGTTGGAGAAATATTACGAACCTTCCCAGTCTCTCTCCCCCATTCCTCCACATACCCCACACCCCTAAAAAAGGGAAAGAAAGAACATCTTGATAGAGAAACAGGCTACAGAATTAACAAATGACCAGTGTTAACTGCTTGTGGAGTTAATGTTCCAAGGCATTATACCAAGGATGGGAATATTAAATGAGCTAGCTTAGCATGCTTCCCTTATTCCAGAGGCCAGGGTGAACTTGGCCAGGTATCCTTATCTCAAAAAAACTGTTTGTGGTGATTGACCTTTTTTGGTTCCCCAAAGCTAATGGTGGTTTTTATACACCTCTGCTATTCTGATCAACATGACAAGAGTTTATGAGGTATGTCTCCGTATTCTGTAGAGTCACTAGGTGGTCTGCAGAGTCGATTTTCCTCTGGTTGGTCTTGGGCTGTGTTCTCCCTGTCAGGAGGGGTTTGTAGCTGTGACATATATTGTTTTGAAAGTTGCCTACCTCTTGCCAATATTCATTGTGTGCATGGCTGTTTGCCTCTCTCCCTCTTTCTCTTTCCCACCTTTGCTCCCAGGGTTCTGGCTGGTGTGGACTATTATAATCATCCTGAGCTGCTGCTGCGTTTGCCACCACCGCCGGGCCAAGCATCGCCTGCAGGCACAGCAGCGGCAACATGAAATTAACTTGATTGCCTACCGGGAAGCCCATAACTACTCAGCGCTGCCATTTTATTTCAGTACGTACATCGAAAATCGATTTCACATCACCGCCTGGGGTCTCCAGGAGCCCAGCTCAGAGGATGTGGTGTCTGGGAACAAGGGGATTGTGGGGGGAGTGGGGAAAGACTCAATGCACAACAGCAGCAGGGGTCTGCAACAGGGAGGGGGGACTGCTCCTTCCCCACAGAGAGGAGCAAGTGCCTTGGACACAGCTCTCAGAAACCCC
This sequence comes from Sarcophilus harrisii, assembly GCF_902635505.1. NCBI lineage: Eukaryota > Metazoa > Chordata > Mammalia > Dasyuromorphia > Dasyuridae > Sarcophilus > Sarcophilus harrisii. The sequence continues at coordinate 558,862,756 of NC_045427.1, forward strand.
GGGGTTGATCCAAAACTAACAGTGACTGGTACTGATGAGCAGTGGTTTCTCATTAGACCTTTATTTCTTTATCACATTTTGGGGGCTATTTTCATTGAGAAGGTGGTCATCTGAACCGGGGTTTGGGTAAACTGGAATCTAGAGCCCAAAGCTTATTTTGTTCAATTATCAGCCTGACCCTCAGCTCTAACCCCAAGGATCTTCATGTCTCTCCCTGGCCCTGTTCCATGAGTAAATCAAGATTCTGGACACAATGAACTAGTTGGCCTCGCAGCTTCTTAGAACAAAGAAGTTTGGTGACTCTTTTCTAAGAGGATGCACCTATTTTAGTTAAGGCTTCTCATGTGGCAAATAAAAATGGCTGACCACTTTGCTCCCAGCCCCTTACAGTGCTTTAGAAAAGAAACAAAAAATAATTGTTTGAATCTCAAGTTTTTAAAAAGCTCATCTAGTTCAGGCTCTTGCCTTTATCATCTTGGAAAGAAAACTCTTTTCCCCTACCATTTCTCTCAGCATCAGAGAGAAGGGAGCAGTTTGAATTTTTGAGCCCTACGTCCCCTGTACCAGACATTTTCCCAGATTATAGGCTCCTGTTATATTTAGGAGCAGGGCAAAGAATAGAAAGGGAGTGGTCTGAGAGCCATATGTTGGAGTTCCCGTTCCAAGCCCCAGACTTGAAAGGAATCTTGGCTCAAAAACGTATACCCAGTTAGGATCACCTGACTGATACCCATGTGGAAATGGCTCCATTTAAATCAGCTAGTATTGTGCACTTGCTGAATGCACCCTTCTCTTTTGCCACTTACTACATCACCATCAGGATTTTGGGGGCTGGATGGGGTCAAATGAAAGGACCAAGGAATTTCCTTTATTCTCATCTCAGCCCCCAGAGCTGTGTCAGGCAGGGCCTTTAATACCTTGAAAAACCAAATCTCTTCCCAACCTTCATCCCCAGTTTTCTCCCTCTGTACCAGATTGCCCTCGGCTTTCTCCTCCCTCTCTCCCCTTTTCTCACTCTGTTTCCCTCTCCCTCCCCCCCGGCCCCCCAATCCTTTTTTCTCTTTCCCCTCTCACACATCCATCCACACCTCTGAACATTGTAGACATCACATTAGGGGTGGGAAATGGTGCACATGCTCTTTTCATGTTGAGCTCTGTCCTGGAACCATTGCCCATGCAGTAATTTCTCCTCCCTGCCTCCCCGTTTTAGGGTTTTTGCCAAACTATTTACTACCTCCTTATGAGGAAGTGGTGAACCGACCTCCAACCCCTCCCCCACCATACAGTGCCTTACAGCTACAGCAGCAGCAGCAGCAACAGCAGCAGCAACAACAGCAGGTGGTCCCTGTCTGCAATAGCCCCTCAGGCCCTGACCCCATCAGGGGCCTTCAGGAGGCACAAACCAGCCCACTGTCCGTGCCTGGCAGCAGCAGGAATAGCATCAGATCAAGCACTGAGGACCCTGAGCCCTCCACATTGCTGGTGGACCAAGAGGCTACCAAAGCCCCAGGCATGGAGCCAGGCAGCTCTGGGGCTTGTCTGGGGGAACTGGGTGACCCAGGGTCTTTCCTAGATAAGGACTCAGAGTGTAAGGAGGAGTTGCTGAAAGATTACAGCTCTGAGAGCTTGGAGCACAGCAGCGCCTTTCCTGACAGCAAAGACAAGACACCTGGGAGGCACCGACGCTTCACTGGAGATTCTGGCATTGAGGTGTGCATCTGCAACCGAGGCCACCATGAGGACGACCTCAAAGAACTCAACGGGCTCCTTGACGATGCCCTGGACAGCGCCCTGGACTTCTGTGATAGTTGCCAAGCAAGGCCTCCTGGGGATGAGGAAGAGGGGCTCTACCACCTTTCTGAGGAGCAAGCCCGGGAGCACGGCCACCACCACTTGCCCCGCCAGCCAGCATGCATCTTGTTGAATACGATCAATGAGCAGGACTCCCCTAATTCCCAGAGCAACAGTTCTCCCAGCTAGAGCAGGCCAGCCTCCTTAGAAAAGCGATAGGGGAAGGGCAGGGGAGGGTGAGCCAAGAGGGGAACCTTTAATTGGTTGGTAAAGAAAGTGCTGCTGCTTTTTCTTCTGTCTGTACTTCTGCCCTTCCTTCCCAAGGTAGGATTGCCTCCCTCCTGCAGAAGCCTGGGTGTGGATGAAGGGAAAAGGTGTTGAACCCCTCACTGTATTCTTCCTTCCTCCATTTCCCCCTCCTCCTCCCTTCTGAGCTTTCTTTTTTAATCGTGTCTCACCTGCCTGCCCATGTCAGGTGGTGTGCATTTAGAAAAATGTATCTGAGGGGCTAGGATGGAACCCTTCTCTGGTTCTTGGGATGGAGTGGGATCTGCTCTTCGATTTAAGTTTAGAGACTCATTACATCCCTGTTAGTAAATAGGCAACAGGGTTCTACCACTGGGAAAATTAAAAAGAAAAAATCCTGGCCTGGGCCTCGTGTTGACCCTAGGCCTGGGTTTTCAGTACTTACAGAGCTGGAATTTGATCACTTCTTGTAAAAGTTGTGTTATTAGGGGGATGGAATGGGGAACCCAGTTGTCTGGGATATATGTGGGGTTTGTCTGATTAGACTTTCCTAAGTGAATGATCAGAGCTGGGAGCCTTCTTAGGGCAAAGCTACTTTCCTAAAAGGTTCTGGCTGTTCTCAAACTAGATTAGCTTGAAAGGGTTTTGCTAGTGTTCTTTCTTCAAAACAAAACCACATCCAACTAAGTAAGCTCAATGATATGAATGTACCTGAGTGGGAAGCATTTAATTAGGGGCAAGTGAAGGGGGTGACTTTCTGTTTTAGGCCTCTGAGGACTATGAGCACCTGAGCTAAGAGAAAAGCTCTTCAATCAGGGAGATTGGAAGGGTAGGAAGAGGTTATTTTTGGATTACTGGAGAGGGTAGGAAAAGTGCTGCAAACTGTTACATGTGGGAGTACAGTGGCAGAGTGAAGGGGGATGCATCTGCTCTAGGAAGAGTAGGGTTTTGCCTTCATTTTTAGTAAGCACCCTTACAAAGGTGAATGATTAATATCCTTCCCTCCAACCTCACCTTTGCATCTTCTTCACTTTCCCCCAGCCTGTGGCCTTTGTGCCTTCACACTTCACCAGTATGCCGAAGAAACGGACAAAGCAGGCTGAGTGGTGCCTGGGAATCAACCCCAGCTCCCCTCAGCCTGTTCCTTAGGCAGTATTTTTCCCTTGGATCCCAAGATCCATTTGTTTATATTGACCACTTGGAAGAAATAAATAACTGAATTGTTTGGGTTTATTTTTCCCCTCTTTCTTTATTAAATGGTGGTACTTTGCTAGCACCACCTATGTATGGCCAAGTGCCCAGCTCAGGTCTGAGTTGTTGGCTTCTCAAGGAGTGGGAGACCTACTGTCCTCTCAGATCATTATTACTGAAGTTTGGCATCAGGTAAACTGAGAGTTTTCTTAAGAATAATCTGAGCAGATAAGGCAAACCAAAAGCTGAAATTAACATTCCCTGACTCAGTTCTGTTCATATGAAGAAGGGTTTGCCTTTTTTCATCCCCTCTCTCAAATGATGTTCAGATTATATCACTGACATTATGGGAAAAAGGGGAGGGGGGAGGGAAAGGCTATGGGGGTGAATGAACACCCCTGACTGTATTTGATAAAAACCAAAATCCATCTTGAACAAGGTGAAAATCAAAATACACTGACTTTTTGAATAACCTGTGTGTGTCTGTCTCATTGTGTGTGAGCCACGGGTATCAAAAGCCCTGTGTTTCTGTGAATATACTTTGAAGCAGCCATTGTGCGCATTTTAACCAAAATGTTTGGAGCAAATTTTGGCTCTCCCAAGGGAACTTTCTTTAAGCATTTACCTGTTTACTGAGCAAAAGCCCTAGGCAGTTCTTGTATGCCTGGGGGTGTTCAGCAGAGCCCTCATTGGCAGCCCACTGTTTTTGCCAGAGAAACTTTGCTGGATGTAGAGGTTTTACTCTACCCACGGTTGCAATTTGCACATCACTGCATTAAACCCTGGAGGTCTGTGTTTTGTTTCCAGTAAATGGAATCCTGCTCTAGATGTGTCTGCATGAGCATTATTTGCCGAACTCCTGTCACCTCCCTGTGCTCCCCCTGCCGCTCTTAGTCCTGGGCTCAAGGGCCCCAGGGTGTGGTGCTGATGACTACGAGGGACACAAAGCAGGCCTTGAGTCGCAGCTGAAGTCAAGGTTGGATTGTCAGCACCAAGCGTGGCCTGGTTGTTGCCCAGATGTCTGCCTTTACCAGGAACTGCCAGAAGAGTTGGCAGAATCTCCGGTGTGGAGTGCCTGTCACCCTTGGATGAGACTTGATCACAGTTGAGCAAGTATATAGATGAAAGAGCCATGACAGGTCCTCGATTGCCTTTTCATCTTTTTTTCCCCAAAGCAACTCACTAAAATGTCTGAACAGCGAGCAAGTTTTACCAAAGTGAATCCTGTTTCAGTCAAACAGGACATTGGGATGCACTGTGGTCTCCTTGGGTTTTCTCCTCAGGTTGGAGTAGGGAGCTAGATCCAGAGTTTACTGTTGACGTCTCTACCCCAGACGTAAGAAAAACAAAAATCAAATGGTGAAACTGGGCTTGATTAATCAGCAGTGACCAGATTATGGTCCAGGCTTCAGAGCCCTCTCCATCCTGAAGAGTGAGCTCGTTGATGATAGAGTGGGAGTTGGGGTGAGAAGAGGGAAGGAGGTTGAACTTACTAACCTTACCTTCTTCCTCTTACCTCCCACGGGTAGAGATCTTGGTTTTCCTAGTGAATGAGGACAATGGGTGTGAGTTGGGTTTGGTGCTACAGTTAGATTAGCCAAATGCTGACACATTCCTGTGTGTTTGCATGTGTACAAGTGTGTTTGGCGCATTGCCACTTGTTGGGTGTTGTGAATATGTGTATTTTAAGCAATAAGATTCAGCTGGTCAGACTTCTCTGGGCAGCCTTACTGACACTTTTCCTGTGATGTGATTGTTTTGAAGACAGAGTGGCACCTACCACTGTGAGATGCCCAAATAAAAACCAATCCAAGATCTGTTGCTCCTTTTTTTTTTTTTAAGAGTTCTATAGATTTCTATTCATCATCCTCAGGGAAAAGTCATACCTGGATTCAGAAGTTGTAAAAACATTTCCTGACGCCCCATCCCATACCTTGTAATCACAAGGCTCAGGGGAAACTATTGTAGGGTGAAAGATAAACTATATGCTCTAGTTGTGACTCTTTTCTTAAGGGATCTCTTTAAACATTCCACATAATAGTGTGTTCAGGAAACAGATATTTCTAATGTGTGCATTACTTTGCAAATTTGCACGAGCAGGTTAAAGCCAAAAACAAGTAGACATTTTGATAGTCCTTTGCAAGCTTTTGAAACATGATATTATTTTAAAAAAAAGGAAATAAATGTTTGGATTATTAACTTGTTGAAAATTAATAAGCATTTATTAAGCATCTTTTTGTCTGGGGCACTTTTCCATGTGAAAGAAAGAAAAAAAAACCCATAGGACCTTCAAGGACCTGTTTAAATAAGGAAAGAGCTTGATCCCAAAATTCAGCTCAATTAAGCATTCCCACTGTTTACTCATTTCTGTGAAAGGTACCCAGGGTCCTTACTCCTACTGTCTATTGTCTTACAGAGCTTAGCAGTTGGGGAAGTAAAACACTTTAATGTTAAATGGTTAACTCAAGGCCATGATTGAATACCAATCATAGGATTTAGAATTGGATGCACCCTTAGAAATTATTCCATTCCTCTCATTTTGCAGATGAGAATGAGAAAGGAAGTCAAACATCTTAAGTGGCAGAGTCTGTTTCTGAATCCCCTACTCTTTCCAGTGCACCAATGCAAAATGTGAAGTTTTTGAGGGGGGAGGATAAATATGTACTGAAAACCATGGAGAAAGGGGATCAGCATTTGGACTACATCCTGAAGGATGGGTAAGATTTGATTAGACCGAAAGGAGGACAGTGTTTCCTGCATGGACAACAGTGTATGCAAGTAGGAATCGAGCTGGCAGGAGTATTAGTCTTTCTAGCCATTAAGACTTCTTAAAAGTGAAATTCTGTCTTCCAGCTCCCACTGGAAGCTATCTGGGGAATTTTGACATTGGTGCCAAGTGCTCAGAGCACTGGACCTAGAATCAGGAAGACCCAAGTTCAAATCTCAGCACAGACATTAGTTCTGGACTCTGCCTCAATTTCCTCATCTGTAAAATGGGGATAGTGATAGTACCTACCTCTCAGGGTTGTTGAGAGGATCAAGGAAGATAATGTATAAAGTGCTTTTCAAACCATAAAGCATTATCTAAACTAGCTATTTTTCACCTCCCCTCCCCCCCTCCCCCCTAAATAAAATCTTAAAATCCATTCTCAAGGTCTTCTAGTAAAGTAAGTAGAGACTTTGGGGCTGGGATAAGATTCTTAATTCTGTCCCTTACCAGCTATACTGTTACTCCCTAAGTAACTACTGTGAGTAGACATGCCAATTATGGTGCCATATTGTATGAAAGTAATAACTTGGAGGACCTAAAATTTCCAGAAATAGAGTAACATATATAGCCCTTTGCAAACTTTCAATCTCAGTATAAACAATGGTGTTTTTCCCCCCCTAATATTTCCTCCTCTACTTCCATTTTCAGCAATGGGGGGGAGGGGATAGGTTGAGGAATAAACGGAGTCAGTCAGAGATAATTTCTTGGGATCTAGTCTACCCTGTTGCTGAAGATAAGACTAGGTTGTTCTTTCCATTCTTGGTTCCTAGGGCCTAGAGCCATACTGGGAAAATGGAACAATTGGGATGGGGAGTAAAGATGCCCAGTCTTTCTGAGAAAAGTAATAAGGTCTAGGTCAGTGTCTCTCCCCACACAAACACATCTTGTCGGGTCTCCTTTTTTCTTGCATTCCACAAATCATGCCAGGTAAACACTGCTAAACACTGAGTTAAAAGAGAAAGTTCCCCCAAAAGTTTCCTAAAGGAGGGTAAAGTAATGGAGGATACAACTAGTAAACAAGGTTTTTATCAAAGATTTTAGATAGCTCATCTCAGGGAAAGAACTGGCACCAAAGGGAACTGATAAAATCTTACAGAAGGTAGAGTTTTAGCTGAGATGTAAGAGAAGTCGGGAGATGGCGAGGAAGAGGGAGAGCTTTGGGCATTGGGAACAACTTCTGAAAATGCTTGGAGTCACTGCAGGGAACGTCTTGAACAATGGATAGCACAGAGACTAGTGTTACCAAATTGTAGAGTACTTAGAAGTGAAGGAAGTATAATACCTTTAGAAAGAATGAAAGGGACCACTTTATGGAGTCTTTGAAAGAGACATTTAATCTTGAATTTAATGGGAAATCAGAGTTTATTGAATGAGTGGGAGAGGGAGGTTAATAATGAAAAAAATGCCTACTCTGGGCAAAGTTCCCTGCAAATACGAACCTTTGAAAGGTTTATATTTTGCTGGGAGAATATGATATTTCCATAAATGAGTGCAAGATAATTTAAAGAGGAAGAGAATATCAATAATTCAGGGGGCAGGAAATAAGGGGAGCAGAAAAGGCAATGCAGTCCAGGCATTGGGGACAATCTATGCCAAAGATGCAGAAAATGAATTGCTCTGAGTTTAAAGAACTGTGATTTCAAAGAATCATGACTGGCCTGCTTGACTTGCATGTGCTTAAAGGGGAATGATTTGAGTTCTATCTGGAAAGGAAAATATATGTAAGTAAGAGAGAAACCTTCCCCTCTCCCAGTATTTTTAAATGACATATACCTATACAAAGACTTTTGACAGTGAGAAGAGCAAGGAGACCAATTAGAGATAGTTAATGCAAGGGCCTCTGAGGACCTGTATTAGCAAAGTGGCTTTGTGAATGGTGAGGAGAATGTAAAAAGAGATCGAGATTTGGAGCAATGGAATAAAGAACTTTTTTATCCTCCCCAAGTCCTGATTGGAAAGAATTCTGAAAGAGATTCCCAAACTACAGTTTAGGATTCTTTTATGTTTCTGCCTATATCTTGCCTCTTTCCCCCTCCTCCTCCATTCTTTTACTATTCCCTTTCTACTACAGCAGCATGAAATGGAAAGGACACGGGACTTGTGCCAGAAAACCTGGGCAAGTAGTTTCAGAAGTTGTTTCTTCAACTGTAAATTGCAGGCGAACATGCTTTGCAGAAGGGAAATGCTTTACCACTGAACCATTAAATGAATCATTAAGGCTAGAGAAGTTACCATGGACCTGCACTATGACCCAAGATACCACAAAATTTATGGTGGAAAGGATGTAGCCTATAATCTGGGCTGGCAGCAGTGAGTTAATCCCAACTCCCCTTCTAATCTCTGCCTCCTCACCCAAAGGTTAAATCTGTGGAAACATCAAAAGTAAAGGCTATTTTTTGACTTTTTATCTTATGGTGAGAATTTTTTTTTTCCCTTCTTGATAAAACATAAGTGTTTTTTAGTTTGTGAGGGAGAGAGTGTTTTAAACATCAAATTTCTCCCAGCCCACACAATTTTGCCCCACCCCCCTCTTTATAATCTTATGTTTCTCTACTGCAACATCTGAAGCAGCCAAATCCTGCTGGAAAATATTACACACCTCTCACTTATGTTGAAGTTATTGAGGAGTTATTCCCTATCTCCCAGCTGTTTAGCAGCAAGGGACTTTGAGCCTGGAAAAGGGTGCCCAGACATGGGACCTCCAGGGACAAATAGGCTGAGGAATATTCACTTGCCCATCCAGACTACTACTTCCTCCCTGGCAACGGAGTCAGATAAAGAGGGTTATTCTTTTTTTTTTTTTTTTCCCCCCTTAAGGCAATTGGGTCACACAGCTAGGAAGTATTAAGTGTCTGAGGTCAAATTTGAACTCAGGTCCTCCTGACTTCAGAGCTGGTGCTGGCTTATTTTGAAAAAGACATTTGTTATTATATGACTGGATAGTTTAAAGAATCCCCATGTAACAAACTTCCAAGTATTTTCAGTATACATTATTTCCCTTAATTGTGGGATAGACAACTCTGGGAAGTGAAAGGACTTAACTTGATCACACAGCTTTTATGTTGGTGGTAGATTCTGAGTTGAAGCCCCACTGGTCCGATTAATGAGCTTGGACTCTCTGCTATCCTACCTTAATTTAGAGAGTCAAATACCATCCTTGAAGCATGACATGATAAGTGCTGTTCTGTTTCTGAAGATGATGGTTCTGACCCGCCATTGGCTAGTCAAATCCCGTACAGGAATGCACACTATATTGTAGAAGGACTTGTGAATAGACACTTGGGTGAGATTAGTGATAGTCTCCAGTCAACGGGAGATGGGGATGAGAAGATGAGAATCATTCTAATTAGGTTGTTAGTTAAGGTGCTTCAGCATCTCAAACATTTCCTCAAAGAAAGGTGCATTCAGAAACTAGAATGCCTCTCCACAGTGTGTACCTGATCTCCACCTGATGTTTTTGAAGACCTTCAGTGAAAGATCTAATCACCTTTCTTGGAAGAGGGTGGGTTCCGTTAAATAAACAAAACACCCTGTGAACTGTTTAAGACAGAAGAAATCCCAGGTCCAAAAAGGAAGACCTGGAGTGAGCCAAAGGGTGATCATAGTTTACAAAACTTATAAATTCATTTATTGCTTTCGAGCTGGAACAATGAGACAACGTTCTCATCTCTTGGGAAGGGTGACGTATTTATACTTTTCCTACAAGGAAGGTAGGGGAATTGGGGAGAAAGGTGGAAATTAGAGAGGTCTTAGAAAAGAATAAGGTAGGGAGTGGGGAGGGGAGGAAATCCAGGAAATGGGGAGTGAAGAATTCCAGGTGTCAGAGCTGTGGCCCTTTGATTCACAAATCAGAAGTCATACTTGATGATAAGCTGTCCTGGCAGTTCAAGATTTAAGCACAATCAGTAAGATGAGGGCATGTCCTCAAAAACCACAAAGCAGGTATGCCCGAAAGCTCCTTAGCCAATGGGAAACCCTGACTATAAGGATGTCCCTTAAAACTACCAAATGGCTCCGAGTCCATTTAAAAGCTGGTATGCACTTAATCAGTTGTTGGCTTTCTGTACATCCAGCTGGGTTTCCTCTCATTCCAAAGGATTGTTATGTCAACCCTATATTTTAGCTAATACAGCCAGTTCTCATACAGTTCCTCTTGTTAATCCTCTTGATAATTGAGGACTCAAACAAATCAAGATAGCCAGCATTTCCATTTTCACAATTCTAAACCCTGACACCAGCTGTTAGAAAGGAGTGCTATTGTCTCCACTTAAAATTAATCTTGTAAACCATCAATAGCACAAATTCACTAATTCCAGCAAACACTTATTTTATTTATTTATTTATTTATTTTTATTTAATAGCCTTTTATTTACAGGATATATGCGTGGGTAACTTTACAGCATTAACAATTGCCAAACCTCTTGTTCCAATTTTTCACCTTTTACCCCCCCATTCCCTCCCCTAGATGGCAGGATGACCAGTAGATGTTAAATATATTAAAATATAAATTAGATACACAATAAGTATACATGACCAAAACGTTATTTTGCTGTACAAAAAGAATCAGACTCTGAAATATTGTACAATTAACTTGTGAAGGAAATCAAAAATGCAGGTGTCCAGCAAACACTTATTAAGAGCCTATTATGTGCTTGATCCTATGCTAGAGCTGAGCTTGTGAAAAATTGGTCATTCTTGGACCAACTTTGGAGATATATACTGGCACAAATTTTGAATATTTCTAAGGGGCCCAGACAGCAAACAGAGTGGGCCATCATCTGATGCAATTTTAAATAATAATAATAATAGCTTTTTATTTTTCAAAATACATGCAAAGATAGTTTTCAACATTTGCTCCTCAAAACTTTGTGTTTCAAATTTTTCTCCCTCCTTCACCACCTACCCTCTTCCCCTAGACAGCAAGCAAGCCAATATCAGTTAAACATGTACAATTCTAAACAGATTTCCACATTTATCATGCTGCACAAGAAAAATCAGATCAAAAAGGGAAAAATGAAAAGAAAAAACAGGCAAGCAAACAACAAAAAAGAGGGAAATACTATGTTGTGATCCACATTCAGTCCTCACAGTCCTCTCTCTCGGTGCAGATGGCTCTTTCCATCACAAGCCTATTAAAATTGGCCTGAGTCACCTTATTGTTGGAAAGAGCCAAGTACATCTAATGCAATTCTTAAGAATGCTCCAAGTCAGTTAACTAAAATTTATTAAGTGCCAGGCGCTGGAAGTTCAAAAAAGGCAAAAGACCAATCCTAGTTCTCAACGATCTCTTAGTCTATAATATGGAAGACAACATGTGAACTACTATAAAACAAATATCTGAATTCAGATCTGACCTCAGATCATTAGATGTGTGACTCTGGGCCAGCCACTTAATCCTGTTTGCCTCAGTTTGCTCATCTGTAAAATGAGCTGGAGAAGGCAGTGGCAAACCATCCCAGTATCTTTGTTAAGAAAACCCCAAGTGGGGTCACTAAAGAATCCGACATGACTGAAAAAAATGATTGATGCAATCTCAGAAGGAAGGCACAAAGAATTCTGTTTCCTTTTCTGCCTCCATGCTAGCTGGGTTACTGTCACTTTTTGGAAGTGAGAGAACAGCAAAACCTGCTTATCAGCTTCCTCCAGCAAAGGTCTAAGCCCAGCCCAGTTCCTGTGGCAAAGAGAAAGGGAGGAGGGAGAGAGAATGTTATCTTGTGGACTAGTTTTTCAAGACTACTAATGAGAGAGATGTCCAATTGCATCAAGGCTAGTTTTAAAGAGGCTTTACTCACCTCTGACCTAATGATGAAGGCAGGTGGGGGGTCAAGGTATGGAGTCCTCAGATTTTGGGCCATCTCCATTGGATACATGGTCTGGAAATAGTGCTCACTGGCATTTATTTAGTGCTTTGGGAAATTGCACATGAGCTAGGTTAAAGGACTAAGGATTATAGAGCAGGTGGGCTTGGAACATTTCAGCCTCCTGACTGAAAGAACAGCAAGCAATTCTGTTTGATTTAAAGGTATAGGACTTGGAGGGAGAGTCGGTCAACAATGAGCATTTCTTAAGCACTAAATGTTAACTGGAATTAGTGAATTTTTACACAGCAGGTATCAGAGTTTAGAGCCCACCCCCTTTCAAGAATACAGATTTAGGTTTAATGAAATTATTTTAAAAAGCTTTCAAACAATTCTAAGTAAAAAGAACTGGCTCTGGATGGAAAGATTCCTTCACTAAAGTTTTCAAACAATACCTGTGCAAGTATATTGCAGAAAAGCTTTCTTGTTCAGAGGATTAGATGGCTTCTGGAAGGCTGAGAATGTGTAGTATTTACAGAGAAGCCGGTTTTAGCTCAATATAATGGGAATCATACAACTAGTACGTGTCAGGAGCAATGACTGAAACAAGTATTCCCGACCCCTGGAGCAGCACAATATCTATTGTGCCTCCAGAATTCTGGTCTCAGTCCTCTAAGCTGTTCCAGCTTGCCTTGATGTCTAGTCAAAAGCCAATTCTGTAACCACTTTGAAACAAACCTAGGTCTCTGATTTCTGTACTGCCATGGTTGGCTCCCAGCAGGAGTACTGGGGTTAGATAAAGTGAGAGATTAACCCCACCACCACCACAGCTGCTTAATTCCCAAGGGAAATCCAAGCTTCTCTTGTTGTCTCCCCTTCTACCTCCCATGGCCTCTGAATGAAGGAGGCTGGAGGAATTATCAGTCATTTCAGTGCTCATTGTGACCCCACTTTGGATTTTCCCCGGCAAAGATACTGGAACGGTTTGCCATTTTCTTCTCTAGCTCATTTTATAGATGAGGAAGCTGAGGCAAACAGGGTTAAGTGACTTGCCCAGAGTCACACAGCTAGTATCCGAGGCCACATGAAGAAGGAGGGCCCATATCCCTGAGCTGAGGGGCAAGCTGTGCTTATGGTCTTCAGGGTCAGTTCGAATGCCTTGGCCTTGGTCTGCTAGCAGATAATACCAGGTAATGCAGATTCTGTTGTTAAGCAAGGGACCAACCATGCTAACAGAGACTTTTATCTTCATTATCCCCATTCACCCTTGGGACTCTGTTAGGGATGGTGGGGGAGACTGGGGCTGGCGGTAACAGACTCCAGGCAGTTCAGACTAGAGTGTAAGGGTGGTGACAGGAAAAGGCTCATCTCTAAAAGTGGCCATTGAAGCTAAATCTTGAAGGAAGCCAGGGATTCCAAAAGGCAGAAGTGAGGAGAGAGAACATCCCGAGTAGGGGGTACAGCCAGAGCAAAGGCTTGGAACTGGGACATGGGCCTCAGGAGTGAAGAACAGCAAACAGGCCTGGGACCCCAGAGTGCCAGGAGATGAGTAATGTGTAAGAAAATCAACCATTTTCTCCTTTCTTCAAGCTTTCCTTAACCCAGGCCCCATACAGGCCGATCGCAATGTCTGGGGTCTCACAGCAATCATTTTAACTACAGACATTCGTGCTCTGGCTGCTTCTCTATAATAGCCACATGGCTTTTTCCAAAACAGATGGCCTCAAATTCCTTTCAACTCAAAATCTATTATTTAATAGGAACTGGGGAAGATCAAACTTTTTGTTTGGATTAGCCTGAAGGTACCTCTCCATTAGAATTTTAAAAAAACATTTTGATATCTTTTGTTGTTATAATACCTAAATTACCCCCTGTATACTTCCCTCTGTGCTCTCTCAGAAAGCCTTCCCACAAAACAATTCTTAAAAAGAAAAGTGCTTTAAAAAATAAGCAAAATTGATCTAGGAATCTCCAAACTCTCAGTAGGCACAGTGAAAGCCATGATCATTGGCAGGGCCTGCTTTGGTTCACTAAGCAATGAACCCAATGGAGGGGCTTTCCCCAGGTGATCTACCTGAGAGTTACAAGCCTCCCTGAGAGGAATTCACTTGAGTAAAACAGTTGTTTGGATATCCTGGAAGTGCTTGAAGGAAATTGGGTTCTTGGGGGAATATGACCCATTTCATATCCCAGAGGTTTCCCAAATAAGACACATATAAAGGCTTTCCTTGTCATAACTAAATGGAAGATGAATGGAGAGCAGCTGCTCCATGCTGTTTGTATTCAGTTTGAATTGATTAGTGTCCATTAATCAGATTTGCCTTATAGGCTGAGCGGGATAAAGAAAACCAAGCCAGTGTGTCACTGATTGGTACACGATGGCTAAATCCATAAACACTCATGGATGGAACCATTGTCCAGCATTCTAGTGTTATAGGGATAAAAATCAAGCCATCTATGAAACACTGGAGGACTTTCACTGTCAGGGAAAGGGGAGTGAATAAGGAACCTGTACAGCTTGTCAAAGCAGCCAGAGAAGGAGAACAGAACTTTTGAGTTGGAAGATGCTTTAAAGATGGCTTTTCCCCCTCCTTCTCTACATAAGGAAACTGAGGCCCAAAGTAGGAAGTCCACTACTTGTTAATGATATCCTCAAACCCCAGGCAAAAGTGGTAATAGAACATAAGATCAGAAGGCCCAGGGAATGGAAGGCAGTAGTAGAGACAACCCTTTGAAAGTGGTAAAAATCTCATGGGATCCTGATAATATTTGTAGAATGCCAAAACCTGGAAGCACTGTCTGAGTGGGATCAGGAGGTTCAGACAGCTGGAGCAGAAGCCTCCAGCCCGTAATAGGCTCCAGACCAGGGATGAGAAAGAAAGGAGGTGATTGTGGCTGATGTGGCAAAGTCTAGTCAGGGGTATGCTGGCAAAGGTTTATAAGCTGGCTCTCCCCAAAGTTCCACATTCTTCTAAATTTAGCATACATTTTTACTACTTTTCCTCATCTTTTCCTGAAGTTTAGACTACCAACAAACAGTAAATCAAGACCTGATTTGTAGCATTTGCTGATTTCTGAGGTATAAATGTTCACACTGAAAACTTAACAAGTATCTTTGGAGTGCTGGTTCCATTGGCTCCAGCCTACCCCTGGACTGCCAATATTAAGAATGATTATAACTGCAATATATGTTTTAAGATAACAAGTAGCCAACAGTCTAATGGGACTAAGAGGCCATGGTTCTTCCCTTCCTACCCCTCACATCTCCTGCACAAGGTGTCTGCAGATTGCCCCTCTCTCTCATCCTGCCAATGCAGAACTGGGGAAACTAAGGCACTATATGGAAAGTTTAGTGTAGACCCTCTCCACTACCAGGATGGTGTTTGACCCCTTCCCAGCCACTGGTGGATCAGGAGTATCATCTTTGGAAAGAGAATAGCATGGGTTGTGTCTTTTCAGGGTGGGCATGTGACTCTCCAAGGCAGGGTGGAAAGAATACAATCTTGGGAATCAGCCTGTGACCTGTAAGGTAGGTTGGAAGCAGACTAAGGAGAGGGTCCAATACCTGGCTGAGGATGGCTCTTAGTTGGATGGGATCCTGAAGCTAATGGGATACATCCATGATTAGCAGGTGTTGGGTCTGTATAGAAAGTCCCTGATTACTGGATACCATACATGGGGTAGAGTGTGCTGGATGAGACTAGGGGCTCCAGGAGGCATTGGCTTTGGGGAGTACCTGTGAGTGTGTTTGTGTGTGTGTGTGTGTGTGTGTGTGTGTGTGTGTGTGTGTGTGTGTAGGGGGTGAGAGAGCTTCTAAATTGATGAGATCCCCATTTCCTTTGGTTGTTTTATAACAGAGCAGCTGATGGCAGCTCTGACCCTTCCCACATAAAAGGGAACATTTTATCCAGCTTGACCTATCTATTGGTCATCACACATGTGCAAAAAGCTTTATTTATTTCAGATTCTGAGGACATTTGAAAAGCTTCATTCTGCCCCTCCCTTGCCTTCCAACTCACCACCCCCTCATAAATCCTTTACCCTTCCAGACAAAGAACCTGGTGGGTGGGGCAGCTGACTCTGGAGCTGATTGAGGAGTCAGTCTGGAGGATGGATTGATTCAAGGGGCGGTGGTTTGGTCCCTTCCCAGCTGCTCAAATAATGAGCAAGTTGGAGAGGTGGCCATGCTGTCTCTTTCAGCACTTTCCAGCAGCCTTCTCTCCTAGCTAAGATCCTGAAAGTGCCTGAGAGGAGCTTTTTCTTAGGTAGATTCCCAGTGGTAATATCAGTAGTGCTGAACCAATTGTGTCTGCCCAGATCAGAACCTCATGTTAACTTGTTAAGTTGGCCCTCCATCATTTTGTTTATGATTGTTCCTCAGCTAAAATGGAGGAGAATCTAACTATTCTCTAAGCACTCAGCTGAGCCTCCCTCCAGGACTTCCGTAGTTTGAACTTTAACTTGAAGGGAACGATCTGATATACCACCCCAAATTCCCCCTCTAAGGAGGGTAGTTCTCCATCATCAGGTACTTCCAGGTCAAATCTTTGGAGGATCCAGGACAGAAAGAGAAACAACTCTGCTCGAGCCAAGAACTCCCCAATACAGACTCGAGGTCCACATCCAAAAGGAAAATAGCTGGCAGTTGGCATGATGAGCTGCTCCTTATTCTTGTCCAGGAATCGTTCTGCGGAACAATCAGTGAGTGGGTCAGCAAGAGGAAACAATTTCCCTCTGGAAATAAAACATTATGCCAGATGCCTTAAAAGCAGACTACATTTGAGGAATTCCTGGTTGGAAGAGGGAAATATAACCCTTGGATAGCCCTTGGACTAGGGGAGTGACACATTCTCAACCTCAAGGAAGAGGAATATGGAAAAATAGGTTGCTTCTTACCTCCCAGGAATTTGGGTTTGATGTCCTACGGGTTCAAGAAGCCCCTTGTATGGAGACCTTTGCTCTTAGCACAATGTCTAGCATACAGAAGATTCTTCTTTTTAATTTTTTAATTTATTTTTTATTGAAGTTTTTTTATTTTGAAAACATATGTAAGGATAATTTTTTTATATTGACCCTTGAAAAACCTTGTGTTCTCATTTTTCCCTCTCTTCCCTGAACCCCCTCTCCTAGATGACATATAATCTATGTTAAACATGGTAAAAATATATGTTAAATTCAATATAGGCATATCTATTTCTACAATTATCTTGCTGCACAAGAAAAATCAGATCAAAAAGAAAAAAATGAGAAAAAAAAAAAAATTCAAGCAAACCACAATAAAAAGAGTGAAAAGGCTAGGTTGTGGTTTATCCTCAGTTCCCATACTCCAGATTTGAACTCAGGTCCTCCACACGGAAGATTCTTAATAAATTACTTGATAATTAACATGACTTACTCACCTGGCTTAAACTTTTCTGGCTCATCCCATTCTGTAGGGTCATGGTGGATAGACCATAGATTGATGTAGATCCTGGTGCCTTTAGGGATGGTATATTCTCCAATGCTTTGAAGAGAAGATATATCTTTTTACATGGTACTGTCCCTTCTTTTTTCCCTTCTTTCCCATGCTTAGTTTAGAGCTCTCTGCATACTGTGAATGTCTATTTTTAAACTAAAACTGACCTTTCCAATATCACTAATGACTTTCTAATAAAAACCAAATAGCCAGATTTAGTGTTCCCTTCTCTGGCCTCCCCCTTCTCAATCTCTGCAACACTGGATACTGCTGACCTGACTTCTTTCTTAATATCCCATCTTCCCTTAGATTCTATGACTGTATGCCTATGATTCTCACCTCCTTCTGACAGCTTCCTCTCTATTTTCTTTCATTTCTCTTCAATAACCATCATCTTTTAAATGTAGGTATCCCATCAGCCTCTGTCTTAGACTCTCCTTTTCTCTCTATAGTTATTCTTTCCAACCTTGTAATTTTCTCCATCATCATTTTGATATATCACAGGTTGGCATAAGAAATTAAATGAATACTAAACAGCTATCTACTTAAATAAATAAATATCTTAATTTTTAAACAAAATTAAATGGGAACTTTTGAGGAATTTTACAGAAGCCACAGAAGGTAAGGCCAGCAGACCACATAGAAAAAGTTTAGAAATTCAGAAATGCATAAAATACATACAGCATTGTATAGGATCAACCCAAATTTTACAAGGTATTGTAAACACCTCATACAAGAAAAAGAAAAAATGCAGATTTCTTCTTTAGTATGGAGGGTCAAAAATATTTACTCAGATTTTTCAGATCATGGGATGTCACATCCATACTCCTGAGAGATGGAAGGGAAAACTATATTTTGTCCTTTAGTGCATTCATCTGCTCTCAGTTTCAGTTATCAATTACATTGATGGTCCCCAGATCCATAGCTTTAGCTCCAATCTCTTTTCCCAATTCATACCTACTTTCCCATCTGCCTCCTGGACATCTCCACTCTTAGCAATTCACTTGAATCCCTTTTCTGTACTACAGAATGATGGGTGTCCAGATCCCCTATTATATCCTTCTTCTTCTTCCTTCTTTTCCTCCTCTACCCCTCCTACTTCTACTACAATCCTATTATTACTACATACCCCTATTAGTTAAAAAAAATGTTGCATGGTGATGATGGGGGATTTTCCCAGTGGCACCTTTGAGGTTATTGTGGTTAGATGTTAGATTAACTGCTCTCAAGGGCTGATTGGCCAGCTCAGAAGAGGGGAGATTGGAACTTGCACAACTGAGAGCAGAGGACTGATATGAGTGAAGGGTAGTTTTGGTAGTTTTGGAGACAAGACTTAGAACTGACTGTCTTGGGCTGGGTGGAATATAACCCATCTTCCCTCTCTCTACTTGGCTGATCCTTTAGGGTCAAGCTATACCTCCTTTGAGGGCATGTCACATCTCTCACTTTGGAGACCATTGACCTGGAAAATAACATTCATGCTCTTCAGTGGTATTCAAAGGGCTCCATGATCTGCCCCCAGCCCACTTTTCAGCCTTATCCCACCAGATTGCCTTTCGCTTACTCTTGTTTCTTTCAGTTCTTTCAGAATTCATTTTGTCTTTTCCTACCTTCATATATTTCTCGAAGTTTTCTTATGCTTATAATACAATCTAACCTCACTCGCCTTTTGCAATAATGCTTCCCATCTTTCAAGGCCTAACTCAATTATCATTTCTTCCATGAAGCCTTCCTTGCTCTGTACAGCCAGAAGTGATTTCCTCCCACTGAGTCTTAATAGTATTAAGTCTATATTTTGCCTATGCATTTATCACAGTCTGAATGGTATCACAGTCAAATGTGTCCCTTGCCTTATCTCCCTTATTAAATCACAAACTTTCTGAAGTCAAGGATTATTTCTTACCTGTCCTTGTACTCCTCAGAACTTAGCACAAGCTTCTGAACCGGGTATGCCTAATAAATATTTGGTGAATTCATTTGGAGGAGTGGCTTAATCCCTTTCTTCACTGGGACTTATTTCTCCCTTTTCCTTTATCTTTTCTTTGACTAGGTTCAGCCCCTTCTCAGACCAAAACAAACATCTTTGGGACTTGACATACTCCACTTGTAAAGTAGGGAACGTTAGACTGACTATATCTATGTTTTTGGAAAATGTCTTTTATTTTGGAGTCACGGGGCTTTGTAAAGATTTTTCCTAGCCTGTGAACTTGATATGGGAAGGAGAATGTATGTCTATATGAAGGCATATACATGAGTATCTATTTCTTTTATATATATATATATATATATATATATATATATATATGTGTGTGTGTGTGTTAATTGATGGGTAGACCGTTGGATGAATTGAGAAAGGGGTGGATTAGTTAATGAGTTGATTGATTGGTGAGTGATTTGGAATATTGGTGGTATGTATTTTAGTAAGTGGATAAGGGAATTGAACATACCTGCTGTCAGCACATGCCATGTGAGGGATGAGCAAGGGAGCCACTGGCCGTATGCGGAGTATTTCACGTATTGTGGACTCCAGGTAAAGAAGTTGATTCCTGTCACTGAGTACAGGTGTTCGGCTAAAGCCAATTTTCTGGTCAATTTCCTTCTGGATCTTCTCCTTTACCTGGGAACCATATGGAGGTTTATAGATGATGGGACTTTTAAGCTCAGGAAGCTGAATCTTGATGTAGGGCTGTATCCTTGTGAGATGGGTGGAATTATGTCAATGGAGTGTATGCCCATGGATTACAAACTCTCAAGTTCCAGGGCAAACAGTAGGGACATGAGCACTTGGACATGGGTCCTAGGGGGTGTAGCTCTCTGGGATCTCTGGTCAGTGCTTGGAGAAGCTTGTGTTTAGATGTCTGCTCAACAGTTGGGTCCAGGTGGGATAACACAAGCAGCCCTAGTGCTGGCGTCATTTGTCACTGGCCAGAGCCACTGCATACTGTGGACATGTCAGGAGAGCTGGAGGTAGGCAACATTTTCCTGAACTCTTTCTGGGGGCCCTGGTCTGAGCATTAAGGAATGCTGAATGATAGTCTCACCTGAGGATAGTGCAGCAGGTAGGCAATGCACCACTTGACAACACTACTGGTAGTCTCCACACCAGCTCCAAAAATGTCACCCACTGTCATCAGGATGTGCTCATCTGTGATCTCTAGCTCCTGGGTCACTTGGCCATTGTGGTTCACCTTGGCTTTCAGTAGCGTATCCAGGAGGTTGTTGACAGAATCTATGTTGAATTTCTCCTGAGAAGATGGGAGTGGGAAATGGATCTACCTTCTCCAGAACCCAGAACCCCTTCCCCTCTCCCTCTTTTTCTCCTCTTAGCTCCCACCCCACCCCAAAATCCAGGTCTGAGAACCCGTGTCCAGGAGCAGGAATACAGCCAAGGTTTTCTGGCATTGTCTTCAATGGATACAGAGAATGGGGGTTCTTAACAGCAGCTCCCCCCTTCTTCCAACCCCTCCAAGCTTGCACTGTTCTGTCATGTACCTTTTGAATTTTAAGTTTTTTCTCCAGTAGCTTATTCCGTAACATGACGCTCTCCTTCAACTGTGTCAATTCTTTGTTGGGGAACAGCTAGAAAGGTGGGAGGGATGGAAGGGTTGGTCTTTAAGGCAGACCCACTCTCTGCTCCCAACTCTAATCTCCCCCACTTCACTTCACACCCTCCGCCCCAGACTGGGCCCTTGACTCTGTTCCTGATATGCTATCTCTCCAGGGAATCTCACCCTCTGGATTCCCTCTTTATTGGACACATCCCGCCACCATACTGGAGAAGTCACATAACCCTTGAGGGCCCATTAGGTGGGAAGGGGCTACCGAGCCGCTTCCCACCTCTAGTCAATCACAAGTGTGTGGATTCTTTTTAGAATCTGTTCCGTGTAAAACCTTGTCCTTGGCAACAATTGGGGGAGATGGATTGAGGGGAGGAGCAGAAGAAGTCAGTAGTCCCTGCTATGGAGGGGCTCATGGCTCAGTTAGGCAAAGAACTCCTAAGCAACGAAATGGTCTCTAATTCAGGGCTGGGCTCATCGTTCCACAGGAAGCGGGGATCAGTGGGGACTTCAGTCATGGAAGCTTTCCTGGAGGCGGCGGACTCAAGTCCGGCCTTTGCCAAAGCGCTGGGAAAGCTGGCGAGGAGGAGGCTGGCGCCTTGGCCACAATGTTCTCAGGGGCTGGGCGGTGGGCCAGGCAGAGGGAGGCTTTTTCTGCCGCAGTGAGACCCCAGGGCTCTCACCTGAGCCCAGGGAAAGATGTCAACCAGGCTGTCCTTGGCCAGATTTTTGATGATGGTGTCGCTGAAGTTCATCATGACCTCGATGTCTTTGTCGTCCTGCTTCCAGGAGCTGCTGAAGCAAAACTGGCAGATGACATTGGCGGAAGCCAGGAAGAAATCCATAGCTGGGTCCATGGCCTGGCCTTGCGTGGCGGCCAGGGACTTACAGAGCGAAGTGGCCTCTTGGCAGACTGGGGAGACGAGGAAAAGAAAGGCCGGCTAAGGCAGACCCCCCCGCCCGCCCCCCAACTACCTCACACGCGTCCGTCAGCTTGGGGGCGGCCACCAGGTGGCAGCAGCAGCCTGGGAGCGTTTCTTTCCCCCTCCCGGGGGCTGCGGCCCCCTCCGAGCCCCGGCCCCCCCCCCCCATTAGCAGCCCCCCGCTGCCGGCACTCACTGATCTTCTCAAAGTTCTGGGAGCGATCCTTAAACAAGGAGAAGGTGGACTGCACCAGCTTCCGATACATTCGCCACTGGGGGCCGTACTGGCTGAAGGCGATGCCCTTGCCCGAGCCGCTCAGGATGTCTGTGGTTACCTTAGGAGTCAGGGCAGGCTGGATGTAGGGGCGCCGCTCTCTTCCCTTCAGATCCCCCCGCCCTTCCCGAGGGAGATGGGCCGCCGGCCCTGGGTTTCCGTCCGGGAGTCGGAGTAGTTAAAGAACTGCGGTGAGCCCAGGGGCGCTGCGTCTTGTCAGCTCCCCCAGTGCTACCGATTTTAGCTTCACGGTCTCTCATCTGCGCCCCCTTCTCTCCTCAACCCTTCCAGTCCCGCCCTGCGCCGGACCGTCATCTCCTACCTGAACCACGCTAATAACTCTCCGCCTGGCTTCTTCTGTTGTCTCCCCTCACTCCCATCCTCCCCCTACTTAGCTGACAAACTCATCAACAACAGAGCAAGCTAAACATATATGTACCGAGTGGTTTAGCATCCAAATTCTTAAAGAAGCCAAGTAAGTGGGGCAGCTAGGTGGCCCAGTGGAGAGAAGAACAGTCTCTGAATCAGGAGGGCCTGAGTTCAAATGTGACTTTAGAGATTAAGCACTTATTAGCTGTGGGACCCTGAGGACTTAAGCCCAGTTGCCTCTCAAAAACAAACAAAGAAGTTAAATGAGTTATAAGAAACAGACAGCAAAACTATATTAATTGGGGACCTCAGCTGTCCCCTCTAGGAACTCAATAAATGTAACCAAGAAAATAAATAAGAAAAACACTAGGGAAGTAAGTAGAATATTCGAATTATAAAGGAAACCAATTATATTGAAATAGTTATCAAAATATTGAATATCAAGTTCACAGACCTCAGGTCAAGAACCTTTGCTCTAAATTCTATCTATCTATCGTGCTGAAACCTCCTCCAGTCATCAGTCCTAAGTGATTTCTTCTTCCTCAGACTGTTGATATTAAGCACAAAACTAATCATTCTGGGTGTGTGTGTGTGTGTGTGTGTGTGTGTGTGTGTGTGACTTGTTCCCCTAAACAAAACTATAAATTTTTTGCAGATAGGAGACACACATTTTCATAGAATCTCAGATCTGAGCATACTCAGCATCAGTATATATATTCTGTGTGTATATAGTGTGTGTATGTGTATATGCATATATATAGTGTGTGTGCATATATATATATATAGTTATATGTAACACTATTAAATATACCTACTAGTTGATTTAAGGTTTATTGGACAAAGCAGTTCTTTCAGGGGAAGCTTTTAGTGAGAACTGCCATAGTTAATTCAGATCTGATTTACATCCTCAAAAAGAAGAAAATTCCCAAAACCAGATTGCATATGATTTCACTACAGGGGCCCGAGAACTGTGCAAGGTCAACTGGTCCCCCCACCTGGAAATACAAGCAGATGGGAGATTACAGGACCCTGACCTATGTTAGGGAAATCCTCCACCCTTCATCCTCTTCTTACTGCATCGAGGGAGAGGATCCAAGTCTGGCCCAGTTCCAGGGAAACCTTCATCGGACGTGTGATAAACATTTCAAAAGTCAAGGTGATGAGGGGGGCCAACTTTAAAAAACCAGCCCGAGGACTGCGGAGCCCCAGCGTGCTTGCCTCTGCTGCCAATATCCAACCAGCCTGACTCCGACCTCCCACACCCTTCCTCTCTAGCCATCCCCAAATCAGGATGTGGTGGTTCCTCATCACCTCCCTGCTGACCCTGCCATGGGCAGGCTGTGGGATTTCTCAGCCTGGGCCTAAGGAACCAGAAAAGAAAGTTTCCCAACATAACCTGGGTCACAGCTTCTATGGGAAGAACTGATGCACACAGGGTAAAGTTACTTGTCCAGAATCACAAGCTACTAAGTATCTTCCAGAAATTTGAACTCGCCAAGCTAAATCTTCCTGACTCCAGACCCTGTGTTCTGTGGTGCTGTCTATATCCTCAAAGATCTGGTACAGACCTTAGAGATGAGGTAGCACCATCCCATGATTCTACAGATGAGAAAACTGAGGCTCATCAAGAGGCAATCACTTGCTAGAGGACACACAAGTAATTAATTATACAGCTTAGTAGCAGAGCTAGGACTCTGGTTGTCAGGAATTCTGCCTCCCAAATTCATCGCTCGATTCTCAATGCTTGAGGGGGACACTTTTTGGGGGAAGATATCTGCCCTTGAAACTATTGGTATTCCCAGGAAGGGAAAGGGTTGAGAGGAGGGTATCCAAATACCCCTTCTTCCCTTTTTCCTAATTCATTTCTGCCTCCCTGTCTTCAATTCCTCCTCTCTATGCTATTTTCTGGCTTTGATGGATGCTAATCTCCATGGAAAAACTCTAAAAGGAGTTTCTACTGGGGTCCTCCAAAACTGAGATAGGGGAGAGAAAGTTGAGCAAGGATAGAGCTGAAAATTAGAGAGAAAGGGAAATTGTCATCTGGAAAAGACTGAGAAAAACTCTGAGAAAGAAAAGAGAATGTGTCAGTCTTTCTGCTCAGATACTAGTTGCCCCCAATTTGCAGACAAGGGAGTTGAAATCCAGAAGGTCCTGCAATTTGACTGATATTGCTCCTTGAGTCACAGACTGAAGGAGAGATAGCAACTCACTCTGTCATGCTACTTCTTTCCCAAGTCCAAAAGAAGAGATGTGTGCCCCCTCTTGCTGCACTGCAGTTCCCACCTCCCCAATCCAACCTGGGCATGGCTCTCCCCAGGGCCCCTCCCCATGGGTTCCCGGCAGTCATCATAATACTTACCATTCGGGGGCGGCTGGCAAAATCCTTGCCTTTCTTGAGAAGCACTTCCTTGGCCAGTGAGAACTGGTTCACTACCACAGAGTACGAAGGCCCCAGCCAAAAGGCATAGATGTGGCCGTACTTCTCTTTAAGCTTGGTGAAGAAGATGTGTGCTTGGTCAGAGGAGTTCAGATAGGGAAGGCTCCCCAGGATGGGCAGATGGGGCAGACAAGTGGGATATTTCTTGCCCAGAGTCCCCAGCTTCTGCCACAAGTAGTATAGCAGGGTCAGCAGGGAGGCGATGAGGAACCACCACATCCTGATTTGGGGATGGCTAGAGAGGAAGGGTGTGGGAGGTCGGAGTCAGGCTGGTTGGATATTGGCAGCAGAGGCAAGCACGCTGGGGCTCCGCAGTCCTCGGGCTGGTTTTTTAAAGTTGGCCCCCCTCATCACCTTGACTTTTGAAATGTTTATCACACGTCCGATGAAGGTTTCCCTGGAACTGGGCCAGACTTGGATCCTCTCCCTCGATGCAGTAAGAGGAGGAGGAAGGGTGGAGGATTTCCCTAACATAGGTCAGGGTCCTGTAATCTCCCACCTGTTTGTATTCCCAGTTGGGGGGACCAGTTGACCTTGCACAGTTCTCGGGCCCCTGTAGTGAAATCATATGCAATCTGGTTTTGGGAATTTTCTTCTTTTTGAGGATATAAATCAGATCTGAATTAACTATGGCAGTTCTCACTAAAAGCTTCCCCTGAAAGAACTGCTTTGTCCAATAAACCTTAAATCAACTAGTAGGTATATTTAATAGTGTTACATATAATTATATATATATGCACACACACTATATATATGCATATACACATACACACACTATATACACACAGAATATACATATATACTGATGCTGAGTATGCTCAGATCTGAGATTCTATGAAAATGTGTGTCTCCTATCTGCAAAAAATTTATAGTTTTGTTTAGGGGAACAAGTCTCACACACACACACACACACAACCAGAATGGTACATATATGTTTAGATTATTTTATTGTTGATGATACCTCTCAGCAAGATATAGTTTCCTTCCTTATCTTTTAAATTTAATTTAATTTTTTCATTTTATTATTACTTTTTAATGTGTGAGTCCATTGAAGTTAAGTGACTCACTCAAGGTCACACAGCTAGTGTCTGGAGGCTGCATTTGAACTCAGGGCCAGTGATGTGTTCACTGTACCATCTAGTTGCTCTCCTTCCTTATCTTTTTAAAGTAGATTATTTTGTTTTTGCTTTCTCTGAGATCAGGACAGCTACCCCTGCTTTTCTTTTCTTTTTTAGCATATATTTTATTTAAAAAACCCAAATTTCCATGTTAGTTATGTCGTGAAAGAAAAATCAGAAAAAACATAAAAATCACACAAAAAAGCAAACATCAACAAAAAAATTGGGAATACTAGGCTTTTGATCCACATTCAGTTTCCATAATTCTTTTTCTGGATGTGGATGGCATTTTCCATCCCAAGAGCAAAATCTATCATAGTTGATTATCACATAATCTTGCTGTTACTGTGTATAGTAATTTTTTGATTCTGTTCACTTAACTCAACATCAGTTCATATAAGTCTTTCTAGTAGTTTGAAATCAGCCAACTCATCATCTCTTATAGAATAATAATTTTCCATTACATTCATATACCATAACTTATTCAACCATTTCTCAATTTAATGGGCATCCCCTTAATTTCCAGTTTATTGCTACTACAAAAAGAACTACTAAAAACATTTTTGCATATGTGACTCTTTTATGATCTTTTTGGGATACAGATCCAGTAGAGACATTGCTTATCCCTGCTATTCTTCCTTCAGCTGGAGTATAATAGATTACACTCTAGTCCCTTACTTTTAATCTATGTGTATTTCTGTGCTTCTTGTAAACAACATATTGTAGGATTCTGGTTTTTAATCTACTCTGCTCTCTACTTCTGTTTTATGGGAGAGTTCATCCCATTCACCTTTCACAATTATGATTACTAATTGCATATTTCTCTTCATCCTATTTTTCCTTCTATTTGCCATCTCTCTGCTTTCACCCTTTCCCTCCTCAACAGTGTTTTGCTTCTATCACTTCCCTTAATCTGATCTTCCTTCTGTCAATCCTTCCTGCTCCTCTTTACTTAATCTCCTCCCTTTCTACTTCTCTGTTGGGTAAGGTAGATTTCTATTTTCCAATAATTGTATATATTATTCCCTCTTTGAGCCAACACTGATAAGAATAAGTTTCAAGTCCATCCTCCCAAGTTCCCTTCACTGTAATGTCTTTCATGCCTCTTCATGTGAAATAATTTACCCCATTCTCTTTCTCTCTTCCTTCTGAACCCAGTGTACTTATCTTTCTCATTCCTTAATTATATTCTATTATGGTCATTCTTTCAAATTCATCTTATACCCATACCCTCTTTCTGTGTTTATTCCTTCTAAGTGTGCTATTATATCTATTATTATAGCACAATAGTACTTCATCACAATTGTATACTGCAAATTGTTAGCCATTCCTCAACTGGTGGGCATCCATCTCAATTTCTAATTTGTTGCTACCACAAAAAGAGCTGCTATAAATATATATGCACATACATATACATCTTTGTATCATATACATAACTATGTAGATATATTTTCTAAAAAGGGAATTTTCTATTTTCATCTCTTTGGGATACAAACCTAGTAGTAGTATTGCTGAGTCAGATAGTATGCAGAATTTTATAGTCCTTTGGGGTAGTTCCCAAATTGTTTACCAGAATGGTTGTACTAGTTTCCAACTCTACCAAGAATGTATTACTGTTTAAATTTTTTCACATTCCCTTCAACATTTGTCATTTTCCTTTTTTGTCATGTTAATCAGTCTAATATATGTGAAGTGGTACCTCAGAGTTGTTTTAATTTGCATTTCTCTAATCAATAGTTATTTAGAACATGTAGAGCAGTTTTTCATGTAATTGTTGACAGCTTTGATTTCTTCTTCTGAAAAACTCTGTTTATAGTCTTTGACCATTTATCAACTAGAGAATGGCTTTTGTTTTTATAAATTTGGCTCAGTTCCTTATATGTTTATTGTTTATTTTTAAATGCACATGATAGTTTTACTATATATTTAAAAAGAACAAGTTGCATATAATAGATTTGTAGTTTCATGCGAAATCATTTTGTTAAAATTATACAATGTTATAGAAATACTTGTTTTGTTCCATAAAATAAAACAAACTCAGAGCAAATCAAATTAGTTGTAAGATATTTCACCTCACATGCCAAATTTTACTAATCATTTAAAGCAAGATAGTTATTTTCTATGTAATAATAAATTATAATAAATAAAATATTTTTCAGTCCTTATTAAGTCATACAAAATGTTTCCAAAGCCATTCATTCATGATTTTCTTTTTTTAGTTTAAACACATTGTGATGTAAAATTCAATTAAAAAATTAAGAAACTATTAAAATTCTGGAGTTTCATACATAAAGTGAATATATAATAAAACTAAAACAAAATTGGCATATGAACCCCTAAGTAGAAAACAAAATCTCTTTTTTTATTAAAGTTTTTTATTTTCAAAACATATGCATAGATAATTTACCCTTGCAAAACGTTGTGTTCCAGTTTTTTCCCTCCCTTTCCACCATCCCTCCCCTAGATGGCAAGTAATCCAATATCTGTTAAATATGTGCAATTCTTTTATACATATTTCCACAATTATGCTGCACAAGAAAAATCAGATCAAAAAAGGGAAAAAAGAAAGAGAAAACAAAATTCAGGCAAACAAAAATAAAAACATAAAAATACTATGCTGTGATCCACACTCAGTTCTCAGAGTCCTCTCTCTGGGTGCAGATGGTTCTCTTCATCACAAGATCATTGGGACTGGCCTTGATTATCTCATTGTTGAAAAGAGCCATGTCCATCAGAATTGATCATCATATAATCTTGTTCTTTTCATTTACAATGTTCTCTCTTGGTTCTACTCACTTCATTAGCATCAATTTATGTTGGTCTCTCCAGGTTTCTCTGAAATCATCCTTTTAATCGCTTCTTATAGAACAATAATATTCCATAACATTCATATGCCATAACTTATTCAGCCATTCTCCGGCATTCACTCAGTTTCCAGTTTCTTGCCACTACAAAAAGGGCAGCTACGAATAAAAAAT
The DNA here is from genome assembly GCF_902635505.1 of Sarcophilus harrisii. NCBI lineage: Eukaryota > Metazoa > Chordata > Mammalia > Dasyuromorphia > Dasyuridae > Sarcophilus > Sarcophilus harrisii. Next base: position 558,891,663 of record NC_045427.1, read on the forward strand.
AAGACCTTTAGCAGAGAAATTGGCTGTAAAATCCCCCCCTTCCTCCCCTCACAGTTTTCTATTTTCCCTCTAATTTTGGCTGCATTAGTTTTATTTGTATAAAAGTTTTTTAATATCATGCAATGAAAATTATTTATTTTATTTCCCATCATCCTCTCTATCTCTTTATCGATAGATCTGATAGATACATTTTCCCATACTCCTCTATTTTGCTTGCAATATCATCCTCTATATCTAAATTGTTTATCCATTTTGATCTTATCTTGGTATGCAGTATAAGATGTTAGTCTATGTCTAATTTCTGCCAAATTGCTTTCCAGTTTTCCCAGCAATTTTTGTCAAATGTTGAGTTTTTACCCCAAAAGTGTAGATCTTTGGGTTAATCAAATATTAGGTAACTACGACTGTTTACTACTCTGTATTGTGTATCTAATTTATTCCACTGATCATTGAGGTAGTCCTTTGATACATTTGTCCTTAATAAATATGTTTGGTACACATTTGTATTTACCTATCTCCATATATATTGAATGCTCCAAGAAAATCTGCTTGAAGGAGAGACAGTTTTACTTTTGTCTTTATACACCACTTTATACACTTTATACACTTAATACAGTGCCTGGCACCTCGTGAGAACTCAATAATGCTTGGAATTGGATAAAGAGAATTGCATAAAGTCTCTGGCTTTATATCAATTTATCAGGAGGCGATAGCCAGTGTAATCATGAGATTATACTTTTGGTCTCAGGAAGGAAATGTATTTTCTTTACTTCCAAGAACAAGGAGATTGTGATTACTCAAGCAGGTTATGGAGTTTATCACTTAAAATGAGGCAGATTACAAACGTGTCATGTTTATTTTAGATCTTGAGTAAAGTCTTTTTTGCTGATTTAGAGTTGGAAGAGACCACAGAGGTCATTGAGCCCTATCCCTGGAGAAACTTACAGGGACTGATGCTGAGTGAAATGAGCAGACTTGTGGACTTGTGATGGAGAGAGGCATCTGCACCCAGAGAGGATTTGGGGAACTGGGTGGATCCAAAACATATTTCCACTCTTTTGTTTTGTTTGCTTCCATTTTATTTTCTTTCTCATTTTTTCTTTTTGATTTGATTGTATAAATATGTATGCATATATTGGATTTAACATTTTTTTAAACATGTTTAACATATAGTTTTTTTCTACATGAAGAGCAATGTGTTAAAAGCACAGAGCATACAAAAAGTTATCAAACTGTGCATACCCTTTGATCCAGCAGTGTTACTACTGGGATTATATCCCAAAGAGATTATAAAGAAGGGAAAGGGACCTGTATGTGCATGAATGTTTGTGGCAGCCCTTTTAAAGTGCTAAAAACTGGAAACTGAATGGATTCCATCAGTTGGAGAATGCTGAATAAATTGTGGTATATGAATATTATGGAATATTACTGTTCTGTAAGAAATAAACAGGATGATTTCAGAAAGGCCTGGGAGAACTTACGGGAACTGTGGGGAAATGGCAGGACCAGGAGTCATTATATACTTCAACAACAATACTAGATATGACCAGTTCTGATGGATCAGGCCATCCTCAGCAATGAGATCACCAAATCATTTCAATGGAGCATAATGAACTAACCAGCTATGCCTAGAGAGAAAGAACTCTGGGGAGATGACTAAAAAACCATTACATTGAATTCCAATCCCTATATCTAGCCCACCTCATTTTGAATTTTTCAAACTAATTGTACAATTTTAAGTCTGATTCTTTTTTGTGAAAATAACTTTTGATATATAACTTATTTGTATCTAATTTATTTTTAATATATTTAACATCACTGGTATCCTGCCATCTAGGGAGGGGGGAAGTGAGGGAAATATTGGAACAAGAGGTTTGGCAATTTTAATGCTGTAAAGTTACCCATGCATATATCCTGTAAAAAAAAAAAAAAAAAAAAAAAAGCACAGAGCATATGGAGAGAAAAGCAGAAGCCATAGAATGAAAGGTCTTTGAGAGTAAAGAATGTTTCATTTTAATTTTTATATCTTTGAGCAGTTAGGGTGAAGTTAAAAAGTTGGGGTTGGGAAGTCAGGAGACCGTTTCCTGACTTCAAATTAATAATTGTGTGACTCTGGGCAAGTCACTTACCTCTCTATTGTCTCAGTTTCCTTCTCTGTCAAATGACCTGGAGAAGGCAATAGTGAGCCACTCCAGTATCTTTGCTAAGAAAACCCCAAATGGGTTTATGAAGTATCAGATGCCACTTAATAATAACAACCCAACAACAATCACAACTCTATGGGGAACTAATGGAGAATTTTGGATGGGGAAGTGACCTGTTGAAAACAGTACTTTAGGAACATTTGTTTCACATTGTGAGTAAGTTGTATTAGAAAAGGAGAGTCTACTCAAAATGCTATTGCAGTACTCAAGAAAAGAGGTGATAAATTCCCCAGACCGTGGTGTTAGTGAGAATGGAGAAAAGGAGATGGTTGTGAAAGATATTATGAAAGAAAAATCCAAAGGAATTGGTGATTGATCAATGTGGTAAAGTTCAAATTCCCACTCAGGTTTTGCTTGTGAGGGTCTGATCCTTATAGCTTCAGGTGGGAGATAAAAGAAATTTTTTCTCAACTTTTTGAAAGCTTTCCAAGAATCCTTGGGATGGGGGCGAGGTATATACAATAATGAAATGGTTAAGATTGTCATGAAATATGCCAGTTCCTCTTTCTCTTGAGAGGCAGACTTTTACAAATCATCAAATTCAAAGCTTAGAAAGGGCTTTAAAGATTATTTAATCCAAGTTCTTCATTTTATAGAAGAGGAAACTGAAGGCCAGAGAAATGAAATGATTTGCCTGAACCTATATAATTGGCTGAGATAGTTCCATTCTTCCATAGGATGTTGGTCCCATGATGATGATGGGAGATCTGGAATGACCAGGGAATGATCTTTTTAGTCATCTTATTAGATTTGTTTAAACCCCCAGAGAAATATATTTGAATTTGTTAGATCTGCGGTTTCTTGCCAGTCTGGAGGTCCCAGTCACATTCCCCTCACTAGTGACCTCTGGGAGAGAATTTCTGACTTGATGTTAATGCTTTAAACCACTATCATAGTCAGACTCAGCCTGACAGTTTGTATCTTTTACAACCTGGCCTCATTCTACCTTTCTAGCTTTGTCTCCCTCCACTCCCTAAAATGGACACCCTGTTCTGGTTAAACAGGCATATTCGCTGTTTCTTGAACTGAGTAAATTCATTTCTGCCTTGACTTTCTTTGCTCATACTCTTTTTCTGCCTAGAATGCTACCATATATATCACCTCTTGCCAATCAATCTTTTTAAATCTTAACCCATCTTCCAAAGCACAATTCCGGAATTACTTCTTCCAGGAAATCATTTGGGATTACTGTTGAAATCAATGTATAATGGAGGGTCTTTTTCTCTAAAAAAATTATCTTTGGTTTTATTATATATTCATTTTCTAATATAGCTCTTCTCCCTCACCCAATCAGAATATCATAACTTTTGGCAAAGAATAAAAAAAGAGCAAAAATAGTAGTGGTAGCAAAACTAATCCTTTCATCAACCAAACGACAGTATATGCAGTATTTTGTATCCATGGCTTCCCACCTTTGCAAAAAAAGAAAGGACATATATCTCTCATATCTCTTTGTCCTCAAGCTTGGTTACTATAATTATACCCATTTCTTTTTGCTTTCTTTCCACTTATGTTGTTGATGCTAGGTAGTGAAGTGTAATGCTGAGGTTGGAGTTAGGAAGGCTCTAGTCTCAGACACTAGTTTTGTGACCTTGGGCAAGTCACCTAATTCTGTCTCACTTTTCTTATCTGTGAAATGAGTTGGAGAAGTAAATGGCAAACCATTTCAATATCTTTGCCAAGAGAATCCCAGAGCCACAAAAAAAGAGTTGTGACTGAAATGCCTGAGTAATAAGAATTTGCTACCCAGATAGATTTTTCCTATCTTGTATTTGTGCATGTATCCTAAACATTGTACAAGCAAAGTAATTGAATGTGGGTAGTTTTTGAAATAAGAGACACAAAAGATCAATAAACACTGGATGGAATTTTAAAACTCTCTAATAACTAGAGAAATAAAAATTAAAATAACTTCAAAATATAACCTCATGCCCATTAAATTGGCAATTATATTTTAAAATTACAAAATTCATTGTTATTATGGCTGTGGAGAATCAGGTGCATTGTTCAATTGCTGAAGTGAACTAGTACAATCTTCTTGGAAAGTAATGTGACATTATATAATAAAACATATAAAACTTTCTATCTTCAGACCCACTGATCTGACTGTAAGGACTGTATTCTAAGGATGTTCCTAAAAGGAAAAAAATACATATTTTTGTTTAAAATTTTTTTCATAGTAATATTATTTATTATAGAGAAAAATAAGTCCAGTTCAGTCAATAAATATTTATTAAATGTGTGCTATGTGCCAGGTATCGAGCAAAATGATGGGACTACAAAGAAAGGTAAAAAACAATCTCTAGTTTCAAGAAACTCGAGGCTTGGAGCTCTGAAGTGTCAGGGGGAAAATGGGGCATATGAAAAAGATATTATGAAAGTACAGACATACCTCAAAGAGGTTTGGTTCCAGACCACTGAAATAAAGTGAATATTACAATAAAGAGACACAAATTTTCTGGTTTCCCAGTGCATATAAAAGTTTTGTTTACATCATCCTGTAGTTCATTAAGTTTGTAGTAGTATTAGGTCTAAAGAAAGAATGTATACATCTTAATTAAAAATATTTTATTGCCAAAAAATGCTTACTGCCATCTAAGCCTTCAGTGAATCATAATTTTTTTGCTAGTGGAGGGCCTTGTCTCAGTGTTTGTCTGCTGACTGCTCACGGCAGTGGTTGCTGAAGGCTGGGGTGGCTGTGGTAATTTCTTAAAATAAAACAACAATGAAGTTTTCTGCATTTCACATGAACACTTAGAAAACATTGAAGGGACTTTTAACAGACTTAACAATGTTGTGTCTCAGGGAATAGAGAGGCTCAAGGAGAGGGAGAAGGATTGGGGAATGACTGGTTTGTGGAGCAGTTAGAATACACATATTTATCTATGAAGTTTAATTTCTTATGCAGTTTGTGAAGCCCCAAAACAATTTCAATGGTAACAGCCAATATCACTGATCACATATCGTAATAACAAATATAATAATAATGCAAAAGTTTGAAATATTTTGAGAATTACCAAAATGTGACAGAGACATGATGTAAGTACATGCTGTTAGAAAAATGACTCCAATTGACTTGCTTGAGGTAGGATTGCCACATACACTTCCATTTGTAAAAACCGAACCAAACCAAACCAAAAAACCACTGTCTACAAAGTACAATAAAATGAGGTATATTTTTAGTGACAGGCTTTGACAACATATAGGATGTGGTGGGAACAGTTGGAGATGAACAATAGAGACAATGATACCTAAGCTGTGAACCTGGGTGACTGAAAATGGTGGTAGCTTTAATAATAATCTATCAGAAATTTGGAAGTTTAGAGGGGAAAGATAAAAAATTCATTGTTGGTCATGTTGAGTTTAAGATTCTTACAAAACATCCAGTTTGAGATGTCCAATTGGAAATTGGAAATGTGAGACCAGAAGTCAATAGATCCGTTAAAGTTGGATAAGTAGATCTGAAAATCATTAGCATAGAAATGACAAATGGACCCAAAGGAGCTGATGAGATCACCAAGTATAATAGTATAGAGGGAAAAAAGAAATAGGCCCAGGATCGAGCCCTGTGGGAATTCTGTGGTTAGCAGCATTGACCTGGATGAAGATCCAGCAAAGGAAACTGAGGAGTGGGATCAGACAGATTGGAGGAGAACCAGGGGAGAGTAATGCCATGAAAACCTAAAGAGAAGAAAATATTAATAAGAAGAGAGTGATCAGTAGTATCATAGGCTGCAGAGAGGTGAAGAAGAATGAGGATTGAGAAGAGGCTATTAGATTTGGAAGTTAAAATAACGTTAATAACTTTAGAAAGAGTAGTTTAGGTTGAATGATGAGGTCAGAAGCCAGTCTGTAAAGAGTTAGGAAGACAAGAGAAAGTAGAAACAATATACACATTGACTACATTTAAATAACAGTAAAATCAATAAAATCACAGAAAAAATGTTTCAGAAGAGGATACAAAAATTGATTTTGTGATATTACTTTTGCTAAGGCAATTAGGGTTAAGTGACTTGCCCAAGGTCACACAGGAAGTGTTAAGTGTCTGAGGTCAGATTTATTTGAACTCGGGTCTTCTTGACTTCAGAATTGGTGCTCTATCCACTGCCCTACTTAGCTGCCTCAATTTTGTGATATTATTAAAATTAATATACATAGTACATTTAAAAATAGTAAGTTTCTATTTTTGTTTGATATTAAAATGTTTTCATTTGTATATTTAAGTATGTTTTTAGACTTATCAAGTATTTATTAAACACCTGTCATGTATCAGGAACTATATTAGTGTAATAAAAGAATTGGCCAATGAGGATCCAGTTCTTAAGCACATATAGATATTTCCCTGCCTGGTTCTTGTCTAAGCGACCACTTGGAATGTTGGAGAGTCTAGCCATGTGTGATCAAATTATTATGTGATAATGCCATCTTCTAAATGGCTGAGGAGCTGAAAGGACTGGTGATGCAGGATGTGCCAAACTGGAAGTGAGTTAAAATACGAGGAACTAACCAATCTTTCCCTCTTCTCCTTTTGGTAACGAGTGAGGCAAAAACTGCTATGAACAACTGGATGGTAGAGCTGAAGCGATCTGCTTTTGACACTGCTGCCAGGTGGCCATGAGCACCTGTACCTTTGTTTCATTTGCATTTGTCTTTTCATAGCTTAAGTGAATGAATGTCTTCAGATGGAATTGTTAATTTCAATTTCAAGGTCACAGTGACCTTATGAGTTGGGAGATCCATTAGAAATTTTACCACAGCTTAAGAGTCAGTAGCATTGTAGTAACACTGGAGTGGGAGTGGTGGAACAGAGTGCTGGAAAGTTAAATACCTGAGGACAAAAATAGCTTTAGGAGTGTGACCCTTGAAGAAAGAAAGAGACTGCCTACAGACTTTAGAAAGGAGTGACATTTGAAATCCAGTAGAAAACTATACTTAAGGGAAAAGGATTTCAGAAAGGGAAAAAAGGATTTCAAAAAGGGGGGGGGGGGGAAGGCTTTCAGGGTCAAGTTTTAAATAGAAAATAGCATAAGAAGTTGGGCTTAAGCCTCATTCCTGTCAAGACTGATTTCCAGTTTCTTCCTAAGTAATTTATCTTTTTCAGCCAACAACTCTTTTCTTTTTGTCTTCTGAGATGTGCATAGAAAGAAGCATACAATCTTAATAAAGATGTGTATACAATCTTTGTATTTTTAACATTTGTTCCAATTACATATAAAAACAACTTTTAATGTTTTAAAAAATTCTCCAAATTTTCTCCTTTCTCCCTTCCATCTCCCCTCCCAGTGATGATAAGAAGTTGATATAGATTACATAATACAGTCTTCTTAATAAAAAACAACAGAACTGGATCAGGTAGGTGGTGCAGTGGATAGAGCACCTGCCCTAAAGTTCAAATCTGGCCTCAGAGACTTAACACTTCCTAGCTATCTGACCCTGGGCAAATCACTTAACCCCAATTGCCTCAGCAAGAAAAAAAATTAATAATTACAGAATTAGTCAATGCCAGAAGTTGCAAAGAACCAAATTAAGACTTTTTGTAAGAAAAAGAAAATTCCCTCATGACTAGAATTGCTCAAGAGTGGAATAGTCTGTTTTGAAAGGTAGAGGGTTTTCCTTCATTGGAGGAGGTCTTTAAGCAAAGATTGGGGCATCTTTTGTTGGGCAGGTGTACAGAAAATTCTTGTCAGGAATGAATTGGTTACTGAGTTTCCTTCTAACTCTGAAATTCTATCAAAACAGAGATGCAGATAAAGTGCTCTACAACAATCTGCAATGAAAGAGAAGGATTCCAAGTAAGAGGATCAGAGAAGACCTCAAGAAGCCGTGGAACCTAAGCTGAGCTTTAAAGAAATAGAAGCATTTCAATAGGGAGAGTTGAGGTGGAAATATAATCAATCAAGATAAAGAAATTTTAATGGAATCTTCACTAATGTCAGGATGCAAAGGAACTGCTAAATGCGATAAGAAATAGTCCAGTTTGGTTGCAATTTAGGGTACACAAAGGAGATTAATGTCAAATAAGATTGGAAAGTTAATTAGTATTAGATTATAGTGGGCCTTACAGGCTAAATAAGGAGAGTTTGCATTTCATCCTACAGGCCAAAGCTTCTTAAATTTTTCCCTCTCATGACCCCATTTAGCTCGAGAAATTTTTATATGACTGTCGTTTATAAAATAGATATACAAATCAAACATTTACAATAATAAATCATAATTCTGCGACCTCCGTATTCAGGTATGACACCCGATATGGGGTCACCAGCCACAGTTTAAGAAGCTGGGCTGGAGGCTACAGGGAGCTACTGAAGTCTTTTAAGCAAGGGAGTCATATTTGTGAAGAGGGAAGATTGAACAGAGAGAGATCAGCTAGGAAGTTATTACAACGATCCAACCAAGAAGAGAGGTGGACCATTATCATAAATGGCCCGGGGTTCCTGCTCTTTAATAACCAGAGCCAGCAGTGCCTTGCCGGGAAGGACAATTTCAATATGGAACTAGGCAGAGCCCATCTCTAAGCCACCGTCCTTTTCAGTGCAATAAACCTCCTTTAGCTTTAAGGTCATTTTCGGTTCAAACATTCTTTAATCCAACAAACCCAATGAAAAGCTTCAGGCACAGAACGCTGGACCTGGGACCGGAATACCGGGGTTGAAAGTCCTCTACTAGCTGAGAAGATAAATGATTTAACCTCTCTGGGCTTCATTCATGAAACTGACTTTAGATGATCTGAGATCTTTTCCGCCTTCATTCACAAAATGCATCATTTATGATAAACGATCTTTGGGATCTTCTTCTAAATATAACGATCCTATTAGTGCCTTGGGAAGAATTTATCCCCTCAAGTTCCTTCCATTTATAAGGTGCTTAAAAGTTTGCAAAAACTACACAAGTTCTCTCCTTTGACCCTCACGACTAATAAGGGATGGATGCTGTTGTCCCCATTTGACCGATGAAACTGAGATTTAGAGACGCGCTGGGGATCATCTCCTTACGATGGGTCTCTCAACCTGGAGCCTTCCTTGAACCTACAATGTAAAGGTGAGCCTCGTGACTTGATTTTACGATGTTCTGCCGGTCTCCTTTTGCACTTGCTGAACTCTTTATTCATTATTACCGGGCGGTGAGCTCCATGAAGGCAGGACCGCCGCGTTTTGTCTCCCAGCACGCCAAGGCACCGTCCTTGAGAGACTTTAATAAAAATTGTGGGAATGTACTGTCAGGCGTTTTCCCCATTACAGACACACGCAGTTGCGCGCTGCGGCGATTCGCTTTAGCCCCGCAGAAGGAGAGCTGCGCCTTCTTTCTCCGATTAAAAGTTCCGCGGCAAATCCATCTATCTGAGAAAGCTTGCAAAGGCAGCAGTTAACCCCAGCCGGGCCCAGGCGCATGCGCCCCAGATGCCTTTTCATTCAAATTGCTTTTCGTTTTCTCTTGGTCCCAGCGCCGCGCCGTTGCCGCAACGAAGCCATCGACGATCCGCTGCAATGGCGGCGGGGGTGCCCGATCCCCAGTCGCGATTCGGCCACTCGGTAAAGGGGCTGCTCACCGAGAAGGTGAATGCCTGCGGCACCGACGTCATCGCCCTCACCAAGCAGGTGCTGAAGGGTTCGCGGAGCTCCGAGGTGAGACGGAAGGCTGCCGCTGCGGGATAGCAGTGTGTGTGTGGGGGGAACCTTTCGGCGAGGGTTGAAGCAGTGGGCGGAAGCCGCGCCACATGTTGGGATTTGTAGTTTTTTAATGAAACCCGCTTCAGCATCTGGTTGAGTTTGGAGATTAAGTGGTGCATCCTGGGAATTGTAGTCCATCGAGGCGTGAAGGAGACGTGGTGGGTGTGGCTCCTGCGTGGGGTATTGAGTCCCACCATTGGAACTCGAGGGGCCCATCCCCTCAGGCAATAAGAGGAACATTCTATTTAGAATAAGAAGATCCCAGAGATCTTTTATCGTAAATGACTCATTTTGTGAGTGAAGATCTCAGAGATCACCTAAAGTCAGTTTCGGGAATGCAGCCCGGAGAGTCCAGGCTCGCACCGCCGGTGGTGGAAGTTTTTGAGCCCGGTGTTCTGGCCCCGGGCCAGGGTTCTGTGCCTGAAGCCTTTCCTTGGGATTATGGGATTAAAGGATGTCTGAACCGGAAGTGACCCTCGGAGGATGGTGGCCCGGTTCCATATTTAAACCTCCTCCTCCTGGGCAAGACACTGCCGCCCATGGTCGTTGGCGCGCCGGGACCCTGGGCCACCTGCCCTGCCCGTGGGGACCCTGGGCCTTCCCTTCCTGGATGTGCCAAGGACTGATCCTCCCCTAAAACACCTGAATCCTTCCTTAGTCCCGGAAGGTCTCATGCTTTCCCAAGGATTCATTTCCTGGGCTAACAGACGGGCTTTTCTTTTCTAAACTAAAGTCACATTTTATGGGCTTCCTTCCCTCCGCCCTCAGGGGGCTCCTGGCCCGAGGCAGGATCGTGTTCTAGGGGAACCTTCAACTTGGATTCAGGTCCCAGCCCTGCTTTGTTCTTTGACCCGGCTCTGATTCTTAGCTCTCCTCGTCTGTAAATGGGGCTAATGGTGTCCCATTGCCTCACAGGGAGCAGGAGCAGCACTGTGCTAGAACGCCGGGGCTACCAGGGGGTACAAGACAGTCCCTGTCCCTCAAGGAGCCTGCTGTCAGACGGGGCGACAGCATGTGAAGGCGTGCAAGGCAGGCCAGCCAGGATAACGGGAGAAATAATTCACCGGGGAGAGGTTGGGGAAGGCTTCCTGTAAAAGGTGGGGTTTTAGTTGGGATAGAAAGGAAGTCTGGGAAGTCAGTAGTCGGCATGGAGGGGGAAGAACCCAAGGATCCCCGGGGGGACAGCCAAAGAGAATGCCTCGGAGCGGGCTTGTTTGTGGAGCGGTGGAGGCTGTTGTCACCGCATCAAAGATTATAGCTGGGGAGTGAGGGGGGAAGGACAAGGAAGGTAGGAGAGGCTATGAAGGGCTCTCTCGGAGTGTCACGTATCTGATCCTGGAGACCATAAGAAACTAGTGGAGGGAAGTAATGTTATCACTAATAAATCTCACACATTCGTATTGAATTTGGAATGGACACTTACTTACTCGCCCAAGCTTACTAAGGTAACAAAGTCACCCAGATCCTTTCCTTTCAAATATCTTTTGATTACATTAAGCTGAATAAATGAGTCTTTTTAGCTTATGACACCGATTTTTATGGCTGGAAGAATCTCCCATGGATTGTCTATCCCTAAGCCTCGAGATGGGGCTCAGAACTGGCCATTTAAAAGTTGCAAAAGAGGGAAGGAAAATGAGGTTTCAGGTCGTGGTAGTGACTGTAGCACCGGTGAAATGTTCAGTCTCCTTGCAACCAGGATAACATATAAAGGGAGCTTTAGGATTCGTTTTTAGTGTCCGAACCCTCAGTGGGCTGTAAGTGGAAAGTATGTTAGGCCAAAATACTTTTGTATGTGCAGCCCCATACGACTTATGTGTTCAGTCAAAGGAAGTAGGGATATTTACCCTGAAAAGGGAAAGATCCAGGGGAACACAACAACTGTCTTCAAGTCTTAAGAGAGCAATCACATAGAAATTAAGGTTTTTTTCCTTTAGTTTTGTTTTTTTTTTCCCAGATACCAAGTGACAGCTCTGTGAGCTTGAGGCTTTCTCTGGGTTTCAGTTTTTTTTTTTTTTTTTTTCTTTTTCATTTCTTAATAGTATTTTTCCAAATAGATGCAAATATAGTTTTCAACATGCGCCTTTGCAAGATCTTATGTTCCAAATTTTTCTCCTTCTCTCCTCAAGATAGCAAGCAATCTGACATGTTAAGCATATGCAATTCCTTTGAACATATTTCCATATTCATCATGCTGTACGAGAAAAATCTGATCAAAAGGGGGAAAAATGTGAGAAGGAAAAATAAATAAGCATACAAACAACAACAGAAAGATGAAAGTACTATGCTTTGATCCACATTCAGTCTCCATAGTTCTCTCTCTGGATGCAGATGACGTCTGAATTTCTTTATCTGAAAAAATGAAGGATTTGGACTAGCTGGCTTCCAAGATTCCTTAATTTGTTATTGTGGGAGTCTGTAAGTTGCAAGTTTTGACTTGGTGTAAGGGAAAATGGAAGAACTGGAGCTATCAAAGAGTAGAAGAGGCTGCCTCACGAGGGGAGGGTAATTCCTGCTCACTAAAGATCTTCAAGTGAAACTGAATTACCCATTATTTGTCAGGGATATTGTAGGGGTGATTGTTGGCCAGGTTTTGGGTGAACTAGATGGTTGGTTTTGGGGATCTTTTCCAACTCTGAAGTTTCTGATTCTCAGCCTCACCTTTTGGCTTGAGACCCTCCCACCCCCTATCCCCCAAGTCTTGTGAGCAAGCAGGGAATAAGTCAGAGTCCCCATCTCAGCGTTTGGCTAATGAGCCATGTGAAGAGCTCAGCAGTTTCAGAGTACTTCTGTTCTGAAGCATTGGCCTTTAGAACAGATGTCAGAACCGTGCCAGACTTGCCATGGAGCCAAGGAAATGCATTCTCAACATGAACAAATGGAAAATTAGCCTCCATTACATCTTGAGTGTATATGCAGTGGGGAGGGTGCAACAGCTGCACTAAGAAGATTGCAGGAAGTTTGGAAATTGTGTTGATTATTACCATTTTTATTTTTGTCTTTCAGCTGCTGGGTCAGGCAGCTCGAAACATGGTATTGCAGGAAGATGCCATCTTGCACTCAGAAGATGTAAGAAGTATTTTCTTTTAAGAATCAGATTTTCTAAGAACAATGTAACTTCTGTTGCTTCCATGAAATGGACAGTCATATTTCTGTGTTTGTTTGTTTTTGTATACAGAGTTTAAGGAAAATGGCAATTATAACAACTCATCTTCAGTATCAGTAAGTACAACTTAAGCTCCAGAGCTAGCTTCTCATGCCTTCATTTGGTCACTGCTTAGTCATTACCCTTAGCTTCTTTTTTGACATTCTGCATATTGTGTGTGTGTGTGTGTGTGTGTGTGTGTGTGTGTGTGTGTGTGTAGGGGGTCACTTCAGAGTTTATTTCCCGGATAAGATGCCCAAAGTTACAGAGAAAGTTAGGAGACGGGAGAAGAGGAAGAGGAAGTCTTTGCAGGATTGTCTGTGCCCCTTATCCCCAGGGTAGGCCAAAGAGGCAGAAAGTTTGTTTTAGGAGCATACTGGCCCAGTGGGAATGATGGGAATGATTGGGACTCAGATATGTATATTGGGAAATATCACTGCGGTTCACATTGACACAGTTGTTCCAATACATACAGGTCATGCAGATGGCTTTAAAAAAATAAATGTTTTTTTTTCCCTAAGATTTCTCAAATGATCACGTTGTAGTTTTAAGAAACCTCATTTATTATTTCTCAGATTTGCTTCAGTTTAATTTTTTATCTTTACAGCCTAGCTTCTAAGAAGGAAATTGGAGTGGTTAATTTGTTTGATTTATTTCTTTTTGAGGAATGTTCAATTGCATTTGAACTTCTAATATTTTAATAAACAGTATTGTGCATGGATGTTCTCCATATGGGTATAGATGTGCTGATTTGATACCTTAGATACCCAGGATTAATTTGAGCCTTGAATGTAAACTCCAGCATCTCATTCCATTAATGTGATGGATGGTACCAGAGGGACTGTGAGTTGGGAATCCATCTTTGTAGGATTCATATCTTATTCACATATAGGACTCCCCAGTTAGTAGCAAAATCATTCAGTATGAAGGACAGTGTTATAGAGTATGACAAAAACTAAAAACTTTATTATTTCAGCTTGTGTGCCTTGTCATGCATTCTAATTGAGTTAGAATATAATTCTTATTTTCCTCTTTTTTCTTATTGAGGCAAGAAGCTATTCAGAAGAAGTAAGTATCATTGGAGGCATGGGATGGGGAAAGCTTGGGGGAAATGGGACGGATAGCCTACAGAAATTCTGCAGCTGGGTCCTGAAGGCCTGGGTTAGGTCAACCTACAAACTGACTTATACTCTCTGTATCTTGAACTATATATCCCAGAATTTTTAAAGAAATGTCATTCCTTTTCAGATACTAGTTCATCTGATTGCTAACACTGTTTATCCAAATGACACCTAAAACCAAATTTAATCACTTTTAATTGGTAGCATCCATTAACATACTAATGGATAATATGCTTTTGTTGAATTGATTCCTTTAATGTATTCAAGTTAATAAAACCGTTGGTTCTGTAAGGTCTTTGCCAATAGGGATTATTTTTTTCATTGTATATTCAAAACATTTAATGTCATACATAATATACAATATGTACTTAATAAATGTTTCTGGATTGATTGATCAGATGGATAAAATGTCCCCTCTGCAATCTTGTTTGTAACACTAATTTGTTTAGCAAATCTTTCCCCCCCTTATTGGCAGTATAAAGTTAAACTCTAAGGAACCAGATATGAACGATCACAAATTCTGAATAAAGTGTAATCCGTTCTAATGAGAAGTTGGCTGAATTAACATTTGAGAACTAGTCTGTATGGGGTTAAAGAAAAAGGGATATCATCCCAAGTACAGAGAATATTTTAAAATTAAAGTGGAAAAAAAAGAAATATTATTCCTTGTTTATTCCAAATGAATCTTTTTCTCCATCTGATTTGCAGTGTTGAGCTGTCTTCAAATCTACAGGACCAGCTGAAGCATTTGCTGAAATGAAATGACATCTTAAAAGCTCCTAAACACATTTCTCAAAGCTGTGGGGGAATAGAGCTCACAACCCCATCTTCTATTCTAGCAATTCAATTAAAAAAGAATTGTGATGGTCTGCAGCCTCTCCCAGAATACAGGATTTTCTCTCCCTATGTAAAGATATAATTTAAGGCAAGACACAAACTAGATGGCTCAACTCAGAAGTACCATTTGGTTCTATGCAGACAAACCTATTCCTCTCATCGAATTCTTTACTTGCTCTGTTTTAGTTTTAATTAAAGCCGAATCAAGAAAAATCTGTTATTTCTTTAGTACTTTTTTGAGCATTGAAATCATTTGTAATATGTAGAAAGTCATAAAGCATAAGTGTCATAATTTAGCCTATACTGTGTCATACTGGTTTAATTCAGAAACACCAGCTGGCGAGGTAGAGAAAGAATGATGATGAATAATCTATATGTGGGTTTTCTTATTCAGTAAGATCAGAACTCCTGACCTTGATTCTTTTAGTATTTATTCATCAAATGCCTTCTTATAGATCCACTCTGCTTGATATTGTAGCTCCTACTTCTGATAACATCTGCTGTTTTCTCAGCTCATTCAGAAATGCTATTTACAATTTTATATATTATAGTTGATTTTTATATGTATAAAAACAAAGAGTTGTTGACCAGCTGTGGCTTTCTCCCTTGACCTGGATTCTTAGCATTTTTTTTTTGTCTTCATGATCCATGATTTAAGTGGCCTTGAATTCATTTTGTAATTCTGAAAGCTGTTAGCAAACCAGTTATTTGTGATGTGTTGTTCTTGCCAAATGCAAAGGAATTTGAATTATTATTATTTTTTAAATGTGGTTGTGAAAGTTTGTGTCATGTCAGAGACCTCTGTCCGTAATTGTTTTTTCTTTTGTAGAAAGCCTTTGTAGAATATGAGAGTTTCAGGGTCAAAAGCATTTTCACATATATCATATAAAGATATCCTGGGTTTGTTTGCCAGAATTGTAAACTGGGCTTAGAGGACCACTTGACTGATGTTATAGAGAGGAAACTATACTTTAACTGAAATGCAAGAGAGCAGCAGCAGCCAAAAAGACCAATTTGTAGTACAGTTCTTATGAAATATCATTTGTGTCTTTCAAGCAGAAGCCATTTCAGTCAGCTTCAATAACCAGGAGCATCACTACTCTAGTGCTTGCTAGCCAGGAGAACCAGGTTTCAGTGCCTGGCTTAGCCTTTTTAAGAAGCTACTTAATTAATCTCTGTAAGAGAATTGTACTTACCCTGCCTAGTTGCATTGTTGTGGTAAAAGCAAATGAAATAAAACAGATAATATACTGAAATAATAATATAAGCTACATTTATGAAGCACCATGCTATTTATACACTATTAAACTCAAGTCAGAGTGGGAAGCTCCACCAGGACAAGTCTGAATAAATAAATAAACACATTTACATATATAAGGACACACATATATGTATACATGTACAGGTATGTGTGTAGAATATGTATAAATAGATAGCTAGCTGGTCCAATGGATATTCTATTGGGTCTGGAGTCAGGAAGACCCATCTTTCTGAATTCAAATCTGGCCTAATACACTAGCTGTGTGATCCTGGGCAAGGCACCTGTTTGTCTCAGTTTCCTCATCTGTAAAAGGAGCTGGAGACTCCAGTATCTTTGCCAAGAAAATTCCAAATGGGGCTATGAAGAGTCAGATGTGGCAAAAAAAAAAAAAAAAAAAAAAAAAAACCCAACAATATAAATCATATTTAAATTTATATATGTTAGATACAAATATATTTGTATGTGTATATATAAACTACATTTTTAATATAAAATTTTAATTTAATCTTTCTGTCTTCCCCGGCACCTAGCACAGTACTCTGCCTTAGCACTTAATAGGTGTTTGCTTAATTACGTGTTTTAGTTGTACTTTAACCACTGTACAATATTATAAAGCAATAACTCATGAACTACAGAATGATAATAGCTGAAATTTTTGTGATGTACTTTTTAGGGCTTACAAAGTGCTTTGCAAAGCAAACTCATTGAATTTTCACAAAAATCTGGTGAGTACTAGTATTATGTCCATTTTGTAGATAAAACAGGCTCAGAAAATGAAGGAGAGAAGTTAGCATTTCTATGACACCTGCTCTGTGCCTGGAAATACCGACTCCTATACAAATACCTCATCTGAACCTCAGAACTACTCTATGAATTTAGGAACTATTATCCCCATTTTACAGTTGAGGAAACTGAGGCAGACAGCCAAGTGATTTGCCCAGGGTCACAGCTGTGGGTGTCAGAGGCTGAATTTGAACTCCCATATTCCAACTCTAGGCTCACGAAGCCCATCCACTAGACCACCTAACTACATACAGACAGACTATTTTTTAAGAATTTCTTTTTATTACATTAATGTAATATGCTTTTTTTTTGGTTCTGAAAACTGATATTATTGTTTCTCACATGCACATGACTTTATACTATGTGCTTGTTAAACCACGATAATGATGTGGAACAGTATGAGAAATATAAAATCACAGACATCATTAAAATGGTTTATCCCAAAGTGCAGCCATCCCTGAAGTTCCCTAAGTTAATCACTAAACTTAAAAGGCAATCAAATTCCACAGAAAGGCAAAGACAATGCGAGACTGCTCATTTACATGTACATATGATTTTAAAAAACCCATTAGTATGGCTCTCAGCAGCCAGTCCCAGCTCCTCCTCTTTGTGAGCGGTTTGCCTTGCCAATTGTGCCCTCTCTGCTAATTAAAACTATACTCGATGAAATTCTGTCTTCCCCTCCTAGGGCACAGTTCCTCGAGGGTATGTTTAAATAGTTCCTTGAAAACAAAGTACTCTCAGCGATTGAGGGAAAAGTCTGGATGCAGTCTGGTGGTTCTGGAGGTTAGGGTCGTCCCTAGGCCGCCCTTCTTCCCTTATCCCTCTTCCGTGGTCAGGCCAAAAGTGCCCGGTCTCCGGCCAGCACGGGCGCAGGACTCGGCGCTCTTGGGTGAGGGAAGATGGGACAGGAATTGGCGGGTCCCTAGTGCCTCTGCGGAGAGAAAGCTAGCCGAGCCCTAACACTTGAGGGGGCAAGGAAGCGGCGAATGGGGTATCCCTTTCTCAGGATCAAATCCAGCTGTCGTCCGAGGGTCTCCCCTTGCCTTCCTGGGGGAAGCCGGCGGTCGCGAAGGCACTCCATCCAATCCGCATCCTGCCCAGCTGGCCCTTAGAGCATCCTCTTCCTTCTTGTCCCTAGTGACGGCTGCTTCAGCCAACTGTAGGTCGGACAGGACGCGCAGGTGAACTTTGACGCTGGGACATGGAGGTGGGCGGGGGTCTGGGCTTGGGGCAGGGCCAGGACCAGGCTCGGGGTTCTTGCTATCCTTTTTTCAGGGCAGGATGCACGTCTGGGTCTCGGGACCCAGCCTCGGGAGGGGGACGGTGTGTCTCGTACCCTCCCCATGCCCAAGACACTCGCGGGCTCCGCAGGAGCCCGGCGCCCCGCACCCCTGACCCGGGCCCTCTCCATATCAGGACCCCCATGGGAGGTGTTAGAGAGGAGAGGATCTCTGCACAAACGTCTGTGGGACGGCGGCCCGCCCCAGCGCGGGGGCCGGTTACCTGAGGAAGTGGATGTAGAGCTGCCAAGCACAACGTCCCGGAGAGCCGGGGAATCCCCCTGAATGCGCTGCGGAAATCTGGACCCCCAGTGCCTTGCTCTGCTATGGTCATGTCATTGAACCTTCAGTGGCTCCTCACTCCCCTCTGGATAAAGAACCTAACTTAGTCTCTTACTCATTTTTTTTCCTTTTTGATCTGATTTTTCTTGCACAACAAAAGAACTGTGTAAATATGTTGACACATATTGGATTTAACATATATTTTAACATGTATAACATATATTGGATTGCTTGGGGAGGGGGTGAGAGAAGGAGGGGAAAATCTGAAACACAAGGCGGGACAAGAGTCAGTGTTGAAAAATTATCCGTGCATTTGTTTTGTAAATAAAAAGCTTAAAAAAAAAAAAAAAAGAAGAAGAACTTAACTTAGCCTGGCCAGTGGGGCTAAACCCCGCTAAATATACAGCTTGATTAGGGCTCTCTTAAGATTAGAAGAACCTTGACATGTCATGGTAACCTTCACTTTGCTGCAACCAGACTTTGCACAGTACCAACCAGTTTCTTCCCAGAATTGGTTTATCCTTTATTTGGGCCTGTTTTTCCAGGCATTTAATTATTTCAGACTTGCCCAGAGTTACCTAGCTAGTAAGATGAATCTTTCTGACTCCAGGCCTTGTACTCTGCTCACTGCCCCACCCAGTTGCCTGACTTGGGCTCTAAGGAGAAGCTCCCTAACCCCCAGATACTATGGCTGTGATCCTGTGATCTCTGAGGGTCTGCAGAGATGCTGGAGTGGGGTCTTCAGTGTGGGAGTGGCACAGGTTGCCATGTCCCACCCAGCTGGTTGTTGAGAAGGAATATGTCACTGGGACAGACATGACAGAGTCTCAGGTAAGGTTATGTGAGATTTTTTTCTTCCCAGGATTCACATACAATTTGGGAACACAGACAATAAATCATAGTATTAAAGATGCATCTATTCAGGTGTGATGAGCCTGTATTTCCAAGGTATTAAGTAATCCAGCTTCAGAGTGACATCAGCTCAGGAGGAACAGAAAATTTTATCCGACCTCTCCCTTGAGAGTTTTATGTTACACTGAGGAGAACTTTGGTGCCATCTAATTACTTTTCAAGAGCAGCTAGTGGTGCAGTTTATAGTTAGAAGGACCTGAGTTCAAATCCAGCCTCAGACGGAGCCTAGCTGTGTGACCCTGAGCAAGTCATTTGAGCCTGCTCGCCTCAGTTTCCTCATCTGTAAAATGAGTCAGTGGGGGAAATGACAAGACGCTCTAGTATTTTTGTCCAGAAATCCCCAAATGGGATTCAGCAACAACATTGGGCTCTAAACTCTACTACTCTACTCTACTCTACTCTACTCTACTCTACTCTACTCTAAACTGCTACTAGAGACAGTCTTAGCAATAAAGCACTATCGGCCTGATGTTAGGTCTCTGAGACCAGAAGGTATAAGGTTCCTCAGTACTAATCCTTTAATAAACAGCAACAATAGTAATTGATCTTTATATAGAGTTTTAAGCCTTGCTGGACACTTTACATACATGATCTCATTTCATCTTTACAATAACTCTGCAAAGCAGATGCTTTCATTCCCACTTTATAGATCAGGAAACCAAGACTCAAAAAGCTTCAGACTCAACCTTAAATGACTCACTCAGGGATAGGCACCCAGGGCTTTTTGATTCCCAATCCAGTGTCTTTCCTTTCCACAGAAAGGCCTTTCCCAGTACGGTCTGAGTGCCATGAGATCCTCTTTTGCAATCCTCCTTGCCAGCTGAGAATCCTTGACTCTCTGGGGCTTCCTTGACAGAACAAAGAGTTAGAGTCTTGGTGTGATGTAGAACTCGGATCAGAGTGACACCAGTGTACTTCCCCTCTGCCCCCATCCATCTCACAAAGGCTTGTTGGAGGGAATGTGTCTGTGGTGACCTTGGGGCTAAGCGGGAGGCACAATCACCCATGGAGTGACCCATGGCAACAGGAGCCCTGCCTACTTCTCCCCGTGATAGAGTCGAGGCAGTGGCTCCCACTGGCCCAGAAGTTATGGGAGGATAGTGTGTTTGTCTTTAAGTATCCTACCTTTTGGTATCTATAATTTTCCTCCTCCCCCAAGAGAAGTGAGCAAGGAACCTGGATTATCACGTGGGAAAGTTTGGTCTCCAGGCTCCTGATGTGAATTTTATTCATGGCTCCACAGAGAAGTTGGGGGAGGCTGGGATCAAGGAGGAGAATTAGGACCTTGTGAGGCAGGGAGCAGGGCAGAGGGTCAGCACGGCAATCAGCCCGCGGGCTCGAGAAGGCAGAGAGCTGACGAGTGCCCTTTCCCTCCGGGCTTTGTGTCCACCTCCAGCACGGATTGTAGGAGGGGAAGAGACCCTAGAGCTTAAACCCAGCAACAAGCTGCTGAAACCACCGTGCTGATAAAGCTGCTGCCTGCTTCACCCACTAGGCCACTTTTTTCTTTTTAAACAACAGGATATAACTAACATATGCTTAACTTGTCCAAGAATTAAGCTTCAAATCTTTCCCCTGATTGAATGTGGCCTGTTTGCTAGAGATTGTTGCCAAATCAAGCCCCTAACAGCTTCCCTGGATTTTGTTTTCAAGGTCACCTTGCTATCAACTGAAAAAACATTTGTAAAAAGTGCTAGTGTCTGGCATATAGTAGGCATTATATAGATCCCTCTTTTTCTTTTCTCAAATGGTAATAATGTCACCTGCATTTTGTTTTTAAGATATTGTGGAGAGCAGAGTTTTTTAAAGCTAGGGTCCAAAAATTATATATATATATATATATTTTTTAATTAAAGCTTTTTATTTTTCAACATTAACCCTCCAATTTTTTTCCCTCTTCCCCCACTTCTCCCCTAGATGGCAAGTAATCCAATATATGTTAAACATGGTAGAAAGATAATGTATTTTAAAAAACATAATGTATTTTAATATAATTTGTTTCTTTACAATGTATTTCTTCACTATGTATTTTATTTTATTCATTTAAAATAATTATTCTTATGGATAAGGGAAGAATTTATGACCCAAATAGGAGATAGAGAGCATTATGGGATGGAAAATGAATAATTTTGATTATATTAAAATAAAAAGGTTTTTCACACACAAAACCAATGCAGCCAAAATTAAAAGGAAAGCAGGAACCTGGGGAAAATTTTATAGCTAAGTTTCTCTAATAAAGACCTCATTTCTCAAATATATTGGAAATTGAATCAACTTTATAAGAATATGAGTTATTCCCCAATTGATAAATGGCAGCTTTTAGAACAGGAAGTTTTCAGAGGAAAAAAATCAATGTTATCTATAGTTATTTGAAAAAATGCTCTAAATCACTACTGATTAGAAAAATGCAAATCAAAACAATTATGAGCTACCACCTCACTCCTATTTAACTGGCTAACATGTCAGAAAAGGAAAATGACAAGTGCTAGAGAAGTTGTGGAAAAATTGAAACACTAAGGCATTGTTGCTAGAGTTGGGGACTGATCCAAACACTCTAAAGAACAATTTGGAACGATGGCCAAAGGGCCATCAAACTGTGTGTATCCTTCACCAATATCATTATCTGACCTATATTCCAAAGAAATTTTTTCAAAAAGAGAAAAGAAGCTATTTGCACAAAAATATTTATTGCAGTTCTTTTTGTGGTGGCAAAGAATTGGAAAATGAAGAGATGTCCATTGATTAAGGAATGTCTGAATAAGTTGTAGTGTGTGATTGTGATGAAATACTATGGGGCTAAAAGAAATTATGAGCAATATGCTTTCAGAAAAATCTGGAAAGAGTTACATGAAATGATACAGAGTAAAGTGAGAAGAATCAGGAGAACATTGTATACAATAAGAGCAATGTTGCAGTGATTAACTATGAATGACTTAGTTATTCTCAACAATACAATGATCTAAGACAATTCTAAAGGACAAAAATACTATCTACTTCCAAATAAAGAAACTGATGGAGTCTGAATGCAGATCAAAGCATACATTTTAAAATTTTTGTTTTGTTTTGTTTTTCTGTTTTTTCCTCCCAATAGGATTAAATGGAAATATGTTTTACATGACTATGCATGTAAATTTTATATTAAATTGCTTGGGTCTCAGAGAGTGGGGAGGATTGGGAGGGAGAGAATTTGGAGTTTAAAATTTTAAAAAGTTTAAAAATGTTTTTATATGTAATTGGAAAAAACAAAATCTAAAAATAAAAATAAGCCATATTATTCTGAGAAGGGTTCCAAGACTTCACAAGACTGCTAGGACACAAAAAAGCTAAGGGTGGTGTAGGTAGTGTTATCCCATTTTATAGAGAAGGAAATCTTAGCTTAAGAAACCTTGCCAAAGATGTTATGTAGTTGTGTCTGATTTTTTGTGACCTCACTGGAGTTTTCTTGGCAGAGACATCAGAATAGTTTGCCATTTTCTTTTCCAGCTCATTTTAGAAATGAGGAAACTGAAGCAAACAAGGTTAAGTAATTTACCCAGGGTCTCACAACTGGCAAGTGTTTTAGGTGGAATTGGAACTTATGAAGACATGTCTTTCTGACTCCAGATCTGGTGCTCTATGCATTAAGGCATCATGTAGTTGCCCACATATACCCAGCTAGTAAAGGGTAAAGCTGGAACTCACATTAGGGTGTTTTGATTCCTCTTCACTCTATATTGTCAGCAGGAGAGGAAGCTGGCACCTAATTATCTGAGCCAACATCATTTAGGTAGCTCAGAAATATGCTCTCCTTTAAATACTGATATACCTCAGAACTCACATTGTCTGGGAAAAGAAGTTGGAAAATTTTTTTTCTTTTTTTTCTTCTTTCACATTGAATTGGGTCATTAAACTTGTGCCTAATAAAAAGAATGTTCTGCAGGAGGTATACTGAGTGCTGGAGATAGGGCACTTAGTATTGATGACTGAGTTTGAACTTGAACTGTTTCTTTCATTTTCTTTCATTTACTTCTGGGATTAAAAAAGGGATGACAAGAGAGCCGTGAGTTCAGATTTGTTCTCAAGTTTACAAGTGGCAATGAGGCAATAGTAAGTATCCTCATTAACACCAAAGAATTTAGGAAGTGTAAGAAGATGGGTAATCTTTCTTCCCATATATTGCTGTGACTTTCTAGCTAAGGTAGTCCCTGGCAACCACAGTGACTTATTACAGGAGGATCAATTGATCATTATACAATATTTTTTTTTATTATAGCTTTTTTATTTACAAGATATATGCATGGGTAATTTTTCAGCATTGACAATTGCAAAACCTTTTGTTCCAACTTTTTCCCTCCTTCTCCCCACTCCCTCCCCCAGATGGCAGGTTGACCAATACATGTTAAATATGTTAAAGTATAAGTTAAATACAATATATGTATACATGTCCATGCAGTTATTTTGCTGCACAAGAAGACTTTGAAATAGTGTACAATTAGCCTGTGAAGGGAATCAAAAATGCAGGTGGACAAAAATAGAGGGATTGGGAATTCTATGTAATGGTTCTTAGTCATTTCCTAGAGTTCTTTCGCTGGGCATAGCTGGTTCAGTTCATTACTGCTCTATTGGAACTGATTTGGTTCATCTCATTGCTGAAGATGGTCAGGTCCATCAGAATTGGTCATTATATAGTATTGTTGTTGAAGTATATAATGATCTCCTGGTCCTGCTCTTTTACTCAGCATCAGTTCATGTAAGTCTCTCCAGGTCTTTCTGAAATCATCCTGTTGGTCATTTCTTACAGAACAATAATATTCCATAATACTCATATACCACAATTTATTCAGCCATTCTCCAACTGATGGGCATCCACTCAGTTTCCAGTTTCTGGCCACTACAACCAGGGCTGCCACAAACGTTCTTGTACATACGGGTCCCTTTTCCTTCTTTAAAATCTCTTTGGGATATAAGCCTGGTAGTTACACTGCTGGATCAAAAGGTATGCCCAGTTTGATAGCTTTTTGAGCATAGTTCCGAATTGCTCTTCAGAGTGGCTGGATGTATTCACAATTCCACCAACAATGTCTCAGTGTCCCTGTTTTCCCACATCCCCTCCAACATTCCACATTATCTTTCCCTGTCATTCTAGCCAATCTGACAAGTGTGTAGTGGTATCTCAGAATTGTCTTAATTTGCATTTCTCTGATTAATAATGACTTGGAACATCTTTTCATATGGCTAGAAATAGTTTCAATTTCTTCGTCTGAGAATTGTCTGTTCATATCCTTTGACCATTTATCAATTGGAGAATGGCTTGATTTCTTATAAATTAGAGTCAATTCTCTATATATTTTGGAAATGAGGCCTTTATTAGAACCTTTGACTGTAAAAATGTTTTCCCAGTTTATTGCTTCCCTTCTAATCTTGTCTGCATTAGTTTTGTTTCATTGTACAATATTGTGATTACTGTGTAAAATATTCTGGTTCTGCTCAATTCACTTTGCATCAATTCAACAAATCTCTAGGTATTTCTGAGAGTATCTTTCTCATAATTTCTTTGAGCATAATAGGGTTCCATCATAATCATATGCCACAAGGACAAAGCTGTATGGACATGTAGATATGAGCCACATAGGATTTGTACTCTCAGAGTATATGACCCAGGTAGGGTGTTTTGTACTAGGGGCATTTGACCAGTTCTGATTCAGAATCATCTGATGATTTAGACTGGTACAGAACCTGACATTTATGCACCATCTTGTTCATTCATTGTTTGTCTTTTATTCCTGAAGAGAACCATGACATCAGGAAGGTAATATCATGACTTGTAAGTGAATTGGATTTGAGTAAGGGAGGGCTATGCAAAATCACCAGCCTCACCCTTCCCTCCAGAATCATCTGTGTCCAGTGGCCAAATATAGATCAGGACAACTGTAGACCATCCAAAATTTACTGAAAGGAGGTTTACTTAATAGCTTGGAAAGGCGATTTAGCAAGGAGACAGAATTGTTCAAGTAAGGTAGCTTCCCAGGCTTTTAAATATTACAGTGACACACTTGATTAAAAAAGTGTGTCAAGCCTGAAGATTGCCTAAACAGCCCTCAACTCTTGATGCCCTAGACATTAATATTTAGGCAGCCAAAAATCTGTGTCACCTGGTTGAGCCTTAGGTTCTTGGACCACTTAAGTCTTGACAATTTCATTGACTTTTAGGAAAAAAACTAGCCAAACCTACATGGAGTAGCTAGTTTCCTGCCATAAGGGGTCTTGTAGGCTCAGGTACCAAATGATGTGATCTAGGAGAGCACCAAATTTTGGGGTTCACTCATGTGAAGAATTCACAATTGATGATAGTTGACTTGGGCCCTATTTGCAGGAATGCCAGGCTCCTTCCTAGATTCAAACAAAGTAAAAGAATTTCTATAACTCCTTGCCACAAAGACTCTGGTCAATAGCTGCAAAGAGCCCCATGACTTTTAAACATTTTTCCTGGAGTTGATTCATCATTTTCTTTTTTTAAAAAATAAAAATATATTTTTACTGTTTGCATATTAGTTTGATGATTCATCATTTTCATTGCAAAAAGAAGGTTGAAGACTTTGTGATCTTTGAGTTTGAACTTTCTAGGTTTTCTGAGACCTTGGAATGCATTTTCCTACTCCCTTGAGATAAAAGGAATCCTGAGCCACTGGTCCTTGGAGCTAGACTTGTGAGAAAAGTCCTTTGTAAGCAATGTATAAATATGAGCCACTGTTATTATCACCATTGTCGTTATTATATGCTGTTAGGTCTACAATAGCCTGAATCGGACCTGGCTGACAATGGCTCTGAGTTTAGAGACTAGTTAATCATCTTTCTTCAGGATATGGTACTTCATGGGTAACCACATTATTTCTTGTTTGCCCCTAAACTAAAATCCTATTCACTTAACTGACTGCACTTGTGAAGATAGATTTCAAGTAGACATTTGAATATGATTGAGAAACACAGGGTCAGATGAGACTTTTTTGTTTTCTAAATTCTTGCTTTACTTTCCTTTGAGATTGATACGAAACTTGACTTTGGATTGACTAATTTCTCTTGTGATTTAGACAGGAGTTGTACTTTACTGACGTCTGTGGTAGCCTTGAATTGCCTGCAGAAGTCAGGGTACATAAAGTTTTATGGGTAGGTGGTTGTTTCCTAATGTAATGACAGGAAAAAGTACAATCATTCCAATATGTATGAAATCTTAGACTTTGTATTGCCTTACAGGATGATTGTGAAAGCAAACTGGGGACAGGATTTTTCAATTTTCTGGTCTTTTTTGGTCATAAAGTGGAGAGATTTATCAATTTGAAATTGTCTTGGAGTGTTAACCCATTAGTAAAAAGGCTCAGTTTTCATCATATCTCATTTCTCCTCAGTCTCTTTCACTGATTTCTTCTTCCCCTAGCCTCCCTCCCACCCCACTACCTCCAAATGTGGACACTTCTCAAGGTTCTGTCATAAGCTTTCTTCTATGTAATTCTTTCCCATGTTGATTTACTCCCGTGGCTTATACCATCACCTCTATGTGAATGACTTCAGAATTTTTATCTTCAATCCTAAGCTCTTCCCTAAATTCCAGATTTCATTTCCAACTTCCTCTAGGGTACTTCTCTCTACCTGAATGGCCCCTTCAGCACTTCAAACTCAACATGTCAAGAATTAACTTTATTATCTTCTCTGCCCAAACTTCCCCCTCTAGTCAACTTGCCTATTTTTGTTGATCATGCCGCCATTCTTGAGAATCAAAATGATCCTTGATCATGGAAGGGCAGCTTCTTTGATTGAAGGGCATCTTTGAGCACTAGTAGCCATCTAATTTGACCCACATAGAAAAAGAATTCCCATTATATAGGACCATCCACAATAGGCCATCCTGCATAAAAAGTATGGAAAGCTCACCAATTCTTTTTAAAAATTAAATTAAATTTTGTTTCATTTTCAGAGGCACATTTTCTCTCTCTCCCATATCTTCCCTCCTCCAATCTTCCCCAGTTGAGAAATCAGAAAAATAAAATCTGTTACAAACATGTATAATCAAGCAAAACAAATTCTTGCATTGGCTGAATCAAAAAAATATATATATTTTTCAATCTGCCCTCTAATTGCACCCTATCAGGAGATAGGTAAGCATGTTTAGTCTTCAATCTTCTGGAATTATAGTTGGTCATTATACTGATCAGAGTTCCTAAGTCTTTCAAAATTGTCTATTCAATATTGCTATCATTGTACAAAGCGTTCTTTTGGGTCTGTTCAATTCACTCAGCATCAGTTCATACATGTTTTCTCAGGTTTCTCTGGAAGCATCACCTTCATATTTCTTGTGGCACAATAATACTCCATAACATTTATTTGCTATAATTTGTTCAGCCAATTGATGAGCAACCCCTCAGTTTCCAAAATTTTCCCACTACAAAAGAGCTGCTATAAAATTTAATATATGTGAGTTCTTTCTTTTTTCTTTCATCTTTTAATATTCATGATATATCTTTATAACATATATATATATGTTAAGTCCATAAAATATGTGTTAAGTCATATATATATATATATATACATATATATGTTAAGTCCATAAAATATGTGTTAAGTCCAATATATATTATTGTTATATATATATGTTATATAAGTTATATATATATATATATACATATATATATATATATATATATATATATATAACTATATAACTTAGTTGTAATATCACTGGGTCAAAGAGTATACACAATTTAATAGCTTTTTGGCCATAGTTCCAAATTACTTTCCAGAATGGCTAGATCAATTTATAGTTGTAGCAAAGGGGAATAAACATTCTTGTTTTCCCAAAAGTCTTCTAGTGTTTTTAAATCTTCTTTCTTTAAACTTTGCCAATCTGATAGGTGTGGGGTAGAACTCCAAAGTGTTTTAATTTGCATTTTTCTAGCTATTAGTGATTTTAGAGTCTATTTTCACATGGTTATTGAGAGCCTGAATTTCTTTCTCTAAAAGCTGCTTGTGTGTTTTCTTTGACCATTTATTGGCTATGGAATGAGTCACAACCACTTGAGAAAGTCCATTTCATTTTTGGATCGCTCTTCTAAGTCAACCCAAGTTCGAAACCTCAAAATCATCTTTGACTTTTCCCACTCCCTCAAACCATGGACAATTAGTTGCCAGGATTCTACTTCTATGATCTCTCAATTATTTTTTTCCATTCCTACTGCCAATTCAGGCTCTTATTCTTATTCAGGCAAAAATAATTTCTTGTTTATTTTTGTCTATCTTTTACCCTCTGTCTTATAGATGGATACATAATTGTTCCTTAACAAATGTTTGCTGGATTTCATAGAATCTGTTACTTCCTATGTTTTAGGGAAAACTTGAGTTTTCACTATTTCCAAGTTTTAATCATTATAAAAAAAGAAGCCCTTATCCTCTTGACTTGTTCCAATTGACTTGTTATGCGTTTTTAGGTGAATGTTTAAAGGGAACTCTATTCTGAAAAGACCTCTTCATGTTGGCTGAAAAAATTGGTTCTGTGCTCCATGACTGATCACTGCTAAACCAATCACCCTTGGAGACAAGGACCTGGAAGAAGTTATTGGTAAGAAACTACAATGTAAACAGAACCTGAAAATTCAAATTAACAATTAAAATTCGACAAATTGAGTGCCTGGTACATGCAGAATATAGGACTCCTGCAGACAGAGACCGTCTCACTTTAGTATTTGTATCCCTAGATTCTAGGACAATGCTTGGCATATGGCAGTGATGAGGTTCTGGGGCAGTTGGCAGAGAGAGAATGAAACATTGATGGAATTACTTTCTAGGGAAGCCAATCAGGTTGCCTCATGGTCCCACCTTCTGTGGAGGTTGTCTAGTCAGAAATCCAAGTTAAGTCATATCCCTGAAGTCCACCCTCTGTGGAGGTTGTGGACAGCCCCACCTTGCTGTACAGCCAGGAAATCCGTCCTGTCCCTGAGGTTAAATTTCCCCTATAAATCTGCTTATGGTCCACGCCATCTTTGCCGCATCCTTTTGGCTCAATCCGCCATGACATTCTGCCTTGTGGTTTCTTTCCCTTCACCCTTGCCCCATGCTACATGGTGTCTCTCCTCTCATCCCCCACTATGCTCTCTTCTCCTTGCTCTGTGCTTTCCCAACTGTATCTCATATTTATCACTCCTGGTATCTATTGTATGTCCTCATTTTGTCTGTAAATAAACCTACCTTTTGCCAAAGAGAATGGCCTTTGGGAATTCTTCCCATGACTGAACCCCAACATTTGGTGCTCTCCTAAATCACATCATTTAGTGCCTGAGCCTGCAAACCACATCATTTGCTACATCAGCCACATCAGTAGGTACGAAATAAATGCTTATTGGTTGATGATATGTGGAAAGTATTTGAATTTTTGTGGAAATGGTACCAGAATAGACACCATATAATCCATATGTGTCCATCTTGCCTTCTTTCCCATGTCATCTGTTCTAGGTTACTTAGAGGCTCAATAAAACTCACTGTGGCCAAGAAAAGGAAGAAAACTGACACTGATGATGACAAGTAAGTTAATATTCAAACTAACATATTGTTAGATATTCAACCTGGCAGTCTTGAGATCACCAAGACAGGCTTCTCTTAAGAGAGGCTATAGCTTATAGAATCTATGTGGAAATCATTGTTATAAGATCAGGTCTAATGGTCATGAGGCTATCATTATGGTTTCCTCTTAAAGGAGGCTTAAAGCTTATAGAACAAATTCATGGAAAAATACCGACAATAATATTTTTGAAGGTTAGTACAACTGTGTGCCCCAAATAATATTTTGTCTGTTACCAGCTTGTTTTTCTCCATGATATACAAACCCCCCAAATAATATTTTGTCTACCACCAGCTGTCCACTCTGAATAGGGTCACATACCCCAGAATTAAGCCTGTTTTCTTTCTCTGATCCAATAAAAACTTACACTTCCCTAGAGGCATACAATCTTTGGGGGTGATAAGGAAGAAAGCAGATGATAAAATTAATTCTCACTAAAGTATGAATGACTATACCATTAATATGTTAATCTGTTGAAGAGTATTTTCATTTTAAAAGCCTGTTAGCCCAAAGAAATGAATCTCCAATTTCATCTAGGCTCATTTGCTTATTTATTTTAACAAAGGGTACTTACCAATGCCTCTCAATTTGCTGTTTTATAGCACTAACATCAAACTGAAGGGTTCTTGTTGGGTAATAGATTAAAATTGCCTTCATCTTCCTGTGTTCTTGGTCCTTAACTTCTGGTTTCCATGGGAATGGCAGTGGAAAAAAATTCTCCAAGTAAATTTTTAAAAATTAATCACTTTAATGCTTTGTATAAAGCAGTAAAATGGCTTGTTATTGTATCCTAGAAAACCTTACATTTTCCATAATACTTAAGTCATTTTTTACATATATTATTTCATTTGTTAAAAGGTAATGGAAAGAGGTCTGAACTGAGAATCTTCTACTCTAAACTACTTAAGAGATGGGTGATATTAGGCAAACCACTGAACCTCTTGCTTTTCTTACTTATAAAATAGATATATCAATACCTGATCACAGAGGTCAAGTGAGATAATGTATGTAATTTATATGATGGGTCCCCAGAAGTAGTATGCTGCATTTGTGGCATCAAATATAAACATCAACCTTTTAAATCACCTTGGTACACCTACGGGAAGTCAGTTTCATTATTTTTTGCAAGCCATCACTTAAAGGCAATTTAGGTCTGCCTTTATTTCCATTATAGAGTTCTCCCTCCACTGAACTCCTGTTTACTCATATTAGATTTTATTCCTTAACCATACCACTCTAACTCCTTGGGTTTTTGTCTTGTTTTCCCAACACAGCTGGGTACTCCTTCAGGGCAAGGTGCATAGTGATTCTTTTCTTCCCCACAGTGCTTAGCAGAGAACTGAGCCTTGTAGGGGCTCAGCAAATACCTTTTCCATAAATGAGTGAATACATATTGATTTTAGGTGATTTGTTTTGGCAACATTTCATATCTTCAGACTTCCTGAGAAATTCTTAGACCCTTTGGTCTAGATATCAGGATGTTTATAATTAAGAGATTTCTAGGCATGAGAAAAAAATTGAGATTTGATGCTAATTTCATATTGAAGGTGGGTTTCCCTTACCAGACCAGTTCTATCACACCTTTACCTCAACCAAAGACATACCTTTATTCTTTTGTTATTTTCCTTTTACATTTTTTTTTCCATTCAGAAGCCTTATACAGATATCTTATTGATGAGGATTTTAAAGAATGATTATGGGAAGGGATAGAAAGAAAAATATGATTCATTAATTACATTTTTTTATTCATTGTTCAGTGATTTTTTTTCAGTGATGTCCCACTCTTCATGACCCCTTTTGGGATTTTCTTGGCAAAGACACCAGAGTGATTTCCCATTTCCCATCTTTAGGGGCAGTTAGGTGGCATTGTAGATAGAGTCCCAGCATCTTTCCAAGTTCGAATGTAGTTTCAGACACTAGTACATGACCCTGGGCAAATCACTTCACACTGCCTCAGTTTCCTTATTTGTAAAATGAGTTGGAGAAGGAAATGGGAAATCACTCTGGTATCTTTGCCAATAAAGAATTTATTTTTATCATTTTATGTGAACTGATGCTGAGTGAAACAAGCAGAACCAGGAATATATTGTACACAGTAACAGCAAGAAAATGTGATAATCAACTATGAAAGATTTGGTTTTTCTCTGTGGTTCAGTGATCCAAAGCAATTCTAATAAACTTTGGATAGAAAACACAATCTGCATCCATAAAAAGAACTATGGAGATTGAATGCAAATCAACATATCCTATGTTCACTTCTTTTTCTGTTGTTTCTTTTTTTTCCTCTCCCAAAGTTTTTCCCTCTTGTTCTGATTTTTCTCTCCCAACATGATTCATAAAGCAATGTGTTTTTAAAAAACTAATCAATTAAAAGAATAAACTCACTACCATGCTGCTAAAATATAATAAAGAATTTTATCAATTATTTAACCATTCCCTTATTGGATGCTATGAATTTTTTGTGATTATATATAATCCTGCTTTGAAGATCTCTGGAGAGATAGTTTTGTGGTTGTTTTTGGTGTTTTCAGTGTCTGTTCACCATGCTCCTGTTCTTTGCCTTGCTGGCTCCTGGCATAATGCCATGGGATTGGGAAGGATTTTAGGAGTTTACTGTATAACTTTCTCATTTTATAGATAAGTATCAAGAAGTTCAGAGGCCTTTCTCTTCTACTTTCTGAGGCTAGGATGAAAACAAGGGCAATGGGTGTGCTTGCAGATCAGAAAGGCCACTGGAAAAAATCTTACAAAAGAACTGTATTATGAAACAAGAGAGGGGTTAGTGGCAAGCTCACGAGGGTCCCATAGCCTGGGAGTGTCAGCTTTGGAATCTGAGACTACACTGAGTGGGAAGATTTCTGGAAAATCCCTTCCCTTCCCCTATTCAGCTCCCAACTATTGCCCTCTCACTACATTTGTTTCTGCTTCCTCCCTTTGGGGAAGGGAGAATAATAAGGGAATGAAGAAATAATGCCCGTTTTGAAGAATTTCAGGTTTGCTCCTAATTTTCTGATCAAACCACTAGGAGGGAAGTTGTCGATCCCTGGGGGATGTGTGCTTTGGAATCACTGGTTTTGTCTGGCTTTTTGTCTCCTATGTCCTGGGGAGAACCTGAATGTGTTTTTTTCACCAGCAGGTTGCCCCCAGGCTACGAAAGTAAAGTCAATAAGATTCACTATTCTCTGCTTTTGACCAGCCAGGCAGATGTTATCTGCTAGGCTGATTGAATGGATTTCATATTTTTAAGTGTCCACAGTAGGAGAGATGCTTTATAGAAAGACCACTTTCATCTTTTTCAGTTTTGATGTTAGATAGAAAGTAGCTTTGAAAAAAAAAATGCTAGATTACGACCTTTATTACATAAAAAAAAAAAAAAAACACAAAGATGAATCTGTTGTAAGAGCGCGTTTCAAGTGGCAAATACTAGAGCCACCCACTCATTGGAGGATGACAGAATTTTGGAGAAGGAAAGAGGTTTTTTAAAAGTCATCTAATCCAAACTTCATTTTAAAGATGAAGAAAATGGGACTCCAAGAAATGCTTTTTACACAATTGATAACTGACAAACGCAATTATAATTACTAATGCAGGAAAGTAGATGAACATATTTTTGAGTCAGTGGGGTTGTGACTTGCCCAGAGTCACATGGATGTGATTTGTAGGAACAAAATAATGTGATTTAGGAGTACAATTGCTACAACGAATGATGAGATTGATGTAAGGCACTAAATGTTGGGGTTCGATCATGTGAAGAATTCACAGTGGCCATTCTCTTTGGTAGGTTTATTTAGAAGAAGAGGTTACAGACAAAATGAAGAGAGGACAGACACCAGGAATGTAAATATGCAATAGAGTTGGGAGAGCAAAGAAAGGAGTTTTAACAATTAATAATGTTGCCTGGTGAAATGCACAATTAACCAGGAAAAAGGCAACACCTCATGAAGTGGGATTACACTATTGACTGGCAAGCTAAATCTTTAGAGGGGTTTAGCATCCTAAAGGAGTTAGCTCTAAAAAGAAGAAAAGAATAGAGGGGGAAATGAAAGGTGAGAAACGAATGAAATGGGGAAGGGGGGGATAAGACACCACAAGACAGAGTGTCATGGCAGAATGACTCAAAATGATTCAGCAAAGATGGCATCAGCCATCATTTAATGGGGAAATTTAACCTCAGGAGTTTGACCTAACTCGGATTTCCGACCAGACACAGCAAGGCAGGACTGTCCACTACCTCCACAGAGGGTGGGACTAGGAGGCTAAAGTGAACCCCATCAGTGCCCTTCCCTGCCTGCCCCAGGGAACAATTCCATCAATACTCCAGTCCCTTTCTGCCAACCATCCCTTCTGATTCCAGTGCCAATTCTCTATCCATTACACAGCCTAGCTGCCTCTAGATTAAAATTTTATAAAACAGATTTTTAACAATAAGGATTGAACTAGATAAACACATGAATTCATTTCCTGAGGGTTCCAGTCAGTCAAGACTTTGTTGTGTTTTTTCCTTTTTTTTTTTTTCTTGTATTCATTATTTTTGCAATGTCTCTGCTGATGGAACACCTTAGAATCATAAATTCCACTGCTGCATTCAATCGATTCAGTCCAACAAACATGTTCTTGTTCAGTCGTTTTCAGTCATGTCCACTCTTCAAGACCCCATTCAGGGTTTTCTTTGCACAGATAGTGAAGTGGTTTGCCATTTCCTTCTCCAGCAAACATTTAGTATGTGATGATTCTGTCACCCCAGAACCTCTTTTTTGGGGGGAGGAGTAAGGTAATCCCCCAGAATCTCTTACATTTGCCCAGTCTTTACTTCTCGCAATGGCCTTGGTTAAGGCTTTTTTTTTTTTTTTTTTTTTAATCCCCCATCCCTTGGGTTATTGTAATGGCCTTCCAAATGGTCTTCTAGCTTCCAGTCCATTCCATGTCCAATCCTTTCTATGGATAGTTATCAAAATAATGTTTTCCAGAGCCCAGGTCTCACCATGGCACACCCCTGCTCTGAAAACTTCACCAGCTTCTTGCAGCCTTTAGGATCAAAGATAAAGTCTTCAGCTTGGTGTTTCAAAGCTGTCCAGAATCAGGCTCGATGACTTTTCCAGGTTTATTGTACAATTATTTGCCTTCACAAACTTGGTCTTTAAGCCGAAGGTTTTCTTGCTATTCCTACAACCTAATGCTGAATCTCCTGCGTCTCTTTGGTTTTACACTGGGATGTCCTCCATGCCTGGAACACTCCCTCTCCTTATCTCTATCTCTTAAACCCTGAAACCCTCTTAAACTGTGGTTCTCAAGTTGATATGGGGTCTCGGAACTAAATGTGGGGGTCGTGAAATTATGATTTGTTATCAGTAAATGTTTGATTTCTATACCTATATATTCAGGTCACATAAAAATTTCCTGGGTAAAAAGGGTGTCAAGGGTGGAAAAAGTTTAAGAAGCCCTGTTTAGACTGCCTAACTTCCTTCAAAGCTTAATTCATGGCTATCTCTTTTAAGAAGCCTTTCCAGATCCTGATCCTTTAGTTAGAATCTCTTCTTTCTTCCCCATAGTATAATGTATGTTCTTATTTGTATACAAGTTATTTTCTCCAGTAGAATGTAAGTAGTCTCCTAGAATTCGAGTATCTGTAGCTTTCTTTCCCCTCCTCCAATTAGTACAGTGCCTTGCAAATAAGGGGCACTTAAAAACACAAACAAAGGAGCAGTTAATACCCATTTGTGGCAGGAACCATGCTAAAGGTCAGGCATGCATTCAGAAGAATTTAGCATTCAAAATTTTTATTACAATTTGATTTTATTTTCAGGTCTTCATTCTCTTCCCTTTATCCCCTAAACCAAAATCTATTAGAAACATATTATCAGTTCATTGGTGTTTGATTCTACCTGAGTCCATTGGAGGTTTTCTTGGCAAAGACGCTGGGGTAGTTTGCCATTTTCTTTTCTAGCTCCACTTACAGATGAGGAAATGGAGGCAAACAGGATTAAGTGACTTGTCCTGGATCACACAACTAGTAAGTGTCTATGAGGCCAGATTTGAACTCAGGAAGATGAGTCTTATGGTTCTAGGTCTGGTACAGTATACACTTCCACACTGAACTGCCTAGAAACATGTATAGTCAAGCAAAACATAAGTTTCAATCTGCATTCTATCACCTCTTTATCTAGAGAGGGTAGCATAGAAGCTAATATTCTAATGGGGAAAATAGTAAGTGTGTGTGTGTGTGTGTGTGTGTGTGTGAGAGAGAGAGAGAGAGAGAGAGAGAGAGAGAGAGAGAGAGAGAGATAATCTAGGCAAGGGGTAATGGGAATCTGAAGTCAGGTTATGGTCATTTGAGGAGAAAGGAGGGGCTGGATGGGAAGGACGGGGTGGTAGAGATGATTAAGATACGGCAGCCAATGGGGTAGGTTGGATAAAGAAAAATGAACACCTGAGAGAGTGATGGAAATGCTTGCAATTTAGTTTGAGAATAGCAAACTATTCTCTGCACACCCAATAAAGGGTCATCTACTCTTTACTTGAAATTCTCTAGGGAGAGAAATCCATTACCATCTGAGGCAGCCCATTTCAGTTTGGAGTAGCTCTAGTTCTGAGAAAATTATTTCTTATATCAAACCTGAAATTTCCTTTTTCCCCCTCCTTCTGTCCTCTTAGCCAAATAGGACAAGTCTAATCTCATCTTCATGTGACAATTTTTCAGATATTTCAATAGTTTTCATGTTCCTCTTGAGCTTCCTCTAGGCTAACAATGCTCAGTTCTTTTAGCCAATCCACATAGGAACATGAACTTGAGGCCCCTAATGGTCCTGCCCCAGGGACCCTCTCCTCCAAATCATTTCTAGCTTATAAATCCCTCTTCTAAAATGGGGATACTTAGAACAATATTTCAAATAGAGTCCAACAGAGTCTGACTAAGTCTCTTCCTTGATTCTTGTTTTTCTTAAAGTACCCCATGATTCTAGCAGCTTTTGGGAGCTAAACTATCATCCTGTTGATTCATATTGAGCTTAAAGTTCATGAAAACTGTCAGATCTTTCTATCTAACCATGAGTCAGCAGTGTGCTGTAGCAGCCAAAATAACCAGTGTGATCTTGGACTACATTAAAAGAAGCTTGGCTTTCAGCAATAGGGAGATGAACTCTGTCCTTGTTAGCCCTTCTCTGGAATCTGGAGTTCATTTCTGGGGCGGGGGGGGGGGCAGATTTAAGAAGGACATGGAATACTTTAACATATTTAACATATACATGTTAGGGACTACCTGCCATCTAGGAGAGGGGGTGGAAGGAAAGAGGGGAAAAGTTGAAATAGAAGTTTTTGCAAGGGTTGAAAAGGGTTGAAAAATTACCAATGCATTTGTTTTGTATATAAAAAGTTATAATAAAAAATGTAAAAAAATTAGATAGTTTTGTAAGAAAAAAGTTCCATGATAATAACAAAATGAAAACATTTGATGTATTTCTATCAATAACATGTGATTTAATAATGTAATACTGTGTATATTAGTTGTCTAATAAAATAAAATGGGTGATGATCTAAAAATAAAAAATAAAAAGGACATGGAGAAATGGCAGCATATTCAGAGGAGCCAGAAAAAATGAAGGTCTTTAGTCTGTTATCAGTTGGGCATGTTGAGCCAGGTAAAGACAAGAATTTGAGGGGGAAGATAGGATTTCTTGAATTCTTTTTCACGTCTGACTCTCTGTGACCTTATTTAGGGTTTTCTTGACAAAGATACTGGAGTGGTTTGCCAATTTTTTCTCCCACTCATTTTACAGATGAGGAAATTGAGGCAAATAGAATTAAGTAACTTGCTCAGGTCCCATAGCTCTTGTCTGTGAGGCTAGATTTGGACCCAGGAAAATGAGGTGCCCTATCCACTCACTATACCATGGTATGATAGGTATCTTCAAGTATCCAAAGGACTGATATATCTGAGAGGGATTAGATTAATTCTCTTTGGTTCCAAAGGGTTGAACCAGAAGCAATGGGTAAGAAGTGGTAAAAAGACCAGAATAGACTTGATACCCAGAAAATATTTCCTAAAAATGGGAGCTGTCCCAGAGTGGAATTGATGGCCCTGACATGGAATTAGGATTTCTCCTCTTTGGAGACAGAAGATGATTGAGTGAGGATTCCTTTCTTATATTGAAGAGATCAAAAAGCCTCTGAGATCCCTTCCAACACTCAAATTCTGTAATTTTTGATTCTTCTTGTGACTTCTAAAAGTGACTTTTCTGAACCCATGTTTAAAACTTTCATCTTATTGGACTCAAAACAATGGCCTCACCTCTCTGTATGTTTTGGGATCATGAGTGTCATCTAGTGAATTACTTATCCCTCTCAGATTTGGGTCATCTGCAGATTTAATAATGACATTGTGCCTTTATGAATCACTGATTTAAAAAAAAACACTTTATGTAGCAAAGGTCCAAGGATAGATTTCTGGGATGTTTCAATTCCCCAGTCTTTCTACTTCTTCCTGCTCTCCTAATTATATAACTTTTGTTGCTTTCTTTCATCTCCAGTCTTAACCCTATAAAGAGTCTCCTACTCTTGAACCCTTTCTCTCCCTTTGCCTGGCCAAACCCCAACTGTAGGAAATTCCATCATCCACCTTTCCCACTGAACATTTCTAGACTAAATCAAAAACTATGCTGACTGAGTGGGTACCACTTCTATTGATTTAAGTGAATAGGAAACACTTCAAGCTCTTCTTTGATGATTCTTCCTCTGTCATCTTCAAACTTTCCCCAAGTTGTCTACATCCTTAGCATCCTTAGATCTCTTTCCTTAAAAAAACAAAACAAAACAAAAAAACTTCGCCCAAACCTTTTACTTCATGCTGCATCCCCTCAAACTTATCATTCTACACCTTTCCTCCCTTTCAGAGCCAAACTCATATAATTTCTGGATAACGGTCCTACCACTCAACTGAAGTCCCTCCCTCCAAGGTTACCAATGATCTCTGCCAAATCATACATTCCTCTTGACCTCTTATCAGCTTTTAATATTGCTGACTATGCTTTTCCTTAACATTCATGACATTGCTCTTTCCTGGTTCTCTCCCTACCTATCTGACTGTTGATTCTCTTTTCCCTTTTCTGGATCATGTGATATCTATGTCCTATTTTCTAGCCCTGAGTGGTCCCCAGGGCTCTGATCTGGGTCTTCTTTTCTTTCTTAGTCCCTTCATCAGCTCCCATGTGTTCAGTTATCACCTTTAGGCAGAAGATTCCCAGATGTATATAGCTATATATCTAGTCCCTCCTGAGTTCTCATCTTGTGTCACAGCCATATGCTGGACATTTCCATCTGAATGGTCTATTAGCACCTTAAATTAAGCATTTCCAAAAAATAGAGCTCATTATCCTTCCTTTTAAACCTACCCTTCCTCCAACTTCCCTAATCTATTGAATACCTAGGCTTGCACCCTCAAGGACATGACCCTGCTCACCCTTTATATCCAGTCAGTTGCCGTGTGTTTTTGATTTTGCCTTCACAACTCTTGTATCCATCCTGTCCTCTTCCCTCACTTGGCCATTTGTTCAGGACTTCATCTCCTTTCATCTGGACTTTTCCTTGCAATGCAATGGGGTTAAGTGACTTGCCCAGGGTCACACAGCTACTAAGTGTTAAGGGTCTGAGGTAGGAATTAATCTCAGGTCTTCCTGATTCCAGGGCTGGTGCTCTATCCACTGTGTCATCTAGCTGCCCCTCATCTAGACTATTTCAATGGTCTCCTAATAGGCCTCCCTGCTTTTGATCTCAACACTTGCTCATTCTCTGCACAATTGCCAAAACAATATTATTGAAGATCAAATCTGACCACATCACACCCTACTCAAGAATCTTCAGTGGCTAACTATAACCTCTGGGATGACAAACAACCCCCTACCCCTGCCCCAGATATATTTCACATTACTCTAGATTTTGGGAGGACCAAATAGGCCTACTTTCTGCTCCCTGAACTTATTATTCCATGTCCCATCTTTGTACCTCTCTTTAGACTGTGCTCTATACATTCTTCCCATTCCTTCCCCACCCCATCCTTAATTTCTTTCTCCTAAAAATCCTTAGCTTCCTTTAGGTCTGGGTCAAATGCCTTTTCTTATCCTCTGGTTTCTTGTTAACATTGTCCCCTTCCCCAAATTATCCTTTATTTACCTCTCTATATACCTATTGAGTTGTTGTTCATTTTTTGGTTATGTCTGATTCTTTGTGACCCCATTTGGGATTTTCTTGGCAGAGGTACTAGAGTGTCTTTGTCATTTCCTTTTGCTCATTTTACAGATGAAGAAACTTTGGCAAACAGGGTTAAGTGACTTGCCCAGGGTCACATAGCTAATAAGTATCGGAGGTCAGATTTGAACTCAAGAAGATGAATCTTCTTGACTCCAGGCCTGGCCTTTTACTCACAGGGAGAGAAAGGGTTCAAGAGTAGGAGACTCTTTATAGGGTTAAGACTGGAGATGAAAGAGACACCCAGTAGCCTGTTGTATTTCCCAGCAAAATGGAAAATCCCAAAGGACAAGAACATTAGTAATTTTCACTTGTATTCCTAGCACTTGGTATAAGCCCTGTACAAAATCAGTGCTCAGCAAATGCCGATCACAAAAATATGGTGTATTAATAATATTCATGGAGATTCATTGATAATCTATCTTTGTTGGTCACAGTCAAGCTTCACCTCAGTACATTGTAAAGAATCTTGATTTTGAGAAATCTCAAAGGATCCTATATCCCATGCAGTGGAGGAATCTCCCCCTTCCCCCCTCCTTTATTGAGCATTTTAGTTTCAAAAGAACCTTAACATTCCTAGAGTGCCTGTTAAAGTCTTGCTATGTAAGCTCCACTTCTACAAAGTGTTTCTGGGTCATTGACTAACCTTTTCCTCATTTTGCATCATATGGTGCATACAGATCAAGGGTACTGGAGGCAATCTTGACCTTGAATATGATTTGTAGCATTACGCACATTTGAGCCAGTTTATCTCAACAGAAATTCTCTCCCATGCTGCTTTGCCATCATCCTTCTTTCAGCTTGCAGATGTGCTAATGTCTTTAGATCAGTTCCAAGTCCATGAAATGGGAATAATTGATACTGAAGGAGGATAAAAAGCGAAACAGCTGTGTGTCCTAGAAATGTAACCTTGTGCATCTGGGAGGGAGAATGTGCTTATCTATTTAATGGAAGACCTTTAAAGATAAATGAATGAACTATGAAGCAGGCTGACAAGATGCTGCTGCTACACATGTTTATTTCTTCCTGTTAACTGATGCCATATTATAATGAAGTATGCTGGCTCCATTTAGGCTTTTGAGGCTGGTTTAGGATGTGTGGAAGGGTTAAGATAGGCCTCTTTTTTCAGCCCTGGATGGTGAATAGCTTTTTAATTATTTAGAGAAATGGACTATTAAAAAATCTTGGGTTGAAATAGCAACATTTCAATTGATGACACAGCCCAGAATTTGCATCTTGTTCCTTGCCCCAGTGTCCCATGTTTATCCATTTTGCAGAATTCTAAGAATCATAGCAGGAAAATGACCCTGGACTTATCTAGGTTGGAGTTTCCCCAGAAATTTTGTATAATAGGAACTTCTTATTTGGGTGAAACTTCAGAGTCTCTGGGATAGATGTGCAGTTAGTCAGCCAGTTAGTCAAAAACCTTCTTATGTGCCAGATAGACAGTAGGTGGCTCAGTTGATAAGAGTACAGAGCTTGGAGTCAGGAAAACCTGGATTCAAGTGCAACCAACCTCAAACTAGCTGTGTGGTCCTGGGCAAGTCACTTAGCTTCTGTTTGCCTTAATCTACTAAAGAAGGAAATAGTCAATCATTCCAGTATCTTTGCCAAGAAAACCCCATGGACTGTATTGATGTGCTATGGTCCATGTGAACACAAAGGGTAGGCCATGACTGAATCTCTAGAAAATGACAAATGGGCTGGGTATAGTGTTGAGTTCTGGAGATGCAAAAAAAGGCACACAAAGCCAACAAAACCAAACCCTTGCAATTCCTGCTTCCAAAGATTCTGCATTCCATTGGGAAGACAATATCTAAGTGTCTAGGCATATACAAGACATATACTGAAGATAATCTGAAAGAGGAAAGGATCAGTATCCAAGGAGACCAGCAAAGGCCTCCTGTAGAAACTGGGATTGAGATGAGTCTTGCAGGAAATGAGGGAAGCTAAGTAGAAGTGGAGGCAGCTAGGTGGTACAATGCATAATATATTAAGCTTGGAGTCAGGAAGGCCTGAGTTCAAATACAGCTCCAGACAGTTTACAGTGTGACCCTGAACAAGTCACTTCACTCTGTTTACCTCAGTTTCCTCATCTGTAAAATGAGTTGGAAAAGAAAATGACAAATCATTCTAGAATCTTTGCCAGTAAAATCCCATATGAAGTCATGAAGAGTCAGATTAGACTGAAATGACTAAAGAAGAACAATAAAGCAGAAGAAATGAAGGGGCAGAGTATTCCAGAGATAGAAGATAGATAATACAAAAGCTGTAAGGAAGCTGGTATAGCTGGAAGAGAAGTGTAGAGTGGGTAAGGTATAAGAAGATTAGAAAGATAACAAGAGGCCAGATTAAGAACTTTGAGTGTGAAATGAAGAAGTGAACAGAACCTGGAAAACAACATATGTTACAACAGCAATATTATAAAAGCGTCAGTTTTTTAAAACTTAAGAATTCTT
This sequence comes from Sarcophilus harrisii, assembly GCF_902635505.1. Lineage (NCBI taxonomy): Eukaryota > Metazoa > Chordata > Mammalia > Dasyuromorphia > Dasyuridae > Sarcophilus > Sarcophilus harrisii. The sequence continues at coordinate 558,934,432 of NC_045427.1, forward strand.
GATAAATGTAATAATCAAACAAGATTCTAGAGATAAAAAATGTGACCCATCTCTGCACAGAGAGAAGGGATGGACTAAATATACAAGAATGACATACTCATTTTTGGCCATGGGCATGAGAATTTGTTTTCTTTGATTTTACAAAGATACACACACACACACACACACACACACACACACTCCAAACAACGGTTTTCTTTTCTTTTCTTTTTTCCAGTAGGAGAATGAATAGAAAATAAATACTTGTTAATTGGGGGTGGGGAGTGGGAATTACTGCTAGTAGAGTTCAGGCCTGGGAGGTAGGGAAGGGAGGGAGAGTAGGAGTAGCTGTGTTTACCATAATGCTTATGAACTGAGTCAGAGTTATACAGATCACTGTTCCCCATCACACTATGATAAGGGCTGGGGATATAAAAACAGAAATGAAATAGTCCCTACTATTAGGAAACTTATGCTCTGAGGAGGAGGTGATTGTACAACATGTAAACATAAACAAAGACACTAAAACTGTACTTTTTGAAAAATTAATTTTCTTTTCTTTTTCAATAAAAAACTTTTCTCTTCCTCTCACCTTTTCTTTTCTTCCTTCTCCTTCCCCTCAGTTCCCATTCTCAAGCCTCCCACCATTGGAGAAAATAAAAAGAGCTAGGTGGTGTGGTGAATGCCTGTAAGACCTTCTACTGGGGGAGACTAAGTCTGGTGCATCACTTGAATTTAGCAGCTCCCAGAGGTAGTCAATTCACACTTAAGTGTGACTCTAATATGAAGAGCCCATGGAAGGGAGAGGGTGCCAGATTGTCTCAAATGGGGAAAAAAGCCAAGTATTACCAATCAGATTTTTGGATCGACCATATGGATGACTGTTATACTTCCAGTCTGAGTAAAATGGAGAGATCCAGTCTCAAACATAAAACAACATTCTACCTCCTTTCTCTGTGCCCCGTAAAACTGTTCTCCATGTGGAAGAGAGCTTAGTCTTATTCTGTTAGGTCTCAGAACATAAAACCAAGAAGAGGAAAGTTAGGAAAGTATAAATTTAGGCTTGTCCTAAAGAAAAACTTCCTTACAATTAGCCATGCGGTGATTCAAGATAATTCTAATATAATTGAGATGGAAGATGCTAACTACATCCAAAAAGAAAACTATGGACTAGTTGGAATATGGAGTCTTTTTTTAGTTCTAAGTCTATGATCCTATGATTCTCCTAATTTGCTGCCCTGGCTTTACCTTTTCCTCTCTCCTGGCTCAGGTGAGTGCTGAGGTTAGAGTTAGGAAGATCTGAGTTCAAATCTGACCTAAGATACTTATTAACTGTATAACGCTAGGCAAGTCACTTAATCCTCTTTGCCTCAGTTTCCTCATCTGTAAAGTGACCTGGAGAAGGAAATGGTAAACAACTCCAGTAACTCTATCATTTTACAGATGAGGAAACTGAGGACTAGAGAAGTTAAGTAACTTGTTCAAAGTCACACAAGTAGTAGTAAGTGGTCAAACTGAGATTCACACTAAGTACACTGACTCCAAAACCACCACTCTCACTATTGTTCCACCATGTTTCTATTACAATAGTTCACACAAGGATTGATGAGTATCTAAACTAGGTTGGCAATCAAGGGAACCAAGAAAAGGAGACAGATATGAGAAGTTTTGAAGAAACAGAATGGATGAACTTGGCAACTTGTTGGAAATTTCTAGGGATACAAACTGAAATGACTTGGGAGATAATAGTGCTGTCAATAGAAATTTTCCAAAGGAAAATCCCCAAAGGACTTTAACATGAAACTAAAATCCAGTTAAATAAGAGCAGATTTTTCCATTTCCTTTTGACTTAAGTCTTGAACCAGATTTTTCTTGCGGTGGAAGGATCAGGATGTACTAATTGGACAAGTTATTTATATCAAGAGATCTAGGGACAAAAGAGATGAAAATGTAACTGGTGTTAATTGAAGGTTAATTATCTCCTGGATGTGGTTGGACATTAGGTATTAGGAGGCTCAGTCTCCAGGGAATTAACTTTTGATTTTCAACTCTTCTGCCTATTTGACTGGATTGGGATCATAAGATGGATAAGAATAGGTTTTTATCTGTTAGAATTGATTTTCAACTGAAAGTCAAGATTTGTTTGAATTATATTTTTATTTTCAGTGCCATTGTTAGAAAAACTAGGAGAAGGTAAAGCACATTGAGTTTATTTAGTACTTGAAAAATTCTCCTCCAACCCTTCTCTCTCTCTCCATTTTCTTCTAAATTGAAGGGGTGGAAAGTATCTCAGTATTGAATAAATAAAGAGTATATTTCTGCAATAGTTCAAAAATCATTGGATCCTTCCTTTCCTCTCCCATTAGTGTCATTCTGCTTTAGGTCCTTATTACCTCTTTGTCATTTCTAACTCTTCATAATCCCATTTTTGAGTTTTCTTGATAAAGATCTTAGAGTGGTTTGCCATTTCCTTCTCCAGCTCATATTACAGATGAGGAAACTAAGACAAACACGGTGAAATGACTTGCCCAAGATCACACAGCAAAGTAAATATCTGAGACCAGATTTGAACTTAAGGAGTCTTCTTGACTCTAGACCCAGCCCTCTATTCAATATATCACCTAGTTGTGAGGTTACTTTATTATTTTTTTTTAAAAGAAGTCTCTTTGCCTCTCCTCTCCTCCCATCTCACCTTCTCACTCTGAATTAATCTTTAGATCATTGTTAGAGTCATCTCCTTAAAGCACAGTCTTAACCATATTTCTTCCTGAGAAACTTTTCTGACTCCCCATAGCCTACCAAGTAATGTACACACTCTCTAGATGGGGGGATTCAAGAGAGGCTGCATTGTAATAGTGAAAAGAATATTGGATTTGAAATCAGGAAACCTGGATTCAAGTTCTGGTACTGACATTAATAGTGTGACTGTAGGCAAGCCAATTAACCTTCCTGAATCTAAGTTTTTCCATTTTTAAAATCACTATAATCATATTTACATTATCCTGCTTCACAGATTTGTGGTAAAAAAACAATCATAGGCTTTAAAATGTAAAGCATTACTAAAGGTAGTTATAAATTCAGGCCTGGAATTCAGAATAGAGATTAGAGGCAAAGATGGAAGCCATCTGTCCAGAGATTGAATTTGGGGGACCTGATGAGATTACTGAGAAAATTTACAGTGAGAGAATACAAGGTGGTAGTGGGGAAACTGACCGATGTCTATCTAGTAGGCAGAAAATAGGTTTGATCTCACAAAGGAGACCCAGTGGGAACAGCCTGACAGATGGGAGAACCACTCAGGGAGGTGTCACAAAAATCCAGAGAAGTATATCCAGGAGGCAGGGGTTGTCAACAAATTTGGGCAAGTATATCAGTTGTGGAAAAGGAAATTAGAGTAAGATATAAAGCTTAAGATGGGGCAGGAATAAGGAATAGACAAAGGGACTCCCAGATAAAATGGAAGAGGAGTGGATTAAGGGCACCAATAGATGGTTGCCCTTGGCAACGAGAGCCTTCTCTTTCTCAAAGATTGGAAGGAAGAAAGAGTGATAATGTAGAGGGGTTTTGAGTTGGACAATAGAAGAAGAAAGGGAGTTCACAGATGGCCTCTATATTCTCGGTGAGTTAGAAGGTCAAACTTTTTGCTGAGAGGGATGGTAAAGGGCGGTGGTTGAGGAAAGAAAGCCCAGAACAGCCAATCTATAGAGTCAGTGAGGGAAGATCACTACGCAGCAGTGAGAGCACACAGGAATAGTTAATAAATTTGTCCATGGACCCAATCAATATAATCATGTGACTTTCTTCATCATTATATAAATAGGAGCAGAGAAGATGAAGTCATGGTGAGGATAAGTGAATATTGTAGTTTGATAAGGCATGAGTAGTGATGGGACAAAGGGACAAAGGACTCAAGTTTAGAGGATAGCGTAAAGTAGAACAGGCTACCCATAGTATCAAGGCTGAATTTGGGAAAATAAAGTCAGGGCCCAAGAGAACAGTGAGTGTTGAAAGAACTGAAGGTTAGGGTGGAGATAAGGAAGAGATTTAGAAAGAATGAGGCAGACAGTGGGAAGGAAGGAGAAAAGACCATAATCAGAGAAAGGAACTTCAGAGTTCTTGGCTGGTAGTGGGATCTAAAATGCGACATCCCTGTGGGGTGGCTGAGGAGTGGAGTAAAGTTGCAGGGAATTGAGGATGATAAACTGGCAGGTCAGTATATTTGAAGGAATATTGATGTGTATATTATAATTACTGAATATGAAAGACAAGGGCTGAAAGGAAATGGAAGAATGAGTGAAGTTCTAAACTTAACTGATCAATGGGCCTCAGTTTCCCTGTCTGTTAAATGAGGGGGTTGAAGCAGATGGCTCCTGAGATTTCTTTTGGTTCTAGGTCTATGATGGGAAGAATGGTCAGGATACAGAGAGATGACTGGGGGAAAAAAGAGAATGGATAATGTAGACAAATGAAGTGAACCTCAAAAGAAGGAATCTTGGTGAATATGGTGGCAAAGGGAAAGTTTAGAGTGGTAGTGGGGAGCACAGAGTATGTTTCTTCTTCTGGCTCAGTATTTCAAGTAACATGAGAGAAGGATCACTTTGTTACCAAAGGGTGCTATCTGGCATACACTATCTTCTGGAGGAAACTAAGTTTTCTTTGACACCAAGTGATAGAAAGAATTTAAGGTAAAGAAAGTTTATTAACAATGATGAAAGGGTTCTGGATGGCATAATATAGACTGTGGGGGAATAGCATACTACATATTATACATTTTTTTTCCTCTGCAGGTAGATAGCATCTTTCTTATAGATCCTTTATAGTTGATCTGAATAACTATAATACTCAAAATGACTTAGTCATTCGAACAATATATATATATTTTTAAGAATAATATTGCTGTTTTCCTGGTAAATGTATGTAAAATGTGTAAAATGTTTTCCTGGTTCTGCTTATTTACTCTTCACTATTTCATGGAAATATTTCCATGTTTTTCTAAAATCAACCAGCTCACCATTTCTTATAGCACAGTATTATTCCATCACAATCATTTACCACAACTTATTTAACTATTCCCCAGTTGATGGACATCTCATCAATTTCCAGGGCTTTTTGTCACCGCAAAGAAAACTGCCATAAATATTTTATAAAATATGTTATTTTCCTTTTCCTTAATCACCTAGAGAAACAGAGCTAATAGAAATATTGCTGGGTTAAAGGGTAGACATAGCTTTATAACCCTTTTGGCACAATTCCAGATTGCTCTTCAAAATGGTTTTATCAGTTCACAATTTCACCCAGAGAATTAGTGTCTCAGTTTTTCTATATCCCCTCCAACATTTGTAGCTTTGCCCTTCTATCATTTTAGCCAATATGGTGGTTATATCTCAAAGTTGTTTTCATTTGCATTTCTCTAATCAATAATGATTTAGAGCATTTTTATATGACTACATATAGCTTTGATTTCTTTATTGAAGAATTGACTCCATATCCTTTGACCATTTATCAATTGGGAATGACTCATATTCGTATAAATTTGATAAACTTCTTTGGATATTTGAGATATAAAGCCTTTATCTAAGAAACTATCTTATAAAGATTTTCTCTAGTTTTCTGCTTTTATTTTAATCTTGGCTATGCTGGTTTATTTGTATAAAAACCTTTTAATTTAATATAATTGAAGTTATCTATTTTACGCCTCACAATACTCTCTATCTTTTGTTTAATTCATAAATTGTTCTCCAATCTATAAGTCTGATAGTTAATATGTTCCATGTTCTTATAATTTTCTTGTAGTATCTCCCTTTATATCTAGGTCATATATCCATCTTGACCTTGGTGATCTATTTACTTATCTAGTCTTCCTCAATGGCATTTTTGTTTGCTTTTCTCCAGAAGATGATCATAGATCTGTTAAAACTCACAGAATAATGAAATAGCAAGCTTAAACAATGCCCTGCGCTGACTATGGGCTATTGTGGCTAAAAGGGAGGCTGTTCTGAAAATGGGGGGTAGAATACCTCCCCATCAGCCACCTTGGGGCTGGGGAATAGGGAACTTCTCACTTCTGCTCATGAATCTTCCCTTTCATCCCCTACCTCCATTTAGTTAGCACACACCAAGAAACAAATTGCAAGACGCCACATAATTTTAGAGGATGAATAAGGACAAATTAATTATTTTTAGAAGGTGCTAATTAAATTTTCACAGCAAATCACCTGAATAAAAAGACATGCCGAGCCAAGCAAAATGAAAAGGCCTGTGGTCTAGCAAGTAGTCAGAGTTCTGGTGCCACTTAGTGGACAGATCTGGAATTGAGAGGCCATCTGTGTTCCCTGGCTATCCTGGAATTGATTGCATGTGAAATGAGGATTTGCCCTGAGAGAGAGCTTCAGAAACGAGGATTTATGGAAAATTTCTAAGAAACCCTTTCCCCATGCTTTTTGGAGGCATTTTGGTCTATATTTATTTAGTAAAATAATTAGCAGGCAAATGTCTTTCATTAACCTTCTTTTGCTTATTCATTTCATTTTTTCTTTCAACTGGATTGACAGCAAGAAATGTAGGAAAAGATAGGGTGGGGAGTTAGGGGAATTTTCTTTAATTTTTTTAAAGAGACCAGCAGCAGAAATTATAGAGCTATTTCATATCAGAATTAGTCATTTCTTAAAGATGCTTGCCTTAGTAGAAGAGGGCCAGTACTCTCTCAAAATGCTTGCTGTTTCTGAATCCCTTCTTTGGGTAATGAAAATTGGAAAAGAACTTAGTTAATATATATTAAAATATATTATATTTATCAGGCAAAATTCTTAGATCTACCTTTGGATGGCTGCATTATAGAGGGGGTGGTAAGAGGTTACAACATTCTTTATCTATAAATCTAAATAGATTGTATTCCAAATGAAGTTGGAAAGTCAATTGAGTCATATTCTTGGGATCAACTTGATCTCCTGATGGGACTATGTATATAAACATTACAGTCAGACACAATTATGAGCTGTCAACAAGACAACAAAGGTCCTGTCACTAGGTGCATAGCTAGTTGGTTAGTCAATGAGCCTTTATCAAAGACCTACTGTGTGCCAGGCACTGTGCTAATTGCTGGGGATGTAAGGAAAGGCAAAAGAAAGTCCCTGCTCTAAAGAAGTTCATAATCTAATGGATGACGAGGAATATTGAGTGTCATCTTAAAAGGATGCTTCTAATAGAGTAACTCGGGGATCTGCCAACATTCTTATTCATTTTTTTTGGATGAAGCCATATATAATATACATTTTCTTTTTTGTTTGTTTTTTTGTTAAAGCTTTTTATTTTTCCAAAATATATGCATGGATAATTCTTCAGCATTAACCTTTGCAAAACTTTGTGTTCCAATTTTTCCCTCCCTTTCCTCACTCATTCTCCTAGATGGCAAGTAGTCCAATATATGTTAAAAATGATAGGAATGTATGTTAAATCCAATATATGCATACATATTTATACAAGTATCTTTCTTCACAAGAAAAATCAAATCAAACCAGAAGAAAATGAGAAAGAAAATAAGGTGCAAGCAAACAACAACAAAAAGAGTGAAAATGCCATGTTGTGAACCACACTCAGTTTTCACAGTCCTCTTTCTGGGTATAGATGGCTCTTTTCATCACAAGGTCATTGGAATTGGTATGACATACATTTTCACTTTGTAATGGTTCATGATGCTTGGGGGGATAGCTAATGGGTTAAATAACTCAGTCTGGAATCCAAAAGATATATACAGGTATGGCTAATAGGTTGATTGGAATAGGAATGAAATTAAATTGAGACGACTGCCAAAGAGTATAGTTGGATTTCAAAAATCAACCTCATAAATATAGGATGAGGTTAGAAGACAATTCTTTTCAAAAAGATCTACAAGTTTAGTGGACTGCAAATTATAAACAGTATGATATGGCAGCCAAAGTCCTTATGGACTGTAAGAAAGAGGATCCAGAATGAGAGAAGGAGGTAGTTCTGTAATACTCAAGGCACATCTTAGAGAACTGTATTTCATTCTAGTCATCACATTTTAGAAAAGATATTGACAGTTTGGAGCAGATCTAGAATAAGTGACCAAATTGAGGAAAGGATTGGACAATATGACATATAAATATTGCTCAAAGGAACTGCAGATATATAGAGGGATAGGAGAGCTATCTTTAAGGTGTCTTGAACAAATCCAATCCCCTTTCCAATATCTCTCGCACATGACATCCCTTCTAAAGATTATATACCAGCAAGGCATGAACTTTAGCAGTCTTGTAAAAAGACTTGGAGTTTGAATATTTAATCAGCCTTTAGAAAGGATACCATGGGGAAGAGGAAATGGACTTGTTTGGCTTGATATAGTAAATGAAAACTGAAGAGAAAAATAAGACTTAGAATCTCGGTCTTGATGTTATAAAGTAAAAACTATTTAACAATTAGAGTTAGAAAAAATTTAATTTTTTTGGAAGCTAAGGAATCCTCTCTCATTGGAAATTTCTAAGCAAAAGCTAGGTGACTACTTCTTTTTGAGAGGATTCTAATTCAGTTATAAATTAGATAAGATAAACTCTGACATCTCTATGAATGCAGAAATTGATGTTATGCTTCTTTTATACATGACACTCAATTAGACCTTTAGGAGGATACTGGACCCTGTTCTGGATTCCATAGATAAAAAGAGCAATGGAAAACTTGGAGAAGTTCGGAATAAAACCTTAAGGATGCCTAGTGCTTCAGCACTGCAGCAATGTTGGTTTCATTAGCCTGAGCACTCCCACACGGGTCCCAACTCTCTCTCTGATGAACTAAATGAAAACTCTTCATGAGTTGCCATGACCAATTTGCCAATGAGCTTCTTTAAATCTAGTTCTCTGATGACAGAACTACCATTGACCAAATATTAACCAGAATTCTTTCAGCTCAAAACTTGTAGTGTATAACCTTTAGAAACTCATGATCACCTCTATGCTACCATGAAGCATCACAGTAGGATTTTAGTGTGGTCAAGAATGACTAAAGCATTAAAAAACAAGTGAGGAAAGATTTAAGGGAATGGAATTATCCCTCTCAAAGAAGAGAAATTTGAGGAATAATTTAATCATAGGAGCATAAAATTAGAGCTAGCTGGGACCTTGAAAGTCATCTACTTCAGTCCCACATTTGATTGCTGAAAATAGTAAAACCTGGAAGGTTAAAATGATTAGTCCATCATACAAGCAATGAGGGGTGGAGCTGGTACTGGAGCTAACTCATTTCCGGTGCTCTTTGCATTGGAGCAAGCAGAGCAGTTAAGTAACTTGCCTGGTATCACACAGTTGTCAGGTGACAGAACCCAGGTCTTTTGACTTCAAATTCAGTGCTTGGTGCTAGGCTACCTCCAGAATTTACTGAGGGAGAGTGAGAGAGGGGGAGGAGAAGAGGGAGAGAGAGAAGGGGAGGGGGAGAGGGAATAGAAAGAGAGAGACAGAGAGACAGAGAGAGAGAGAGAGAGAGACAGAGAGAGAGAGAGAGAGAGACAGAGACAGAGAGAGAGACAGAGACAGAGAGAGAGACAGAGAGAGGAGAGGAAAAGGAGAAGGAGAGAGAGAGGGAGAGAAGGAAAGGAAGAGAGAGGAGAGGGAAGAAATAAAGGGAGGGAAAGGGGGAAGGAGAAGGAGAGGGAAAGGAAGAGACTGTCCCCATTCTAAAGATACTTGTAATCTGATAATTTAATATCAATCTTTGAGTATTTGAAGGGCTTTCCCATAGAGTGGGTGATGAGCATTCTGTAGGAAAAGTCTTGGAATTGAGCAAAAAGAAGAATTTCCCAATGGAGGGTGGGGGTCCAATTTGGGCCTGAAGAAGATGCCACTAGGAATAGGAAGGGTCTCATACTTCCTGGGATAGCTTATTTATGGCCCTGGCTGACGGCTTGGGAAGATGAAGTCTCAAAGTCTAATAATTCATTTCTAGGACTCTGCCTTTAAACAGGGCTCTTTGGTCACGTTCTTCACCACTCTACCTCAGGACGTCTGGGTTCCCTAGAGACTGGCATTATGCTGCTGCTACCAGGACCCAGCACCAGATGGCGCTGGCAGAGAGGGAGTGACCCGGAGAGATGGCCTCCCAAACTGTTTCTTTGCTTGAGGGGGCTGCGGTGGAGGGTCTTTCCCCCTCCCCAGCTCTCAGGCTCATAGCTGGGTGGTGTCATTAGGAGGCAATAATCCGGCTCAGCTGGGGAAGGTGGAGCAGTATACATTCTCCTCCGGCTTTCACCTCCCATGACCGGCGGAAGCTACAGAGGAGCTGGGGTCTGTGGATCCGTCTCCAAACGTCTTTCAAATATCCTTGAATTTCCTGACTTGTGAAGATGCGAGAATCGGGCCTGTCCCACCTGCAAGGGCTCCTCCAGCTCTCTGAATCTGTTGCTCATGAAAGTTTGGGGACGGCCTTTTCTCTAAACGGCTGCTTTGACCAAAGCTAAGATCGCCAGGCTTTCCGTCTGTGACAGGTTCCGTGTGGAGCAGTCCCCCGGGCTGCAGAGGCTTATTCACAGAGGGAGCCCCCAGCAGTGGCCGACAGGACTCCTCCTGCAGCCCCGCCTAGCTGAAAAGGCCGTGGCTCAGGGCCAAAGCAGCAGCATAGCCTGCTTCTCCTGTGGATTCTTGGCCTTTCCTCCCACTCGAAGGAAGCAATTAATAGAACTTCACTAATTCTGACTTGTCAGTTTGGGAATTATGCTGAGTGGTCCTGGCCCGGAGAAGGAATGTGCATCCAGGCAGGATGGAGCTGGGGGCCACAGGGCCTAGAGCCACAGGCCCCCCAAAGGCCAGCGAGAGTGAGGCAGACAGCTGGGCTCATAAATATCGTGGGCTAGAGATTTTCTCTGGTGACCTCTGCCCCTTCCTCTGTGATCTGCCAGGGTTCCTTAATTCTAGACAACAACTTGGAGTTTCCTGCCAGCACTCAACTTGGGGTCTTGCTAAATCAGGGCCCTGTTAGAGGGTAGGAGGCTGATTCACCAGATTGCAAATGAAGCCCTTTGCAAATATGAAGCTGTGTTTGCATACACAGAATAAAAACCTACAGCTTGGGCTCTTGCAGCTTCATTCCAGGCTCTTTTTATCGCTGATCCTGCAGTTCCTGTGAGCACAACTCCCACTGAGGTTGATGGGAATGTTACGTGCGTGTAAGTTCAGGACTTAATCTCTGCCTGCTGAGTGAGCTTTGCTTGTCTTGGACAGACTGCTGTACCAATCCCCTTCCCCAACAGGGACACTCTATCCCATCCTTTCATGTAAGCAGGGTTATATGGCAGAGATGTCTACCAGGCAAGAGGAAGGACAGCTTAGCAATGGCATCCAGTGCCACCCTGATGCCTTCCTCTGTATTTGCTTTGCATGTATTGTCAGTCAGTCAGCAAGCTTTTATGGAGTACTTCCCGTGTACCAGGCACGGAGCTATCTTCTGGGGATCTGATTCCCTGGGGAGATTAGGGCTCCCAAAGAAAGACAAAGTAGTCCTTGCCTTCAATGAGCTCATATTCGAATGGAACAAATAATATTCAAACAACTCTATACGAAGAAGGGATAAAAAGGATGACTTGGAAGTCGTATCAAAGGGAAGACACTAATATTCAAGAGGATCTAGAAAGATTTCCTGCAAAAAAAGTGGAATTTTAGCTAAAAATTGGCAGAGGCAGAGCAGTGAGAACTTAGGGGACAATCAGTTAGAAGGGATGGAGTATCTTGTTCAGGAAACAGGAGACTCTTGTCACTGAATTGGAAAGTACTTAGAGAGGAGTAAGATATAAGAAGATTGGAAAAGGAGGGAGGGAACAAATTACAAAGGGCTTTATAATCCAGAAATATACTGAGATGTGACTTGCTCCAAATCTTGTCAAGTGACAGAGGTTTCTTGACTGTCCAGCTTAGTTGAAAGTCATTGGCCTCTACTTTTTTGTTTTACTTTACTTAATATTTTGGTGGGCCAGAAAGAGGACTATGGAGTGTGGATCACAACATAATATTTCACTTTTTTATTGTTGTTTGCTTGCATTTTGCTTTTTTCTTATTTTTTTCCTTTTTTGTTCTGATTTTTCTTGTGTAGCATAATTGTGGAAATATATTTAGAAGAACTGCCCATGTTTATCATATGTCCAACATAATTTGCTATCTAAGGGAGAAGGAGAGGGGAAGGGAAAGAAAAAAAAATTGGAACACAAGATTTTGCAAGGGTAAAGGTTGAAAATTACCTATGCATATGTTTTGAAAATAAAAACTTTAATAAAAAAAGGGAAAAAATGTGATTCCATCAGCACAGGAGCACTGGAAGAGGAAATTCCCTCTACCCATGCAGATGAGCAACTATTACCTAACCTACAACTATAGAGTTATTCCAGGGGCAATGAAAGATTCAGTGACAGCCAGGGTCAAATGAATCCAGTAGGTGTCAGAGGTGGGATGTGAATCTAGGTCTCCCTGAATCTGAGGCTGGCTATCATTATGGCATACTACCTCCCATACCTCCATTTCTTAGGAAGACTAAATTTAAAAAGTATGTAAAAGTATTTCAAAAATTTTAAAGCACTATACAAATGGTAGGGATGACTATTATGTTCGAATGTAAGGAAAAGAATTGTGGAACTGAGTGGGGATCAGGAGATCAGGGTTCTAATCCTAACTCTCCTAACATGTACTCTCTATGTGAGATTGGGCAAGTCTTTGGCTTGTGCCTGTGTCCAGAGTTTCCTATAGGAACATCAGAATTTGGTTCATGTCAACATTCCACCATAAAAAGAAAAAAAAGAGGTCTTGGCTCCCATGCAAGCACTCAAGCTAACAAAACATCCATTACACAGGGCAGATTTTATATCACTTTAGAGTTAGGGCTAGATGGTATCTGAGCTCCATCTACATGAAGACAGGAAAAAAGAAAGAACCAAAACCTGGGCCCATAAACAATCAAGATAATTCTACTTCCTTCTGTAATAGGATATATATATATTCCATCTCTAGTCCTTCAGATTTCTAGTACCTTCTGGGCATTGCTGCCCTAAGAAAAGTGAAAGGACTTTCCTTGCTGCTAGAAGGTAGATTTTCCATATACTTTAACATATTTAACATGTATTGGTCTATCTGCCATCTGGGGGAGGGGGTAGGGAGAAGGAGGGGAAAAATTGGAACAAAAGGTTTTGCAACTGTCAATGCTGAAAAATTACTCATGCATATATCTTGTAAATAAAAAGCTATAATAAAAAAAGAAAGTAGGTTTTCCTTCATATCTTCTTCCAAACATGTATCATCTATAGGTCTTCAAGTATCAGCAAACTATCAGGTCAAGATTTGCTCCTCCTTGCTGCGATTTGAATGCCTCATTATTACTCTGTTCTGATGCCTGCAGTTCCTGGCTTAAACCAAGTCCCTCACTTGGTCCAAAAACTCCTCTGCTGCTCCACCACTGCCTCTCCACTGCTGAAATCCTATGCTTGTGCAAGTCTCTCTCCGGGGAACCAAATCCATGTTTATATATTCCCCTTCTTTCCCCTCTATCTGACCTCCTCCCTCCCTCTCCAGCCCACTTGAGTTTGTGGGTTGCCCTTTTACAGGGCATAATTCTGGTGTGTGAATCAGCAGTCAATTTGAATCCATTCCAGGATGAACACCTAATTAGTGGGGCCACTGCCCATGAGTTTGACACCTTGTCTAGGAAAATCATATCTTTTCTAAGCTACATAGAGGGCAAGAAGTGTTTACTCAGACTTCAGAGAAAGGCCTTCCTGGATGATCCTAATACATAGAGAATAGTCAACTTTCTCCAAGACCTTGGATCATGAACTCTGTCAATAGTCTATTTTCTACTTCACCACTGGATATTCTGAGATTTCTTGAGAGAAAGCAAGATAAGGATGTATTGAATTTGAATGTTTGTTTACAACCTTCTACAATAGTTTAAGGCTAAAAGTTTGCAGAATCCTGGACCCAATGACCTTTTCCCTTATTTCTGGAATTTTAAGAGTTGACCAAGTAGTGTTGGCCCTATAGTCAAATCAGGGACTTTGCCTTACTTATATATTTAATTCATTAAAGGCAGCAGCCTAGCAAACTGTGGAGCCTTGCAAAGGCCTCCTTGGGGAGAAGTTGAGGGACCCTAGCTGTTTATGCTAATATGACATATAACTGCCACCCTAATTATATCAGCAGGGTAGCTTGGGTCTTCCGCTCTGTCCCAGGGTTAAGAAACTTGCCTACAACTGTGCTTTTGTGAATATTCCATGAGCATCTCCTAGGAAAACAAAGTCCCCAAATGTCAAGTCCCCAGGAAGGCAGCATCTGGGAGAACATGGTGAGAACTTGGGGGTGACTTTTAAGTAGCTTAATCTTTCATTAACCTTCTTCCTTTGCTTATTCATTTCATTATTTTTTTTTCAACTGGATTGACAGCAAGAAATATAAGAAAGGATAGGGTGGGAAGTTGGGGGAATTTTCTTTAATTTTTTTTTGACAGACCAGCAGCAGAGATTATAGAACTATTTCATATCAGAATTAGTCATTTCTTAAAGATGTTTGCCTTAGTAGAAGAGGGCCATTCTCTCTTAAAATGCTTGTTTCTGAGCCTCCTTCTTTGGATTGTGATAAATGGAAAGGGGCTTATTTTTGGCATACAAATCTTTTGAGAATGACCTATTATAAAATCATAGTTGGAGAGCTAGAAGAGACCTCAGGGGTCATTTAATGCAAATGCTTCATTTTGCAGATGAGAAAACTGAGACCTAGTGAAGTGCCTTGACTTTCTGTTTCTTAGAATTCTTTTAATCTAAGCCCTTCCTTTTATAGCCAAGGAAACCAAAGCCTAGGAAAGTGAAGCCCTTGGGCTCATAGATCTAGAACTAGGTTTGTGGGAGCATAGAAAAATGGAATTTCTATGACTCCAGACCATCAGATTATCTCCCCACCTCCACAGGTTACACTGAAGAGCCTAGTTATACTTCTATTTCTCAGAAGCCATCTGGTCCAACTCCCTAATTTTTTAATTGAGGAAACTGAGTCCCAGAAAGGTTAAGGGATTTGCGAAAAGTTACACAGATAATAAGCAACAAGAGGTGGCATTTAAACCTAGCTTCTCTGATTCTAGACAGTGTTCTTTCTTCTGTACCATACTGCTTTCTCCATCCAAGATAAAAAAAAATAGAGAATAATTAAGAAATAGAGGAGGATTTCTAGGGGCTCTAGCACCACCAGGGGATGGACTATAACTGCTTCTGTTTCCTATAAATGGCAGAAGTGAGGATATAAATATTACAATCCTGGCTTCTGGGACAAGAGATAGTTCCTTTCTTAGGTAGCATGGAGAATTGTGAATTCTGGGAGCTGTCCATTCCCCAAACAAGTTATACCCCTGTACCGCTTTCTGGGACTTATTGAACCAGCTTGGTTATATTTCCTACTTTTCATCTTTGAGTCATGAAGGCTTAAGACCTATTGTCAAATTCAAAATTATGAAGAATGTCAAAATGATGCTGTTGGAAAACAGTTGGGTTTAGAGTCAGAAAACTTGAGTTCATAGTCTGGTTCTGTTGCCTGTGAGACTTTGGTCAACAATCATTATTAAATGACAACTATATGCTAGGTGCTGTAATGAGGTGTGTGTGTGGGTAGGCTACAAAATAAAGAATGAAAAAAATCCTTATAATGGAACTTACATTTGACCAAGGAGACAAGTCTGTGTCTCTGCCAATGTCTATATAAATGTCTGTTCTTGTCTATATCAATATCTGTATATTTATTTGTCTTTATCTCTAGAGAATAAATGTAAAGCTAGCAAATACAAAGTAGTTAAAGACAAGGTAGTTTGGAAGGGCACTAGTAATTAATTAGAGGGATCCGGAAAGGGTTTATGAAGAAGACTTGAACAATGGCTCAAAAGAAATTAGACCCTTGGAGGTGGAGATAAGGAGGGAGTGCATTCCTGACATGGAAGAGAACCAATGCAAAATCACAGAGAAAGGAAATGGAAGGTCATGTGTGAGGCACTGAGAGAAATCCATTTTAGTTGGATTGTAGACTATTGGAGTCAGTCAGTAAGCACTTATTATATGTCCTCTATGTGCCAGGCACAGTGCCAATTGCTAAGGATTAAAAAAAAAAAAAAGACAAAAGCTAGTCTCTACCCTGGAGGATCTGAGTCTAATGGGGGAGAAGCATATAAGCAACTATATACAAATAAGCTATCTACAGGATATATCAGAAAAAATCAGCAGAGGGAAGGCACAGAATTAGAAGGATTGGGAAAGGCATTCTGTAGAAGGTAGGATTTTAGCTTGAACTTGAAGGTAGTTAGTGAAACTAGGAGGAAGAGATAAGGAGGGAAAGCATTCCAGGCATGGGAGACAACCAATGGAAATCTCTGAAGCTGAGAGATGGAATAGCTTGTCTAAGAATCTATAAAGGGGCCAGTGTCACTCAATCAAAAAGTATGTATGTATGGATGTAATGTATAAGGAGACTGAAGAGATGGGAGAGGCTAGATTATGAAGAGCTTTGAATGCCAAAAAAAGGATTTTATATTTGATTCTGGAAGTGATAGGGAACCAATGACTATGGAAAGGTAGTTTGGGATCAGATTATGAACTGAGCAATTTATATTTTATCATAGGAGCAATAAGGAGTCAATGGAACTTATTGAGAAGAGGAGTGACATGGTTAAGTCTGTGCTTAAGGAAAATCCCTTTTGCAGCTGTGTGGAGGTTGAATTGAAACTGGGAGAGACTTACGCCAGAGAGACCAATTAGGAAGTCATTGCAATAATCTAGGCTAGAGGTGATGAGAGACTGAACTAAGGTGGCAATCGTGGGAGTAAGGAGAGGGTTAAATGCGAGAAATGTAGAGGTAAAGCCTGTAAGATCTGGCATCTGGCTTTGTGGAATGAGGAAGAATGAGGAATCAGAAATAATTCTGGAGAATGGTGGTGCCTTCTACAAAAATAGGAACGCTTTAGACAATAGGGAATAAGATTCTATTTTGGACATATGAAGTTTGAGATATTTTTGGGTCATCCAGTTTGAAATGTCCATTTGGTAACTGGCAATCAAGGGAGACATTGAGGCTAGATATTTAGATTTGTAAAGCACCTCCATAAAGATAATTAAACTGATGGGAAGTAATGAAATCATAGAGAGAAAATGTAGAGAGAAAAAAGAATCTAGGACAAAGCCTTGGGGGACACCCAAATTAGGGGTTTTGGTATGGATGAAATCCAGCAAAAAAGTGACAAGAGAACAAGAGAGAAGTGTGTCACAAAAGCCCAAGAGGAAAGAGTATCCAAGAAGTAGAGGATTGTCAAAAGGGTCAAATTTAAATGATATTGCCAAGGAGACCTCGGATTTGTCTATTAAAATCTCACTGCTAAGTTTGGAGAGAATGGTTTCAATTGAGCGATGAGATCAGAAAGCAGATTGTAGAGTTGAAGAGTTAAAGGAGTAGAAATAGGAACAATCGGTATAAACAACTTTTTCTAGGAATTATCTGGGAAAGAGAAAAATAATAAAAAGCTTTTAAAGATGGAGAAGATTTAGGCATGTTTGAAGGCAATGGGGAAGGAACCAAGAGAGAGAAGTTGAAGATTTACAGGGACATGCTTGAGGTTTCAATCTTCCAGAGAATGTAAAAAGGAATGGGATTGAGAGAATATGCAGAGGACTGGCCTTGGCAAGAAGGACCAGCTCCTAGTCAGAGACTGGAAGGAAGGGGGGTGGGGAATGACATCAAAGAGTTTTGAAATAGAAAAGAGGGAGCTTCCTTCAGAATTTCAATTTTCTCGGTAAGTAAAAAGCAAGGGCTTTAGTTGAGAAAGGGAGTAGGAGACGGTCTGGGAGGCTTGAGGAGAGAAGATGAGTTTGGAATTGCTTATTTAAGGGATAAAGTTGGAAATCAATTAGGAAGGAATAAAGGGAAGGTCCAGTTGAATTAAGATAACATAAATTTATAATACATTTAGTCAGCATAATTGTGTGACTTAACTCCACTTATTAGCACAACTGGGTGCTGAGGAGGTGGATGTTGGGAGTAATTCAGAGTCAAGGTTTGGCTGTGGATGAGCTTCAACATTACAGGAGTGCAAAGGACAGTGTAGACTTGAATTGAATAATTACAGGGCTGAGATTGAAAACCTTAATAGTGGTAATGTAGAGGTAATGGCCTGAGAAAATCCGCAAGTAAAAGGGTCATGACTAGGAAGGAGTAGGAGGAATAAGGCATAAAAAAAACATGGAATCAAAGGAGGGAAAAGTTGGAGTCATAAAAAACAACAACAACAAAAAAACCCAACCAAATAGCAAAAGCTGTAAAATAGGTTTCTCAAAAAAACTAAAAAGCAGGTCCAAAGTATATCCCACTGGGGCAAGGTGTATTGTTTGTATACAGTTGTATATGTTGTATATGTAATACAATTTATTGTGCAACAATAGCTATCTGGACTTATCTCAAGTAGAATTTTAGCTACAGCTTCTTTTAGTGAATGAAGGAGGGTAGAGGAAGGGAGTTAGAAAGGCTATATAATATATTCAGTGCACATAGGAAATCTGTCACTTTGCTAATTGTAACTAATGAAAACTTTAAATAATAATTTTATTTTTTATAATCATAGGGGTAACAATCGTCATTAAAATTAGCATCTCCACAGAACAGAAAAAGGATTATATATAGCATTCTGAATCTGTTTTCTTTTATAATATATAATTCCAATATCTAACTATTTAAAAAAATTTTTATTTTCATTTCTGAATTTTCTCCTTTTCACCTTCTCTTCCTTTAGCCACTGAAAAAGCAAGAAAATCAAATATGCATAGTCAAGCAGAACAAATTCCTGCATTAGCCATATCCAGGAAAAATATGCTTCAGTTTGCATTCTGAGTCCTTTAGTTCTCCATCTGAAGGTGGATAGTATAATGTGTAACTTTTTTTTAACCTTTTTTGGGGGAGGCAATTAGAGATAAGTGATTTGCCCAGGGTCACACAGCTACTAAGTGGCTGAGGGTAGGTCTTCCTAATTCCAAAGTCAATGCTCTATTCATCTTGCCATCTAGCTGCCCTTAATATGTAACTTTCAAAACTATTCTGTTTTGTCTGTGATTTTTTTTCTCGTCTATTTTTTTTCTCTTCTGTGAGTCCAAAGCTGGTTCAATTACCCTTTTTTCTTTTTTTTGCAATACTATCCCTAGCTCCCTTCTTCCTTTCCCTCCTCTCTATTTCCTAGAAATTGAGAAAAAAGAAAGGTAAAACTCTTATAACAAATATTCATAGTTAAGCAAAACAAAAATTGGAGTGTCATCCCTGATACCTCACGCATACCCTATATTTCTAATCTCTTGTCAAATCTTGTCATTTATAACTGCATAATAATTTTCCTCTACATTTTTTCCTCTCCATTAACACAACTATGATCTTGATGTATGTGCTCATAATCTCATATCTAGGCTATTTCAGTCACCTTCTGATTGTTATTGAAATCTCACTCAACTTTCTTTCAACTTTCCTAAACTGCAGATCTGACCATGTCAATAGATTCCACTGGCTCCCTATTATCTCCAAGATCATATTTAAGGTTCTTTACAATGTAGTCTCTTTCTGCCTTTCTAGTCTTCTTATTTCTCTTCATGTACTCTAAAATCCAATTACACAAGTTTGTTGTTCCAAACACACAATATTCTATGCTCTTTAATGGCTTTCCCCCATGTCTCTTGTCTTTGCCTTATGTTATCTTGAACTCTGTGACTTAACTCAAAGCCTACTTCCTTCAGGAGGCCTTTTTTTTAATCCTATGTCATTTTATATCCTATATATTACATTCCAGTGCCTTTCTTTCAGATTACTTCCCATTTATGCTGTATTTTGTATGATTTTGCTTATTATCTCCCCCGTTACAATGTAAGTTCTTTGAACCAAGTACAATGTTTTAACTTGTTCTTTAAAAAAAAAAATTAGGTTATACATGTCCATTCATTTCTAAAATATTTCTTTATGAGTCATGTTGGGAGAGAAAAATCAGAGCAAAAGGTAAAAACCATGAGAAAAAAAATTGAAAAAAAAAACAGAAGAAAAACAGGTGAAAAGAGTATGTTGCTATATACAATGTTTTTCTGGTTCTGCTTGCTTTACTCAGCATCAATTCATTTAAATCTTTTCAGGCTTTTCTGAAATCAGCCTGCTCATCATTTCTTATGGAGCAAGAACAATAATATTCCATTATTTTCATATACCACAACTTATTCAGCCATTTCCCAATTGATGGGCATTCACTTATTTTCCAATTCTTTGTGTAAGGACCATATTTTTATCTCTCTTCATTAGTGCCTGACTATAATAAATGCTTATTAACTGAATGATATGTTTATTAAACAATAGGGCAAAAGAAAGAATAAACATATCATTTACTTATTAGAATGGAAAAAGAAGGAAAAATCATAACATCTACTCAAATGGAAGGCGAAAGCAGAAATAAATAAAAAATCATAGGCCACCTATAAATCTGGGTCAGTCCTCCACTAACGCAGTGTCTATATAGAAGGGAGTCCGGGAGGTGCTTAGAACCCCATGTGCCCAGATAACTTTTGACCCTTGAAGGAAGACTTTGATGCCCTTGATCTTTTTAGTGAATAATCTGGGCAAAACTGCTTTTTTACTATCTGCTTCCTTTGTCGTCACAGCTCTCCTGATAAACTTGATGCAGTGTCAAGCACTTTGAGTACATGGCCCCTCTCCCTAGGGCTCTGAGAAATTATTAAGTTATTTCAATGCAGTTATCTTAAGCCAAAGAAGTGCAAAGTTACTCAGATCTCCTCTATGTTTCTGTAGTTTATCCTTCCCAAGATATGGGTTGAAATAGCCTTTTTGCAGCCAGCTCTTCAAGTAGCAGGTGATCCTTTTTTTTTTTAATTAATGTACAGAAGAATTTCACATGTTTACATATATTGGATCACCTGCCATCTAGGGGAAGGGTTGTAGGGGAAAGGAGGGGAAAAATTAGACCACAAGATTTGTAAAGGTGAATGTTAAAAATTATCTGTGTATATATTTTGAAAATAAAAAGCTTTAATTAAAAAAAAATTAATCAGCTCTCATAGCTGTTCATGACAAAGCAGAGAAAAAGCCAGTCTGTCCCATTGCTCTTCAAGCTACAGAGGCCAATAAAGAACAATTTAAGCATGTTGCTATTTACTATTAAGGAGCAATAAGCCTAGCCAACTCTTCACACAGGATGGTTGCTTCTCTTCAAGTAGTTTCAATGCTTTCTTCCTATCAGTTAGTTCCTCAAATCAGCTGCAAAGTCTGTTTTCAGCTGTGTTCAGTTCCTGTCAGTTTCTGCATTCTATCTTTCCTAAGCACCTTTTCTCTGTTTTCTTTGTCCTCTGTCTCTAGCATCTTCTGACTCTTCATGGCTCATTTCTTTTCATCTTCTATCTTCTAGAAATTCTTCTCCTCTCCTCTACTGCCTCAAATAAAAAAAAAAAATCTGTCCACTTTGATTCAACAGTTCTTTAACCATCCCATATTCCCCAAATACTTATTTGATAGTTTATCAGCTATATACTTCAAAACGCCAAAAACGTAATTTATAATTTGATGAACTATAGCTATTGCTTAATTCAGTGTTCTGATTAATAGCCTTTAATCGAGTCCTTTAAAGGTTATAAAACATTTTACATATATTATCTCATTTCATCCTCAAAATAACCCTGTGAGGTAGGTGCCATGATTATCTTCATTTTCCAATGAGAAAACTAAGAATAAATGACTTTCCCAGGTTACACAGCTACTACAGTGAGGATTTGAACTTAGATTTCCTGATTCCAAGTCTAGTGCTCATTCCAATTTATCCACCATTTGCTACTATGTGGACTCTAAGGATCAATGTTGTAAAAATAATTGACTGTTTTCTTATATTATTTATTGATTTTTTATATGTTATTTTATTTTGCAATTCCTATGAGCCTTATATCTGAGCATTTTATCTTTAAGGTCAAGCACTTTTTTTCAATTATTTTTTTTTCCTGTCAATTTTTGTTTCCAATTTAGGATTTTCTCCTTTACTTCCTTCCTTTCTTTCTCTTTCCTTTTTTTCTCTTTCTCCCTCCTTCTCTCCTCTCTTTTCCTTTTCTTTCTTTCCTCACTCTTCATATCTGTTCTTCTCTGAGCTTCTGCTTTTTTGGGAGAGATTCTCTATCATGTACATAATTTTCTCTACTTTGCTGTTTGTTTTTGAATTCTATATCAAGAATTTCTATTTTCAAACTAAATTAAATTCCAATTTCTTTTTTGAGTAGTTTCATTTTTCTTTTAAACCACTTTAGAGTTTCTTGTGATTGTTCCATGATTGTTGTAGCATATGTAGGAGTTTCTTTTCATTGGGCTATTTTGGTTCATTTTCTTTCATAGTATAATATTTATTCATGGTATTTTAGACTCTTTTTGAGGTTTTACTCAATTCCTTTTTACTTTTTGATCCTCTCTTTTGGGTTATATGCTTGTGATTTAGGTTTGGATTCAGACCATATTTTTTGGTCTTTCTGACTTTCTATTTCCAATAATCGTCTTTTCTTTTGGGTCTCTCCTCCTTTCACTGCTACACAGAGACCTGAAGTTGAGGGTCTGGTTGCCTTCATTCTTGTATTAGGGCAGGGCCTGGGTCTTATTAGGAAAACTCCACAGAAAAGCTTTGGCCTTCAGCTAGGTTTTCCAGTCTCCCTTCTTCAGGGGCTGATGCTTATACCCTCTCTAGCTGACTTTTTCGTCTGCTATGTGCTGCCTGAATTTTTTGCTTCTCTTCATGGTTGCTTTCTTTATGTGGCTGGGCAAAATCAGTATTTACTACCCTTTCTGGGTTGAGCCAGGGTTTAGGCTGAGTCATTGCCGTTGGAGGAGTGGGCAGATGCCACATCTGGACACTGAATCACAAGCTTGCAAGTTTGCTTATGTTCTTTGTGCTGGTCACAGCGTGGGTGATGGTAGGGTGATGGTAAGTGGGAATCCTAAGTATTTACATTTTCTGGCTTTCTTTAAGAGGTATTTACCTAGTGGATTTGTATCCTTATCTTTTAGATTCAACTTTAGATACTTTGTATCTGACACAGAATCCCTTTATGTGTTTTGGGTTGCAGAAAAGCAATTATCCTACCAGCTATTCGTGGGTCATATGATTTCATTATTTGCAATGGTAAGCCAGGTGAGGGATACTTAAGTGACCGTTTAAGCCAACAGTAAAGTCCAGAGCCTTAGCATCTACACAGAGATGACCAGTCGAGCTCCATCCAGCTGGTTAGATATGATGGGTAGTCAATTACAGAATGTTGGAGTCAATTCAGTTGGTGCCTGGGTAAATCATCCTGTTTGGGGAAATTTCAAGTGGAGTGAGTTAAATGAAGGGAACTGGCTCACCCAAGATTTAGAGAGCTGGGGTTCTTTTGCCTAAGGGCTATTCTAAAGAGCATAAAAAGAGCCCTGGAAAAGTGTGCAGCCCTGGGCCTAAGAGAAGTTTTGTCAAAGAGACATAAAACAATAGACTGAAAACAATGTAGCAGCAGCACCAGATCTACATAAAGGTGGAAGAAAAAGGTAGCCACAGCTCAAGCAAAGAGAGCTGCAGAAAAGGCCCTGTAAACACAAATTCTGTTTGCTCAGCTCCAGCCTCCCCCTAAAGATGCTCTGTTCTCCTACCTGGCAAGGCAGGGGGAAGGGTTAGAGATGTTAAAGCTTATGAATGGGGTTGCAGAAAAGCATCCCACGAACTGAATGAGGTCTGAAGACTGAAGAAGCTTTCCTTCTTATTCATGTACAGTCAGGATGCCACTGGTTTGTGAAAAGTCCAGGAAGGGCCAAGAGAAAGCAGGAAATGAGGGAGTAAAAAAGAGACTGGAAAATCCTATTGGAAAGGTAAATGGTACTGCTGTTTTCTTTCTGCTCCTGGCCTTGAAGAATGTGCATTCCTGCTAAAGTCACCATATGTGTTTAAACAAACACTCTGCCAGTCCTGAGAAACCTTTTAGTTTCCCAGAGGGCAGATGTGATTCAGGGTAGGGCAAGGTAGCTTCTGAGGGGAGAGCTACCAGATCTGGTATTTACCTAGTTCCTGTTTTCCTTCTGGAGATTCAGCCAGGGTTTGACCTGGGTCTAAAATTTGACTCTGCAAGGGTTTTGAATATCTTTAATATTAAGTAATTTCCTTAAGTCGAAATAATTTCTAATAAAGTCTGGGGTTTATGTTGAAAACAAAAATCCATAGATTATATTGTCATATCTATGTTTTATATACTATCCTAAAAATTCCAGACTAAATATATATACTTTTCATAATCCTGGTATTCTCACAGATCCTCCTGACAAATCCTGAAATTTATAGACTTTTCCAATTAGCCTTTACAGACCTGAGAATCACAGAAATCATAGTTTCATATTTTGATTTTGATTTGTTGTTGAGAATTATTTCAGTTAATGAGAATTATGTGTGCAAGAGGCTTTTGGTAGGAATGTCTGATTTCGCTAAAATTAAATGGGTACATTTAAAGGGTCACACAGAATCTCAAAAGGGGAGGGGAGGGAAGGAAACAAGAGTTTGCCCTACTAATGTTCTAAGCATTTTGCTAAGTGCTTCATAAATGTTATATATGTTCTATGCTATATTCTAAGTACTATACTAAGCACTTTATACATGTTACCTTATTTGAAACAGAACAAGGAGTACCTTTGGAAAGAGCATTAAGTAATTATGGGACTAAAGGATACTGAAGCCAGAAATCTGCTTAGGGCTTGGTATTCTCTGTCAGTCTCTGTCTCCTCCTGCCTTTATTAAATAGCACCAACATTAAGGACATACTTAAATTTATTGACCAGGTAAAGGGATCCTGAGGCAAGAAGGATCCCCAGAAGAATCACAGAGTCACAGGATGGGGCTTCCAGAAATACTCTATTTCAACATTTAATATTGTATCTCCATCAGAGAAATCCTTTCCATTGGTGGAACAGACTTAAGTTTAGGTACTAAGTGAACCCATTTAAGTTCAGTTACTTAGACTATGGAAGAGAATTAACTTCATATGCCTTTAGTAAGTATAAAAATCCTTTTATTCTTCTAAGAAATCCTATTTACATTTCAGAGGAACTGCAATTTTTTATTTTTTAGCTAACAAATGGTTAGTGTGACCCTTCTGATATTTTTTGTTTGGGGATTTCCATATTTCCAGCTATACCATTAATAACAACTGATGTTTTACAGAACTTTAAGGCTTGCCAAACACTGTAGTATATGATCTTATTTAAATCTCACAACAGTGACATGAGTGTTATTGGCAGTCTATTTTACAGATAAGGAAGCTGGGGCCAAGAAAATTTCAGTGATTTGCCCCAGAGTCACCGGAGTGGCAAATGTCTGGGGCCAGACAGGTCTTGTTAACTCTTTATTCGATCTCTTCATTTATCCTACCCCATCCCCATTGATCCCAATACTGTACTGTCAGTTTATTTTAAAAATGCAAGAAAAATATTTGGCACCTTTGCCCAACACCTTACTCTTGTTTTGGAAGGGGTATATTTGGCATCTACAGATCTTGAAATCCTCTTCTCTCTTAGCTGCCTTGCAACTTTTTACAAAAGCAAACCATTTCTAGCTTTGTAGCTATGAAGGGACAGCTAAATGACACAAAGGATAGAATGCTGGAAAAAGTTGAGTTCAAATTTGACCTTGTGTAACCCTAGGCAAGTCACTTACTTCTTTTGTCTCCTTTTCTTCATCTGTAAAATGACCTGGAGAAGGAAATTACAAATCACTCCAAATTTTTTTCCCAGAAAACCCTAAATGGGATCACACAATTGAAATGACTGAACTTGACAAGCTATGAAGGGGATTTTGGGGTTTCCTCAGTAGAATTATTTCTCCTGCACCTAGTTTCTTATATATTTATGTTTTATCTTTTAAAGTCCTCTTTTTCTGCCTCATTGGGACACTGGAAGTTGCGCCAATAGAGCATAATCTTTTGTAGTTAATACCAAATTGAAAAGACTTTAAGAATGGGCATGGTAATGAATTGTCATCTGAATGACCAGGCTGGGAAAGGGTAAAGATGCTCGCCAGAAGCTGCTCCCTAAAATGGGTTTTTAGGTCACAACAATTCTCCAAAGTCCTCTATTGTTTACTTCTAAATAGAGATGTAGGCAGTCAATAAGCATTAATTAAACACCTAAGTATTTGCTTGGCACTGTGCAAAGGAATGAAGACAAGGTTGTGACCTGTGTTTTTTTAAAAGGATTGCCTGGTGAAATTCTGAGATCCTTGTGTTATCAAAGTATTTTATTTGAATCAGTAATTCTTAATTTTTTTTTTTTTTTTTTTTTACTTTTGTAGACTCCTATGATAGTCTTATGAAGCCCATGTAGTCCTTTTTAGAATACCATTTTTAAATGCATAACATAAAATATAAAGGATTTCAAATGGAACCAGTTATATAAAAATATTATTAAAATGTTTTAAAAAACCAAGTTCATGGACTCCAGGTTGAGAACTCCTAATCTATTTATGGGCTGCTAGTTAGCAAAGTGTCTGGATTAGGAAGACTGATCCATCTGAGTTCAAATCTACCCTGGCTCTGTGTAACCGGGGGCAAGTCACTTAATCAGATTTGCCTCAATTCCCTCATCTATAAAATGAGCTGGAGAAGAAAATGGCAAACCACTCCATCTTCTTTGCCAAGAAACCCCCAAAAGGGTCACAAAGACTCAGACACAGCTGAAACAACTAAACAACAATAAAAAGCTATTTCTAAAGTTGCATTAATCCAAAAATCCTTTCTATGGCCCTATTTCTGGTAATTTTTCATCTAACTACTTACCTTATCCTCAAAACACCTTAGCTTTTTTTTTTTTTTTAAATGACCTATCTTAGTTTACTATTTCAGGGGAAAAGGACAGGTTAAGTCATGTTTGTCAGTCACATTTTCTCCTTTTGACCTTTGATTTTTAAATACAAATTCTAGGGATGAAGGAGAGAGAGAGAGAGAGAGAGAGTGAGTGTGTAGGCAGAGAACTAGGTTGGGATGAGGAAAAATTAATGGTAACTAAATGTCATATGTTGAAGCTGTTAAAAATAACTGACACCTCTTCTCTAACTTAGTATGACATGTTTGATTTCCCTGCAACATGATCCATCCAAAGGTATAAAAAGTATGTATGTGTTTTCAAAGACAGCTCACTTTAAGGTTTCCAGATCACTACCTGAAGTGCCTTCTTTTAATTTGAAGGCCATTTATTGATTGCCTGGGCATATAAAATTGAACTCTAAAACCTTATGGGACATAAAGTGCAAGTATTACCCCTTTTTACAGATGAGGAAACTAAGGGTCATTTATTTGCTGAAGGTCATGCAGAGTGTGAGTAGGAGAGGTCCATCTTCCATATTTTGATCCTACCATGATTCAGCCTAAGTCTCAGGTGTGGAGTCACAAATTCCCCGGGTCAACATTTAAAACCGACTCCTGTCTGGATCTGGCCTCAATTTCCAGGCTTGTTATCCACTTTACTCTCCTTCTCACATTGTAAACTTCAGGTCTACTGCCTCTCCCACCCCCGGGACTTTAGCACAAGCTGGAACTCTCCCTCTTCATTTTCTCCCTTACGATTCCTAGCTTCCTTCAAAGCTTAGTACTTAAAGTATTAATACTTTGATCACTGCTTAATCTAATAAACCAACTTATTAATAGATTATAATTTGGTGATAAATTAAAATTTAATTTGTTAATAAAAAACTAATTTAAGTGTTTTTATCAATTAACACTTGATATTAAAAGGCCTTCTCCACAAGGCTTCTCCTGATCTTCCCAGGGCTCCTCCCAAAGGCTCCCTTGCCACCTCCCTATATATTTTATGCACATATATACAAAGTAGAGCGGAGCGTTTGCGGCTGGCGTAGAAAGCATCTAATCTGCAGGACGCCTCCGCTGACGGCAGGCGGTGCTGCGGTTCTATAAGCCGCCCGAGGGCGCCTTCTCAACGCCAACCCGCTTCTACCACCGGCAGACACTGGAAAACACGTGTCTTTGGGAAGAGCTGCCCGGCCAGCTGCAAAGGATGCTCTTCACCCGCTTCCGGCGCGAAAAAGATTTTCCCTTGCATGATCCCGATGCTCTGGGCAATAAAAACGCATGCTTAGTTTCACGCGCGCTTCCACCTTCTGGCTCCTCTAACCCTGCAGAGACCTCCCGCCAATGGTGCCAGATCAGGGCCACGCCCACGCAGCGCCTGTACCAAGTCCCGCGCACCAAACGATGAAATGAGAAGCGGCCAACCTATGCATTTGCTCGAGCGAAGCGCAAAATGCCACGCTGCGGGGCAGAGCCCCGAACCTGACACTGCACCTGCAAAAATGCACGAGCCTCGGTCTACTATCAAGTTCCCGGAGGAGAGCGCCGGGCTGGCGGGATGTTCGAATTTCATTGGCTAGTCCTCGGACGGCTCCACCTTTTTCCGTCAACTTCGGCTCTCTTATTGGTTTATGGGTTCCTGCTGGCCACACCTCCTCCCCTCACACATACACAAGAGTCACGCGCCTTGCAGTTGGAAACTTGGCGTGGTGAGGGGGCCGGGGTAAAGATCGCCCCACCCCGTTATCTTGCTATTGGCCCATGGGGCAGCCGGTGGCCACGCCTTCATTCCAGCCCCCTAGCTGAGAGGGCGGGTGCTCGCTCCTGACTGGTTGGCCTACCTGTTCTTCAAGTGGGTGCCTGACCGCTCCCGCCTCCTCCTCCTCCCCACTCAGTCTAGAGGTCCAGTATTTGGCCCCGGCAGTGTCAGTGTCAGCAAGGGAAGGGGGCAGTGAAGCGCCGGGGGAGGACTCCCAGTGGCAGCCCAGCTGAGGTGCCGGTGCCTGCGCCTCGGGCAGCCAGAGAGAAGGATGAAGCCGCAGCCGGAGCAGCCCCCTTATGATTGGCTGTGGCGGTTGTAAGCCCGGAGTAAAGATGGCGGGCGGGCCGGTGGCCGCCGCACTGCCCACTTGGAAGATGGCGGCGCGCCGCAGCCCCAGTGCCCACGGCCGGGAGGTCCTGCGGGTGGTGGCGGGGCTGCTGCTGGTGCTGAGCTGCTGCTGCAGCGGGGGCAGCTGCGCGGGGGCCGGCGAGGCGGAGGAGACGGTGATCATCGGGCTGAGGCTGGAAGACACGAACGACGTGTCGTTTATGGAAGGGGGGGCGCTGCGGGTGAGCGAGCGGACCCGGGTCAAGTTGCGGGTCTACGGGCAGAACATCAACAACGAGACCTGGTCTCGCATCGCTTTCACTGAGCACGAGCGGCGGCGGCAGGGCCATGGGGAGAGGGGAGCCGGGGGCCCCCTGCAGCCGGAGCCGGAGAGCGGCCCCCAGCGCTGCGGCATCCGCACCTCGGACATCATCATCCTGCCCCACATCGTCCTCAACCGCCGCACGTCGGGCATCATCGAGATCGAAATCAAGCCTCTGCGCAAGACGGAGAAGAGCAAATCCTACTACCTGTGCACGTCGCTCTCCACGCCGCCCGTGGCGGCCGGCGGCCCCGGGTCAGCGGGCAGCGCCGTAGGGGGCAAAAGCGGCCGCGGCGTGGCCGGACTCCCTCCGCCCCCGTGGGCAGAGACCACCTGGATCTACCACGATGGCGAGGACACGAAGATGATCGTGGGGGAGGAGAAGAAGTTCTTGTTACCTTTCTGGCTGCAGGTGATCTTCATCTCGCTCTTGCTCTGCCTCTCGGGGATGTTCAGCGGCCTCAACCTGGGACTGATGGCGCTGGACCCCATGGAGCTGCGCATCGTGCAGAACTGCGGCACAGAGAAGGAGAAGAATTACGCCAAGCGCATCGAGCCGGTGCGCAGGCAAGGCAACTACCTGCTGTGCTCCCTGCTGCTGGGCAACGTGCTGGTCAACACTACCCTTACCATCCTGCTGGACGACATCGCGGGCTCCGGCCTGGTGGCCGTGGTGGTTTCCACCATTGGCATAGTCATCTTTGGGGAGATAGTGCCTCAGGCCATCTGTTCCCGGCACGGCCTGGCAGTGGGCGCCAACACCATCTTCCTCACCAAGTTTTTCATGATGATGACCTTTCCTGCCTCCTACCCGGTCAGCAAGTTGCTGGACTGCGTCCTGGGCCAGGAGATCGGCACGGTCTACAACCGCGAGAAACTGCTGGAGATGCTTCGCGTCACCGACCCCTACAACGACCTCGTCAAGGAGGAGCTCAACATCATCCAAGGGGCGCTGGAGCTCCGCACCAAAACGGTGGAGGACGTGATGACTCCGCTGCGAGACTGCTTCATGATCACTGGAGAGGCGATCCTGGATTTCAACACGATGTCGGAGATCATGGAGAGCGGCTACACTCGCATCCCGGTCTTCGAAGGGGAGCGCTCCAACATCGTGGACCTTCTCTTTGTCAAGGACTTGGCGTTCGTGGATCCCGATGACTCCACTCCCTTGAAAACCATCACGAAGTTTTACAATCACCCTTTGCATTTTGTTTTCAATGACACTAAGCTGGACGCCATGCTGGAAGAGTTTAAGAAAGGTGGGCGAATTTGGTATCTCTTCTTGGTTTGCTTCTTCCCTGCTCCTCCCCTCCTTTCCCTTAGTTTCTCCTCCCCTATTCCCCTAAGGTGATCAGTTGACTGGAACTCTCCCTCCCTATCTTCTGCCTTTTTGCATAGCCGGGAGGATGGAGGGAGGGGTTTGTACATGTGAAAGGACTGGCCCCGTCTTCCGAGCTTGTGCTTTAAAATGGACGGGGCTTAAACCCGCTGTTTCGCCCCTCGGGGCAGTCTCGAAGGAACAAATGCCGGGAGTTTGGTGTTCATAGGTGCTTCTGCTGCCCTGATTTGGTTTTGAATGGGGAAGCAAGATTGGGGCGATTTAAGCGTGCTGAAGATGTTGACTTGTAGTTGCAGATTCCCTTGCCTAATATTTTAAAAATAGCTCTGAGGGACTTAGCTCAACCATTCCCCAAACCCTCATCTTTCCAGTGTTTGGAAAATGCCATTTCTTGTGCTCCATTTCATGATTGCATTAAGCCCCTAAGGCAAAACAGGCTGGCTACACGGTACTTGGTTTTCCCTTTTCTAGTCTACCCGTGGGGGAAGGGAGAGAGGGAGGTGATCCGAGTACCACTGAAAAATTGAGCCGCCTAGATGTGACCTGCTTCAGCGAGAGAAGAGCTTTTTAGAACCAGGTTAGTTATTAGCATGTAATTTGGGAAGACCAAAGTTAACCTTTCACCAAGGTTATATCTTTGCTTAACTTTCTTGTCAATTTGTTTTTACATTTACAAGAAACAACCAATAGAATTTCCAAAGCCAAATATGGGTCCTGCACAAAGTTTGACCTTTAACCTGCTGCATCCCTTTATTAATAGTTGTTTGTTTAGGTCTTAGTAATTCTGACCTAATAAGTTTTCTTTTTAACCTTGACTACCTGGTACATTCAGGTGAAGTATGTTAGCAATTGCTGGGATCCAAGGTTGTTTGTAGGAAAGAGTAGACTATATAGACTGATTTCCTCATAGTATTTGTCTTGTGTCTTTTTATCATGCAAGGATTTGTAGCCAGAATCTTTTCTTTTAAAGGTAGGAGTATATACTGGGTTTAAAATAAATGTAAAAAAAAAAGCCATTTAATTTATCTTCTAGTAGAGTGCTTTGAAAACAAACATGCTCGGTTGATGAAAATAATCTAAGGACATCTAAGGACCTTTTAATAACTGGGTTTTAGCAACTTTTTTTTAATTCTGGGAGATGTCTTTTTGATTTCTGACAGCCTTCTAACGGAAAAAGTCTACACTAACAAGTGACTTCTTAGTTGTGAGAATAAGAAATATTGATCCATCTGTATATTCCTTAATTCCATTTTCCAGGATGAATTAGTAATAACAAAAAATTGAATATTTGAGTAATTAATAATCACAATCATTTAAGATTTGTGTTTTCCCCTACAAAAATCCTATGGGATAACTAGTGAATTTTTGCAGAAATCAGGCTTCTGTGGATTAGCCTTATTATAGCCTTATACTTTATCTCTAAACCCATCTTACCTATTTCTGTATGTGGTACCACCAATCTCCCTTTCTCCCCTGTTTGTGACCTTGGTGTCACCTTTAACTCTTCCCTCTCCCTCACCTCACACTCATTTAATTACTAATTCCCATTGATTCTACCTATGCAAAATCTCATGTTCCTCCATCACACTATTCCCATTGACAATAGTCTGGAACAGGCCTTCTTTAGCACCTATTTGGTATATTGCCTCTTCCCAGGTTTTTTCATCTCCGATCCATTTTTATTTTAATTTTTTGATAATTGTGCAAGAAGACTCTTTCTTGTATTTAGTCATGTCTCTCTCTACTCTACTCATAAATCTTTGGGGTTACTAACTAATACCCACTCAGTACAATTCAAATTCCTTTGTCATTCCCTGGTTTCACCCTTCTTTCATTTCAGTCAAACAAAACAAATCTGTGTTCCCCCCCACCCCCCAATTAACCACCCTGAATTCTCCGTGCCAGGAATGCCTTTCTTTCCCCCCTTTTCCTTAGTTGAATTCTTGCCATCCTTCAAACTCAGCTCAAATGGCATTTCCTCTGCAGTTTTCCTTGAGCCTCTCCGATACCTTTCAGACTTCACTTAGCACATTGTTTTGCAACTCTTTAACACACCATGCAACGTAGTATATTATAATCTATTTTTGTTGTCTTAGCTTTCTCTTAGACAGCAAGTTCCACATGGGCAGTGACTAAGTCTTAACCAAACTACATTCTATCATAGTTTTAACACACTACAGCATCTGCTGGACAAATATTTGTTCACTGAATGAATGAATGTCCACATGAATATAGCATAAAGAAATCTAGTTTGGTAGTTTACATTGGGCTAATAAAAAAAGATGGATTGATCAACAAATTCTCAGACAGTTTACTTGTCCATAATCACCTTAATGGGTAGTCAGTCATGTCAACAAATCAATCCTTAATATGTTTGAGGCTTTGTACTAAGTGCTGTGGATATAGAGGCAAAACCAGGCCCTGGCCTCAAAGAGCTCAAGTTCTAATGGGGGAAATGAAAATGCAAATAACTAATGTACATGTGAGATATGGATAGGGTAAAGGATTCTGTTTCTTCTTTCACTACTCCTCAGTAAACTAAACTATATTTATCCTTTTTTTTTTAACCAACAATCGGCCACAATGATTTTAACACAGAAAAACTTCACGAAACTACTCCTAAATACTTTACTGTCTTTCTATTTCAAAATAATGAAAATGATTGTTGTCTTTTATAAAATTCTTTTTTCATTTTCAGTCTGGCTAATATTCACTTTGTTCTCTCTGCCTTAGATACCTTACCCCCACCTCAGCTTATAAAATCTTGATTCTTTAATCCTGTCCCCCCTCAAAATTTTTTTTGAGTGATTTTGCATAAGTTACTGCTTGATAGTCCCTTATTGTCATCTATCATTTCCCTATATTTTTGTCTTCTTTTCTTGAGAAACTTTTTTTTTTATTTCCCATCTTTATTCAAAGAAAACATTTTGAAATGTTTTAATAGCAATATAGCATATGGAATTAGTAGTATATGCATGGTGTTCAGTGATTGCCTGAAAAACCAGCATGATCGAGGGAAGGGGGGGGGGGGCAGGGAGAAAGCTGACGCAAAGTAATGGCTTAGACTTTAAAAGTATCTTGTCAATGGATTTTTGTTTATATTTTAGGATCATGAAGGCATTTGAACTTAAATCTTTTAATCAAGCTATAATGAAAAATTGAAGTATTCTTTCAAGATTGTGACTGCAAATGTTGATTTTAAGTTTTAATTCCTTTTAGGAAGATGCTTTAACTATCTATCATTAAACTATAGGTTGATTTTTCCATCTTGTCTTTTGAATTCTCTTTCCAAGGGATGAGTTTGAGCTTTTAATAGTTCATGTGTCTTCAGTTTCAAAACCTTAGGTATAAATTGCAAAGATTTTACTTGATTTCCCCCCCTTTTGATCCTTAGCAATTCTGGATGTATTGTAAGCTGGTAATAGTATCAGTCTAAGAATTTTCATTTTCTGGGATTTGAGGATGATAGTATTGGAAGTACACTGGGGAAGGCATAATTATCATTAATATTTACCAAAACCCATTTTCCACATGTAGCCGTGTTTTTATTTTCTTTCCTTTTCCTTCCCTTGAATTCCTTAATCAGGATAGCTCCACAATCCAAATCTCCTGTGAAAAGTGATTATTTTATTTGGGAGAGAGAGTGAGGGTGGGTAGGATAATGCATTACCCTTTAGTGTAAGATGAATAGCACTGAAAGAATATCTCTAGAGGTATGTGTAGAGATGTGTTTCTTTTTTATACTTAAGCATACATCAATTGGTATTCTTTTTTGTTTTTTCTTCACTGATTTTAGCATGTGTGATCCTAAATCTAAAGTGTTCCTTTTCTAGTTCTTACATGAAGGAGCAACAAAAATTTGCCTTGAAATGTTGTTATTTCTGGGTTTTAATGGCACAGAGTTTTTTCAGATCTATATTTGTCATGAGCTCTCAGTTCCTTAACTGCTACTGTTATGATGCTGGGCACATTAAATTTTGATCATCGTTTTTGTAGCCTTTATAAAAAAATCAGTTTCTAATGCACAATTCTTAATGATTCAGCCCCATGCATCTCATTTTTGTGGTAATAGATCTAAATAAAAGAATGATGTATATAAATCCTTTGGTGAGGTTATAGGAATCTCGCAAAACTCTTTGGAGGAAAGCAGTGTTTAGTGGGGGAAAGGAAAACTCAGCTAAAATGGACAAAATCATAACTTACCTGGAGGATCTCTCTGACTTACTTGCCAAAGTCCAGATAGGTAGAGACAATGAATGGAATCTGAAGAATTAGTAATCCATCATTTCTTTAGTAATTAGTAATCCATTTTAGTTTTGTAGCTGTTACATTGTAGTAGCCTAGTGCCCTCTGGGTTATAGTACTAGGGCATGCCAGGCTCTTGTATTCTTTCTTCCTGGCTTCTTCCTTCTTGCCTCTGCTGAGATCAGGTGGATAAAAATTATTTGATACAGATATCCAGATAATGATGTTCTTTGAAAAAATAGAAACAAATATGTATTGTGTACTGTCTAAGTATGTGATTATCTATTCCTACACCGCGACAAGTCTTTCCATATTATCTATCATATTGAGGTTTTAATGTTTAATAGCTCAATAAAGTGTTTTACTCAATAAAGTGTTAGCTTGAGAGCTACTTGTATGTTGATTGGATTTTAGAGTGTCTTTTTTTTTTTTTTTTAAATAGACTCCTGAAGTTATGAAACATAACTTGATCAGGTTTGTTCTGAGGATTGCATGTGTTATTATTAGAATGAATCTTCAGAACACATAGGCAACCTTCACTGGTAAGGATGAGAGAACTGGGTACATTGAATTTTGATCATCATTTTTGATCATCATTTTCTAATGAACAATTCTTTAGGACCCTGCCCCATGCATCTAGGTTTGTGATAACTGGTCTAAATAAGAAAATGATCTCTGTGAGCTGTGTAGAGAACTGCATAAGATGTAGCTATGCATAGATATATAGATAAGCACTGAAATGGGAAGGGGAATTGTGGATTTTCAGAGGTCATTTAGTCTGAATCTACCTCTCCATTGTAGAGGTTAGAAAAATGAAACCCAGAAAGGTGGATTAACATAATTGACAGATTAGGTGGATTAACATATTAACCTAACTAGTTAATAGAAGAATTAGGACTATAACCCAGGTTTCTTGGTTGTTAGTCAGTTAAAGACATTAATCAAACATACAAAAGAAAGAATAAAACTTTTTGCATATCCTTTTGCATTTAACAAAGATAGAAATAACATTTTTTAACAGCTATCCACCAGATGTTCCTTTCCAAGCCTGTCTCATTTGCACCCTCTCTTCTTCCTTTTATGTAATAGCAGTTATTGTATAAAGCCAGCTATGATTCTGCAGGGTTCCCTTTGCATCACTTCAGGAAGGTCTTTTGGAGGGCATAATATTCCATTGTAGCAATATAGCTTACTTGATTCAGTCCTTCTCCAGTTCGTTGGACATATTAGTTTCCAGTTTTTACTTTTAGAAATAAATAAAACAGCTATGAATATATTTATATATATTCATAGCGTTTTTATTTTCGTAAGAATTTTTTTCCCTTTTTATGCTTTTTTATGATAAATCTTAGATTGGAATGGCTAGGTAAGGCTTTCCACTTTGTAGTATAGCCTTATTGTGGTTATTGGAAAAGGAAAGCCAATGTTTAGGTTTATAAGCAGTTTTGATTCAACCTGTAACAATTTTTATGAACTATTTCCTATTTCCATCAGTATTGTTACCATACATAATAAACCCCAAATTACCAAGATAGGACTGGGAGTATAATTTGGGTGAGGGGCTGGTGATATGGGGACTACTTGGTGCCAAGGGTGGTTAAATATTGGACATTGTTTTCATTGTAATAGGCCTGATTTGCAAATATTAACTTTTCTGGGGGCTCCTTTCCAATTTATTTACTCTTTTGGTTGTTTCCTTGTTGAGGAAGAACACACATTATGCACAGTTTAGGGCGGTGAAGACTGAATTGGGGTTGCAGGTTAAAATTTCATTGGCTCTTTCGATTTCTGTTTGTATTGTAAAGCTGTAAAATTCTTCTTGGAACTCTGGGCAAACTAGTTGGATTTTACATTGTCACTGATGGGTACATTTGCTTTTTGTGTTGCAGTTTATTTCTTCAAACATCTCTTTTTTCATATTTATAACAAGAGGCTGTCTCTTGTGAGGTAGAATTCCTCTTGGACTTTAGAAGGTTGGAACTTGGTCAGATTAAAAGGTCTGAACAGAGGTCAAATCGGGAAAGAAATTACTGTATTGGCCAACTTGGTGATTAACTTAGTATGATCTAGACTAGGCAGAGACATGTTTTATTCTGTTTCCTTCAATACTTTTATGAATTAAATACAATTTGGCTCCTGTTTATCTTACAATACTGTCATCAGGATGACTGAAAGACTTTCCAGGCTAATCCCAATTATTTAGTAAATTTAATCTCAATTTAAAATATCATTTACAAGAAATAACACAATAGACTCTAATTAGCCAGTGGAATGTTTCATCACATAGAACAATCCTTGGACAGCCTACACATTTTTGGGCAAGCAGCTATACTGACTAGGCAGTTAAGAGAGCCATATTGCTTTGTCTATAAGTGGTTCTTTTCCTTAGCTTTCATATTCCAGTAAGATTTGTTAAACTGTAGGTATAGAGATACCATTTATTAATCTTAATATCTGAGAGTGTATTATCAATTTTAGATATTCAAAGGAACAATTTTGGTTGATTTTAGTTTTGTGTCTTTCATCACTTTTTTAAAAATACAAGAGAGATTTAAGAGAGAAGAAAGAGCAGCATTCTTTCTTTGCACATTAGATATACATCATAAAGCTGACAGAGTCTTTGTTTTTCCTTTTGGTTTCAAATTAATCCAGTGCACATTCAAGCTTCAATAAGTCACATTTCTTAGGGCCAAGTATAAACACTGGAGTGATCTGTCTTCCCCAGTTTTATTGCTGGATATAGATGCCTTCCTTTTTGATGTTCTTTCTCTCCCTGCTCACTACTACCACTCTTTTCAAGGTCCAGGAATATCAATCTGGTGTCTTCCCTGGTCCTAGTGGTTTTTGATGTCTTTTTGAAGACTTGTTAAAAAGACCAGTGTGGGCCATTTGTGCTTATAATTTTTGTAGAACTTGAAATCCTAGAATTCAAACCACGGTTATTCTCTAAGTGACTGAATGTTCGGTTTGTTGCTTCATAAAATGTTATAGGCCCCAAGTTCTTGCCCAGCCTATTTTTAGAAGAAGAAAGAGAATGTCCTGGAGAAGATATATGCTCAATTTCAGGATAAAGTGGAATGTCTGTTCCTTTTCTTTTTTAAATTAAGAAAAAAAGGTATTATCCTATTTTGATCATTTCCCCCCATTTATTCATCATCTACTTTGTGCAGTACTTTTGCTGGGTGCTGAGAGCTTCCTTAGAAGCCTAAGACATTGATTCTGGCCATGCTTAAAAGCTTCTGGGGCTTTTTTTTGGCTTGTTGCCCTTTTTTTTTTTTTTTTTTTTTTTTTTTTTTAAATTAAAGGTGAAGTGATGTGAGACAACAATAGTATGTAAAAGAGGCTGTGAGTCTATTGCCATGGGGGAAGCCCTCTAATTTTTGCCCTGGATACCTCAGGAATTATATTAAAAGAGAGTACAAAATTTCTTTGTAAATAAAACGATAGTCTATGTGTCCATTTCCATTATCAAGGCCTAGAGATTGGCACATTTCATCTTGAAGCAATTGTATTTTATTTATCGTTAAGAATTCTTGGACTATAAATTGTTCTTCTATTTCTTCTCCCCCCTTCATTTTGTTAAGACGTTGGGGTTATTTTGAAAGATAAGAGGTTACCTCTTTAACATGTATAGGACTGCTTGCCATCTGGGGGCCTTAGGGGCTGGAGGGAAGGAAGGAGGGAGGGGAAAAATCGGAACAGAAGTGAGTGCAGGGGATAATGTTGTAAAAAATTATCCTGGCATGGGTCCTGGCAATAAAAAGTTATTAAAAAAAAAACAAAACATTTATGAACACACACACAAAAAAAGAAAGATAAGAGGTTACATGGATTTCAAGAGTATTCACAATTGATAAAATGTACCTTAACTGTTTTCTGATATACTTTCTTTTTAAAGTTTTTCCACTTAATAGTATTTTTTTCCAATTATATTCACTTTTATAAGATTTTGAGTTCCAAATCTCTGCCCTTCCCTCTCTCCACTACCCCTCTCCAAGATAAGCAAATAGTCTGATATAGGTTATACATGTACAATCATGTTAGTTTTTTCCCATTAGTTATGTTGGGAAAGAAAAATCAGAACAAAAGGGAAAAGCTACAAGAATGAAAAAACAAAAACAAAAAAATGAAAATAGGGACCTTCGATTTGTATTCAGACTCCATATTTCTTTCTCTGAATATGGATGCATTTTCCATCATGAGTCTTTTGGAATTGGTTTGGATTATTGTATGGTTGAGAAGAGCTAAGTCTCTCATAGTTGATGGTGTTACTGTTATTATGTACAGTGTTCTCCTGGTTCTCCTCAGCTTCAGTTCATAAAAGTCTTTTCAGTTTTTTCTGAAATCTGCTTGCTCATTATTTCTTATAGTACAATAGTATTACATTATATTTATATACCACAATTTATTCAGTCATTCCCCAATTGATGGGCATCCCCTCAATTTCTAATTCTTTATCACCACAAAAAGAGCTGCTATAAATATGGGTGTACATGTGGGCTTTTTCTTCCTTTTTATGATCTCTTTGTGATAGGTATTACTGAATCAAAGAGCATGCACAGTTTTTATAGCACTTTGGGCATAGTTCTAAATTGTTCTCCAGAATGGATGGATCAATTCACAACAAAACTTTCAGATGATGGATAAAGTTGCATCCTTCCAAATTATGGAGGGACAAGGATATTAGTCAACATGAAAACTGTAAAATTCTGACCATTTGTGGCATTGGCAGTTTGAAAGTAATTTGATTGTTTGCTAGCTAGTTACTCTCTGAAGCATTTTTGCTCCAACTTAAGAGTTATAGGTAAGGAAATTAGCATAGAAGAGATGGCCTTACAGAAATATTTGGCTTATTAATACTTGTTTCAGGCATATGTTGTCCATGGCTTTCTTTGTGTCATTTAGGAGTTATTTAAAGAAATACTGTCTTAATTCATATTATAAATGTGTCACTTTCAGAAAAGTTCCCTGGAGAATCAAGGTCCCAGTA
The DNA here is from genome assembly GCF_902635505.1 of Sarcophilus harrisii. Lineage (NCBI taxonomy): Eukaryota > Metazoa > Chordata > Mammalia > Dasyuromorphia > Dasyuridae > Sarcophilus > Sarcophilus harrisii. The sequence goes on from NC_045427.1 coordinate 558,974,274, forward strand.
AGAGGAATGGGCTGAATGAAGATGAAGGCTTTTGCATTAGGAGTTTGTGGAGGAAAGATGAAGTTTATTGCTGTCGTCTTATTGTTCTGTTAGTGAACAAAGACTCAGTTTTATTTATCTGTTCCTTTTCAGTTGTTGACTCATTCATGTGTTTTTCAGGCTGATTATTCCTATTTATCCTAGCATGGTAGTTTTTCAGTTCATCTAGCATAAGTCTGGGGATGTATGAATAAACTGGATATATTTGAAAATTTTGTAGTCCTGAAAGTGCGGTTGATTACTGTTCCTAAATTTAAAAAAAAATGAACTTGGAAGTCATCAATGAACAACAAAGTTCCGATATTCAGGACAAAAAACGGCTTGTATATGAAACTAAGAACATCTATTATATGCAACTTTGTTTTTAAAAAATGTGTGTGTATTTTTTTTTTCTTTTTTTGCTAAGGCAATTGGCGTTAAGTGATTTCCCAGGATCACACAGCTAGGGAGTATTAAATGTATGAGGCCAGATTTGAAGACTCAAGTCTTCCTGTCTTCAGGACTGGTGCTCTATCCACTACATCAACTAGTTGCCCCAATGTGTATATTTTTAAAAAAACAGGGTAGCATTGGCACTGCCCTGTTTGTGAGTTGGTTACTATTAAAAGGAGCTACTTAACTTTGACCAAGAATTGTTGTTTAATTGTTAATTTGGGTGTTGTTTATGCAAATATAGAATTAGCATGAATACTTTTCTTCAGCTGGGCAGAAACAACTATAGAAGAAGGTGGGATTTGAGAGCCCAGCCCAGCAGGTTTTATATTATTGGGGCAGACGTGTCTGCAGGGAAATTTTTTTTCTATTTCCCTAGGAAATGAAGAGCACTTCCAAGAGGATTTCCAAGGTCATTGTTTTGTTTGGGGTTCTACAATCATGTTCCTGTCCCTGATGCCATCTGAAGAATGATGGGTTTAAATTAGATGACCTTTCTAGCTCTAAATATGTGACCCTGTGTTTCTACTGTGTAATTATTTTCTGTATCCTATTACATCACACATTTTAGTACTGGCTTATTGGGTGTAATAATCGCTGACATATGGTTCTAAAGGACTTTATGTGTATAATTTCATTTGATTACTGTAACAATCCTATAATGTAAGTAGTATAGGAATTACTTTCCTAACTTTGCAAATAAAGAAACTGAGGCTTCAGTAAAATAAATAATGTCGTTGGAATTCAGATAGGGACCACCTGATTTTTGTTTTCATCTAACTCTTCATTTGTGCTTTTGTGCTCTTGTTGTTACCTCCATTGTCAGCTTGTTATGGGCAGGGTTCATTCATGTCCCTTCCATTCTGAAGTGTGAAGCTTGGAACACCATTTTCTGCCTGAGGAATTCCTGGTCATTCTTTAAGGCCTTACTGAAGTCCCATTTTCTTTATGCATTTTTGTCTTGATGGTTCTACATATAGTAGATTGACTGCAGTAATCTCTCCTTCCCCTTTCCTCTTTAAAAAATGTTTTTAAATGTACTTAGAATGACAAGATTTTAGGGTCAGAAGGAATCTTAGAGACTATCTTCATTTTACATGAGAAACAGGAACAGAGACTTCTCTGAGATCACAAAATTAATGGCATTTCAGTTCTACTGACTCCTAATAGTCTTTCGATTATACTATGTTTTATCTCATTCTCTGTATTACCAATACGTTAGCCTATTTTTTTATGTTACCTTTCTATGTAAACTTATTTCTTCCAATTGGATTGCAAATCCCTTAAAAATGAAGCCTGTCTTATACTTCTTTGTAGCTCTTATGGATTCATTCACCAAATATTTATTGAATACTTCTTAGATATAGTAGAATCAGAACAAGCCATTGTTATTACCTGGGCATAGTTTATCGTTCGTTATGTCCTTCTCACTCTGAAAACTAGACTGTCTATTACTCTTTGAGTAACTACAGGTTTTGAGCCTGCACTATCACAGGTGGAACCTGATGTATCACAAAATAAATACTTAAGTGCCACGGAAAGTGAATTCAAGTGTTTTTCCTCTCAGGCAGCCTCCCTGCCTTGCCTTTACCTGTAGTTCTGGCTCTGATTTGCAGAGCTTTGTGTTTGGTATCTTGGAGGATACAAAGATGTGTAAAGTCAAAGCATCCAAATAAAGTGGAAAGACATAGACACCACTGGAAAATAAGGTGCATATTTGATCTCCTCTGACACATACTTTAATTGACTCTATAATGATTTTATAACTTTCTGGGTTAAAAAAACTATAAAGGATTTAGTTTTATAATAAATTACCATATTTTTATAGTGACCCAAAGCCATCAATAAATTTGAGCAGGTGAATGTCACTGGGGAAAATATTAATAAAATTTAAAAAGTAAGGTAACATATATATATAAAATGCTTTTCAAAACTGAATGTGCTATGCAAATGTGAGCTGTTATTATCATCATCTTTATAATTATGAATCTTGCCAGGTTCAGTAAATGTCATTTTGATAAACAAATATCATCTAACAAGGCCATAATCCATTAGCTTAATAAACTAGTGATCTAGGAATAGATCTCTACACACAGGTATAACCTACAAGTCTGTGGGATAGTTGTTTGATTAAGCTGAGGTAGGGCTGAACCTTCATTGCTAAACAAACACTGACCATTTAAGTCCTCACTTAGCTTTATGTGCTGGGATTTCCTGCTGTTCCAGCGTACTGTACAGATGTTATCAGGCAGAAAGAATCTGGAAAGAAGCCAGTAATTTCATATGGTGGGAAAAGTATTGGGTATATGTTTTTTTAAAGGTAAAGAAATGAAGTTGGATTTAAAGATAAAGTTGGTGGAAATATTAGCTATATTAGCCTATAGATTTAGGAATTGCTATCTCTGCTGTGTGGGAATATGTTAATTGTATTATTAAGGCAGTGTTCACAGTGGTTTGGGCATTTACATACTGCAACTTGATTTTTGAGCATAAACTTGTTATATCATTAGTACGGGATCTTAGTATTACATTAGCAATTTTTTCCCTTTAAGTGTATGATTAAAAAAAAAATACTTGCTACCATTCTTAAGTGGGTTTCATCACTTACATGATTAATTTTTTTTTTATCCAACTGAATTTTTTAAAAGGCTCTCAGTAGGAAAAAAAAAAGATTCACTTAATAGATATTTGCTTTTTCTCAATAGCCTTTATACTTATTTCATTAAATAAAGAGTACCTATAAATATTTTTCCTATTGTGTAATATAAAACAGTTTCACTTGATGTGATGGAGAATTGTTTTTTGAATCTTTTTAGATCAAGATATTTTGTGGACTTTGGGCACATCTATATGATAAAAGTTCAAAGTAACTTCCCTAAGGCACTACTTTCCAGTCATCCAGGTTTAGAATCATTCCTCTCCTTCAAACCTGATACAACCACCAACTTTTTGCTATCTCCACAATGCCTCTTATATCTGTCCTCTTTTCTTCCATCACACAGCCTCTACCTAACTTTAGCCTTTACCTCATCACTTATTACCTGGACTATTGCAACAGTCTCTTCATTGGTCCCTGCCTTTAATGCCTTCCTTCTCCGATCCATCATCTACACAGCCACCAAATGAATATTCCAAAAGCACAGACCTGACCAAAATCTTAATGGCTTCCTGTTGCTTTTAGGATAAAACACAAACTTCCTTGTTTGGTATTTAAAGCCCTTCACAATCTAACTTGTATCTTTCTTTCCATTAGACTGTGGCTTTCTTGAAAGTAGGAACTGTCTTAATTTTTCTTTGTATCTCTAGTGGTTAGCACTAGCCTGGTACCTAAATAGAAGCTTAATAAATGTTGCCTGCCTGACAGGACTTGTTTTCACATCATTCCCTCTTATGCATGCTCATATACCAAACTGGCCTAGTTGTTCTTCCCTGTAATAATCATCATGATCATAACGATAAAGCTTGCATTTAAATGGTACTTTAAGGTTTGCAAAGTGCTTTGTATATGTTGAATTATTTGATCCTCACAAAAATCTGTCATGAGCACTCTCTCCTCTTTGAAATGATTTGGCATAATTTGGTATATCCTTAATGTTTACTTAGCTGTGTGTATATTGTATCCCCTAGTGAAATGTAAGCTTCTAGAAAGTCCAGAACTATTTTATTCTTGCGTTGGTTTCCCTGGTACCAGGTTCAATGAAAGAGTGCCCTTCAGTTACTTTTTTGACACGATTAATTTTAGTTTTGGCTGCAGAGCCTTGAGACCTGGACATTCAAGTACTGGGGAACATTCAGTTTTTGACCATTCAGGGGAATGAGAGTAATTCAATAGCAGTTCTGGATCACAGCACTTTTCTCATATAGATAGAAATCTTGGGCTTACTCTATTAGAGGCAGTGACTCAACATTTTATTAATTTTTATTAATTTTTTTGTTCTGTACTTAAACACAACAAGTATTTCCTTATTTCCCAAAGAATGGAAAAAGAGGATTATATAGAAAGCTATGAGTATATAATGAATAGCTTGTATTTTTTTTTTTAAAAGAATATAATCTAGTATGTTAATTATAAAGCCTTTCTGCTGCTCATCTCTGTTTCCTTCTGAACTTGGTTCACTTTTTGTGCTTTTAAAAATTCTATAGGAAGCCTTTTTTCTTCTTTTTTCTTTTTTTTTTCTTTTTGGGAATTCCTCTTACTAATCCCCTTCTTTCCAAATCCCTATGCCCCATTAAGAAAAATCTTCCTTTGTAACAAATAATTGTGGTCAAAGAAAGCAACCATGCAGTGGTCAAGTCTGAAATTGTTTACTTCAATCTTCCTTTCTAGTCTCCTATCTCTTGTAGTGGTGTCTATTAAATAAGGAAGCAAATATTTCCTAACTATGAGTCTTAAAGGAGAACAAAATAGGACTTTAGGATTGGATTGGATATTATAGACTTTTCCTTGTTTTTAGGATAAGTAATTTCTCTGAGAGTTCTGAGCTAAAAAATATCTGTTAACATCTCCCCAATTATGTCATTGTACTTAAAATATAAAGTGAATTGAGATCCTGTTGGAAAAATTACATGAGAAATAATAATTGTTGTTTAACATGCATATACACACATAATAATTCTTTATAATTATGATCATTTCTAGTTGCCTTTCAGATTGGAGACATGGCATGAGGCGGTGGAAGAAGAGTTTGTCTGAAGTCAGAATATTTGGGTATGAATCCTGGCTTTAATGCTTACTAGCAATGTTCCTCTTAGCAAGTTAGTTTTTATTTCTCTGAGCTTCAGTGTTTTTGTTTTTGTTTTTAACCTCTAAAACATAGATAGTAAAACCTGTAATAGGATCCCACTGGAGTCAGTAACCCCTTGCCACCCATGTTCAATGTGGAGCATTTTTGCTAAAAATAATCATGCAGGGCAGTTTGGGCCACCAAACAGTGTATTTCCTACCAGCAGACCAAGTAGGAACCATAAATCAAATAGTAAAGCATCTAATTGGGACAGAATAGCAAAGTAAATATTGAGAAATTCAATCTATACAACCATTCTTTATCCTTCTCTTCCATTCAAGAAGGATTACAATCTCTCAGATTTGCCAGTAAAGAGGGGAGCAATCTCCCAGAAGTCTCGGGTTCAAAGGTAGTTGAAGCTCGTCAGGACTCCCTCTCCTGCACTGGCTGTAGTGAACTGTTTTTGGTCCTTGTCAGCTCTTCTCCTTAGGATCTCTAGTGGTCATTTGCTGAAGTTGTTTTGTATCACTATACTGTCTTTGAATTTGCTGCTTTTCCACAGAATTGCTATTACCATATAGCTGCTGGGGCTGGGGAGAGGCCCCTTCTGTTACATGCTTTCAAATTTAGGTTCATTAACTTTTCCCCGCCTTTTGGTTAGTCAAGCTTTCCCTTTACAGATGATGCCCAAAAAGTCTGCTGAGACTTACAAGACTACCCCTTGTCCTTAGCCTATCTTGTTGAGTTGTGCTGAAGCATTTACCCTATCAACCTCTAGCAGACCTGCACTATGCAGGTTACTTAGAAGCCATAGGCTTCTAGGGGGAAATGTAACCTTAGAGGGATAGAGCCAGAGGGATCTAGAGACCTTTGCTCTGTATTCCTATGTCTCCTTACGTATTTGTGTTACTGATTCTCATGTGACAATGCCAATAGATTTGTATCCAGTCCCGAATTCATTAATTTCTTTTCCTAAACTCACTTCTCCATTTTCAATTTTTGTCAGGGGTATCAACGTTTTTCTGTGCACCCATATTTGTAGATGTGGAGTCCTACTTGACCCTTTCCTGCCTTATCTTTCCTCAAATCTCTCCCCTTTTTTTCATTTATAGGACAACCAGTATAGGCTTTTATCATCTCTCATCTACTCTATTATAACAGCTTTCTACCTGAGTCTCCTGCTTTCAGGTTCTTTCTGTAGTCATTCTTCATATAGCTGCCAAAATCATTTTCCTAAGGCAAGAATTGTTATTTTGTTACTCAAAAATCTTCAGTATGATATTTAAAACTGTCCTCAATAAGATTCCAACTAGTCTTTCCAGGATTATTTTGTATTATTCTTCATGATGCATTCTGCATTTCAGCTATATTGGCTTACTAGCTAGCTGTTCCTAGCTGGAAAATGAGTAGATGCCCATCAATTGGAGAATGGCTAAATAAGTTGTAGTATATGAAGGTAATGGAATATTATTGTTCTGTAAAAATGATGAACAAGCTGATTTTAGAAAAGCCTGGAAAGATTTACATGAACTGATGCTGAGAAAAATAAGCAGAACCAAGAATACAGTGTACACAATAACAGTAAGAATGTGCAATGATCAACTATGAAAGACTTGGTTCTTTTCAGCAGTTCAGTGATCCAAAGCAATTCCAATAGATTTTGGACAGAAAAATGATTCATAAAGCAATGTGTGTTAAAACAAACAAACCAGAAAAAAAGCCAACTAGCTGTTCCTAGCATTTAGCATAGTGCTTGGCACAACCTAGGCATTTAATAAATGTTTATTGACCATCTCTGAACTCTTTGTGTCATATGCCAGTTTCTTTGGCTTTATAAGGTTATCCCACCATGCCTGAATATATTGTCTCTTTCTTCTCTTCCACTTAGAAGAATCCTTAGCCTGCCTTCCTTTTCTTTCTTTAGTTGTCACCTTCTCCTGAAAGATGTTTATGATCCATCTCGTTATCAGTGTTCATTCCTTCAAATGACTTTATACTTACTACTTACCCATGCATATGATACCTCTTCCCCTTTCCTCATTAGATTACAAAGTCCATGAGGTCAAGATTTTTTTCTTGTTCTTGACTTAGTATCCCTATAACTTAGCATAATGCCTTGAGACAAAGTAGAAACTTAATAATACATGTTTTCAGAAATGAATTGAAGCAGTACTGAAGTGTGAGACCAAAGTTTTATTGGATTTCTTTCCAACTTTGCACATGATTAAGGGACTTAACCTAGTCTGTTTTTTTGTTTTTTTTTTTTTTTACTAGATTTTATGTTTATTTGTTTAATAAATATTTCTCATGGCCTTACTGTGTGCAGGATCTTATGCTAGGCTGTTGTAAGGACTAGTCAGAAGGTAATTACAATTCTGTAGGGATAAGTCATGGTAATAATTATAAAAGAAGGCCTGTTTGTAACAAGTGACAAGAGAGTTCAAACAGATGAGGACCTGGAGGAGTTCAAAGGAGAGAAAGCATATCTCTGAGAGAATAAATGAAGGAAAGTTTTCATGGGTGGGGTGCCATTTTTCCTGAATTTTGAAGGATGAGTAGCATGAAAGTAGGTAGAATAGGGGAATATAGAGAATATTCCCAGAACAGGTAATAATATAAGCAAAAAAAAAAAAAAAAAAAACCCCAGCATAAGCAAAAATAAAACAAAGTGCTGTTGTATATGTTTGAAGAAAGGTAATGAGTTTATTTTGGTTGGAAAATAGATTATGTGTAGATAACAAAAAAGAGAAAAGAGATGCTCTTGGATTAGGGAGGACTACTGAATTGGACTTTCTTTGGTAAGTATTAGGGACTCATGGCTTAAATCTTTGTTTTGGAATTGGATGGCTTTTTTCCCTAATATTTTAGTTTGGTCTTCTAGTTGGCTTCATTTTGGTCTGGGATCCTTGCAGATGTCTTTTAACCTTGGCGTTTGTCTTTGATGTTAGGTGCTGATTGAAGAAAACTTGTGTTGAAAAGCACTAGGCTATATTTCAGTATGATAATTTGGCAGTTATTGCAATTCTAAAATAAATTTGTCTGGCTTTTGATCCATGCTCATCTGGTGAAATGCTCACTCTGGCATGGCTTGCTTGATTTTCCTTAATAAATTCTCTAGCTCTCTTTCTTCAAAACCACTCTAACCTGGGATATTAGACTGAGTATCAATTGGCTTTGAGAGAGAAAATTTCATAGGCATTTATTGAGTAGGGGTCCATCTGTTCTTTCCTTTTTGTGCCTTGGCTGAATAATCTGAGATTCTTCTGGTCACAGGAAAAGGAAATACCAGGAAGCCAAAAATGAAAATTAACTTTATGTAAATATAATTTTGAAATGGAATAGATTTTTGGTAGATTGTCATCTAACGATCTTGAACAATAGAACTGAGTAATGTTATAGTGATTATACTCATTAGTCTCATAACTTATGTTAGTATTTTTTTAAGCTTAGATCTGTTCATTTTTTGATTATTTTAGCTATATTTCTAGTTAGTACTTAGAAATATTTTTGGATAATAGTTAAAATTCATCTTGAAATGTAAACTTGAGGGCAATGTTTTTGGGTTTTTTTGGGTCGTTTGTCTGTTTTTATTGTTGTGGCCAAAATTTTCACTGGTGTAATTGAACTCAATGAGTGTTCACACTTCTTAAAGAGGAAGGAAGTAATTTGATAGCATAGAATATAGCACAGCAGATGGGACCATGTTGGTTTTTGGAAACTGCATCTTGGTGTGAACTTTCAAAGCTTTTCTAGTTACTACTGCAGGCCCAGAAAACTTGAGTGTGCTCAAGCACTCCTTTGTGACTTTTTACCCCCAATTGATTCATCTAGAACTTGCTAAGGCTTACACTGTGCTATCCAAAGCCGCCATCTGAGATATCTATATTTCTGTTGAGAGAGATTTATATGGATATCTATATCTATATATCTATATATCTATATCTATATATAGATATATGAGTATGCATGTGCTCACACCACATATACATATGCATGTGCACATACGTACACATGTATATACACATAGCCTTTCCAGGTATTCACTTTATTGGCAAGAAAAACACTTCCTGAAGGATAATTCAAATGTGAAAAATATAATAATGATGAAGATTATGATTATAACAGTAGTAGCTGATCCTTTTGTAAGTGCTTCAAGATTTGCAGAATGCTTTACATATAGTATTTTACTGAATCCTCCCAACCATCCTGTGACATAAAAGTACTCCCAGTGTTATTGCCTCTGTTTTCCTGATGAGAACACAAGTTTCTTGATATCCAGTCAGCGTGTGTCACAGGCAGGAGTTTGACCTAGGGTCCTCTTGACTCCCAAGTCCAGTGCTCTCTCTTCTACATCACATCATCATATATATTGCACACAAACCCTTCTAACAAAATAGCACTCCAAAATTAATAAGTAGTAAGTCAACAAGTAGTAAGTAAAAATAATTGCTCAGTGACTGCTTCCAAGTCATTGAAGGTTTATTGTCTTCTGGCTGTGCTTTCTTTTAATAGTTGCAGAGAGTGTATACTGATGTGGCTTTGTTGATCTTGTTTTGCATTAATTTTATTGGGTTTTCCATATTAATTTTTATTTTTCATTTCAGTAACCATAATAATGTGAGTGAAAAGTTTTCTTCTTTCTTTCCTTTCTATATTTTTTTGTATCTGAAAAGTTTCTCTTTGGTGGTAGTCTACACATTCCTTTAATTTTATTCTTTAAAAACATTTTGAATAAAAAGTGAATTCAAGGAATGATAGTTTTTTCCTGAAGTGAGAGAAGGAGGGTTTGAAAAACCAGCAAAGTGGATGGAGCTTATTGTGGAGAGAGATTTGAATATTGAAGGTTCTTTTATGATAAACATTTAATGTAGAACATATAATGATTGAAATTCAGATAATTCTTAGGCGTGTTTTCAGTTTTGAGAAGGACAATCAGTACCTTGATCTAGCATAATGATTGGAGACTACAGTTTTCATTGAATTTTTCTTAAGATGATTCAAGTAGTGCATATAATTTGGAATGAACAACTGGGCTTTTGTCAAGGTAGAGAGCACTGGTTGTTGTCTTTAGTTTCCTTCACTAACCTTGGTTCATTTTGGGCTTTAGTGCTTCTGATACTTCTTATAGGACCTTATAGAACCTTAATTAGAGAACAGGGTTTGAGCTTTGCCTCATTTTGTCAAAATTTAGAGGGGTCACACTTCTTCAGCTGACATTTGTGATCATCTACTGGCTCCTATGTTGGAATAGTCCTTGGATAGGTGGTCTTCATGAATTGTTAAATCACTGGATAGTCAACCTTTTGGTGATATTCTGGGCAAATTGCATCTTGGGTAATTTAAGTATCCATTTATCTTTAGTATATCCATTTAAAAAGAAAACATTTAGAGGTGATTCAGGCCATTTCCAATAAACTTGTGATGAAAAGAGAGCTATCCTCATTCAGAAAGAGGACTATGGGGACTGAATGTGGATCACAACATAGTATTTTCACCTTTTTAAAAATCATTTTTTGCTTGTTTTTTTCTTATCTTTTCCCTTTTTTGATCTGATTTTTATTGTGCAGCATGATAAATGTGGAAATATGTTTAGAAAAATTGCATATGTTTAATTTATATTGGGTTACTTGCTGCCTAGAAGAGGGGGGTGGGGGAAAGGGAGGTAGAAAAAATTGGAGCACAAGCTTTTGCAAGAGTGAATGTTGAAAACTTTCTGTATGTATTCAGAAAATAAAACAAAATATTTACTCAAAAGAAATGATTTTTTCTTTCTCTCTGACATGAAATTTTAATTTATACCTATAATTTTAGATGTAACATGATTAGCTTTGTGTTTTTGTTGTGTTTTGTTTTCCAATCATTGTAGTATAAGATGAATACTACCTAAGGCATGAGAAACTTTTTAAAGGACCTAACATACCTTTGCAGTAGTTAATATATTATTGTTCCTTTTTGAATTAATTTCTTTTCAGAGGAATTTGTACTATTCATCTGATTTTGTTAATGCCAGGTAACAATAGCAATTTATTCAAGACTTTCAGACATTACTAGATTTCTTAAAATAGATTGTGTAGTGATACACACATCAGGTTATCTCCCATTTGAGCTAAGGAGAAAAAGTGGTTTGAATGGTTCTAAATCGTTCACTGCCTATTGCCAAATAGGCAAGTATCTACATATGGGCCTTTGTACTTAAAAGCTAATATTATTTGGCAACATTGGATGATAATATTAATGGTTTTTATAAACATGAATTCTTCAAAGTAGATAAAATCCTGTTTTGTAAGTGAGTAAACTGAAACATAGGATGATTGTAACTGGTCTGAGGCTCAGTAGTGAATGAATTTTAAGTGGATTGTAATCTTGGACAAGAATTTTGGAACCATTTCATCTTCTTTTTTCCAGTACTATACAAATACATAATATAAGTAAATAAAAGAGAAGACTGTATGTATATGAGTCTCCAGAGATGAAAGAATTTCTTAAAAGTAGAAATAAAAATTCCTTTACTTGACTGAATTTCTAGTCATTGAAGGCTCCCTATAACTTCCATTTTTCTTCCTCAGAGTAACCTTTCTCCTTGGCCTCATTGGAATGCACAAGAATATTCATTTAAGCCCTTTCACTTTGACTAAGTCCTTTGGATAAGGGTCAGATGGCCATCTAGTGGAAAGAAGACTCTTTAAGAATGACTTTCCTCCAGACATCCAATATCATGTTTGTTCAGTTGGCTTGTCCAAACAATTTTTCTGTGTTTTCACCAGAGTAGGATCAACTTTGCATGAAGATTAAAGCTGTTCTCCATCTGCTTTATCTGACGTCCTTAATTAAAACCTGATGACAGAAACCAACTTTTGATTCAAGGCTGATTGTTCCCTGTGATTCCTACTATTATTATAGAAATCTTTTATTTTTCATTAAAAGCACTGGTTCTGAGCATGACAAAAGTGTAGAAAATGATTTTTAATTACACTTGGATTATATAAATATATTTTGTGTATATGTATATAAATGTATTTGCTTGTATATATAGACATATATATCACATATGTATTTCCTTTGTTTTTCCTCAAAACTTATGATCAACTTTTCTAAGTTGAATTCCATTTTAATTCTTACCTAGACTTGAACTTCCTTAGGACCATATTGGTGATTTCTCTTTTTGTAATACTGATTCAACATTCATAATTGTTACTTTTGATTTTCAGAGTAAACCATCAATTCCAGGTGGGCAAGGGGACAGTGTTTTATACTACACTGTGTACTTCATGGCAGGTGCTCAGTGAATACATGTTGATACACAATGATAAGAATATTAAGTCATTAATTATAACCTCAGAACATCTCCTTCTCATTTTTCCGATTCTTTCTTTATTTTTCCCTCATTTTTTCCCTAAAACCAAATTGAATTCTCCCTTTATTCCTGCCTAGACTTGAACTTTCTTAGGGCCATTAGTGGTTTCTGTGGTTGTTATATTAGTAGATCATACTAATTAAGTGCCGTTGGCAGATTACATGTACCAAGTAATGCAAAAGACATTTTGAGGTCATATTTGACTGGAAATGGAGGTGGGCTGGTCATTTGTCAATAATGAGAGATAACATAAGTGGTAAATTGGTACTCCTGAGAGAGGAAAAGAACGAGAGGGAGGACATCCAGAGTATCAGTTAGCTCTTCTGCGAGGATTTATGAAAAAACATGAGCCAGAATTGTGTAGGAGGAGGTGTGGAGGAACTGTAGTTGACAGCTATAAAGGAAATGCACTGATGGCCCTAGGATTGTAGCTTTAGTACTAAATGGGACTATAGAAGTTGCCTAGTCCCACACTCTCATTTCATAGCTGAAGAAACTGAGGCTCCAAGGGGAAGTGACTTATTCAAAGGCATACAGATGGTGAGAACCAGCCCCCTCTTCTCTGCCTCCAAAGTCAACACTGTTTTCACTGAATTATGTGGACCTACCCACATGCACCAAAGGTGGCATTAATATTATTTCCTTCTGCCAGGCTTTTACAAATATCCCAAATACCAATTTGTTCTTTCATTGTAGAGCATTGCTACTCTGCAACCTGTAGTCTCCAGAAATTTCCTGGGGCACTGATAAGTGCACTACTCCAAACAAGCATGTTTTCTCTCCCTTTAGCTTCCCAGTCCCAATTTAAAAGAAAAAAAAAAAAAAGGAAAAAGAAAAATCCTTGTAACAGAAAAATTGATAGTAAAGAACCAACAGAGTCTCACAATCTCTATGTCCAAAAATGTCTATCTCATCCTGCATCTTGAATCCATCCCATCTCTGTCAGGAAGTGGGCGTGGGTCATCTTATCAGGTCTGCAATCATGAATGGCTAGCACATTGGTAAGAAAGATCTTCAGGCTTTCTGAGTTATTTGTCTTTACAACATTTATTTCATCCTATAAACTATTTTCCTGATTCTTCTTACTTCACTCTATATCATCAGTTCATAAAAGTCTTCCTAGGTTCCTCTGAAATCATCCCCTTTAGCATTTCTTCTGGCCAGATGGTATTCTCTTACATTCATATGCTATAGTTTGTTTAGCCCTTTCCCAGTTGATGGGCAAACCTTTAATTTCTAATTCTTAGTTACTACCAAAAGAGCTGCTATAAATATTTTTGTACACATGGTTCTTTTTCTTCTTTCTTTGTTCTCTTTGGGGTATAGGCCTAGTAGAGTTATTTCTGGGTCAAAGGGTATGCACAGTTTGACTTTGGGGAATAGTTCCAAATTGTTCTCCAGAATGACCGTGCCAATTCACAGCTTCACCAACTGACCTCTCATGCTTCTTCCAACAATTGTCAATTTCCTTTCCTGTCATCTTTGTCAATTTACAAATGAAGAAATTTTGTTTCAGAGTTTTAAGTGATTGCAGAGTTTACGTTCATGCAGGTAGGAACCGGCAGGATAGGAATTCCACTAAGATCTGATTCTCTAACAATCAGTTGACAAACTGCCTTTATTCTAGGCAACATGGGGATACAAAGAAATAGACAGACAGACAGACAGAGACACACCATTCCTTCCCTGAGGGAGCTTCCATTTTTATGAAGGAAGGAAACCTGTGTGTGTCAGATGTACAGAGATTAGAGGAAAGGTAGCCTGATTGGGGAAAGCTCCTGCTGGATAGGGCGCTTGACCAGAATACTGAAGGAAGCCAGTGACTCAGAGGCAGAAATCAGGGAGAGCATTATAGGCATGGGCATAAGCACTGAAAAGACATGTGTATGAGGAATAAGTGAACCAAAGAATAGGTGGAGGAGAGTCTAGTGGGAGAACACTGCAAAGAGAGGAGGACCATTGCAACACACTGCCTGCCTCCCATGAGTTACTGTGGCCTGATACATTTGTCACTTGATGATCAACTTTCTCGTGACTGCTTTATGATATGCTTTTCTCATAGCAGTTCTGTACTGTTAATTCCAAGCATCATTTCCATTTTGTAGATGAAAAACCAAGATTGATATAAGTATTTATATGTATGTATAAAATGAAATGTCTTTCTGAAATCAACGAGATGATTTCAGAAGTTTAGTGCCAATTTACAATGTTGTATCTTTTTCAAATTGACAGTTGTGGGTTAAGCTTTTTGGGGAAGCCGCAGAGTCCAGTGAAAGGAATCTGGGTTGGGAATTAGACCTGAGTTGTCATCCCAACTCTGTCACTAATTATTTGACAAGAAGTGTTAGTTAATTTGGCCTATTACCCAACCTTTCTTTTTGCCTTCATTCATAGTTTTATCTGCTGTGGAATATCTATTAATTTCATATTATTGCCTTCTTCGGTATGCCCAGAAAATCCAAAGAGTTTTTGGACTTAGGAAAGTTAGAAGTACCATATAACTGTAAGATTAGATTAAAAAAATTTCTTGAGGATGATCTGCTTTTCCCCTTCTTCTATTCTTGTTCTTCTCTGAAATTAGAGTAATTTGTCTATAGAGTTGATTATTTATAAGTTTGAATTACTCCATAGGTAACAAAGGAGTGGTACTCTGGCCTCAGCTTGGGGACATGATCTGTCCAATTATTTTTCTTAACTTTTTTTTTTTTTTAGGATTAATACGGAACCTGATGTTTCTACCAAAACTTTATTAACTTAAAAGCTCCCTAGCTTTTTCACTGTCAATTTACTAATAGAAGGTACTTCTTTTCTTGAATTCTCTTATTTTCCCGTCTTATAAGGGTTTGAGTCAGCTGCTTTCTCCTCATCATTGTCTGGCTTTTCCACATTCTATCTCTGGGAATTGTTCTGGGATGATTAAAATTCTGTCAGTCTGATGAATATTGTGATTGCAAAAATGAATTGCATTGTCTTCTCTTCCCTGAAAAGACTGCCATGTCAATTTATAAAAACGGATTATTTAAAAAGTGGGAAGATGGAACACCCAACATACCAAAACATAAAATTAGCACATCAGTGGCATTCTGAAGCTAATGAGTAAATTCATAAACAGCATCTGGTTTTCTCTCTCACCTCTGCCTATGAAAGTATCTACTCATCCCTCTACTTCTTTACTATCTTCCTTTTGGAACTTAGCCTACTATCAATGGCACTACAATAATAAAATCTTGATTTGGAAAAAAAAAAAAAGTGAAAAAACCTCTTTATAATTTGAGGTCAATTTCAGTGGCTTTGTATGAATGCATAATTTAAGCCAAGATGTTTTATACACTTGTGAAGCATTTTAATTATTTCTTAAATAAGAAGTACCAATATAAAGTTGTTGTCTGAGAGAAAAATTGTTAGTCCTTATTGTTACAGAGAACTTGCTTCACAAAACTTATAACTATACTCTATTACTTTACTCGGAATTCTGACTAAAATTCAGTTCAGCAAACATTTATTGAAGATATTGAAGATGGGGGGAGGGAACTCCACATGTAGAAAAGTATTGTCTGGAGTTCAGGAAGGAGTTCAATTTGTTGTAACAAAAAACCAGAAACTGGTTCCCATCATTCAGAAAATGGCTGAACAAACTGTGTTCTGTAAATGCGATAGAATATTATTGGGCATGATGAAGTGATCAAATAGACGGTTTCAGAGAAACCTGGAAGTGCTTATATGAACTGATGCCAAATGGAAATGAACAGAAACACAGGAGAGCTATTTATATCATAAAACATTTTAAAGAAAGACTTGAAGACTTTTGATCAATAAAATGTCCATCTACCATTTCAGAGGACATATAATGAAACCTGCAGCCTGTTTCCTGATAAAAGAGCTGATGGTGATAGGTGCAGAATGCATGTGTTTGTGGATATGGCTAGTAGTTGGATTTGCTTTGTATGAGGATGCATGTTTGTTTTCTTTTTCTTTTTCTCCGATAGCGGGACAGTTAGGGAATAAAGAGATTAATAATAGTATTATCAAAAAATGAAGAAAAAAAGAAAAGGGACCCATTAAAACATTAAAAATGTTCTGAAGCAAATAGAAGCCCAGAAGGAAACAAAGATGAGTAAATCAGCTTCAAAAGTAACATTAAATTGCTCATTTAAGCTAGCTGACCATAATAGAGATTAGTGATTTCATGTCCACTCTTTATTATCTGCTTTATTTATTTTGTGGCACTAAGAAGCTGTAGCATTCACAGTGGCCATCTTGGTCTTGGGTTAAACCATTTTGGCAGATGAGCTAAACCAATTGAGGGTAACTGATAGGTTTTAGATCCATCAGTGAGGAAGGGGCTCTCAATGCAATCTTCTGAAGACTTTCTGCAGTAAAATGGATGGATGAGACTGATTAGTTCCATTGAGTATGAAACAAATGCTATGGAACTCTTAAAGCTTGGTCAAACATCAAAGAAGGTGACACACCAAGGTCATCTACTGCATCTCTGGCTATCACGAGTCACCTTGACTTTTGTCTTGCCAGTGAACTTCAATGATTCTGGAAAAGAAAGTTAGGCTGATGACTTTGTGCAATTCTGCCCACCTTCAATCCAATTCACAAGCAAGCCAAGACATCATGTGGTGATATCATTGGTTCTCTTCAAAAATGAAGGATGAATAATAACAATATTGAAATTGACATTTCATTTTATGAAAAGTTCAGAATTTTAAAAAAAATTATTGTGTATCTGTAATATAAAGGATCTACTATAATCTGTGGAGATAAAAAAAAAAACCACCAACACTAAAATGAGCTTACATTTTAACATCCTAAAATAAGAAATATTGGCATTCCTGCTGGCCAAGGATCTTTTATACTTTTGAGATTTAGTTTGAATTGTAGTATTATTTGAAGTAGCCTTATGAAGTAGTATTATGAAGTAGGCTGTTCATCCAGAGCTGTCTGTGCTGAGAGCACCTGCAAGTTAATGGCATTCAATGACATTTTTTCCTTTGATGTGGTGGTCCTGGATTTTGACTGTTGAGATTCTCATGTATTATCAGTTTGGTGCTTCAGAAGTGACTGGTGTGCCCTTTCTAGTTTTACTTTTCCTCTTGGTTTTTTTTTTTTTTTTTTTTTTTTTTTTTACTTATTTATTTTTAATACACATTGTTTTATGAATTATGTTGGGAGAGAAAAATCAGAGCAAAAGGGAAAACCATGGGAGAGATAAAAAATAAAAGAAGTAAACAGAGCATATGTTGATTTACATTCAGTCTCCTAAGTTCTTTTTCTGTTTGCAGATGACATTTTCTGTCCAAAGTCTATTGGGATTGCTTTGGATCACTGACCAAGCTTTTCATAGTTGATTATTTTATATTCTTACTGTTATTGTGTACAACGTATTCCTGGTTCTGCTTGTTTTACTCTGCAGCAGTTCATGTAATCTTTCCAGGCCTTTCTAAAATCAGCTTGTTCATCATTTTTTATAGAACAATAACATTCCACTACCTTCATGTACCACAACCTGTTCAGCCATTCCCCAATCAATAGGCATTCACTCCTTTTCCAGTTCTTTGTTACCACAAAAAGAGCTGCTACAAACATGTTTGCACAGGTGGGTCCTTTTCCCTCCTTTATGATTTCCTTGGGATACAGACCCAGTAATGACACTGCTGGGTCAAAGGGTATGCACAGTTTTATAGCCCTTTGGGCATAGTTCCAGATTGCTCTCCAGAATGGTTGAATCATTTCACAACTCCAGAAACAATTTTCCTTTTGGTTCTAATAGATTTAGATAGTTTAAAAAAAAATAATTTCTTAAAATATGATGTCCAAGTTTTTTGGTTATGGTTTTCAGGAAATTTGCTGATTCTTAAATTTATTTTTCCTTTCTATGTTTTCTAAGTCAGTTGTTTTTGGTAGATACCTCACATTCTTCTAATTTTTTAGTCTTTTTACTTTGTTCAAAAGCTTATTGTCTTGTCATTGAATCGTTGAGTCCTTTTCCCTCACTTTAAGGGGGTCTACTACATAAAGTAGTTCTTTCATTCTTCATTCTTTCATTTCTTTCTTTCTTTCATTCTTCAGGTACTGGCTCTCCCTTACACCTGATCCCTTCTTGTTGCTCCCACAGGTCAGGGCTGAGATCCAGCTTGTTTCACTAGCTTTTACTTCTCCTGGTGTGTCTCCACTCAGAATGCCTACAGCTTTCAGGCCATTTATTGAAACTCATGTTTGAAACATGTTCTCTGGCACAATCCCTATTTTGTTCCCTCTGCTTCTGGCTATCTTCTTCTGCAGTCTTGGATTGGATAGAAGAGTTTATTGCTATTTTTCTTCAGTCTAACTGAATATTTGTTTTATCTGGTGTCTTTTTATGACTTTTCCCAGAATGTATGAGGGAGAGGCCTTTTCATATATTACTTTGGAAATCCCATCAAGAGATTATTTAGTAAAAAATGACATCTTTTAAAAGTTTACTTTAGAGGGGGATGGGCTTCAAATCTATTGGTTTTCTTTAGCCATAGTTCTGAGGATGTTTTGCATTTTGGGTTGTTCTTATGTGGTGTTTCTTTCACCTGCATTTATCAGTTTCATTAAGAAGACTGAAGGATTATTTGCATATGAGAACCTGAAAACCTAGACTTTCTGAATTCTTGAGTAAATAATGCAACCTTCCCCCCCAAAAAAACCTCTTTCATTATCCATTTATGTTCATGTTCTTCCATTTTTGCCCATTCAAATGATAATACTATGTTTTGGAGCTAACCTCTGATTAACTTGCTAAAACCTCTCCATACAGATTTTTTTCATTTAAGTCTTTTCAGTTTGAATCTATAGGTCAGGTGAGAAGGATGAACAAGGGATTTATCCTTGACTGTCTTATGCTAAGACCACCGATAAAAGATTTGAAAGTCAGCTGGCTTTTGATATACTGAGTGGGGCATGCTACTAGAAAGTGGGCCTTTGTTTTTAGTGCTGTAGCATAGGGGTGAATGGATTTATAGAATGTTAGATCTACTCCAGTCTACCTCTACAGAAGGAGAGCAGTTTGGATCAGTGAGAGAGAAGTCTTTCTTCCACCTTCTTGCTTTTTATCTTGAAGAAATAACTAAAATGGAAAGCTGGACCATAATCCACAACCCCTCCTCCCTTTTATAGGCTTTCTTCTAAGAACAGTTTTCAGTTCCCAAGGCATTTTAATAAGAGATTCCTGCCTGATTTCACAATAGCCAGGGGATTAATACCTAAGGGAAACAAAGGAGTCAGATATCTAAAATCTACTACTTCAATCAGGGCAATTGTATAAGCAAGGCTTTAAGCTCAAGTGAACTCATTTTAGAGAGAGAGAGCAACAATAACATAACATGGGGTGTCAGTTGAAAGGAAAGGAATCCCAGGAAAGATGAACAGAGAATGAGAGGAGCTTAGAAAAGAGTTTGACAGACTTGTAGCCTGTTCAATGAAGTAGTCACATAGCCTTTTTTCTCTTGAGGAAGACATGGGGACCTGTGCTGTTTGTAGCTTCATGTCTAAGTTATGAACAGTCCAAACTTTACTTTCTACTTATCATTCTCAATATCTCTGAAAGTGCAAGTGAATAAGGCAGAGTGTAAAGAGCCCTGGAGATGGGTGTCTGGTCCCTTGGCTCTATTCTCAATTCTCCTTCCAGCCAGTTGAGGAAATAGGTTAATTAATAACTTCTTTGAGTCTCATTTTCTTCATCTGGAAAACTGAGGGGTTGGACTAGATGATTGATCTCTAAAGTCCTTCCAGAACTAGCATCCTATGATCTTATTTTTAAAAGTTTTGAGGTAATTTAGGGACAGGAAATCCTACAACTTCATCCAATTAAGTGAGTGAGGGAATTTAGGTAGAAATGTAATTGTCCTCAGTGGAATTGAGCAATAGACTTGGTGATTGTATTTATAATGAAGACACTTGTTTAAAATATGCTTTTTACTCTTAAGTAGCACAAGGGAGAAGGGTATCTCCCTTTGGGAAACCACTCTGTTGTCTTGTGAGCTTTTTGTAGCCTAGTGGGATCAGCCTTTGAAAATTTTGGCTTTTGCTTCACTAGGATGTAATTGTTAAATATTTCTCTTTTTACTAGGCTAATCCTATCTTCTGTAGCAAAATTTTTATTTTTATTTTTGTCAGGAAAGAAGAGTCTGAGTATTTTGAAAGTAAAAGGTTAAGATTTATAGTAACAGAAGGATGTCACATTTACAGAGTGGTTAATGACAGCTACAGCAGATGGGAGTCATTGAGTAAGTTAAAAGGCTAGGAATCAGAGAATAAGAAAATCAATTCAGGATCCAAGCTAGGGTAAGGAGGTGAGGAGTTTTAGTCATCTGCAAAGAGGAAAAGAGAAAATTCATACTTCCTAGTGTTAATTTGCCTTTAAGAAAATTGCTAAATCCTTGGGGGAGGGGTGGGTTTAAGGAGATTGAACATGGAGAAATCCTTGTCTGAGTTTTGAAATAGTGAAGCAGGCACAGAAGATACTTAAACATATATATGTTGTCCTTTGCAAAATGATGAGGTAAGTAAGAGAATTGTGTTTAGGAGCCTCCTGCCTCTATTCCTGTAAAATGTCTCCAGGACCAAAAACATATTTTTATATAGAAAAATAATAAGATCCTTGAGGGAAGTGGTTCTCTTGTCTGTGTTGCCTAGCACCTCACATAGAATATGCACTTCATGGCAGGATTATTTGTGATGTTTCCCCAGAAGGAGGTGGCGCATGTGCCCAGTGATTGAGCAATGGCTAAACAGATTGTGGAATATCATTACACTCTTAGAAATAATAGAAATATAAAGTGAGTGATCAGAGTGGGGGGAAAATGGAATTAGATCAGTTAAGCCAATATTAGGACAATATGGAAAAATACCCAGAAGAGAGTTCAGAAAAGAACATGGAAGTAAGCAGAATGCTAGTTAATATGCACCTTTGCTTTCTTCTTTTTTTTTAATTAAAGCATTTTATTTACAAAACATATGCATGGGTAATTTTTCAACATTGACCCTTGCAAAACTTTCTGTTCCAAATTTTTCACTCCTTCCCCCTACTCCCTCCCCTAGATGTCAGGTAGCACAATATATGTTAAATATGTTAAAATATATGTTATAATAAGCATGTCAAAACAAGTACAAACAATTAAATAGATGGCATGAATAATCATTTTTATTCTTTGTACATGTGATTGTTTTTTGTCTTGGTTACACAGTTTGGAATAAAATTTTAAAGGTATTTCCAAAATACTGACCCTTGTCCTTTTTGAACCTTCTTGGCAGCTCAGGATCTTCCGGCCTGCCCACAGCCCATCCTGTGCCAGTCACTGCCTCTGTATCTCCACTGAGGTTTCAGACCTATTTGTTGTGTGTCAGTCTATCCGGAGTTACTTTCAGCAAGGCTAGCAACTCATTTATGTCAAAGTGGTAATAGCTTGATGGGTTATCTTTCCTATCCAAAAGTATTTGTTAAATATGTTGCAGTAGAAAAGGCTTCAACCCAAAGGAATAACTCTGAGTGAAATTCTACGCATCAGCCATTGACTGAGGGTTACTTGAGCCTCTCAAATTGTATTATCCAGGTTTAAAAAAAGAAGCCAATATTTAAGGAAATGAGCTTTTAGGTTCGTCTTTTTGAAATGCCAAGGAGACTTAATGTAGTGGGAAGATGGAATATAAAAGCACAGCTTATTAAGAAGACGGGAAGATGAAAAACTCAAATAATGGAACATTTGATCCACAGGGAACAGGAGGTAATTGAGAGGAATAGCAAGAGGGTAAATGAGGAGAGGAGAGGGGGTGGCAAGGGTTCATCCTGGTGAAACTAGGTCTGGCATGGGTATCCACAGATGATGGAAATTTTAGGATAATGAACAGGAAGATTTAAAAATTGGGAAGAGACAGGCAAGACAAATGGATTGAGGAGCTGTCAGGGCAAGACAAGAATAGCTCCTTACATTTATAGTGTTTTACCTGTATGATCTCATTTGAGCCTCACATCCACCTTGTGACATACAGTAGTTATAATCCCTATTTGTAGCCAAATTGAATCGGTCTATTCAAGATTGTGCCTGCCCAGGCCTTTCAGGTGTTAGTGCCCTCCATGAACAGTTTGTGACTTTGCCCAAGGCTGAGGCTTCCAGTCCCTGTGCCAATCAATGCTTTGCTTCCTTCTTGCCTGTGAGGACTTAGTTCTCATGCCCCAAAATGAGAGAGGTGGATACAACTGGGTCTTATATTGGGGCTTATTCAGAAGTCTGAGAGTCCTAGCAAGTCCTCCCAGTGACATTAGTGGAGAGTTCCCTAGCTGATGTATAAAAGAACCTGGGACAGGCCAGACAAGATTTTTTTCCAAATCACTTTCATCTAACAATGAGAACATCCTTTATCTTACCCATATTATTAAAGGACCATCTTGTATCCCCTAACTCATAATGAGAAGTTCTGAATAGGTAACAATATACCTTACTTCATCTGTTCTGTAGCAGCAAGGCTCCAAAAATGGGTAAACAGCTAGTTTTTGGAAGTGGTATATCCAGTAGCAACTTCAGGGAAATTATAAGCCCAAGACCCAATAGTTATTTAATCTGGCCATTCCATCATACATGCCAAAAGGTCTGCTCAGTTTGGCCTTCATAGACAGAGACATCCAAGAACAGAGGCTGTAGAGTATCATAAAGGGTTGGGGGATAGGGGGAACATACTGTTGGACAGCCTTTTGAGGAAGGTAGGGCTCTTTCTCTTCTGTAACAACCTTGACAAAAGCTCACATAATCTGGGTACCCTCAGTGATGGCGAATGAACTGCTATATAAGGCTTATCTCACTTGCCATTTTCGGAGAACTTTAATTGTCTGAAACTTCTCTTCCTTTAACATTAATCAATCAATCAATTAATATTAAGCCCTATTTCATATTTTGTCCCTTCAGCTTTTAAAGAGGACTATTATGTTCCCACCAATTCTTTTTTTTATCTGAGATAAACATCTTTAACCTAAATGGATCTTTCTATGGTTTGGGATTTTTTTTTTTTTTTTTGCCACATTTGTTGTCCTGCCATGGATATGTTTCATTTAGCATTCCCCAACTGAGCATAACCTTCTACTCAGGATCTGATCAAGGTAGAATCCAGTCGGACTATTCTCCTAATTTTAGGTGCAGTATTAAACTGAAAGTTTCTTTCCTGTGGGTATTGAGTTATGGAGGCCCATGAGTTAGAGAATGGTCTTTTGTGCTCAGGCAATTATGATGCATTGATGTGCTCTGGCAACACTTGGACATAAACTGCTGGCATAGTATATGGTGATAATCAGGGAAACATGAAAAATGGGAATCAATTCATCAAATACTTTTAGATAACATGTAAGGCACTTTGTTGGGTGCCAGGAAGATAAAAGAGAAACAATTTCTGATCTCGTGGAGCTTACATTCTTCTGTGAGTGTGGGG
The DNA here is from genome assembly GCF_902635505.1 of Sarcophilus harrisii. Taxonomy (NCBI): domain Eukaryota; kingdom Metazoa; phylum Chordata; class Mammalia; order Dasyuromorphia; family Dasyuridae; genus Sarcophilus; species Sarcophilus harrisii. Next base: position 558,998,274 of record NC_045427.1, read on the forward strand.
ATGAGAATATAAAGTATTCTAAGTACATAAAGTAATCTAAGAAAGGAGAGAACACTACAGTGAGGGGATTCTAAGCCTTGAATGCTGGGGAAAGGAAAGAGAGACAGCCTGTCACAGAGACCAAAGGTGGAATATACCATTGGGGAACTTCTCATTGTTTTGGCTGGAATGGAAAATTTTCGAGGAGAAATGAAACCTCAAAGGTAGGTTGGAGCCAGATTGTAGAGGACCTTAAACTCCAGGCGGAGCAGTTTAGTATGTAGCAGAGTAGTCTGTAGTGATTAAAAGTTTTTAAGCAAAGGCACAGGGATATGCTCGACCTATGTCTTACACTGTTTATTTTGGTAACTATGTGGAGGGATGGGCTGGAGAAAGGAAACCTAGAAGCCAGAGTACCAATTGAGAGCCTATGATAATAGTCCAGGTGAAGGGTGATGAAAGCTAGGATGGTGGCTGTATTAGTAGAAAAAAGGGGATGGATGGAAAAGATGTTATCTTTTGGGAATATGTTGATCCACACTTCATGGATGATTATCCATATTTTTGTAAATTGGGACACAAGGTTAAATAATTCATTGTCTGAAAATTTATCCTAATGAAAAGCAATTTTGGTGTGTAATTAAGCTCTTTATATGGAACCAATTTTGCTTTTTAAAATTTCAGGGGCTATTTAGGAGAAACTTGTTTTTTATGGTGGCAAAATAATCCAGAAAGGAAACTGGAAGCAACCTTGAGAGTTTGTCTAGTTCAGTCTTCTCTTCACCTCTCTCCCAACCCTCTCACTAAGATGACACTTGAAACATAGTGGATATATGGGTTGTCTTTGTTTAAGTTTTTAAGATAGATTTTTAAATTTAAAAGTTCATTTATATCTTTTGTTTTTATACCATTCATATTTCACCCTGTATCTCTCCCTTCCCAGATAGTCATTCTTTAAAATGAAGAACAAAAAAGAAAATAAAGTTTTGTAAAACTATCAATAATGTTCAAAAAAAGGGCCATGGGTTGCAGTGTTCTGCCACGTAGTCTCTTACAATGCAGAGGAAGAGGGAAAAAAAGATTTTGGGGGATATCTTTTGTTTTTACATCATCTACATTTATATTGAATATGATGTGAAGTACTATGAAATTAGAATTGAATGATAGCATGCTGTGGCTGTAAAGAATGGTGATTTTAAAGACCTAAATTCCAGCCTAGATTTTGTGACTGACTTGGAATGTTAGGTGGGAGGAGGGTCATCTTAATTAAATTCCCTTTTCATCTGTAACCTGACAGTGCTGGACTTGCTGATCTATACATTCCTTCCCAACTCTGATTTTACAACTCTGACATTTAGCAGTTCTACTTAATAATTGAGAGCACAGATCTTAACAAGAAATTTGAATAAATTCATTTTAAAAAAATCTCATGGGCTTAGTTGGGAAGAGAGGCTGGAAGAGGCTACAGTCATCCTCCTTACGTATCTGATGGCTCTTTTAGGAATTAACTTTACTATCTTATTTTACATCACTTTAATTTCCTTTAATATATTAACTATCTCCTCTTTCCACTGATTCTTAGTTCTTTTTTACTTTCTTGAGTTCCATTTTCTATTTTTTCCTATACTTTGGAAGCTCCTAGTGATTATGTCCAACAATTCTTTACTTAACTGAGTTGACAAAGTGACTGACTTGGATTCTGGATTTTGTGTATCTTAAATGGTATCAATGGTTTGTGTATATTATTCAGTTGTAGAGCTGGAATAATAATAAAATAGCAATAGTTTTACAAAACACTTCTCATAATGTTGTCTAATTCAGAAAAGACCTTCAAGGCCAATCCTGTCATTTTACAAATGACACAGCTCCTGTAAATTTAATGACTTGCCTAAGATCACACACACATACACACACACACACATATACATATGTATATACACACCCACACATATGTATATATACATATATACACATATATATATATACACACACACACACACACATATACATACAGATAGGTAGTAACAAATATGAGATTAGAACCCAGGACTTCAGATTCCAAATCTAGCATGCTTTCTGCTGTATTGGACATCAAATTGAATAAAATACAACTGGATACAAATTGGCTTTTAATAAAAGCCAAATAGATTTTTTTTTTAATTAAATCTGGGGTTGTGATTTTATTGGTGTAGGGAACCACTGAAGAGAAATATCTCCACCTGCTGATCTACAACTCATCTGTAACTTAGAGCCTTAGCACCGAGAGGTTAGCTTCCTCCTTTTATAGATAATAAGCTGAACTCCAGTGAGTTTAAATGACTTGCCCCTAGACACACAAATAATTTGTTTCAAAGTTAGAACCAGAACTTAATGGTCTTCAAGGATTCTACGCTATCCATTATACCATGTTACCTTATATTAAGTAAATGAAAACCTGTTATTTCTTAAGAATGAATTTTAACATCATAATAAAAAAAGAAAACCTTAGAATATTATTACTGAAAGGGCCTCTAGAGACCAACACAGAAAATTTTGGAGGCCTGGCATAAATAGGCTTATGTTTATAGTGTGAAACTCCATCTATTAGAAATACATTGTTCCTAAATTAATCTCCTCAGCTGCTTTGGTGTGGGGATGGGCACAATTTAAGGTGCTTCAGTTCTGAGTGGTTTCCTTAATGCCATTTTGGTATGCAGACCTTGACTGGTCATTTTTACATTAATTTCTTTGTGGAATCTTTACATATTAGGCCTCCTTATTTCAAGGATTTAAAGTCGGCAAGAAAACCTGAGCTCATTCCTAAAATAGCTTCTAGAGAAGCTAAGCTTTACTCACCATTGGATTATTTGCTGTGCCTAGTGACAATCCCACAGCTTAATGAAGGCTATAGAGCTTTGATTAGTAATTAACTGATTGTTGCTGTAGAGCTTTCAGATACCAGCCATTGTTTTCATTAGGGGTATTAGTTATGAATCAGGAACCTGTAAACAGCTGGAGCCAAGAATGTAAGAGGCTTGCTTCTAAATAGGACTGTTTGTAGAGCTCTGAGTTAGATAAACTTTGCCTTCATTGTTACTGAAAAAGAAGGATATGGAAAATAGGATTTTATCCTTAATGGGAATGTAGTGATGGGTAGCTTTTGTTGTTGTTGCTGCAATTGGGGTTAAGTGACTTGCCCAGGGTCACACAGCTAGGAAGTATTAAGTGTCTGAGGCCAAATTTGAACTCGGGTCCTCCTGACTTCAGGGCTGATGCTCTATCCACTCACTGCACTGCCTAGCTGCCCCAACTGGGTAGCTTGGTGATTACCATTTTAGTCAGTAAATTCTTCAACTGATGTATAATATAAGCATATTCGAAAGTGGGAAGTGGGTACCATAACAAAGAGGTGTAGAGAACGATGTGGATGTTTGTGATGGCCGTGTATTTTAAAATCAACCGGAGTCAGGAATTCAGGTTAAGGGAAAATCTTCAATCTTTATTCTCAGTAGAGGTGAAGAGGATCGGAGGTGAAGGGGGGATCTCGATAGCAGTGTGTGCAGCTGCATCAAGAAGCCAGCCAGCAGTCTCTCCCCGCCTCTCTTTCTGCCCCTCTGCCTCCACCCACCAAAATCGTCATTTCCTATACAACACATCAAGACTTGCACAGAGAATGGGCGGGGGCCATTCTTTCTCCAAGCTTATATATTAATAGAGTATGGTCCAATTACTATTTAGTCTCATGTACTTGGGACCTCAGTGCATCAACTCAAGCTTCAGCCCATTACAGGTGTTTTTCTTTTAAAAAAAAATATATTGAAAATTAAAGAGAGATTAATATTGGAATATGTCTCAGAAACATCAGATGTAGATAGATTTCACCCAGAATATAATGTACATATACTCCCCAGTCATCCTAATCTTTTCAATATTTGTAGAGGGGATCCATGCTGTTACTTGTGTTTATTTCTGATTTCTTAATACTGATTTTGTGAGTAATCTAGCTATATGGTGCTTTATATGCCTTTAGGAGGCAGGAAAGTTGGTGTCCAGTTGTAAGCTGCTGCCTGCATAACTAGAGGAAGATTGTTCATGGAGATTGTTTTTGAGGGCTCCATGTTAAAAGAAAAGAGATATTTGGCATCTTAGTTTTTAAAGCTTGGCTCAAGAGCCCCGTTTATGCTGAGTTCTTCCAGAGAAAAATTGAGATTTTTGTCTCTAGTGTATATTTTTTAAGGAGTTTATATAAGGAGTTTAAAAACATTGTTTCTTAGGGAAAGGTTTTATTGTTCAACAAAACAAGCCAGGAATATTGATGTATACATTTCATTGTGTGATAGCCTCGTCATCATTCCTTTTAGAAATATAGCTTCTGTTCAGGGACAAACAGTACTGAATTTTGTTTGCTCTCTTTTCCGACAAGAAGGGGAAACCATTTTTCCTTTCTGCAAAGACTGGACAAAACCACTGCATTGTGTTATTTTACTGTGTAGACCATGAGAACCCAAATTACTCTGAATTGTTTGTCTTTTCTTTTTTTTTTTTGGAATAATTGGAATGGTTGACATTTTCTGTTTACCTAAAACATGCTTTTTCTTACTATAATTTGATTAGGAATCTTCCCCCAGCTTTCTGATTTTCATAAAATTTGCTTGAAATGTCATTGAGAATTCCAAAAGCTGTTTTTCATGCCAAAAGAGCAATTTCAACTCCTTTTTTCTTGAAGCCCAATAGGGAAAGTTCCATGGCCCCACATTTCCAAGTGAATAAGCTTCATTTAGGCCTCAGCTCTGCTATTGAGACAGCCTTTGACTCTGTGCTTGTAATGGGAGTGCCAGCATGCCCTCCTCTGTAGCCATCCCTCTTTTTAGCCACCAGCTCTCTCACTGGGAAACTTCTGCTCTCAGTATATCTGAATTCTTGCTAAGCTCTCAGAGATGCACAGTTCTATGTAAAGGCCTGTCTTGGGCACCGGCTAGTGGAGCGTGTGTGAGTTGTCATTTGTTTCAAGGCTATGCTGAGCAGATAGCTCTGTGGCAGCTAACTCTGGAGCTGGCCTATGACCAGAAGTGACCAGCCAAGAGACCAGAAGGGGACAAGGAGAATGGCTGAGTCTCACTAGCGATGAAGCCGACCGAAATGGCTTGTCTGCATGCTGAGAGCAAGATTGCTGAAAGTGACCGACTCCTATGTTTTCTTTGCTCAGGAGTCACTTGAAAGGGAAATGGTGTATGACCAAAACGTTTCCTCTGGTGTCAGATCTTTGGGTTAGTTCTCTGCCCGAGCATTATGGAAAAGAAATGTCTTATAGTGCTTGGCTGATCAAGCTGTCCAATAGCAGTGTGACTCCTGGGAAGTGATTAAATGGCTTTGGAAGCTGAATTCAGAGATTTTTTTAAGGTTCTTTCTAGCTCTAGGTTCCATAGATAAACTACCAAACTAGATCTGTGTACACTGTGTATTAGGCAGTTCATAGTTTTGAATTGGCATATGCTATGTTAAAAAAGGCAATGAATGTTGAAGGGATGACTCTGGAAAAGGATCATCAGTCAAAAGAGTGAATATCAATAATATTCAGAGTGCTATATTAGGCTACTGCAGAGGATTCAAGGAAATTTCTTGGCCTTTTCCTTTAAGGAGCTTACAACCTAGTTGGGGGGAGATAATAATAATAGCTAATAATGTCTAACATGAACTTACTATGTGTCAGGTATTGTGCTAAAAATTTAGAATTATTTTGTTTGATCCTCACAAGGGTTCTGGGAAGTAGATCCTATTATCCCCATTTTACAGATGAAGAAATTGAAGCAAACAGAGGTGAAGTGACTTGTTGGGGATTACACAGTTAGTGTCTAAATTTGAGCTCTGTAATTGAACTGAACTCAGGTCTTTTGGAGGGCTCCCCTCCCCATTCAATGCCTCCATCTCACTGCCCCTATCTCTAGTAAATCAGAGCAGATAGATTGTTGTGAGCTGGAGCAAAATGTTTGTGTCATGAAATGGTAGAAGGTAAGTTGAGAAAATAACTTAGGGTCACATTGTGACTCCTCAGTTGCTTAGCTGAACTTTTTTCCTATTAAGTGATAAACTGCCTTTAAAGATTTGGAGAATGGGGTGATGCAGTAAAAGCAATATTTTACAAACATTACATTGGCATTAGGTAAGCAGGATTGGTGGGAGTGAGGAGAAATAGGAGAGTTTGGGTCAAGTGAGGCTGTTGCAATAGAGTAAATATGAGGTGAGAAGGGATTGTACTAACATACTGATGATAAGAATAAAGAGGTAATAAGGTTAGTTTTAAGGGAAAAATAATTTTGTGTGATTTATTAATCACCTACCAGGTCACTGTCCTAGGTACTGGGCATATCTCATTAAAAAAGAAATGATCCTTGCCTTCCAGGAATCATTTTATATCAGTAAATCATTTTATATCAGTAAACTCAAAATATATATACAAGGTACTTTTGGAAAGGAAGAGTGCTCTAAAACTTGGGAAAGGGGGAAATTAAGGACTCCTTGAAGGAGGTGACACGGTTGAGCCAGGGATTCCAAGAGATGAGGATAAGGTGGGGCAAGCTTTAAACATACCAAGGCATGTTTGTAGGAGATGGAATGTTCTATAATCAGAACAGCATATAGGTCAAATTGTGTAGAACATAGAATACATGAAGAGGAGCCATGGGAACTCATTCTGAAAAAGGAGTCAGATTATGAAGGGATTTAAATTCTGAACAAATGAGTATGTATTTAACCCTGAAAGCAATAAGGAGCTACTGGTGCTTCATATATATATACATACATACATACACACACACACACACACACACACACATATATATATATGCACACATACATACATATCTACATATATATACTGGTGTGTTTGTGGTAAAATATAGAGAGAATGTATGTATGTACACATATATGTACATATTTACATACATATATACATACATGTACGCACAAAAAAAATTTTCCTCAATTGTTAAAACAATTTTTAGCCATTTAAAAAAAGTTTTGAGTTCCAAATTCTCTCCCTTAACTTTCCCTCCCTCACTTTCTTCTCCTTGAGATAGTAAGCAATATGATGTAGTTTATACATGTGCAATCATGTAAAACATTTCCATATTTGTCATTTTATACAGAAGATTCATAAAAACAAAGAATGAAATATATAGTATTAATTCTTTCTCTAGTGGTGAATATTATGTTTCATCAGTCCTTTGGGATTGTTTTGGATCATTATAGTTAAATCTTTCACAGTCCTTCGTCATACAATATTGCTGTTGCTGTGTACAGTGTTCTTCTGATTCTGTTCACTTTATTTTGCATCAGTCCCTATAAATCTTACAAGGTTTTTCTGAAATCCACCTGCTCATCATTTTGTATAGCACAATCATATTACATTATAATCATCTACCATAGTTTGTTTAGCCCTTCTTCAGTTGATGGGCATCCTTTGAATTTCCAATTTTTAGCTACCACAAAAGAGCTACTATAAATATTTTTGTAACTACTGGAGCTTCTTGAGGAGGGAAGTATCTTGTGCTTTCAGAATGCCAATTTGGTAAGCTATGTGAATGATAGATGAGAGAGAGGAGAGATTAGAGACAGGGGGGGCAATTAGAAAACTAATGTAATAGTTCAGGTGAGAGGTAATGAGGAATTGAACTAGAATGGTTGCTGTTTGAATAGAGATAAGGGACCAGGTGGGAGAAAAGTTGTAAAAATAGAATTGACAAATCTTGGCAACTCGTTGGCAAATAGTGGTGAGTTAAGCATGAAGATTTGAGGATAATTTCTCAGGTTGTGGACTTGCATGATTCAAAGTCTGGGAGTACCTTCCACAGAAATAGGGGTATTTAAAGGAAGGAGGACTTTTTGGGGAAAGATAGTGGCTTCTTCTTTGGACACAGTGAGTTTCATATGCTTGACTTCAAGGTGATGCCCATCAAATACTTGTTGATGTCAAAATGACATTAAGGAGAGAGATGTGGATTGGAAATATAGATGTAAAAGTTTTTCACAAAGGGTGATAATAGAATCTGTGGGAGTGGCTGAATTTATAGACAGAAAGTGTGAGAGCAAGAAAAGAGCTTGAGAGAAGAACCCAGAGTTATTCCTAAGAATGATGACATTTAGCCCAGAAGATATTTGGATTTTAGACATTTTGAGATCAAGGTGATGATAACTATTTTAGCACTTTTGTGATTCTGAGTTTGTTGGTTAGCAAACTCCCTGCATTAACACAAATCATAACCACTCTGAAATTCAGTGTCCTATGACTTAGAAATTCACCATTCAGCATCCAATCTAATGATGAGACTCTCTGAATTTAGCTAGATTGGTTCTCAGATGAAAGACAAATACTCCAGAACCAGTCCTTAAGCTGAGGCCTTTTTTAGTTTAGGTAGGATCTGGCAGTTATTGTGCTGTGCTTTGACATAGTTGTCAGAAACTCAGGCTCACTTTCCTGGCACAATAAGGCATTGGAAAAGGACTTTAGTGGAAAATTTACATGTAGACAATTGGAGATAGAGTATTAAAGTTTGAGAGAGAGATTGAGATTGGAGATTTAGATTTGGGGAATCAAAATATCTGTAACAGTTGAAGTAGTGAAAATAAACGAGTTCAAAGAGAGTGAACGTAGAAAAACAGCAGAGAACTGGAATCAGAAGTAGGGAGTCATGTCTGTGTTTGAGGTTGGAGGAGGAAGTAGAGACCAAGAAGGAGTTGATAGAAAGGTAGAAAGAGAACAGGTAGAGTTTCAAGGAAACCAAAGGAAAACAGAATGTCTAGGTGCAATTAGGGGAGGATTGAAAAACTGCCTGTGCTTCACATATTGGGGTTGGGTCCTAGTTGGGTTTACACAAGTAGTTATTCTTTCATAAGGTACTGATTGAACAACTACTCTTTAATTTGGATTACTTATGTGAGGACTAGAAAAAAAAAAGGAAGAAGAAAATAGATTTATGAAGATTTAAACAATCTAAATGGGGATACAGAATTCCTAGAAACTATGATTGTGTCAACACTGGATTTGAAATGCTAAGACAATTCATAGTAAGGGAATGGACAGTAGGTAGAATTAATTCATCACTAAAAAATTTGATTTGTATCTAGTAGAGAGCTCCCAGTTCAGGAGAAATATGATATTTCAACTTAAAGGAAAGAAAAAAGGGAAGAAAAGGAAAGGAAAAAAATGAAGTCAATATATTATTCTGTGAAAGTGGTCTCCAAAGTAGGGCCTGTGGTCTGATTAATCAGTCAGAGGGTGAGATTACTTACCTGCCATGTTCCCAGCAATAGGTAATAGTGGGGCTTTTCTCCAACTCAATCATACTTACCCTTATTCAATCCCCCTTCCTATTCACTCTCTCCATACCCTGTGCCAAGTAATCTTCTTCTTCTTCTCCCCCTACTGTGGATGGATAACTTATTCACTACTGTATAGCAGCTGTGTTTGTGCCATTGTGCCATTCCACCTCCTGTTCCTGGATCACCTGTTGACTGTGGCAGGTTTCCTGCAGAGGGTGAGCTCTTATCATATCTTGTATCTTACTTATTTTTCTCTATGTCTAAGTCCATGATCAAATGATTTTCTTTTCCCCTCTTCGTCCCATCCCCGACTTAGATCATGAGTTCCCTGAAGATAGGGCTAGTTAGTTCACTTTTACTTTGGCATCCCCAGCACAGTGCCTGGTGCATTGGTTTTTATAGACCTGGGGTGTCATTGAGAGTATTCCCAACTGTGGTGCACACCTTGTGCGTTGTGGCTATTCTCTTGTTTCAGTCATGTCTGACTCTGTTTGAGGTTTTCTTAGCTAAGATAATGGAGTCATTTACCATTTCCTTTTCCATTTCATTTTACTGATGAGGAACTGAGACAAACAGCATGAAATTGTTTTTGCCACAGCTAAAGAGTATCTGAGGGTAGATTTAAATTTAGGAAGATGAGTCTGACTCCAGGCCTAGCAGGGTCAGAGAGATTAAGGGACTTGTCCAAGATGACATAACTAGGGGTAGATCCGGAATGCCGGAATCCTAGAATCCAGATCCCTTGACAGTTCAGGTTCCATAAAGTTTCTTGTGGAATAATGGGACATTTTAGCGTCATTTTAATATTTGTGGTCTGTTGAAAAGAAAGGAGTAGTTATTTGCACCTGGCTGGAGAGTAACTGGTCACAAACAGATAATATAGGGAAAGGTTTGTCTTAAGCCCAGGTATTGTTAACAACTTCATTAGAGATACTTATGCCAGTAATATCTTTATGTGAAACTTCAGTAACTAAGAAGTTAAAATGTAGGATTTTCATGATAGGTTCAGTGTAGGAGTGTGAAGTCTTAAATATGCCTTTTTTAGGTTTGGAAGGGTGGAACCCAATTCTTCATAGTTTCTGTTGTGGTTCTAGGAAAGGTGAATTATTTCACATTGGAAGAATGCAACAAAAAATCCTTCTGTTTTATAAAAGTTTTATAAAGAAGAACCGGAGATAATTTGACAAAGGCCAAAATATGCCTTCTGCTTTCTTCAATATTTCTTTTGGATAATTTTATCTTGCTTTTGAAGGGAGGTGTCCAAGATTGAAACAATCTTAGAATATAAACTGTTTTGTTGAATGCCTTCATTTGATTCTTCTACCTTTCCTAGCAACTAGCAGTCCCTTCACATTCTAATTAAATTTGAGATTTGACCAGTTGATTGCTAACAAAATATGATCCAGCCTATTCTGAAATTTTATTTTTTTGATTTATAAACTATATGCTAATCTCTTTGTGCCCTCATGAGATTAAATATTTTGAAATATTGGTTTTAGGTGCCTTTTCTAATCAATTTATGTTACTTCCTTTATCTTACCTCACCATTCTCTTATCTGTTATACCTGGCTCTTTTTTAAAATAAATTTTTATGGATATTTTACATTACCTACATCTCCTAATGTATTTCTACTCCTTATATAGAGCAATTCTCTATAACTAACAGTTTCAAAGAAGAGAACCAAGATCATGAAGTAGGAAAAAGAAATACAATACTCTTCCTCTTCCCCAAATTCCTCCAAACAACTAAAAAACATACTAGAATCAATCCATATTGAGAAATCCAAAAAAAAAAAAAAAAAAAAAAAAGTCATGAGTTGATTTTTTTTTAGCCCAGATTGGCATAGAAAGACAGAAAGTTCTGCTGACAGTAGGATGGGGTAAGCCAAGGGTGTGACATGGAAGTTTGTAGCAGAGATAGGGGCTTTTTTCCCAGGGCAAAAATAGGTCTTTAATCAAACATGGAGGTACCTGAACTTGTATAAGGTGAAAAGCCAGGTGCCAACTGGCAGTGTGTTGCACACTATCTGGTTTCAGATCACAGGCTAGGGTGGACTGAGGAAGATAACTGCACGTAAGGGTTTCAGATCTTAAGGTAAGTACTAAGTAAGAAATAAGGTCAAAAAAACTTTCTACCTTCCAGGCCAGTTTGATGAATGTAAAGGAATAAGTAGGATAGGAATCCCAGACCAAAGGGAAACCTACAATTTTATCACCATGAATCAGTAGAGCTTTCTACCTAGCTACAGTAGCAGATAATTTGTTTTTTTAAAGGTCATTCTTTGCCTCATTTTTTCTTACTTATCCTCAATCACTGATTGAGCATTGCCATAGTCAAACTAAGATCTGTTAAATACCACCTTATTTTTAAAAAGCCAAAATTTCCTACTATATCTAGAGCCATCTCTGGTCATCCTGATTTATATGTGGACAATGGACCCAGATAGCTCCAGAGGAGAAAGCTTGGTTTTCAGAACTATTCATAGTCAGGCCTACATTTCTAAATCCGTTTCTGGTTACTTCTCTTCACATATTATTTTTAGTCAAATTGGTCTACTTGCTGTACCTCAAACTTGATATTTCATCTTCTGCCTCCATGACCTTGCATAGCTTGTATTGCATGCTTAGAATACACTGTCTCCTTATTCCTGCTTCTTAGAAACCTTAACTTCCACTGTTGGTGGAGCTTTGAATTAGTACAACCATTTTGGAAAGTAATATGGAATTTGGCCCTAAAGGATATTAAATTGTGCTTGTCCTTTGACATAATGATGCTGCCAGTAGGCCCATACCTCAAATAGATCAAAAAAAGAGAGGAAAGGACCCATCTGTACAAAAATATTTGTAGTAGCTCTTTTTCTAGGAGCAAAGCTCTAACAGGAATAACTGAACAAATTATGGTATATGAATACAATGGGATGAGATTGTGTTATCAGAATCTACAGTTAAGAGACTAGTAAGTAGTATTCCTGGAGAGAGCAGTTTTCTTCAAGTGGAAAGATTAGAAGCCAGATTGCAAGGGAAATAAGTCATTGAGAGATGAGGTAGGAGAAGCAATAAATGAAGTTTTGTTTTTTCTCCTAGGAATTTGACTATGAAAAAGAAGAGAGATATAGAATGATATCTTGATAGAATGGAAGGATCAAGTGAAAGTGTAAGTTTGGTTTTTTGGATGGAGAGAAATTCAGGCATAATTTTTGTCATAATGGAAGGAGCCAGTAGATAAGAGTTTAAAGATGAGAATGAGGAAGCTTGGTTGAGAAGGGGCAAGCATTCAAAAGATATAGAAAGGACATAAGTAAAGTATTATCTTTAGCAAGGAGGAGATTACTTTTCCTTTTGGGAAGGAAAGACTCAGTGATGGGTTTGGATCTGTGATGATGAACTAGAAAGGGAGTGGAGAGAAAGCTGATTATTTTGGTAGAAAATTAATTCAGTTTTTAGATCTCTTGAGTGCTACTTACAAGACAAAGTTCCTACTCTCCAAGAATGTAGAGTCTAGTTGTAAAATGAGCCCACAACACAGTCCAGTTTGAGTGCACCAATGTCTCATTTAGCTGTCACTGTGGACAAAGTTGAATCCTACGGAAATTAAATTCCCAGATAATTGAAATTGGTCTTTTTTAAATACTGCAGTTTAAAATTTTACCTTAACAATTTTGTTAAACAAAATCTTTCTAAGCTGTATTAAATATTTCTCTGGCTTCTTAAAAGAATTTGAATATAATCTAACCTTTTCTTGGTATAATCATTAAGAACTTCATTTGCTGTACTGTATTATTGTAATTCTTTGGTGTCCTCAAGAGCTGTTGAAAATATATAGGACTCTTCTCATTTTTTAAAAAATAATTACAACTTTTTATTGACAGAACCCATGCCAGGGTAATTTTTTTTTTTTACAACATTATGCCTTGCACTCACTTCTGTTCTGATTTTCCCCCTCCCTCCCTCCACCCCTTCCCCCAGATGGCAACACTTCTTATTTTTGTAAAATGGTCCTAGCCTGCTAGATTTTAAAAGTCATTATGTATGGTTTTTTATAGTTGTCTATTTTCTGCTACCAGTTATCATTTTTTACTGCTATTAACATACCAGTCTTTAACAATCCACTCATTTCTGATTTGCTACTTTTCATCTGTGGGAACCTGACAAATTAGATGATTGTCTTTTCGAATAGTATCTGAAGGCAATGGACTCTATTACAAGTGAAATGATATAACTTTAAGCACGGACTTTGTGGCATCATATTTGAGCTTCCCTCTTTGCTTTTTTTTTTTTTTCTCCTAGTTTCTTGGTTTTGTTTTGGCTAGTTATAATTGCTGAGGAAGTGAATTCTGGATAAGTGAAGTTGTTTTGATATTTAGTTAAATACTAATGTTTGGGGTATAAAAAGCAAAAGCTTTTGGAAGTTAAGCAGAAAGAGATTTCCTTCACCTTGAAATATTAGTGACTTTTTTGATGTGATTAAAACTTTGGGATAGAAACTGGGGATGGAAGAAAGTGGAGGAACAGCTGTGAGAAGAAAATCCCAAGTAGGCAGGGAACAATTTATTCCCAAATTGCTCCTCAGTATGGGGTTTTTACCTCTAATAAGTCGGTGCTGTCTGAAGCAGAAAAGAGTGCATTCATCTTTTTACTTCATACTTTTGCTTCTAAAGATATTCAACCAAATTCTTGGTTTCTGTGAGCAGAAATGATATTTGCACTGGGGCAAAGTTAGGGGTTTTTCAGGTAACTTTTAAATAAAACAAAATAGCAAGGTAAAGCATAAAATCAATTGAAATACAAAGTACAGAAGTTGTTTCTTTCAGTTTGCCTGTCATTGCTTGGCAGAGCAAACTGCCTGTTTTTATTCCCATATAAATCTGGCCTTTTCTGTAATAATTGTGCTTTCACCCAAAGGACAGATCATTCCAGGAAATCATTTGTACTAAAGATCTGTTCCAACAGCAGAGTGATGCTGCCTGGAGCCACAAATCAGAGTGGGAATCAGGTGCTGTTGTTCTTACAGTAATCTTTGTTCAAAAGCCAACCTATTCAGCAGGTAGTGTAGAAAGGGCTGCCGGATACACAGCAATCCTGAGGAAGTATGTGGATAAAACCAGAAGTGCATTTGTCCTTTTACTTCATACTTTTGCTTCTAAACCAGGAACCAGTCCATATAAAAACGACCTGTCCTGATTCCCCAGGTTGCCATTAGCTGTGTGTGGAGTAGGAGGGATTCATTCGGCTGCCAAGCCTGGCAGAGTTACTTTTCCTTTAATAACCATAGATTGATCCCATATTCAGTCTTTGAAGAGGCCCATTGAGAGCACTGAAGGAAATAGGACAGTCAGAGAAGAGGAAACTTGGAGAGTATCTAGTCTGTCTCCTCCCCTTTATAGATATGAAGAGGGAAATCTAGAGGGAAGTGATTTGCTCCTGGTCTCATAGCTAGTTACTTATAGAGAAAATTGGTAGAAGATGAAAATATAAGTTATGAACTTAATTTATTCTTACTCAAGTATTTTCTTATAGAGATACAATATTAGACATTGCTTAGGTTGCCAGGATAGCCCTAAAAGCCTCTGTATAACCCATAACATATCTAAAGTGCTATATAGGATGTTAATAACATTCTAAAAATCTAACTACTGAGGGTAACAGTGTATCCATGAGAAATACCTTCTGAGTTATGGGTTGAATGCAGGAATTCATCTTTTACTGCAGCCCTGATAACAAGCTCCAGTTTGACCAGTTAGTCTTCTACTTAGCTGCCCTCTAACTGTGCACAGGAATAGTGATTTCCCCAAACAATAAGAGATTCCAAGACCAAGTCAAGATTTATGGGATAGGGATGAATTGGTGGATGGAGCTTGAATAAAGGAAAAGAATAAAAGAAATGTATATGGGGATTAGAAATTTTGATGGGGAGGAGAAAGAGTGATTTTTTTCCCCCCTTTTTTCTTCAATCTCCTAAACTAAAGTGGAATCCTTTTTGGTATTTGTCAGTTATTGCTTCAAACATTTAAGTAAAGGGCAATATGGAAAGAATCCTTTATTTTGGCATCAAAAGGAACTGAATTTGAATCTTAGTTTTGCTGACTACTACCTATGTGATCCTGGGCAAGTCATTTAACCTCCCTGCCTCAGTTTCCTCATCTAGAAAATGAGGGGGTTGGACTAGATGATCTCTAAGTTCCCCCTAGCTCTAAATTCTGTGATCTATGAATCATTTTTCTCATCCCAAACCCTGAATGTTAGATATAACGGTAGTTTGTCCCGAATGTTTACTTGTTTAATTTGTTTATCTAACAATAAATTGATCATAAACATGAATAATACACTAAAAAATTGTCAATAAATAAAAGATTGTCAATACCAAATAGTTACATAAATGTGCTGCCAGATCAGATAGATGGTTTCTAAGTCCTTCCTCACACCACATTTAGCATCATATAACTTTCTATTTTTTGTTCAAAGAGCCACCATATTTCTAGTCCTCCAAACAGTTCACAGTTCTACCTTTTCATTATCTCTTCAACAATCCCCTTTTCTTCACTAACATAGCCAAGTTTAGAGCCACATTGTCTTTCACCTAGTTTATTTCAATAACTTCTTAATTTAGTTTTCTCTGACTCAAGTCTGTCCCCTTTCCAAACATCCTCTTCACAACTGCTAAAATGATATCTCTAAAGCACAGGCCTGAGCATCTCATTTCCTTGCTCACAAATGGCTCCCTATTACTTCTATGTTCAAATGCCAACTTCTCTGTTTGGCATTTAAAGTCCTTCACAAGCTGGCCTCAACAGCTTCCTTTCAAGATTTATCACCCATTTCTCACCTTCATGCACTCTGTATTTCCTTGCTCTGAGCTTTTGTTACATTACTCCCCAAGTCTGGAATTCAGTCCTTCTTTACCCCTTCCTTTTTGAATCACTAGTTTCCTCTAAAGCCCTACTCAAGTGCTTCCCTTTCCTGAATTTTTCCTTATTTCCCAGCAGTCTCCCCATCCTAGTCCCGTACCTTGTTTCTATTTTGTGTACATTTTGTATTCTCTTATTTAGTTGTAAATATTGTTTCCCCTTAAAGAATGTAAGTGCCTTGAAGCCTTACTTATATTCCTATCCTAGTGCCTATCATATAACAAGAAGTCCTTAATAAAAGCTTTTTGGTTTATAGGTACATAGGGTACTATTTAGATAGAAATATGATCTGTGGATGACTTCCAATTAGGAAGTCCTCCATTTTTTCTGGAAAATTGTGCAAGTAAAGACTGTGTGTCTGACTTAGAAACTGGAGGAGTACCTGAAATTAAAAAAAAGTATTTGTATTTGTGCTTCTCTTTCTACCTTTGTGATGTTCATGGTCATCCAGAGCTGTCCACTGGCTTTTAAGCCCATGGAGGAAGTCAACCTTTTTGTTGGTGGAGAAATTGCAAGGATGTTTGACACATAATACCCATCTCCTAATGTTTGGAATTACTGAGCACAGAAATTTTTTTCTTTCTTTTCTTTCCATTCTTCTCACTTTTTTCTCTCCCTCCCTCCCTTTCTTCCCCCTTTCCTTTCCCTCCCTTCCTTCCCTCCCCTTCCTCCCTTCTTCCCTTCCCTCTCTCCTTCCCTTCTCTTCCTTCCTCCCTCCTTTGCTTCCTTCCCTTTCTTCCCCTCTCTCCCTTCTTTCCTCCCTTCCTTTTCCTCCCTTCCCTTCCTCCCTCCCTCCTTTCCCTCCCTTCCTTTCTCCCTTCCTCCCTCCCTTCTCTCACTCTTTTTCTTTTTTTCTTTTGAAATTTCTGTATAACATAACAGGCAAAAAAAAAAAAAAAATATGGCAAATTGGTCTACTTTATGCTTTCAGGCTTTCCATAATGAAAAGAAGAAAAAATAGCTAATTCAAGTGGAAAGATTATTCAGCAAAGCAGTTCTAGGCCACACCTTCTTCCTTTGTGCCTCCATTCATTCTGCTGCACCTGCCTGTTCCTTTATTGGTTTGGCATGATTTGGAAGTATTTACTTTGGAACTGGACATGCTTTTTGCCTTAGGCATAAATTCTATCATAGTTGCTGAACTTCTTGTACTCTTTTAACCTATTTTGATTTTAATTCAATTATCAGATTTTTACTAAGCACATCCTTAATTGTGTGTTCAGTGGGGGTGCCTACATGGATATGGAAAAGTACATTTCAAGGTGAAAGTGTTGAAGGAGCACTCACTCTGATATCTGATAACATTGGTGCAAATCCTAACTCTAATGTTTATTACTTGTGGGACCTTGGGCACATTACACCATCCCTGAGTCTCAAGGTGATAAGGTCTTCAGTGTTAGGTGTGGTTATCTGAAGAACTGATCCCTGAGGCAAGCAGGGAGAAGAAGGTTCTGGTAGAGTTCAGTTTAGTTCCATGGTCCCACCTTTTGGGGAGACTGTCCAGTCTGAAATCTAAGTTATGTCAAACTCCTGAGACCCATCCTCTGTATAGGTCTTGAGTAGTCTCATCTTGCCATGCCCTGTCAGAAATCCCAGTCGTGTCCCTGAGGTTAAATTTTCCCTATAAAATCTACTTAGGGGTCATCCCATAGCTGCTGTCTTCCTTTGGGTCAGTCTGCCAAGCCAGGCACTCTGTCTCCTAGTATCTTTCCCCTTCCTCTTCTCCCATTTCATATGGTATTTCTCCTCACTCCATTGCAGGTAGGTGGTACAATGGATAGTGTGCTAGGTACAGTTAGGAAAATTCATTTTCCTGAATTCAAATTCAGCTTCAGACACTAGCTGGGTGACTCTGGGCAAATCACTTAATCCAGTTTGCCTCAGTTTCCTCATCTGTAAAATGAGCTGGAGAAGGAAAGGTAAACCACTCCAGTATTTTTGCCAAGAAAACCTCAGTAGGGTCTTGAAGAATAGGAAATGACTGAACATGAAAACAACACATAAAGACATTTAACAACTTCTACAATTTGTCTTTTACATCAAATTTTCTTAACCCCATATGGGATCTCATAATTCAATGTGGGAGTAGCAAAATTACGATTTATTATCAGTAAATGTTTGACTTGCATACCTATTTTATAAACCTATCTATCTAGGGTTGCATTAAAATTTCTCAGGTGAAAAGGGGTTGTGAATGGGAAAAGTTTAAAAAGCCTTGCTTATATACTTTTCCAGTTTTATCTCTTTCTGCTTTTGGGAAAAGTTTAAAAAGCCTTGCTTTATATACTTTTCCAGTTTTATCTCTTTCTGCTCCTGGGAAAAGTTTAAAAAGCCTTGCTTTATATACTTTTCCAGTTTTATCTCTTTCTGCTCCTTTTCATATACTTAATGCTGTGCTTTGATGCTGGAACCAAATCAGGCCATTCCCTATTCACCAAATTTATTTATTGTTTTTCTGCCTTGGGCTGAAGTTGCAGCATAGGGCAATGGAAAGAAGACAGAATCTGGAGTCAAAAGATCTAGCATCAAGCCCTGGCCCACTTTTTCCTGGCTTTGTGACCTTGGTAACTGTTTACTGAATTCCAAACTTCAAGTTTCTCATCTGCAAAAAGAAGGAGCTATTTAACTTACTCTAGTTACTAGGTTGTTGTGAAACCTGAATATGAGTGTATATGCAAAGTGCTATGTAAATGGGAGGGAGATAGTAAGAGAAAGAGAGGAACAGGAGGAAAACAGGTGGTAATAAAGGTGGTGGTGGTGATGGGGGTGATATAGTCACCAGATGGTGGTAGAAAAATGAGGGTTTGGTAATGTGAAGAATTCACAATGGCCATTCCCTTTGGCAAAATGTAAATTTAGTGAGGGACAAAGTTATAGATGAAATGAAGGAATACAATAGACACCAGGAATAGTAAATATAAAATAGAGCTGAGAGAGCATTAGAAAGTTCCTCAGTGGAACTCACAATTACCCAGTAGAAAGAGAGCAATCCATGAGGTTGGGGCATGTCCTTAACTGGCAGGCTAAATCCTGAAAGGGACTTAATACCTTAAAAGAGTCATTCTTAAGGTTGTTGGTTTTTTTAAACCTCTTTGAGAAGTCATGGTAGCACTCTTATTAACCACAGATAATAGGGCCCCTTAGTTTCTGGTACTCAGGAGGTTGTTGACAAAATTGTAAAAAGGTTAGGGGCTGCTAGATGGCTCAATGGAGCATCAGTCCTGGAGTCAATAGGACCCAAGTTCAACTATCAGACACTTTATACTTACTTGCTATGTAATCTTAGGCAAATCACTTAATCCCAGTTAATTTAGCAAAAAAAAAAAAAAAAAAAAAAAAAAGTAAAGAAACTGACCACTTGGACAACTCAAAGAAAAGCTCCCTCACAGTCATGAAAGTTATGATCCTACTAAATTGTTGGAGGGGAAAAAAGTTTCAGAAGTGATTTACATTGATTGCAACCCAGCAATTGCTGGGATGGTTTCCTCCTTAGATGAAGCAAGTACAATTAAAGTTTTTATCATTTGAGAAAGACATATAAGGCCAGTTAGAGTTATAGGTTAACTGAGAATTTTACCTATATGGTCTATTGATTATTGTCCTCATATTTTTGAGGCCTTTGACTTTCTCCTTGGTGCTTTCAGACCATAGAAACGATAGTTTTGTTTTTAGGTGGATAACCACTGGTTGAGCATTTTTTTCCTTTTTAGCCAAGAAATCTAAAAAAGGTTTTCTGTTCGAATCTTAGCTACTTCAAACTTGATTAGAAATACTTGCAAATTACTTCATTGTTTGTTCAGGTATACTTCTAATTTCTCTTATTTACAATCCATTTTGCTACAGAAATATGTCTTTTAGATTTCTGAGGATTTCTACATATGTGAGAATTTGGGATTAAAAAAGAAGGTTGCTTTTTTTTTTATTTTATTCTGTGCCTGGTACATATTAAGTCATAAGTGCTTGTTGAACCCTGCTCAACAATAATTCTCTAAAGCACTCATCATATATTATTGTGTATTATAGTTACCTGTATTTATGTCTGATCTTCTACTAGATGAAAATCTCCTGTGCATATTCATTACATTTTGAATAAGCACAGTTCTGTATGTAAAAGGCACTTAATATTTCATTGCTTGTCTTTCGTTTTCAAAGAGGACCATGATATTTATAGGAGGAAAGAAAGGAATAGAAAGCCTGTTTATTTTATATATATATGTGTGTATGTGTATATATATATATATATATACACATACACACATATATATACATACATACCCATCCCATGATTCTTTTTAGCTCTCTTTTGTACTTAGATTGTATCCATTTTCAAAAGAACTTGAAGCACTATGTACATTATCAAATATATTTTTATGGTCATGACACCTTAAAACTGAAGGGAATCTGTGGCATTATCTAGCTCAAACCTAGCTGAAGCATGAATCCTAGCCAGCCTCTGCTTTAATAGTCCTAAAGATAGAGAACTCAATAGCTCATGAAACAGTTTATTATCTTTTTTGGACATTTCTAATTGCTAGAAAGTTGTTCTTTTATATTGGGCTTCCTATAACTTCTGTTCATTAGTTCTATATTTTCCTAGAGCCACAGAAACAAAATCTTATATCTGCTTAAAAATACATTTAGAAGCAAAACCCATTTAACTCAAACAAGGCAAGTGTATTATAGTAAAATTAGACAAGGTCAAAAAGTTAATATTATTAATCATAAAGAGTCAGATTACTTTTTAAGTTATTTTATTGCTGATGGTATTTTGTATGCTGATAATATAGAATTCGGTGACTTGAAATTTCAGTTTCTTGCTCCTATTTAAATGCTCAAATTGAAATTTAAGTGTAATGCACTGAAATCTTAAGAGTAGAGAACTTGGGGTATTATCTCCAGGGTATAAGAAGTCTTAGAACAAGTATCCCCTTAAGAACTGAGAACCACGTGCTTGATAAGCTTTACACTTGACTGAACAATTGCCATGTTTACAGCTCAGTTGCCAAAGCTTGAGTATTTTTTGTTTCTGAACAGCATCGATTGGGACATGGAGAACTTTTATAATCACACTTTAAATCAGCATCAAATTATGTCATTATGGAGGCCATACATATGTGATATATATTTATATATACACAACTATATGTATATATGAACATATAACATACACATATGTATACACAAGGGGACAAGGGATCATATATTTTTTGATAAGATATTTTAATCCTTTCATTATTCTGGTATACAGGAACCAAAAATGTGAATTTTTAAAAATCTAAATAGATTCAGACTGCAGTGAAGAGTCAATAAAGATTCATAGAAGATAATGTCTATAGCACTTTGTTTACAGGTAGATAGCAAGTGTAAAGAATTCTTTGGTCTTTAAGACTATAGAAAAGGAAAGTAGATGGTTTGGCCATCCACATCACCATATATAATTGACAGGACATTTAATACTTACTTACGATAAGCACTTTCCATATTCTCTTTCCTGGCTATCACATAACTGTAGCATTATTCTACATCTAAGCATTATAGAATCCCAAACTGCCTTCTGGCTCACCCCTCATGAATGTGGGCTCCTTGGTAATGCATTCACTGAATAAGGCCTGTGCCAGCTGGTGGGGTTCTAGCCTGTGGGTCCAGCCCACTATGTAGAATTGTTTGTTTCACCTGCTCAGACATAAGAACACAGCTCAAAGGCCATCCTCGCTGGGCCTGCTGAAGGGCTGTATTTCAACTTCAGAATAGACTAGTTTACTCTGCTGATTGGAGTAGTGCATCCATGCATGATTACAATTAAATTCCCCTTTTCCTGCAGTTTGGTTTTCTGTGTCAATATTTTTAAGGTTGAGGAAGCCTAAATTTAGGAAAATTTTTTATTAGGTTAACAGGAAGGATTTGGATTAAGAAGGTTTTTTGCTATTGGAGATCCAAGGTTTCCAAGTTTGGTCATTGTCAATCATTCAACAAACAAATTTCTATGGTCTCTGTTATGTACCAAAGGTACGTAAAAGCAGCTAGGTGATACAGTGAAGAAGCCTCTTGATTTGGAATCAGGAAGACCCAAGTTCAAATCCTCAATTTACTAGCTATGTGGTTCTGGCAGATCACTTAATCTCTGCCTCAGTTTCTTTATCTGTAAAATGGGAATGATAATAGCACCAACCCCCCCCCCCAGATGAAGATACAATGAGATATGTGTGTAGAGCTTTTCAAATCTTAAAAGTGCTTTATAAATGCTACTTATTATGGTTCCTTGGTGCTATGTCCTATAGGTACCAGTAGTATAAAATGTTTAAAAAAAAAAAAAATGAAATGTCCTATATCTACCAATAATATAAAATGTTAAAAAATGAAATAGCCTCTGCCCTCAAGGAATACATATACTCCATTGAGACACAGCATATCTTTGTATATACATATACATATAGGTAATGTATAATCTGTAGCAAATTGCTTTGCCTTCTCAAGGAGGGGGCAAGGGAGGGAAGGAGAGAGAGAATTTGGAACTCAAAACTTTTTAAAGTTAATGTTAAGGATTGTCCTTACTTAGAATTGAGAAAGAATTGTTCCAATTGAACGATGAGATTAGAAGCCAAATTGCTAGAGTCTGAGAAGTTATTGAGAGGAGGCAAGAAGTAGAAGCAGCAATAAATAGTAGAGAGTACTATCTGAAAGAGCGGAAGATTGATTACTTAGCAGTTATTTTTTTCAAGCCACACAACCTAAAAAAGAATAGCTTCCAAGGGGGATAGGCAAGTATCTGAGGGAAATTCACACTGATGAGTTTGTCAAGAAGCTTTGAAGTGTGTTAGTACATTGAGTTATTATAGGGTTAATATGCATCTCACTGGTTCTGAGCTGCTGCATTTAAATGTCTGATTTTCAGTTAGGTGCCATTTGCTTTTTCCCCCCCATATTCTATTAGGCTTAGTAAATTTTTTTTAAAAATGTACTACTTTAAATTCTAAATGAGTAACTTATAAACATTTATCTGAGGCCATCCTATTGGGTCAAACTTAGTAGTGGAATAGAGAAAATTAGCTTTGAAGACTAGTAAATAGGTGAGTTTACACCCATTGCTGAATTGGGTTATGCTCCATCTTATTACAGTGCTCACATCACCAAAGTATAAAGTGATCCTGGAAAGGACAAGCTGTAGGCAGGCTGCAACACATGAGAAAGAGTCAGGTTGGCTGATCCCCTCTTTTTCCCTAGTTGATATGTTCTTTCTCTCTTCAGAGATTAGAGGAACACTTACTCTTCTCCTTTGATTTTTAATTTGAAGTGTCTATGTTAGGTTTCCTTTCTTTCCTTCTAGTAGAAAGTATGGTTCTTGAGAGGGTCTTTTTGGTTTTTTGTTTGTATAAACAGTGCCATGTACTTAATCTGTTTTTAATAAAGTCATTGAATTTTAACTGATTTTCCTGGTTTTCAAGGCTCTCCATGCTTTTCATAATCTTGCCTTATTCTGACTATTCCATGTGATTTCTTACTACTTTTTAACTTATGCCTTTAGTTCTAGTCAGGTCTTTTCACTGACCTAAGCCCTTAATTCCCTTTTTTATGCCTCTTGTTCATGCTACTCCACTGGTAAGAATATCCTTCCTTTTCTATTTTCTACTAATCCTTCAAAACTAGCTCTAATCCTGTCTTTTCTATGAGGTCTTCATTTACTCCTTTTAGACACACTGATTTCCTTCTTAGGACTCCTGACATTTATTATGCATACCATATATTTTTGTCCATAACTCTAAAACCACAGAAAATCATCTACTTAAGATAAACTGTTTTTTCCAATGAATTTCCACAATCTTCAAGGCCAGGGATTTCTTCCACAAACTCAAGGTTGAGGGAATATGTTTCCTTCAATAATCATATAAAGACTGAGTTGGAAAGACATTCTAAACTTAGCAAAGTTGGGTTTATAGAACATTAAAAACAATGACAACTTGGCTACTTTTAAGTTTACAGTCATTGTGTTGCTAGGGTAGGAGATGGTGAAACTGGCTATGTAACTTTGAAGAACTGAAAGGCTTTATTAATTAAGTGAGAGTTATTTACAGTTAGTACACTCTTTGCAAGAGATCCTAATTTCCACCATAGTTCTACATGTGCTTGAAATATTTGTTGGCAGGAACAGTTTCCTTTTGTTGCCTACCTAGGACAGTGAGTACCTTGTACTAAAAGATATCATAGGCTTATTAGATTGGGATTTGTTGGCTTGCTAGCTTAAGTAGCCCGAAAATTTCCTTTGTTTACCTCATATTTGTTTGAGTCCTCTTCCCACTTCACTCTTCTCAGCATGTACATAAGCTGCATTCCAGCAAAATTGTTCAGAGTTCTATATTAGTAATTTGATAACTAGGGTGGTATTATCATTAATTATAGCAATAGCAATGCTATTGAAAGAGAGGTTTTTGGTTTTTCTTAAGTTTTGGATTTGGGCTCCTTGAGATCATAGAACTGTATTACTAATCTTAATACTTTACTGTGGTATTTTCTTCTTTAAAATAATATAATCATTCTCTCTGTGAGCAGGTTTCTTGGGGAGGTTTTCTGGAGGCAGCCTCAGTTTCAGTTAAAAGTAATAATCACCCAAATGCAGCCAGGTGCTAAAAGTTCAAATCTTTTATTGTGTCCTTCAATATAGCCTGGTTAATTTTCTGAGAGGCCTCTCTCCTTCCTTGGTTCCAAGAGCTCTTGCCGCTAATCTTTTGCCTCTGCCAGCTTTGGCTTCTCTTCTTCCAAATATCTCCAGTCAGCACCAAGGTGAAAGTTGGGATGAAGCTGACTCCACCTCCGAGAGTGGGCTTGTGGGCTTCCTCTCAGAGTGCTCCTCTCAGAGAGAAGATTTGTGGGCTTCTGTATCTCCCAGAGTGCTCCTCTCTGACTCTTGGCAATGTTCCAAAGTGACCCTCCTCCACTCTGAATCTTCAGTGGAGAAGCAAAGGAGGAGAGCCTGCCACCACGGTGTTGTGAGATGGGATGAATGAATCTGGCTGAGCCTCTGAGAGTGGGCTTCTTCTGAACTGACTGTGACTGATTCAGTGAAGTTCTATTTATGCTCGGTGTAAAAGGTTGACTTCTCCTCCGAGAGTGGGATTATGGGTTTCTGATTTGTGAATCTCATACTGAATACTGACTTGTGAATCTCCCAAAAGTATGAACTCCAATGAGTACTTAAATACATTAGTGAGCTAGAGGATTTGCTAAGTACCATCCTAAATTAGATAATTATTGTCTCTATCAACTCTAATGAGTTAACACTTTGTAAGGATTCCAACACCTTACAAATTCCCTATCTTTTCATAGACATGGTTTCCTCATCTTTAATGACATGAGAATAATAATGCTGCTACCCTACCTACCTCATAGAGCTATTATAAGGACCACATGAAATAAAATAATTGATAACTGAGTGAATTGTATAGGGTTATCTGGCTAGTAAGTGGCAGAGGTGAGGCTGGAAGTACCACATCTTCTTGTGATGTGGTATAAAGTACATTGAGGGACAGTAGATGTGTTATAGTCCAGATTTTGTCATGAGCTGATCATGTGTTTGGATAAATCACACCTCTCTGGGCCTCAATGACCTTATCTGTAAAATGAGAGGGCTGGACTAAATGATCTCTAAGGCCTTTTCTAGCTCTTAACATCCTGGGATCTGTTTTGTTTCCTAATGGAGCATGTTTTCTGCTAACTCATATTTTCTCTTCTGTGAGCTACCACAAGCTTAGACCAAAGGAAATTTGATTTCTTTGGAAGAGAAGAGTCTTTTTTTTTTTCTTCAGGAAAGAGAATAAGACTTGTTTAAGAAAAAGTTGCAAGAAAATCTGAGAATAGAAGCAACATTGGACTGTAAGATAGCATTTCCTAGTCTTCCACTAATCCTATTCTATCAACTTGACTTCCATAAAGTAAAGTGTCTGTTTTTTGGATAGGACTTTTAGCTATCTAATATATATGTATGCATACACATACAAGAGTAAAGTGGATTATTATTATTAAAGTGTTCAAAAATGTCTACAACCCCTCTAGAAATAGCTCTGTTCCCATTGGAAGACAACAGAAGGCAGAGGGATGCTCTTCTCCCACCCTGTTGACAAAGGGGAAATATTCTGACTTTTTTCTTATCCTTCACTCTGAAACATTCCAATTTTGACTTCTTCAGAGAGTGGAGAGGAATAGAATATGGCATACCAAGCTTTTGGGGCAGAAGCAGAAGATGAAGGAGGAACCTTTCGTATGAAACTATTCATCTGATTGGGGTTGGGAAAGATTCTTAATTTGAATCTGGCCTTCATAGATGATGAATGTCAAGGTGATTCATTTTAACCTAGCCTTCCACAGATAAGATAATCTACTTGTACACTGTGGAATTCCCTCAGCAAACATTTATGAGCACTTACTGTGTGCAAAATAGAGAAAATACCAATCTAGGTCTGCAGGGACCTTAGGATTTAGAGGGGCAAATGAGCACTATATTTTTTTTTACTTTAAAGTATTTAAATGCCATAAAAAATAGTAAGACAAAATTGTCATGAAATAAATGAAGAAGGAAAGGTTATTTTCTGTGAAAAATAGAAAATGTGCTTTAAGCAGAAAAAAAATTTAGCCTGTTTCAGGAATTTGCAGGATGAAAGAATTTGGGGCAGAGAAGGAAAGAAGAACTTCTGAAACCGCAGTTTGGGGATCCTTTCTTTGCAAAATGAAACTGGATTCTCTTAGGAGGAAGAAACAGCTATTTATACTTCAAGGAATTATATTGAGACTCTATCTATTCTGCCAGGAAAGAGGACATTTGGCATGGATCAGGGAAAAAGAGAGACAAATAATGATGGTTGGTGATTCTCTGCTAAGAGATATCAAAGTAGCCACATTGAGATTCTACCTAGTCTGCTAGGAAAGAGGATATTTGCTACTGATCAGGAAAGAAGAGAGACAACTAATGATGGTTGGTGGCTCTCTGCTAAGAGGTATCAAAGTAGCTATATGCTGTTGTGTAATCCCAGAGCCATGTCAATGCCATGTCATGACATGTAAGGCTTGTGTATTCATGGGAGGATTCTTAACTTTGGCTCATAGCCGCTACCCAGGAAACCTTGATACAAGAGAAATAGGTATTTGAGGTACTACCCACTTAGAGTTTTTTAAAAAATCAGTTTTCATTATATTAGAGAAAGAAAGTTTTATTGTGAGACTAAGGAAAACAAAATGGAGGACAAAACAGGATGTGGAAAACAAACTCTTTAAATAAACTTCTCCCCTCAATTTGTAGTAAAAACCCTAACCATAGCTCCAAATACTTCAGTTTGGCTTCCTCTGTCATTTGTGATTGCTCTTAGAAGATCCTTATTGCCCCAACTGGTTGTATCAGGTCCTGTTTTCTGGCATAAAATACCTGTATTTCCTAGTTCCTAGATACTGTCATCAGGTGTTACAAGGTAACACTTGCTGTCATAATTCTTTCTTCATTTTCTCCTAGCTCCAGTTGTCATTTTCTTTAATGCCATTCAAAGGCTCTGGGAATAACTTTCCCTCATTCACTTATCCACATCATTGTCATTTGCAATTTTTTTCTCTGTATTATTTGTGGCAGAGAGGAAGGGAAAGATGCATAGGAAAAGAAATCTTCAAAAGTTTCCTCTCTGGTAAGAGACATTAATTGCCTTGTATCCTAGTTCTGAAATAATCCTATACCAGGGATTTATTGAGGCAATCCCACTTGGTCATTAATCCTGTCATTCTCTCGCAACAGGAAAGTTTGCTTTGAAAGCAGAGAACTTTTTTGAAATATTTACATGTAAAAACAATTTTTAACATTCATTTTTAAAATTTTAGAGTCCAGATTCTTTCTTTTCCTCCCCGTGCCCACATTGAGAATGCAAGCAATTCAATATAGGTTATACATATGTAGTCATGTAAAACATTTCCATAATACTCATGTTGTGAAAGAAAACATAGACTTCCCTCCCCCACAAAAAAAAAAAAAAACCCTCAAGAGCAATAAAGTAAAAAAAATAAGCATCCTTTAATCTGTTTTCAGACTTAATCAGTTTTTTCTCTGGGTTTGGATAACATATTTCATCAGACGATCTTCAGAGTTCTCTTGAATCATTGTATTGCTGAGAATAGCTAAGTCATTCACAGCTGATCATTTTACCACGTTGCTGTTACTTTGTATACATACATATAGTCCATTTCACTTTGCAAGAGTTCGTGGAGATCTTTCTAGGTTTTTCTGAGAGCATCCAAGCAGGATCCTTCTAAAGAAGATCTTTGCCTCTTAGTTCAGGTGCAATGAAAATTATGCTGGATTTGGAATTGGAGAATCCAAATTCAAATCCTGATACTGTTATAGGGGCAAATTGTTTAGTCTTCTCGAGATGAAGTTTCTATTTGAGGGAAGTGAACCACCTGACTGCCAAGGTCATTTCCACCTTTAATCTCAGTTACTATGACTACAAATCATGGATGTCCTTTCTCTTTCTGACCTCCAGGAGGAATATCTTCTATTGAGGGGATCCTTTTTACTTGTGTTGGAGGCTAGAAAGTATCCTAATTTTCTCCTAATTATCCTTAAGTAAGATTCAAGTTTATTCAAATAGCCTAAGGCTATCAATTTTATCTGCAAATTAAGAGCCTTGTAGAAAGAAAGCCCTCTCCTACATACATTTCATTGGGGGAACCCTTACATTTTGAGAGAGGGTAAGGGAAAAAAAAAACAAATCCTGTTCAGGTCCTCACCATCTTTTTGGGATATCTATCTGAGATATCTATGATCTGAAACCTAAGTTGTATCAGATTCAACATCTAAAACGCACTTTTGGTGATTCACAAAGGGACAAATGATATCACTAGAAGAAAACTTGTTATGTTCAATCATTTCAATGTTGTCTGATTCTTCTTGGAGTTTTCTTGGCAAAGGTAGTAGATGAGTTTGTCATTTTCTTCTCCGCTTCTTTTGACAGGTGAGGAAACTAAGGCAGGCAGGGTAAAATGACTTGCTTTGAGTCACATAGCTAGTGAATGTCTGTGGCCATATTTGAATTTGGGAAGAAAGTGAATTCTTCCTGACTCCAGGCTCAATGCTCTATTTACTGCACCACCTAGCTGCCCAGAAGAAAACTAGAAAGTGCTATTAAGGTTTATTACATTTGGAGAAATTGTAAAGATTTTAGTTAAGGCTACAGATTGTTTTTCATCCTTGATTAAAGATAGCTCCTTCAGAAGAGAATGGTGGCTTGGAGGAGTGAGCTAGTCCAAAAGTATAGAAATAAGCATGGAGTATGAAGAATAGGAAAAATATATTTGGGGACTTGGTGATTTGATTTTTTAAAAGTATTTAATGTTTGTGGCAGCCCTGTTTGTAGTGGCCAGAAGCTGGAAAATGAATGGATCATCAATTGGAGAATGGTTGGGTAAATTGTGGTATATGAATGTTATGGAATATTATTGTTCTGTAAGAAATGACCAGCAGGACGAATACAGAGAGGATTGGCGAGACTTACATGAACTGATAGTGAGTGAAATGAGCAGAACCAGGAGATCATTATATACCTCAACAACGATACTGTATGAGGATGTATTCTGATGGGAGTGGATTTCTTCGACAAAGAGAAGATCTAACTCAGTTTCAATTGATCAAGGATGCTACACCCAAAGAAAGAACACTAGGAAATGAATGTAAACTGCTTGCATTTTTGTTCTTCTTCCTGGGTTATTTATATCTTCTAAATCCTGTTCTCCCTGAGCAACAAGAGAACTGTTCGGTTCTGCACACATATATTGTATCCAAGATCTACTGTAACCTATTTAACATGTATAGGACTGCTTGCCATCTGGGGGAGAGGGCGGAGGGAAGGAGGGGAAAAATCGGAACAGAAGTGAGTGCAAGGAATAATGTTGTAAAAAATTAACCTGGCATGGGTTCTGTCAATAAAAAGTTATTTAAAAAAAAGTATTTAAAACTGAAAATATAAAGGATGGCACACAGACCAAGTCATATTCCACAGCTAGTATCAGATATAGTGCAAGGATACCTATGCAGACACCCAATAATTCACAGACGGGACCAGTAATAAAACCATTGTGCAAATATGAGTAATAAACAAAGGAAGGTAAGAGAGTGATTTTGAATTCAGATGTTCCTGACATTCAGTAAAATGTGACTGATGGTTACAAAATGGCAAAATAAGGTTATAATTCATTCTTAAGGAATAAATTAAATGAAGGGGGTGGTAGAATAAGTACCCTACTGCAAGATGATATGTACATTTGTAAAAGAAGATACTTTTGTGGTAGGAAATCCATGAACCAGAGGGGAGAAACTATTTAGGTGAGGATCCGTGGGAGAAAGTGATATTGTGGTGCCAATATTCTGTAGACCCCCATTTTTAAAATTGTGGTTTGTTCCCCATCTGAGGTCTTATAATTGAATGGAGAAGTGCAACAAAATTATGGTTTATTTTCAGTAAATGTTTGATTTGTATGCCTAATTTATATACCTGTATACACAGGATTATATCAAAATTTCCCCCATTACCCACCCAATCCACATGACTCATCATCAGTGAATGACAAGGAATGGAGTTTTCTCCTTTTAAATGGCTTTATCCCATACTTTTGTCTATTTTTGATCCCTCCTTTGATATTTCATTATAGTTTACTGCTTCAGTTGGCTCCTGAGTGTTTCTCCAGATCTGAGAGACATTAGTTTCTCTCCATGGCCTCTTCCTTCTGCCTGTACGTATCTCTAAGTCACCCAGTGTCTCCCTCACTATTTTTTTCATTTAATATTTTATTTTTCCCAAGTTAATGTAAAACAATTTTTAACATTTTTAACTCTAAATTTTATTATTATTATTTTTTATTTATTATAATAACTTTTTATTGACAGAACCCATGCCAGGGTAATGTTTTTACAACATTATCCCTTGCACTTACTTCTGTTCCGATTTTTCCCCTCTCTTTGTCTCCCTCACTATTGAGGGAGTTAATCTGCTTTGCTAATATAGTTAATACCTCTATAGCTGGTAGCCTCTACTTCTTACTGCTTCTGACACACCTTCTTAGGCAGTTTTACATTTCTTTTGTAAAACTCAACATGTTTGAAATAGAACAAATCTCTCCTTTGTGGGTCTAGTACGTGTCACCCATTTCTCCCAGCTCTGCTCTTCAAAATTTTCCTGTTTATATCCAGAGCACAGCGTTCTTCTAGACACCTAAGGTTTCTTATATAAGTCCTCATTTTGCATCTATCTCCATAGCCACAGCCTTAACTCAACTCTTGTCACTTCTCACCTAGACTATTATAATTATCTCCTGATTTGTCTCCCAACTTGTCTTTCCCTATTCCTATTAATTTCCCTCACAGCTGCCAAAGTGATTTTTCCTAGAGTGCAGGTCTGACCATGTCATTCATCTCTTCAGTAAACTATTGTTCATCCTGTTGCCTCTAGAATAAAATACAAATTCAAACATTCAAACTCCTTCACAACCTGAAGAGTTGATGAGATATATTATATTATGATGTATATTGTATCCAGTATTTAAATTCTATGGTTCTTATATTTATATTTTCATTTTCATTTCATCCTCTCCTAAAGATATTTGAGTGAGTTAGTAAAGATAATTCACCTTATAGAAACCTGGATAATTGTATTGAAAACAAAATTGTTTGTCTCCCAATAGACTGTACTTACTCAATTGTTCAATAGTACTCTACATTATATTTCCTACTAACTTGTCAGATATGGAATAATATTCTTCCATATGCAATTACAAGCCCCCCTTCTGTTTTTAAAGCCTTAAAAAATCAAATACTTTTATTTACCCAAAGTTCTCATTTTCTCAGTTTATTCTCTTCAGGTAATATATTTAGGTTAAGGAGTGAGGTAAATCATTCCATGGTATCTGAAAATGTGTTCTTAAACCCTTCTTATAGATTAGAAGTAAAATTGGCAATATATCTATCTTCTTTTATATTTAATTACAGTGACAAGTTACATACTTCCTTACCTCTAAAGTGAGAGGATTAGACCAGATCTATCAGTCAAACAATAAACAGTATTAAGTTTGTGCTAGACACTGTGCTAGGCACTGGGGATAGAAATACATAATATAAAAGTGAGATAGTACCTTTCTTCAAGGAGCTTATGTTCTCTTGGGGATATAATATGTGTTCACAGATAAAGCGTACTTACTGATCTATTACATGAGGTCATGTGGAAGGGAAGTGAGCATTGTGGCCATGAGGTCAGACAGGAAGGCAGAAAATATGGCACAGCATTAGGAGCATGTGGGCCAGGGGACAGAAGCCTTTAGTGGTCTCTAAGGCAGCTGGGTGACCCACTCTGTGCTTGTCTGATATCTAAGTTAGCACAAGCCCAGAGAACAACTACAATGATCAAGGAAGCAGAGAGACTTTTTATAACTAAAATCACAACAGCTTGTACTTCAGCTAAGAAAGACAAACTAAAAGGCTGAAGGTTGAATGGTTGAATGGTTGAAAATGGTTGAAGTTTCTAAAATCATGAGAAGGTAGAATGATAAAGCAAAAAGCATTTGGAAAGATGTAGAGTTGAACATCTGGATTCCAATTTCACTGGTTACATGTGTGGCTTTTGGAAGTCATTTCAGCCTTATTTTCCTTATCTGTAGAATTAGGGTGTTGGATTAAATTTCAATCCCATATTTTACAAATCTATGATCCTGTGATATGGAAACAAATCCAAATTCACCAAATCCTAGAATGATAGAAATAGAATGTAACTTTCAAAATCTGAATTAAATAGTTGACTGGTAGCTAACCAATAAAGCTCATTACCTTAAGAAGCCACACAGAGCAAAAATATAGCCAGGTTCAGGAGAAATTTCGACATATTCCTGAATGGTTGTTTCAAATTATTATGGGGAGCTGAGGATGTCAGGTGCATTTTCCTCCCTGATTATTTGAGGTGATGTCATGTTTACTTCTAAAATGTCCTTAACTGCCACTCTGAAATAGAGGACTCATTTGGATGGGCTATTGGTCTGACCTCATCTGGTACCTCTTGGCTAAAGGAATCATTAGGTTAAGAATAGAAATGTCAAAGCCATAATCTACTAAATGGATGTATAGTTTGTGGACTTGATTCAAAAAATATAATTTATTCTGTATACATATTGAACACTTTATTGAATGAATGAATTACATAAGTAGGTGTGCAGTAGAATGTCATCAGATAGAACTCTCTCAGGGAAAATTCTTTCACTGTGAAAATTCATTCCAAATAGCGAAGAGTCTAAAGATAGGGATATTTTAAAAGTAATTTTCTTATAGTACTTGAACTGATCTAAACCAAGTGATGTCTATATTCCTTAAGAGTCTTATTATGGTTAGATAAGAATGGTTTATACTTCACTAACTATTTGTATATACATGTGTATAAGATTTCTTAAAAGTATTTAAGAGTTTTTAAAATTGCAAGATTTCCTTCGAGGTCAGCCAGTCCAAGCTCCTTACCAATGCAGAAATCCATTCCCTCTGACAGGTAATCATGACCTAGTCTCTGCTTAGACACATAATGGGACAGGAAATCTGTTTTTATCCTAGTTATTAAGCTCTTAATTTCTGTTTGTTTTAATTCCATGTTGTCATGAAAAGAAATGACAAATGCAAAGTGCTTCACAAACCTAAAAATGCTATAAAAGGTTAGCTACTAACAATGCAAATGCACCCAGTATGCTAGGAGCTTTCTTCTGGATCAGGGATTCTTTTTAAAAATTTTAATAGCATTTTATTTTTCCAAATACATGCAAATATAATTTTTAACATTC
Organism: Sarcophilus harrisii; assembly: GCF_902635505.1. Classification (NCBI taxonomy): domain Eukaryota; kingdom Metazoa; phylum Chordata; class Mammalia; order Dasyuromorphia; family Dasyuridae; genus Sarcophilus; species Sarcophilus harrisii. The sequence goes on from NC_045427.1 coordinate 559,032,281, forward strand.
ACCTTTGCAAAACTTTGTGTTCTAAATTTGTCTTTCTCTTCATTTCCTTCCTCCTCCCTAAGACAGTAAGCAATCTGGTATAAGTTAAACATGTACAATTCTTCTAAACATATTTCCATATTTGTCATGCTGTGCAAAAAATAATCTGATTAAAAGAAAAAAAAACACTATAAAGGAAAAACAAACAAACAACAACTACTACTATCAAAAAAGGTGAAACTACTCTCCCTGGACGTGGATGGCATTTTCTGTCCTACATCTATTGAAACTGTCTTGAATTGAAATTGCCTCATTGTTGAAAAGAGCCAAGTCCATCACAGTTGTGGATCAGGGGTTTTTAACCTGGGATCTCTAAACTTGGAATTAAAAACTATTTTGATAGCTATCTTTTAATATTATTAGTTTTCTTTGTAATGCTATATATTTTGAATTATGCATTAAACATTTTTTTCTTTTGAGAAAGAGTTCATAGGCTTTACCAGAAAGCCAAGTAGCTTTTGACACACAAAAACTGAAGAATTCTAGTTCTTGATTTTTTTGATATTATTAAGATACCAATGGAATATAGTTCACTATTGATTTTTTCCACATGTTTATTATGCAATAATCCATTAAATTTTTTTCTATTTATATACCTTTTTAGATGACTTCTTTTGTGCCCTTTTCCTTTATAATTATTTCTTTATAATATGTTAGAGCCTGCTCACAAATCTGTCTCAGGACCTCTCAATTTCCCTTTGATTGATTCTCAATTTCATTTCTTTGGACACTGTGGTATTCCATGACTCATCTATTTGGTCCAGATTATCTGATATGCATTTGGATGGATACTCCTTGGACCACATCCCTTTGCAGATAAATCTTGAATAGACTTTGTAAGTGGGCTGTGTACTGAGCTTCAAATTGAGTAAGGGAAGTTGAATGAGCTGGATTGCCTTTGGGAAAGTGTTCAGGGTTTTTAATGATCCCATTGCTTAATCATTGTAGCCAATTTCTTTAAAAGATTTTCATGTACTCTCCAAAGAAAATAGTTTCTCTATCACAGAAACTAGTGGCAAAGTAGAAGTTGAGAACCTGGGGAGGGGGAGAGAAATCCCACCTGTGAAATCTTAGGCAAGTCATCTAACTTGACTAGGTCTCAATTTCCTTATGTGCAAAATAAGAGGACTGGACTATATGTGCTCTAAGGTTCATTCCAGTTCTAGATCCCTGACCCCCAACTTTCAGTTTAAGTCAAAGCGAGGAGAATGTAGCTGTGTATAAGTGGAATGTCTGTCTCCATAAAATGAAAGTTGAGGATCTTCACAGTAGTTAAAATTAGCTTCCCTCTAATTTTTATGTTTAATTTCACAAGCAGGAGCTATATAGGGATAGAACAATCCATTCCCCACTCCCTACTCCTACCCCACTGGATATTGGATATCTGTCTCACAGATTTTAAATGCTTTGCCAAAAGGTCAGTCACATAATTAATTAATAATACCTCTGAACAAAGTATTTACTTTGTAAAAGTAAAAATCACCCCATCCCTAAATCTAGATCTGTGAAGTTTTAGATCAGAAATTTTTTTAAAACTATGGATATCAAGATAATTTTTACTGCTACCTTTAATGCTACTAAAAAGGATATATGATCATCTTTCCTCATTCCATTTCATTCTTCAAAGTGATTTTCTTAAACCACATCAAATCTCTTATTTGATAAATTCCAGGGTCTCCCACTTGTTCCTTAGATAAAATATAAATTCTTGGGTTTGGCTTTACAAGGGGCAGCTAGGTGGTGCAGTGCACTTATAGATAGAGTACTGACCCAGCAGCCAGGAAGACTTAAGTTTAAATCCAGCCTCAGACACTAGCTGACCTTGGGCAAGTCACTTAATGACAATTGCCTTCCCCAACACCAACAGCAACAAACACCTCTTTACCCTTTGGTCCCATTCTGTCTTTCCATCCTTATTATATGTTCCTTTCCTTTATATACACTATGTCCAATGAGAGGGATCTGGTGGTTCCCAGCCACAGCGCTTCATGTCTTACTTAGTTAGCTCTGTGCCTGGGGACTGCTTTCCCCATGCCTGGAGCTCTCTTCTAGCTCCCTGTCACCTCTTAGAATCCCAGGCTTCCTTTATGTGAAGCCTTTGCTGATGCTCTGACGCAAGGACCTTCTCCTGCCAAATGATGGGGTTGCTGTTGTCAGTGCCTCTAGTGTCCCGCCACGGATAGTCAATTGTCAGGGCCTAGCAGTGACTCACTTCTGCTTTGGTATTCTGAGCAGCTCATCCAGAGCTTGCTCCTAGTGGGAACCTAACTGCCCACTGATTATGATTGATTGAGGGATGGCTGTCAAATGCTGAGCTGTAGTGTGTAATAATATACTCTTCTAATAGAATTACAGAACTGAAACAAATCTAGCTTCACATACGTATACCCACATACACAACAAGGGAAGACTTATTTCAAGCATTCAAGCAATTGGTCCTTATATTCCTTTATAGTGGAAAGACCTTTCAAGAAAGGTCTGATTTGATTGGGCCTTATCAGGAGTAATGTGGTATGTGCTACTGGAGCCTTGGCCAGGTGACAGCACAGAGTGAGGGCTTTCTAGGCCAGGCCAGCCTCCTGGGTGGGAATATGGCATTCTGGTTGAAAGGTCAGTAGAAGGCTAGTACAGTCTATAGTCAGTGATGTGTGACGGCAAGAGGCAAAGTGAAATAGGGGTTTGAAGTAACAGTCTCTTCTTACCCAACAAGAAAACAGAATCTGACGCAAGCAGTGCAGGTCTAAATGGCTGTGAATGGAACAACTTACCAGCAGCATTTTCCATCTACAGCTCCATATTGAGGTAATTAACCACAAATGAGATTAAACTGCTGGAAAATTGCAAGAGCAATGGAAAATAAAAAGGGCAGCCTGTAGTGCACGGGTTAATTGCTATACAGGCACTCAGTACAGAGAGTTGCAGTTGTTGAAAAGTTGCAGCAATTCACCATAATGTGAATTGTGCTGATTGAATAGTGCATTTATTTAAATAGATTTTTTAATCTAAATTTCTAAAATTTCTTTTAAAATCTATGTCTCCCACTAGGATTTGGTGCACTTATAACCATGCACATCCTTGGCTAACCAAAAATTTACTCAACAGAATTTCAAATTTGAGTTTAATTGATTCATTGTCAGGAACACTATAAGGAATAGCAGCTCAAGTTGGGTGCCTGGTTCCTCTTACTCTGAGTATTATAGCATAAGAATTGTAGTTCATACTGATAATATAAAATATTTAGGAATCTATCTGCCAAAGGAAAATCAGAAACTTTATGAGCAAAATTACAGACCACTTTTCACACAAATTAAGACTGATCTAACCAATTGGAAAAATATTAAATGCTCTTGGATAGGGCGAGCAAATATAATAAAGATGACAATATTACCTAAACTAATCTATTTATTTAGCGCTATACCAATCAGACTCCCAAAAAACTATTTTAATGACCTAGAAAAAATAACAACAAAATTCATATGGAAAAACAAAAGGTCAAGAATTTCAAGGGAATTAATGAAAAAAAAATCAAATGAAGGTGGCTTAGCTGTACCAGATCTAAAATTATATTATAGAGCAGCAGTTACCAAAACCATTTGGTATTGGCTAAGGAATAGATTAGTTGATCAGTGGAATAGGTTAGGTTCAAGGGATAAAACAGTCAACAATTATAGCAACCTAGTCTTTGACAAACCCAAAGACCCCAGCTTTTGGGATAAGAACTTACTGTTTGATAAAAATTGCTGGGAAAATTGGTAATTAATATGGCAGAAACTAGGCATTGATCCACACTTAACACCATACACCAAGATAAGGTCAAAATGGGTTCATGACCTAGGCATAAAGAATGAAATTATTAATAAATTAGAGGAACACAGGATAGTTTACCTCTCAGACCTGTGGAAGGGGAAGGACTTTATGACCAAAGAAGAACTAGAGATCATTACTGATCACAAAATAGAAAATTTCGATTATACCAAATTGAAAAGTTTTTGTACAAACAAAACTAATGCAGACAAGATTAGAAGGGAAGCAATAAACTGGGAAAATATTTTTACAGTCAAAGGTTTTGATAAAGGCCTCATTTCCAAAATATATAGAGAATTAACTCTAATTTATAAAAAATCAAGCCATTCTCCAATTGAAAAATGGTCAAAGGATATGAACAGACAATTCTCAGATGAAGAAATTGAAACTATTTCTAGTCATATGAAAAGATGCTCCAAGTCATTATTAATCAGAGAAATGCAAATTAAGGCAACTCTAAGATACCACTACATACCTGTCAGATTGGCTAAGATGACAGGAAAAAATAATGATGATTGTTGGAGGGGATGCGGGAAAACTGGGACATTGATGCATTGTTGGTGGAGTTGTGAATGAATCCAACCATTCTGGAGAGTAGTTTGGAACTATGCTCAAAAAGTCATCAAACTGTGCGTACCCTTTGATCCAGCAGTGTTACTACTGGGCTTATATCCCAAAGAGATCATAAAAAAGGGAAAGGGACCTGTATGTGCACAAATGTTTGTGGCAGCCCTTTTTGTAGTGGCTAGAAACTGGAAACTGAATGGATGCCCATCAGTTGGAGAATGGCTGAATAAATTGTGGTATATGAATATTATGGAATATTATTGTTCTGTAAGAAATGACCAACAGGATGATTTCAGAAAGGCCTGGAGAGACTTACATGAACTGATGCTGAGTGAAATGAGCAGGACCAGGAGATCATTATATACTTCAACAACAATACTATATGATGACCAGTTCTGATGGACCTGGCCATCCTCAGCAATGAGATCAACCAAATCATTTCCAATGGAGCAGTAATGAACTGAACCAGCTACGCCCAGAGAAAGAACTCTGGGAAATGACTAAAAACTATTACATTGAATTCCCAATTCCTATATCTATGCCCACCTGCATTTTTGATTTCCTTCACAAGCTAATTGTACAATATTTCAGAGTCTGATTCTTTTTGTACAGCAAAATAACGGTTTGGTCATGTATACTTATTGTGTATCTAATTTATATTTTAATATATTTAACATCTACTGGTCATCCTGTCATCTGGGGAGGGTGGGGGTAAGAGGTGAAAAATTGGAACAAGAGGTTTGGCAATTGTTAATGTTGTAAAGTTACCCATGCATATAACCTGTAAATAAAAGGCTATTAAATTAAAAAAAAAAAAAAAAGAATTGTAGTTCAACTAAGACTTAGATGACTAAAGCTCTGGCATAGAAATGGGGAACCTGCTGTCTTATTACAGAGGCTTGATTTCATTCATTCTCAGAAAATTACTCTGGTGTTTGCTCCAATGGCCAAGATAGCATTTTTCTTCCTTAGTAATTATTCTTATTATCCCTTTAGACATCCTCTTTTAGAGGGGATCCCTTCTCCTTGGGAGTCTGAGCTTTTCATGAATATCCCTCCATCTTGTTAGGCATTCTTTTAGACCCGCTAACTACTATGTAGTTAGCCCAAGATCTGTAGAATTACAGGAGAACATCTGGGATCAGCAATGACAACTGTCTGTGAGCTATGAGATGTGCTGGGGTCTCTGTTTCCCTCCTAGCACTTTACTAATATGGCTATACTTAGGGCAAATTGCCCACACACATTCTCCACCTTGAGGACTCTCCCCATCACCAAGGACCTGGGCCTGCAATAATGTGATGTGCCAGTCTCTGGCTATACTACAGGATCTTTCCTCTAACTGAATTTGACTCAGGTGCTTGAATTCCCAGTTATTGCTCTTCCAGGAGCTATAAAAGGGGATTTAAAAATCCTTATGTGAGCCAAAACTATCATTTTAAGTTTGTTTCAACAAAATATAAATACCATGACTCATTATTATAAAACAAAAACAAAACACAGCAACCCAACACATACACCTACATTTATTTAGGGGAATTGTATCCAACAACCAGATACAGTTCCCTTAAATAAATGTAGGTGTGTGTCATTTTGGGGAAATAGGGACTTGGACCTGTCTTCTTACTTCAAGTCTCAATTAAACTCCTAGCTTTTCTAAGAAGTTTTTCCTGCACACACACAGAGAACTATGGAGAGTGAATATGGATCAAAGTATAGTATTTTTGACTTTTTTTGCATGTGTGTGTTGGAATGCTTTTTTTCCCTCATGGTCTTTTCCTTTTTGGTCCAATTTTTCTTGCACACATGACAAACATGGAAATATGTTTAAAAAGATTGCACATATTTAACCTATATTAGATTTCTTGCTGTCTTGGGAGAAGAGAGAGATGAAGGAGGGAGAAAAGTTGAGAACACAAAATCTTATAAGAATGAATGTTGAAAACTCTCTTTACATGTATTTAGAAAAATAAAATACTATTGAGGAAAAAAAGAAAATAAAATTTAAAACATTTTTTCTTTAACTTTTAGAGATTTTCCTCTGATATTTTCTCCACTTTATCCTGTTTCTATCTTGTTTGTACATAATTGTATATTGCGTTCCCCATTGTGTATTAGTGCCTTGAGAACAGGGACATTTTTTGGCCATTTTTTTGTTTTCCTAGTGTTTATCATAGTGCCTGGCACACTGTAGATACTTAATAGAAGATTGTTGGCTTCATTTGACTGTGATTTCAAGACTGAGGAGCTCCTTGCAGAGAAATATGTAGTTGTGATTAATAATACAAATTCATTTAAAAGCTTTTTTTAGTATATAATAACTTAGCAACTACTTTAGTAGAGTAGTTGTTAGCTAAGTAACATTTCAAAGTACAGTAGATAAAAAAATGGTAATAGTCTAAAATCATTCTTCATTCTTATAAGATTTTGTGTTCCCAATTTTTCTCCCTCCTTCCTTTATCTCTCTCCTCCCCCAAGACAGCAAGAAATCTAATATAGGTTAAATATGTGCAATCCTTTTAAACGTATATCTATGTTTGTCATGTGTGCAAGAAAAATTGGACCAAAAAGGAAAAGACCATAAGAAGAAAAAAAGCATACAAACATACCCATGCACAAGTGGTCAGTGGGGCAGAAACTCTTAACACATATTTGGAAGTTTACTGAACTTAACTGCCGGCTCTTAAAGGAGACCTATAGGACTGTCTTGTAGGAAAAGTGTCCATCTAAGAATAGGAGACCTGGGTATTAGTCCTAGTTTGAATAGTTAGCTGTATGACCATGGCAGTTTAGCCACTGTGCCTCATTTTCTTCATACATAAAATGAAAGAGTCGAACTAAGTCAGAGCTCAGTGAGCATGCAGTTTGATGCATATTGGGAATTTTTTTTAGCCAAAATAAACAAATGAGCCTATAGCTTTGTAATGACTTATCTCATTAATTCTAAAGCTGCTGTTGTTTCAGGAATAATAGCCTGGGAGGCAAGTAGAGTTTAAGGCCAGAATTCTTTTGTTCTACAACTCTACCGATTTTCCATCTTTATTGCCCAAAGTACAGAGCACCTTGGGATGCCCTACTTGTACTTCTTCTCCTTAATCTTTTTGCCATATTTCCTGTGGCCCTACACACACACACACACACTCACCCACACACCCACACACACACCCTTGTTTTCCTGCTTGCCATTTTCTGTCTCCTTTTCCTTCTATCACCTTTCATTCCTCCTTCCGGGGAATAATCTGATAAACATTGTTTATCTCATTGTCCTAGAAGTCCTTCTTTCCAGTTCCTAGATATGAGTCATCTAGATGGTGGCAGTGGGTAGAAGTTTAACCCTGGAGTTAAAAAGAGTTGAGTTCAAATTTGACACTTATTAGCTATGTCACCTTGGGTAAATTATTTGACCTCACTCTTCCTCAGTTTCCTTAAACATAAAATGGGGATAATAATAGTATCTACTTCTAAGGATTGTTGTGAGGATAAAAGGAAATAATGTCTGTAAAGTATTTTGCAAATATTAAAGCACTATGTAAATGCTAGCTATGAATATTAGGAATTTTGATAAATGTGTCTTTGAAACGTCTCTTATTCTGTATTTTATGCATATCTCTTGATGTTGTACAAATAAAAGAATAATAATCTGTATAATCTGTTATAGGTGAAGTTGGTGTAGAAGCTATCTTCAATTGAGATATTCTATAGCCTGCTTGTACCCACCATTTGTCTTCCCACTGCCATTTGGATAACGAGAGAGTATTGGTATTAAAAGGATACTCAAGTAGTATAGGCATTGACAATGCTATACAGTTTCCTAAACTTGATTCACCCTAATCTCTTTCTGCTCAATATGGTTTATCTCATTGTCTGTCCTTAGTGTCTGTTTAAAATCACACATGTGTGTTTGTGTTTGTGCATGCATCCCAAGTCAATGAACTGTTCATTCCATTGCATGTTGATCAAAGCTGTCAGAAAACAAAGATTGTTTCTCCTGGGATTTGTCTCCTACCTACCTTTCTAGTGCAAAATTCCCTGTAGTTGGAGTCAGACATCCTCACTTGCATTCTAGTTCTGATGCTATCACTATGGAGATTTTATTTAAATGCATGAGCTTTAGTTTCTTTCATAAAATCAGGCTGATCCTTACAATGAAAAGAATTATTATGAAGCAAGTATTTCAGTGGATAGAGTCCTGGGCCTGTAGTCAGGAAGACTCATCTTTAGTTCAAATCTGGCCTCAGACACTTATTAGCTGTGTTACCCTGGTAAAGTCACTTAACCCTTTTTGCCTCAGTTTCCTTATCTGTAAAATGAGCTGAAGAAGGAAAGGGCAAATCACTCCAGTATATTTGCCAAGAAAACCCCCAAATTGGGGTCATAGAGAATCAGACAAATCTGAACAACGAAAAGAATATCATCAGCACAAAGCATTATTCTTTCATTCCTGGAATGTTTCTTCAGTGGAGCTATAGAATTAGATTGATGGGACATTCTCTCAACCAGTCTACACTTAATGTCTTCTGCCATTCTAACCGGTACTTTCCATAAATCCACCACAGGAAATGACTCCAGTACTAGAAGAACTTTCCTAAAATCTCTTGGGATTGTACAGCTCCCACACAAGCTGGGACTTTGGCTAGGGACATTTTTTTTCTGGTCATGCCATTTCTGATATTCTTTACCTTGTTACTTCTGTATCATTTATCCCTTTTTGATAATACAGATTACTCTTGCCTACATGTACTTGGCCATTGGCCTTTGGGTGATCCTCAGCCTCGACTCTTGGAGATTATGGCAGAATATATCCAATAAGAGTAACTAATGTTTCGATGCTGCTTTAAGATTTGCAGAAAGCTTTCTTCACATCATATACATATAAATTATTATTGTAATTTTGGAATGTTCCCCTTCCCCTCTGTACCTCTTGAATTCCTGTACATTTTTCAAAGCCTCTTTCAGATGGCTAGATTGTTCCCTGTAATTCCTATTCCTTACTGGTAATTATTTCTCTCTCTTTTTTGTATTTTTCTAATGCATTTATCATGTACATGATGATCATATTATTATTACTTCTGTATATTTCTTATTTTTCAATCCTACCCCCCAAAAGCCTATAAGCTCCATGAAATTAAGGATTCCATTTTTATCTAAACTTCCTATCTTTACAAATGCCTTTGTGAGTTAGGCATTCAACTAAGTTATAGAGTACTATATTCTCTTGAATATAATCTGTTTAGGTCAAATTCCTGATCTCAGGGGGTGTGGCATTTTAGGGATTGGGGGCAGAAGAGGAAATTGGTAGGATAAGCAGATGGCAACTAACAAATATCCAAGAATGCAATTCCTCACTCAAATTCCGTGTGGTTTAGCCTTATCTTTCTTCTTAATGATGGTGGTATTTAAAGATAACATGGTTTGATTACCTTAGGTCTGGATGGAGCCTGATCTCCTGAGAGCTTTATTTATTTCCTTGGGCCACATAAAGATGGGGCCCCAGTGAGTAGCAGGAAGATAAATGTGCACTGATCTCCCTGTATCTCTTATGTATGAATATGTCCAGATGGTTTGCATTTCATTCAATAATCTCTGTACTTAGATGAATTTATTTGTGAGGCTTTTCTGTATTCTTTAAAACCCCAAGCCTGCCAAAATTACACCATGTGTCCCTATTGCAGTTACCTTTTTATGGCAAGAAATAACTAGTAGGAAATTTGATTTGATTTTGGACAAAAGTCTGAGATTAGCTAAAAGTTTGTTGGGGGTTGCAGTTTCAGGGATTTTTCACATGTCTTGTGTGTATAAAAACATTAAGAAAGCCTTAATATTTGAGAACTTTGAGTAAAGAAACTGATCAAGGGAGCAAATCAAAATCTTGTTTAATTTGAAGTTTTGGGGGCAAAAAAATTGTTGAATTGATGAAGTACTGCTAAGCACCCAAGGAGGCAAAATTATGCTCTTTGGTACTTCGCCGACTGTGATCTCATTACTGTGGGCATTTCTTCCCTCAATGCAAATCATAAACCCATTTATCTTTCTTTCATTTATCTTTGCCAATTTGGTGGGTCTAAGATGAAATTTCAGATTTGCACTTTTAATTAATGATTTGGAGCATTTAAAAAAATGACCTTTAATACTTTTCTGTTCTTCTTTTGAGAATTATTTGTTATTATGTTTTTATCCCTTTTCTACTGGGGAATGACTTTTAGTCTTGTGCCTTCTGGAAGTTACTTTACATATTAGTTCCTTATCAGAGACATGATGCAAATATTTGATTCCTCTTTGACTCTACATTCTTTTGCTAGTTGAATTAATTTCATTCCTAAAGGAGCTTTCTAAATTTCATGTAGTTGAAATTATTATTTCTTTGATGACAGACAAAAGCTTTAAATTTGTCATTTCTTTCTTGTTATTGAATTAAATTGTTTTAGTCAAAAACAAGAGGCACAGTAGGATCTTGTATTTCCTGAACATGCCAGTTAAATGTGTGATTATGAAGATGTAATCTGCTCCAAAATATTATTTGCAAGTCTGTTTTCACTATGGGTGCCCTCGATATATGTGTAAATTTTTCCCCCCCTAAGGCAGTTGGGGTTAAGTGATTCACCCAGGGTCACACAGCTAGGAAGTGTTAAGTGTCTGAGATCACATTTGAACTCAGGTCTTCCTGACTTCAGGGCTGGTACTCCATCCACTACACCAACTAGCTGCTCTGATGTGTACATTATTCTAAAGAATTTTTAGTGATCAGAAAGTAGGCATATTAGTTGGTAGTTTTTGATCTTTGCTTGATTATTTTTTGGGACAGTGACAATATCCATATTTCTTCTCTAAGCCTTTGGTGTCATTTTCTTTTTCAAATAACTTCCAAATTTATCCCAAAATTGTTACCTTCAGCTCTGTGACCAGCTGATGAGAATTACGGAGAGAAGGAGTTCTATTTTGTTTAAGAATAAATTTCCTAATATTTAGAACTGTTTTAAAATTGAATGACCAGCTTTTATTACAATGGAACAGTGAGTACTCTTGTTATTGGAGGTATTCCAACAGAGCATAGATAGTTTGTTAATAAAGAAATTCACCCTATTGGGTTGGGATCGAACTAGCTGACCAGCCCCTATATAACTCCTTTGATTCCAAGTGAGGATGGCCTTCACGTGCCTGTTTCAGTTCTTATCCCACCAAAAGCAATAAACTAGCAAAACCTGAGGATCTCCGAGCTAAATCCTACAGGATTTCTGAAAGGCCTGCCTCTCTGCCATTTCCAAGGCAGCCAGGAAAGAAGAGTAGGTATAACAAAGGATGAAAACTCAAGCTATACCATGGGATCGGATTGCAGGTGATCACAGAGAAGGGAGAAATTTGGGAACAGTTTGCATATTCTTGGCATCAGCTTTATAGAGAAATCTACAGGGGAGAGAGCAATAGAAAATAAGGCAGAGAAGGTGGTACCTACAGTTATTTGATTTCTGCTATAGGTGATGGAACACACCTTTATAGAAGGAAAACTTTGTCTCAGTAATATTTCATCAGTAATGTGAAATGCTACAAATGTAAAGTAGCTAAAACATGACAAACACTTTCTTCCCTTGAATTTTCTCTTGTTTTCCTTTTCCCACCAATTTAGATGATTGTGTACCTGTCTCCCTTGTGACATTAAACATTTCAAATTAATCAGTAATTATCATTCAGAGATATGGTAGGAAAAAAGTGCATAATTTTTATTCTGCATTGTAATTATGTCATACTTTAGCTTAAGGTTTCTGGGAAAGTTGAGTCCTACATGGCTACCTATATCTAAAGGAGTCCTAGGAACTGAAGTTTTTTATTTATTCACTTGTTTTAACAGACTTCTAGAAAGAAACATAATATACATATACATACACACATACATGAACATATAAATATATAAAAACATACTTTTCCTGAAGTAATTGACTCCAGATGAACAATGCATTAATTATTGGGGTGGAGAGGAATGAGTGTTTATATAGCAGCTATTATGTGTTAAACACCATTTCAGGTGATCATGGGCCACTATACTTAGATATTTCAAGTTGATTGTGGATTTCTAATTGAATGCCCCAAAGACTTGAAAACTCAGTATGTTAAAAACAGAATTTATTATCCCCCCCCCCCTTAATCTACTTCTCTTTAAAACATCCCTAGTTTTGTCAAAAGCATCACTATTATTTAATCTCTCCGGTTTGTAACCATTGTGTTATACTCAGATCCTCATACTTGCTCTCCTCTTCCCCCCTCCCCATCTAATCAGTTGCCAAACAATGCTCTTTCTATCTCTACAGTCTCTCTTGCGCCTGACTCTTTCTCTTTACGTGTATAACCACCAACTACAGTCTGGGTCTATTATCACCTTTGACAATATTATTTCAGCAGCCTAATTGTTCTCTCCCTACTCCAGTTCATCCTCCACACAGCTACTGAAGTTAATTTTCTAAGGTACAAATCCAATCAAGTCTCTTCTCTACTCAATAAACCCCAGTGCTCCCTATTGCATCTAGGATATAATATAAACTCATCCGTTTAGCTTGAAAAGCCCTTTACAACCTAACCCTTGCCTATCTTTCCATCCTCATTGGACTCTGCAATTCAGATAAACTGGGCTTCTCTCTATTCTTTAGTGCATCTCAGGCTAAACCTCATGCTAGGAGGACACTTCCTTCTTATATCTATCCAATAGGATAATTGTCTTCTTTCAGAAGCAGTTCTAATGCCACCTTTTTAATGAAGTACTTCCTAATCCCCCTTGCCAAACCATTAATTTTATGCCTTGTATTTATTTGTTTTTATTACTTTTATAATTATTATGTACTTACACATATACTTGTTGTCTCTTCAGAATGAGTTCAAAGTACTTAATAGCAGGGATTATTTCATTCTCTGTATTTATATCCTCAGCTTCTAACATAGTACCTGACATGTACTTGCTGCTTAGCAAATGCTTGTTGATTTCTTAAATGCTAGCTCACAACAAGAATTCTTAGCTTTTTTTTGTGTCATGGACTCCTTTGATAGCTAAATAAAGACTATGGACTCTTTCTCAGAATGCTATTTTTAAATGCACAAAATAGATATATTACAAAGAAAACCCTTTATATTGAAGTAAATATGTAATATTTTTCCATCCAAGTTCACAGATTCTTCAAACTCTATCCACGTACCATCTGAGGGAAGAAGTCTATGGATCCCAGATTAAAAACTTCTGCTCTGTAGGCTTATGATATATCTAAAGTGTTAGAACTGTCTACTCTTTGGTGCAAACAAAAATGACATTAAATCAGAAACCAAATTTATGTATCTATTTGGAATTTACAGTCTCCATCTTACTACACATTGCACTGAGAAGTGGATTCCTTATTATAGAAAACTGTTGAAAAACATTGAGAAATGTCAACACCAAGTTTGATGTTGTAGCCTTCAAAGAGAAGATAGAGAAACTGACAGTGGAATACTTGATTGTACTGTAAAGAATTAAAGATAATGCCAGGATTATGAGCCTTGGAACCCGGAAAGCTGGTGCTGCCTTTGACAGAAGTAATGATGTTTAGAAGAGTTGGAGAGGATGGGGAAAGGAAGAAGAATCAAGGGATTCAGGAGCAGAGGACAATCTAGAGATTCAATGGCTAATTCTTTGGGTTGAGATTGGAGAAGGAAGAAAGTCATGGGAAAGCAGGTGTAACTGTCTGACAGAGTACTGTGATATGGGCAGATGAAGAAGTCTAGAAGGGTGAGACAGAGAGAGATGGAATGGTAAGAAATCATGTCAGATTGAACATCACAGCTTCTGAGAGGGAAATGGAACACTTGTAGGTAATGATGAAATCAAGTATGTGATCAATCTAGTGTGTAACTGAAATGGAGCAAAGGAGTAGGTCACTGGATTTAAGGAGTCTGAAGAACTGGGAAATTTATAAATGGAAATGAAAGTTCCCTTAGTATAAAGTTAAAACTGGGAAGGAGAAGATGGCGAACCTTTCAAAAGAAAGGAGAATGACTTGTGGATTGATATTCTAAAGATACCATAATTTGGATAGCATGAAAAATTTTGGATGAAGGTAGCAGAAGTGATAGTAGAGAGCAAGGAATATTTCCATGCTAGTTTATAAGAACGTTAACTTTTCAAAGTCTAAATATTCTTTAAAAAACATGTATCTGTTTTCATGTATCTTAAAACTAGAAGGGACATCAGAGGTCATCTAAGTCATCAACTTCCCTTTAATAGAATCTCTAAGAAGTAGTCATGTAGTCTTTGAAAACTTCCAGTAATAGGAAGTGCCCTGCCTTACATACAGAGCAGCCCATTCCATTTTTTGAAGAAGTAGTTTCCTGAGTATCAATAATGAGGTAGATTAGCAGGTGACATTAGGTATAGGAGAGGTCATCCAGGAATGATCAGAGTAAGTAGAAACAAATAGTGGTCAGTCCTGCTGAAATGTATGTCAACCTGATACAAATAGCAGGGAGGTCAATTGCTTTCTCTGTGACAGCTTTAGTGGTATGCTTGTGAATTCTTTGGCAAACCCAAGGCATCCAAAAAGATCTTTATGGGACAGTCAGTTGAATTGAAGATGAAAGTTGAAAAGATAAATACATGGTTTTATACTTTGGTACAAAACATCAGCTTCACAAGTTCAGAATAGTTGATACAAAACTGGGCAAAAGTTCCCATGGAAAAAATATCTTAAGTGGACTTCAGTCTGATACACTTATGCAACAGGGTGATCCACAAAGTTCTCCTGCTAGACATGTAGTGTCCAGCTTGAAAGATGTAGTTGTTCCATTATGCTCTGCTCTGGATGAATAAATAGGTAAGACTTTGATTACCTCCTTGGTCTCTTCCAGCTCTGAGATTGTATAATTCTATGACTCCATTGTCAGACAGTTCTGGTTTTTAGAAAGTTTTTACCTTTTAATTGAAATCTACTTTCCTGTGAGCAATGGTCTCCAAACTTTTTTGGATTGTGTAACCCTAACAATAAAATATTTTTAGCATTCTCAATTTGTATGCTTATTTATAGATTGTAAACATGTACTATCCTATGTTCTTCATAAAATATGTGCAAACAATGAGATAAAGAGGAAATAACATTTTAAAAATAACTAAGTAATTTTATTCATGACAATAACTTTATTCACAAAAGTTATACAAGTTAGGATTTGTCTGCTGGAAATATTTCTTAAAAAACATACAGAAGTAACTTACAGCTACATAGTACTTCATAGTTACACAGTGTTTTCATACCCCCTTATCTTTTCTGATTCCCACAATAAGGATAATAAGGATACGGTGTAAATATTATTGCCTTCATTTTACAAATGGAAAAAAAAAAGAAACCCGAGTCTCAGAGATAAAGAGACTTGCTTTAATTTAGGTTAATGAGTGGCTAAACCAGGGCTTAAATCCAGGTCTTCTTACTCTAGATCATTTGAGCTATATTATTCTGTGATGCCTGACTGACTTAGTTACTGTTGGAAGAAACTTTTCAAAAATTTTAAAAATCTGGTCTTTTCTACAAATGACCTCTTCTTATTTAGCATCTTATAAGATTAGGCTCTTATTTTGTACTTTAGAGGATTTGGTCTGAATCGCAATTGATTTTTATACACTTGAAAATATGGATAAAAATGCATCACCCATCTCCACTGAAAAAAAAGGTAAGTGAAGGGTCAAAAATGTCAGGAAAGCTATTTCCAATTAATATTGGAAAGGTCCTTCTGCTAGTTGGGCACCAAACTTGTTAGAGGTAGTTGTGGAGATTGTTTGATTGCGTATAATCAGTCACTCCTTGGTTTCCCTATCTCAAGTCTCTCCCTTTTTCATCCATCCTCCAACATAGTTGCCAGATTTATTTCTAAATTGTGTCTCAGACCATATTGTTGCCCTGCTGGAGAAACTCCAATGCCTTTCTTGCTTTTAGGCAATTCAATCACATACTCCTCTTTGGCATTGAGAGCCTTTCATAACCTGAATTGAGCCTGCCTTTCCAGGACTAGTCCCTACTTCTTCCCTTTATGCATCTTTCAGCTCAGCTGAAATAATCAAATTGCTGTTCCTCACATATGGCATTCCATTTCCCATTTCTGCGTATTTGCACAGGCTGCAAGGAATGGGGTTTGCCACATTGTGTGAAACAGGAGTGAAAGAGGAATAAGTGACAGAAGGCATCTGGGGGGAGGTGAGAGGAGGAGAAGGAAAGAAGAATGAACTCTCACCGAATGGCCTCAATATGTTCAGACAACATGAGGCCAAGTTTTCAGCTGAAAGGGTTAGTGTGTAGTACAGTGTCTGGCACAGAGTATGCACTTGTTGAACAAGCAATAAATACCTGTTCCCTTTTTCTTCCTTTCCCCCCAAATTGAGAGAACCTCTTCAGATTGGTCACAGAATAATTCATTTTTTTTGTCCCGAACAGCTAAAAGACCATCTTTGAAGTTATAGAGGGGGTGGGTTGTACATTGGTGGAAAGAATATGCGAGTGACAAAACCACTGATTCTTGAAGAGTGGAAGTGTATGATTGAAAAGTAACATGAGCCCTTTATCTTTTCTTCTCTTCTTCACCAGAGATGACCAAATATTGCATAATTGGATATTTAGACTCTCATTACTCCTACCTAATAGCACTACTCTCTCATTCCAAAGTATAGACTGCTAAGCAGAAGTTTTGGATATAGAGTATCTGACTGAGAGAGAGAATTTGAATCTACTATGTCTAAACAAAATTAACCAATTGACTGTGTGAAAAAATAAATAGATGATCCCATTGATTTCCTTAAAAATTATGTTACTTAAGTAAAATATAGAGAGAAGATACATGGTCTGTTCACTAGTTTTTGGACCCACTAGCTTCTATTCACTAAATGAACACTTTGAGCTTAGAGTATAGTTAATATCCTCTTGAATCTTTATAAAACTATCCTAGTAACAGCTTTAAAAACAATTGCCTCCTTTTAATAAAATTTTAGAGCTTGTTTCTTCATGACATACTGAAATCATATACTTGGACTATCAACAAAGTGTTAATTTGATTTTTGATACTCAGATTAAAATCCCTTGTTGCAGAGAACATACTATATTACTCTATTAGCATGTAGATCTAGCAATACAAGTATATGTTTCTTTTTTTAAAAATCTGTTTCTATTTTGTTATTTTTAACTGTTGTCATTGGTTCTGATTTTCCATCCCTATGAAATCTAAAGTTTTAGAGGAAATTATGGAAATAGATTCTTTGATTTCCAAAACAAAATTCTAAACTCTGCAGAAATGACACCTGCCTCTTGGGAAAAGATGAATAGGTTTCCATCTTCTCTGACTAAGATCTTAGGATCTCAGCTTTTGTCTCAGCTATGTTTCCCATCACTGATCATTTACTAGGAAAACATTCCAATGTGTGTACAGTGTTCCAGACCACCCAAAAAGACAAAGTGGAGATGTCCTGCACAATTCATAAGAAAACAGTGCCTCCCCCACCAAAATCCCAAACTTTAAATACTCTGGAAGAGAGAAAGACTGATGGGAAAGTTCTTCATGGTCATGAGTTTTTTCTCACATGTCCAAAATATGACCAGAGCCTCATACTAATTATACCATTTCTAGTTTGTGGCTAGCTCCTCTGCCAGCAAGTACAGAAAAATGAGTGAGTGAGAGAGAAAAGAACTGCAGTGGAGTGGGAATATGAGCCTATCTCTTGCTGGTTGCTTAGAAGTCTGATATTGGGGGAGAGGGCCAAAGGGGCCTGTCTTTAATTAGATGTTCCACTTGGGTAAACTGATAGGAATAAATGGCTTAGTTTCTTGCTTTTGAAAAGTAACTATTGTTAAGTCTGTTCTTTCTGTTTACCCAAGTTATTTTCTTTCTCATTCTACTTTTGAAACCATGAATTTCTTTATCTGTCAAGGAATTCACTGAGTAGGGCCTCTTTGCCTCAGTATAACACTTCAGCACTAGTAACACATTTGATGAATTATCAGTAGTAATGACATCATTTCCCAAAGATGATTGAAACCAGTAAAGTTCAGTGCTGGTGCAGTTGTCCAAAAACACAAAACACTTTCACCTAATTAGCATAACAATGAATTGTTGAAGTCTTTTTTGAAAAACTGTATTGATCTATACAGTAAGAGCTCACTTATACCCTAGATGCAATGAAGTATTTATGAAGACCATTCCCTAAGAATATCATGGGCAGGGGAAAAAAGACAACTACACAGAAATCTTCATAGTAGCACTATTTGGAATAGCAACAACCCAGAAACAACGTGTGTGTTTAAGGTTTGAGGGATGGCTGAACAAATCATGGTTTGCAAATTCAGTGTATCATTATCATTATTATTGCATTATACTATTCTTATAAGAATGATAAAATAAATGGGAAGAGTAGATGAAATGATGCAGAGTAAGAATGTAAAGCCAAAAGGACCATGGATATAGTAGTTTGTAATCACTAATAGCAACAAAACACAGATAAATGATCAAAAAAGTGCAGAAGGGGGATAAACAAACAAATAGGATTATTTTGCTACTACTTTATTAAAGTTAATATATACCTAAAACTAAATTGTAAATGATGTAAATCCTTGTTCAATCATTTATAATCAGTTTTTCTTTTGTCTTTTTATGTATTCAAATACTTGTGCTTGTCAAAGCATGATTGTTGAGTATATTTTACACAAACCTAGGCCATTTTGCTTTAAGTTAGATTTTAGTTATTGTTTATCGTAGTTTTGGACTAATGAAACTATCTCACCCTTCCTTTCCTCTTTTGTAGCTGTTTCCTAATCACTTTGAGGATGGATGTTGAGGGGGACCCAATTAGAGAATTGTGCTTGCCTGAAAGATTACATTATGAATTGTTTCTGCTAATGATGAGTTGTACTTCTTTGGTCACATTTGAACTCGGGTCCTCCTGCCTTCAGGGCTGGTGCTCTATCCACTGTGCCACCTAGCTACCCATACTTCTTTCGTTCTTTAACCTGGCAATAAGAAAGACTCAATAAGCAAGTCCAGCGATATTTAGATGTGCTGGTCCTCAAAGGGACAGATGTTCCATTGTCTGGCCCATCCTCTAAGCCTTTTCACTTTGGTCATCCAGCTAAGGTTTGCTTTACTTGTACAGCCTTCAGGAACGCAGAGCTGCCTACATACCAGGATGAGGAATCAGAGGAGGGATCTAGTGAAAGATGCATTATTTAGACTTACTAAATAAAGCTTGAGAAGAGCCTTTCCCAAGAACAGTTTTGTCACATTCTCACTTACATTCCAATCCTATATTTTTTTCTTCAAACCTTAACCAACCCCAGCGATCAGAATCCTGTACTCAAGCTCTTCCAAATTTATGGATATCAGATTTTTTTCTTATTCTCATCCTGTTTTCCTATTGCATTTTTTTCCTGTTATCTTAGATTTTTTTCCCTTCCAATCCTATTTTCCTTTCTACAGACACCTATTTTCAAAGCATCAGAGTTGGCTCTATTTCCTATGCTTTGGGTGCTCTCTCTTATCTGAGAATCTAGCCATAAATAATCTATAAAAACATTTCAAGAAATATTAAAAGGAACTCTTTGAAAGGCAGAAAATCCATTTGTAATATGAATTAGCAATCAAATGAGATATTTGTTTAGCATAAATGCTAAATAAGTGTTAGCATAGTGCCTGACACATAGTAGGCATTACATAAATGTATATACCATTCCATTTCTTTGTCTATTTATTTTAATATATATGTATATACACATACATGTATATTTCCATATACACACCTACATGTATGTATATATATATGTATATGTGTGTGTGTGTGTGTGTGTGTATATATATATATATATATATATATATAATATGTAATTTAAAAAATTCATAGAGAACTTAGCATTTCTGGTCGTGAGGTACATAATATTTATGTGATTTATGTAGTAGAGGAGATTTTGAATATGAAAAGTTCCCCTGTTAAGATCTTAAGTGACATATTCAAAGATCTGCTCAAAAACATTTTTGAGCCAAGAAAAAAGAAAACCGACTAATTGCAAAAGGCAGCTCTAGTTTGTTGGTGTGAGTACGGTTCTGGAAGTCTAGAGGCCTGGGGCGCTGTTTAGTAGTTCTTCACTTGATAATCTTATAAATCTGGACAAAAAGCATTGCACTGCCTGAGGAGTGGGAGGGATTGCAGAGATCACCTAGAACGATTTTAGGGATATCATTCTAAGTTCAGAGAGAAAGTGACCCACCTGCAGCTAGAGAGGAAAACGATGGGATTCAGGGGGAGTCAATGGGGGAGCTCTGGTTTTGGAACCTGAATGATCTGGGTTTTGGTCCTAATTATTTATTATCCGTGGGTCCTTAGGCGTTATTTGACCTTTCTGGCCTCAGTTTCTTTATTTGCAGAATGAAAAAAGTGGAAAAGATGATCTTTACAGATTTTTCTAACTCTTAAGCTGGCAGTGAGGATATCTTTAGTGTCTGTTTCACAATGTGTCATGAGGATCAATAGAGATTGTGTGTAAAGCATCATGGAACCCTAAGAATGCAATACAGATGTTAGCTATCAGACTACAATGAGACCTTTACTTTTGTTTATACACAGAGAGAATTACATACAGTATCCATATCTGTGGCATGTTAGGTCACAGAGCTCACAAAGTAATACATACAACCAACTGTAATGGAAAGACCTTCAAGGAGAAGGAATCCAGTACCTTTTTGCATTGCTCAGTTAATTAGAAAGTTTTTCCTTATATCAAACTTTGTTTATTCTGTCTCTTTATAACTTATATCTTTTGCTCCGAGTGCTGCCCCAGGGGCCAAAAAGATATGTAATTCCTCTGATGGATAAGGACAATCAGTCTTTCAAGCCCTTCAAGCCTGCTTGGCACATATCACTGTCCCCTTCCCCCAAATCTTCTTTTTCCCCAGGATAAACATACCTAATTCTTTTGCTAGTCCTACTATGACATGGTCATTAGTCCTCTTAACAGCTGATTGTCCTCTGGATAATTTCCAGCTTCTCAGTGTTTCCCCTAAAATGTGTTCAGTTAATTCCCTACCTGTTGGTTAATTGAAATTTTGCTACAGTATTTTTTCCAAACTTTCACCTGTTGCCATGTAAATATTAGAATAAAGTTCATAAAACTAGAAGAAGTTGTAGTGTCACAATAATATTACTAATTCAAAATAGTTCTTAATTTTAAAAAACATATATCTAATACTCAACTAGATAGTGGATAGGTTGCCAGGCCTGGAGTTAAGAAGACCAGTGTAAATACGCCCCAGACACTTAGTAACTATATAAACCTGGGCAGGTTGCTTAACTTTTGATAACTTTTGAGTACATCAAAGTTGTGAAGAGACACATTTCTTCTCCTATTAAAATGTTAATATATTATTATATAGCTTCTTCTCAATGCTCAAATAAATGTACTTTTCTATGTTTTTTTCTGGATTTGTGTTTTCATTTTTTCATAGTTTCTGTTCAACTCTTGACTTTGCATTAGAAATTCTAGAACATTTTCTTCCATTAAGAATTTATTTTTCTGTCAGTAGAATTATATATTCATTTTTTCAGGGCATTATTCTTGGTTGTAAGTCTATTTCTTTTGCCAGTTAGAATATTGTATGCCAAATCACCTCTGGTTTTTATAGAAGCGGTGAAATCTTGTGTGAGCCTGATTTTAGAGTTCTTTAGTATTTGAAATTCTTCTTTCTGGATACTTGCAATCTCGTTTTCTTAGACATGGAAACTTTTATTTCCAGCCATCACATTACTGGGACTTTTCTTCTTCAGGTTTCTTTCAGGAAGTAATCTGCCTCCATTTTGCTATCTTCACAGCTCTCTGATACTGAGGCATCTCTAGATCTCTAATAATTTTTATAGTGATTAGTTTACTATAATAATAGTAATAATAGTTTACTATAATAATTTTTATAGTGATTAGTTCACTCTTCATTCTACTTTTAGTTCTTGAATTGGGGATTTGTGCCAAAGAAGAAATCACTTTTTGTAATTTCTCATTGGATTTCTTGATCATTATTCATTCTTGTTCAAATTTTATAGTTTTACTTAAGTAGATATGTGGGAGAGGAGTAGTTAGCCATCCTTACAGGAAGCAAAACTTGAGGGTCATAGATTTTAACCCTAAAAGGATGCTCAGAGATCTTCAATACAACCTCTTTACTTTATAGATGAGGAAACGAGGTTTAGAGAGGGAAGTGACATGTTAGGTCACAGAGCTCATAAAGTAAAAAGCTAAGGTTTAAACTGGCATTGTAGAATCATCAAATCTCAGGATGAGAGAGACTTCAGAGGCACAATGGTCCAAGATTCATGCTTCATGAATCTCCTCTACCACAGTCCCCACAAATGACAATCTAGTGTCTCCATGAAGACTTTTAATAAGAAGGAAAATCACTATCTTTAGAGGCTGCCTATTCCACTTTTGGATAGCTTTAATCGTTTATTTGTTAACTAATTGCTAAAATCAAAACTAAATCTTCTTCTTTAACCATAATTGTTCTTACAAATTTACTCTGGGATTAAAAAATAGATTTCATTCATCTTCAGTATGACAGTCCTTCAAATACTTAGATGCAGCAATTGTATCCCTCAGCCCCACTCCAAATCTTCTCTTTCCTAGGCTAACTATCTTCAATTCCTATGACATGTTCTTGAGTCCTCTCACCATTCTGGCTACCCATCTCTGAGCATATTTCAGCTTGACAATATTTTTCAGAAAATATGATAATCTGAACAACTATATTTAGTACTTTAATATTGTGTGCAGAGAAGAGAATTAATATTTCTTTTATTTTGAAATGTACACTATGTTTTTGAAAGTCTCCAAAAATGTATAGGGACAAAGTAGAATTTAGTTTAGATTCTGTTCCTATTTTGTGTTCTACTATCTCAGGAAAGGCAGGTCAGAATAGCCAAAAAAAAAAAAAGAAGAAAAAGAAAAGAAAAGAAGGGAGGAGACTTTCCAGCCTGCTCTAATGCATGAAACAATCTTCCCATCTTGCCAAGAGGATAATGCTTGAATTCCCTTAAGAATTGTAATTTTATCCCCTAATGAAATT
This sequence comes from Sarcophilus harrisii, assembly GCF_902635505.1. NCBI lineage: Eukaryota > Metazoa > Chordata > Mammalia > Dasyuromorphia > Dasyuridae > Sarcophilus > Sarcophilus harrisii. Next base: position 559,055,771 of record NC_045427.1, read on the forward strand.
CACAGAGAACAAAGCTATTTGGGAATTAAAATCTCCATCTCTAGGACCTATTCTTCCAATCACTTGGCATTTGCCCTATCAATCAACTGGTTAATCATTCAACATGTATTAAGTGCTTGCCATGTGCCAAGAACTACAGCAGGCACTAGAGAATAGACAAAAAAAAGAAGTAATCCTGCTGTCAAAAATCTTATATTCATTTGGGAAAGACATGAATAGCTATGTATTTATACCTATCTATCTATCTATAAATCTGTTACACACAGAGAGAGAAACAAAGAAGATGTAAAATAAATAAAAAAATAGTTAACACTAACAGTTGAGGAGCTCAGAAAAAAAAAAAAAAACCACTACTTTGTAGAAGGCAGTGCTTGGGCTGGTAAGTCTTAATGGAAATTAGGATTTCTATGAAGAGAGAATTCATTCTAGATATGGGTAATGGTCAGTAAAAAGACACACGGATGGGAGATGGAGGGCTATGGATGAAGAACAGAAAGAAGGCCTGTTTGGATGGACAATAGAGTGAAAAGACAAGTATAACATAATGAGGCTGAAAAAGTGGGTTGGGGCCAATTTGTGAAGGGTTTAAAAGCCAAACAATGGGTTTATATTTTAACTTTGACACAAAAGAGAGGAAATAGTTTTTACTTTGATCTGTACATTTTGGCCTGGAGATTTCCTGGATTCTCTCCTTTCTCTAGATTATCTCATTCTCCCCTTATAAGAGGTTTTATTTCAATGACAAAACAGATGTTCCAATTCTGAAACGTCTCTAGAGAATACACATCCTTCTGTTCACACAGTGGAAGGTGTTGTGATTCCTAACATTACTTCTTGGGCTTTGGGACATTTAGAGATGCTTCTCTAATTCTGGCTCTAAAGAGTTTGCTAAAGGGCCCTATGCTGTCCCAAAGTTGTCTTTCTTCTACTTGCAGAACTTTATACTTTGAGCACAATTGCCAACAGCATGGGTTGCTGGAACTACAACGATGACTATTGGATAGAAGTAGATAGTCTGGTCCTTCTGCAATTTCAGAGTAAAATAATAAAAAACAAAAGGAGCAACCAAGCAAAAATTGTATACAAATAATAGCAATCATATCTTAAGAACTTTAAGTGAAGTTATTTTGACTATTACATATGCCCAAATTAACTATAAAGGACATAAGAAAGACATTTTTTTCATCCAGAGAAAGAACTGATAAATAGAATATGTATAGAATAATTTTACATATCTATTCCTATTTATATCTAGTGGTAGCCATCTATAGGGTGAAGAGGATAGAGAAAGAAAAAAGGGGAAAAAAAGAAATTTACATGGATAATGTTGTATATTTAAAAGGAATAGCAAGTTGAATATAGTAGATTTGCAGTTTCATGTACAATCATCTTTTTTATTATACTGTTAAGGAATCTGTTTTATTCCAAAAACTAAAAATAAAGTAAAATTTTAAAAATAAATTGAGTGTTCTAAAGGACACCAATACCACTTAATTTAACATTTATTTTTACAGATGAGAAAGGTGAGATGGATAAGTCCTGGCAAGATCACACAGCCACTAAATGACAGGGCTAGAACTTCAGTGCAATTCTGTTTCTAAATTCAAGCCCTTTCCTACTGGGTCATTTTCCTTGTAATAGATCGTCTTTATCAACTTGCTGTGACTCTAGATTAGCTGTCTTAGGGATCCCTCCTTTCCATTAAGAAAAAGTTGCCTGAGAATGTGATAAGAGATCCAAGTCTCCAACCGTTGGCTCAGGGAATGAGGTCAAACTAATTGCCAGTTTTTTTTCATCATTGTAAAATCTTGATTTTAAATTCAATGCTTCTTCATGGTACCACATTTATATAGGCCTTTAATCTTACATTGTTCTTTGCAATTAATTGATCTCTATCTTGGCTATAGTATCTTAGCCTGGCTAGAAGAATGCCCAGTCTAGGATACTAGATTGATTTCTGAGTTCCCAAGCCCCTGATGGCCCTAGAAACAAAGACTCAATTAACCTGGAGCTTGAAAATTGATAATATCATCATTGATTAGCAATATCAGAAATAGAAAATCTTTTCAGGGAGAAGAAAATTTTGGGGAGTAATTTTTTTTTTTAAATTTAATAGCTTTTATTTACAGGTTATATGTATGGGTAATTTTACAACATTAACAACTGCCAAACCTCTTGTTCCAATTTTTCACCTCTTACCCCTTACCCCCTCCCCCAGATGGCAGGATGACCAGTAGATGTTAAATATATTAAAATATAAATTAGATACACAATAAGTATACATGACCAAACCGTTATTTTGCTGTACAAAAAGAATCAGACTCTGAAATATTGTACAATTAGCTTGTGAAGGAAATCAAAAATGCAGGTGGGCATAAATATAGGGATTGGGAATTCAATGTAATGGTTTTTAGTCATCTCCCAGAGTTCTTTCTCTGGGCGTAGCTGGTTCAGTTCATTACTGCTCCATTGGAAATGATTTGGTTGATCTCATTGCTGAGGATGGCCAGGTCCAACAGAATTGATCATCATATAGTATTGTTGTTGAAGTATATAATGATCTCCCGGTTCTGCTCATTTCACTCAGCATCAGTTCGTGAAGTCGGGGAGTAATATTCTTAAAAATTCCACTGACATATTGAAGCCAGAGAGATACTATACAAACCTCAATTGTGTTGGTTTATACTTTTAAAAACTATTTAATTTCTACAGTGTGCTATGATATAAAATACCATATTATATATTATCTCAAGAAGGCCTTTATTATGACATTATGGCCAAGCAACAAAAGAAAAGGCCCTGAGGATTCCCTCCCATTTTCTTTTCATCATCATAGAAGTATAGTGAGTTTTCCAGATTAACTTAATGAGAACTAATCAAGGTAATAGGATCCTGTCCCTGAGTGAGTAAAGTATGAGACAGGAAGGAGCAGAAATGGGAAGTGGAGTCTAAGTACAGGAATGATAAGCCCTAGAGGAGGAACTGTTGACAAAAAGGAGTAACAGCTAAAGAGGTGTTCTGAGTGGAAATAACTCAGTACTGACCCTTGCTGGGGATGGAAGGAGGTAGAGGAAAAGGAGGGGGAATAAGAGCTTCTGTGGGTATGATTAGAATTCCAAGGTTAAGTAAAGGTCAAAGAACATTTTTTAATATATGCGTATATACTACACACTCCTTTCACGATGCAGATCAATCCACATCTTCTCAGTCTGTGAAATGTTCTTCCATATATATTCTCCATAGAGGCTCTGCCTCTTTAGGTTTCTCATTGGCTGAAAAGCAAAACATTCTGAGGATACCAGTGGGGCACACTCTAGCTGTCTATTTCCCCCTTAGCCTTTGTTCTTGCTACTATTATCACCTTTTTCTCTGGTGATCCATAGATATCTGGGATGATATCTTTTATTTAGGCCATGCCTTGTGTACAGTTTATCATTAATAGAATGGAATCAGCTACTTATGTGTGCATAATATATAGAATATAAAGAACATGTAAGGGAAGCTTATCTGAATTAGTAAATGGTCCAAATTATAGATTTTTAAAAAAGAAATAGTTTATTACTTTCCAGTTCATCTTTTGAACTGAGTCATCAATGACTATGGAAAAGCAAGTATAAAAAACATACCATTGGCCTAATATGAACTCTAATTTTTTATTAGAGTTCATGTTAGGCCAATGGTATATAATAATATTCTTAAGGAATTCTTAAGGAATTGCTAAATCCAGAACTTCTATCTTTGGGGGCTCCCTTCCAATTTTGCCACCCCCATTCTAGACTTTGTGTCTATAGTATTATCTAAATTATTACACCTTCAGAATTTGTTTGGTCTGAAATTTTGTTGAAGATAATATTAATGAATTACGAACTGTTTGTGCCTTGTGTATCTTAAGAGTTATTTGACAATATACAATGTGAATTAATATGATGAATGAAAGAAACTTTAAGTTAGGAAAAAAATCTATTATCTTAAAAGATGATTTATTGCTTCAACACATGACTGAATGAGACTGTGAGTTAATGTCTGCTACAGCCACACAAACTGAAAAATGAGGTTTCCCTTTGGCTCAGACGGGACATTCCCAGATCAAATGTTCAGCTCCTTGAAGGTCACTGCTGCTTCACGCTGAGGCAGTGGCTTGGGAATAGAAGTGCTTAATAAGTATTTGTTGAATGTATTGGATTGAATTCTCTAAAATCCAGTAGTACACAGACAGGGTGACACAAAGTTATTCATTAAACCCTGGAAAGACACTCCCTTATGAAAGTACTGTTTTACACATGAAGTGATGAACATTAATTGCAACCTCCAAAAGTAGTTCTGTGAGCACAAGAGACTAATTACATATGATAAGGGCTTATAGACCTTCATAGATGATAAATCTCTAAGGTATGATTCTACTTTCTTGATTGGTAAGGTCCCTAACCTGGACCATCAATTTCTGTCCACTTACAATCCAGTTCTATATCCTTTCCATTCTTTATCCTCTCCTCCTCCTCTCCCTCTCCAGTCCCTTTCATATATTGTCCTCATTAGGATGTAAGCTGCTTGGGAGAGTTAACAGTATTTGTATGTCCAAGGCTTAGCACAGAGCAATTAATATGCAGTGCAACTAACGATCCATTTTATCTTCAGGAGCTTATTTGATACCTTCCAGAAAATAGACATGTCTCTCCTATAGGAATTTTCTTTGATATCATTGTTATAGCTTGAATTTTGAAGTAGATAGGCTATTAGTCTGACTTGGTGTGATCTTTCTGATATTTTTATCAAGTGTAAATTTGATAGAACCATTGAATTTCATTAATCACCAATAGATTTATCCTCTTTTCTTTTCTCACATACCAAGAAATCTGAGATAGAATAAAAAACTATCTATAGAGTCAAATAAAAATTGTTTTTAAAAAAGTATAATCAGTCACTAATTTGAGCCTTATGCTACCTGTGCCCATCTAGATCATAAGTGTATGAGCTTGGATATGAAGGGCTAAAAAGGAAAGTGGGAAGGATATGTCTTGTTTAGCAGAATGAGTAGAATTTAGTAGAAAGGAGAAAAGTTCTTCTAGACAAAAAGCCATTCCCTTATTCTCAAAGTTTCAACTTCTTAAAAAATATAAAATCTGTTGAATCAGTGGAAAATGATGCCTTTTGGGTCTCCAACCCTGAGATACTTGCTATTAAATGAGTATTTTCTATCCTGCCAACATCATCCTGTAATTTGGTTTTCTCTTTTCCCACCTATGTCAGTCACTGCCATTTGGTGTTTTAGACCTGTTTCAGAACAGTACTGCTTCCTGTATTCCCAGTGTGGATTAAGCTTTTATGTATAACATGGCCTTGATGATGGAGTTCTTGGTCAGTGAGCCTAAGATAGCTACTCTCTGAGCTTCTGAATGTAGTAAAACTCTTGGCGGCCATTTGTCTCCTAGAATAGAATTATTTATGAATTGTAACCAGTAATTTCTATATACAGCAAATGTTTCTATATATACACTCATACATTGTTTGTATAGTACTATTTTAAACTGTCACATTTTCTAGAGTATTTTTATGGTGGGAAAATTCAATCGGAAAAATGTGCCTCATTCTTGTGGGACAGTGAAGGTAAGGGAGCTACTTTTGTGAAATGGAACTTTTTTTAGATCTAAATAGTCCAGAAATAGCCGAGTGCTGTCCCCCTAAGTGAACTTGAACATCTCTCTTTAGGAGAGCTTGACTACTCAGTTTAATCCTTGTAAGGACAGCAACGCAGTACCCAGACTAGATGGGTAACTTCTATGGATGAAAAAAAAGGCCCACTTTAGGCATTCAAAAGATTGTTTGGATGTTTTTAGTGATACTTTTCCTTGTCCTTGTTATGGTCCCTGTTTTTATTTTGCAGTGACTCACAGGGTGGTGGAACTTCAGGGTACTGCATTTATGGACAAGATTTTGGCTTTCAGCCTCATTTACTAATGCTTTCCTTTCCTTCTGTCCTAATACTGCTGCACTATCCAAATGCAGTGGACACATGGATTTACATGTGGTGTCAGACCTACCCATTGTTTGCCTTCATTTCCTCATCTCTAAAATGAGGATTGTAATAGCCATACATCATAGGAGTATTGTGAGAATAAAATGAAATAATATTTCTTTTTTTAAATTTATTTTTATTATAATAACTTTTTATTGACAGAACCCATGCCAGGGTAATTTTTTTTTTTTTTTACAACATTATCCCTTGCACTCACTTCTGTTCCTATTTTTCCCCTCTCTCCCTCCACCCCCTCCCTAAGATGGCAAGCAGTCCTATATATGTTAAATATGTCACAGTATATCCTAGATACAATATATGTGTGCAGAACTGAACAGTTCTCTTGTTGCACAGGGAGAATTGGATTCAGAAGGTAAAAATAACCCGGGAAGAAAAACAAAAATACAAAAGTTTACATTCATTTCCCAGTGTTCTTTCTTTGGGTGTAGCTGCTTCTATCCATCATTGATTAGTTAAAAGTTAGGTCTCTTTGTCAAAGAAATCCACTTCCATCAGAATACATCTTCATACAGTATCGTTGTTGAGGTATATAATGATCTCCTGGTTCTGCTCATTTCACTTAGCATCAGTTCATGTAAATCAATGAGATAATATTTCTAAAGTACTTAGTATAGCATTTAATATATAGTAGAAGCTTAATAAATGCCTGTTCCCTCCCGTCCTCTCCACATATACATACTTTTAGACAGTACTCATTGTTGGTGTGGTAGTAGTAGCAGAAAAAGGCTTATAATTAAAGGAAACAAAGTCTTGAGTCCATGTATTAGACTGGAACAATAATGATTAGAAATCAGAATGTGACTTTCAAGTGACTTTCAAAAAAGACACCCAGATCCTAATTCTGAGGTTCTTAACCTTGGGTTCAGATACTTTTTTTTTTAATATTTGGATAATTATTTCAAAATCATGTGTTTCCTTTATAATCCTATGAATTGTATTCTATGCATTTAAAAACACAATTCTCTTAAGGGGTGGATGGGCTTCCCCAGGCCAAGGAGAGTTGTCCAATTCCCTCCCCAGCCCTATACCTGTATTCCAACTGTTGTGACTAGTTTAGGACAGATCATTTCAGGAAGGGTGTCGAGAAGCAGGAGTGAGTCCAAAGAGGGGGCAGCCAGGATAATGAGAAAGGTTAAAGGAATGGGAGATGTGTAGCCTAGGAAGGAAAAGGAAAAAAAAAAAAAAACTCGGTGTAGAAGTAGTAATAGTAGCAGCAGCATTACCACCAGCAGCAGCAGCTAAGATTTATGCAGTTTTTTAAGATTTCCATACATTATCTTTTCAGTTGTTTAAAGAGTTGCCTTATAGAAGGGGGATTAGATTTATTCTAATAGAATATAGGCATAGCGAATAGAATTAGAAGTAATAGGTTGGAGTTATGGGAAGAGGGATTCTGATTCATTATAAAGAAAAACCTTCTAATGAAGCTGTCCCAGAATGGAACAAATGTGCTAGGTGGCACAATAGATTGAATGCTGGACTTCAAAATATCCTGTCCCACTTATTACCAGTGATCCTGGGCAAGTCGTTACTTAGTCTCTTTCAGCCTTAGTTTCCTTATCTCTAAAATGAGATAATAGATAATAATACGATATGGTTGTGAGGATCAAATAAGATAACATATATAAAGTTCTTTGGAAATATCATAGTTCCATATAAATATTTGCTATTACTATTATTATTTAGAGATTGCGAGTTCCCTATCATTGAAGGTATTAAAGTGGAAACTAGATGAACATTTATCAAAAACTGTAGAGAGGATTCTTGGGTTCCCATATGGGTTGAACTGGATGCCTTCTGACATGCTTCAGTACTGAGATTCTATAATTACAATACATGGATCATCATGGTCTTCAATACTTAGCCATTGTTAGATGAGAGAATCTATTATGCAATAAGTATAAATTATTTTATTGCCTTATTTGTTCTATTTTCTCTTCAATGAACCCTCCCCATTTTTCTCTACTATGTTTATAGCTAGATGCCTTTGAGTATTTTTGCCATGTGCCATCTAAATATGCTCTCATTGTATTCTCTTCATGCCCACCTTATGGATATTCATAATCAATTTGTTGACCCAGAAATATTATGTTCTCATTGGATCTGGGGTCATATGAGATCTTCCCTTGCTCTGGATGTTTTTTATTTGGTTAGCTTTTGCCTATCTTCCTGCCACTATCCAGATGATTGAGTATTTAATTCAATTAAACAAATTCAATTTAGTTCAGCAAACACTGGAACTATGTTGGCCAGATATTATAAAAATGTTCATCATGTTTCCATTTCCTTTGACCATTAACAAACAAATAAGTTGATCATTTGGGGTTTTATTGCTTCTGCAATACTTTAAGGATTTGAAATTTTGTCATTGTGGGTATTCCCATCTACCAATATAAGTTGCAACCTCTCTGTAACTTTGGAATTGGCTCTAAGATGTTTCCGTATCTGGGTTTTGAGCTATATAAATAGGAAGAAGTGATACAGCCCAGAAGTCCTTAACCTTGTGTGTGTCCTGGACCTCTTTGGTAGTCTGGTGAAGCCTATCAACCTCTTCTTAGAATCATGTTTTTAAATGGATACACAGAATCACAAAGGAAACAATTACATTGAAATACAATGTTCAAAAACCAAGTTAGTGGACCTCAGCTTAAGAAACCCTGCTTTATACTTTTATGAAATAGACGGTCAGTTGAAGAGCTTCTTCTTACATAAGTTTTCCCCTAACATGGAGCGCCCTCTCCCTACAATGTTACTTTGAATATAATATAGTTGCTGCTCTTGGGATATATAGTGCTTCCTAGGGTACTGTTCCACAAAGCTGCAGTGTTCTGATCCCATTGCCCTTCTGCCATCTCTTTCAGGAGCATAGGAGTAGACTCTCTGCTCAGGTAGATAAATACTTTATAGGCTTCTTTAGGAAGAGGAGAAGTCCTTGGTTTTATGGCCTTTTCTTCTCTTCCCTCTCATTCATTAGGCTCTTTTTTTCCTTTAGAAGCCTCCAAGGAAAGGCTGGATGATCAGTGTTTCTAGAAGAATCCTGTTCAGATCATATGTAGATGAGATAATGGTCCCAGAGGTCTCCTCCAAGGATTCTTCCACTGTCTATTTTATTCTTCATCCTTCTTGTTGAAATAGAATTCTGGGGACTGTACTTTGCAAAAAGTTCCTGGTCAGGGAAATAGTGATATGAAGATAGCTACACAAATATAATATATTAACATATAATATATATGCATATAATATAGTCCATGTGCTTTAAACATACACAAAATGTAAAAAATAGAATTACATCATAATCAAAAAAAAAAAGACAAATGAGAATTTTAAAAAGTAAAAAAAAAAAAAAAACATACACAAAATGATACTCTGAGGCTGAGGGGAATGATCACTACTGACGGGGATGATAGGCTTGGGGACGATAGGCTTGGGGACATGGACAACTCAAAAGAGCACTGGATTGGGAGTGAAAAGATCCAAGTTCATTATTCAGCTCAGTTATTTTCTACTTATGTGAACATGAACAAATGACTTCTGAATCTCATTGACAAAGTCAGAGAGCAGGACTAGATGATGATTCAGTGGTCATCTCTGAGAAGAGCAGCATTAAAGGAAGCACCTCCCCATGGGCAGTCAGCTTTGCCTCAGGAACTTTCAAGCTCAGGAAGCAATTGCTGAGACTAGAGATGGTCATCTCTTAGGATCAGGGGGAAGAACAAAGCACAAGTAGCAGGCAGTGACTTGAGGTCCTAATTTGGGCTTGCCTGGGTAAGTGCATGTAGATAGCCATCCCCCTGTGTTTGTTGTGGGCCCCCATGGCCTCTGTGGAAGCAGGAAAGGAGAAAATCCCTCCTCTCTTTTGCTGAATGTGCAAGGAAATGTTAGCTTGGATTATCCCCAAAAAGAATTTCCTCTGATGAAAAATGAGTAAATAGATGGTACAGGAAATGTCTCCACTTTCAGAACCTCATGTCTAAAAATGACAATTGAAAGGGGAAATTGGGAATCAATTAGTTGGGAGAAATTCCAGAAGACCCACAAACCATTGTAAGATTCCAGGGCTAGGTCCTCAACTCTCTTAGCTCAGTATCATTTGCTCACTAGTGCAAGGTTATATTGTCTGATTCTCTGCTCACTTTTCAAGTCAGATTATTGTTTTTACTGAATGTTGTCTATCCTTTTCTTAGAATCCAAGAATCTGTCAGTTCCTGGTCAGTTTCCCCAAAGTCTCTTCTTCTACCTTTAAATCTTTAACAACTCAATTATTTGCCAGATTTGAATCCAGAAGTTGGAACTTAGTTCCTCTTTGTTTTGAGCCTGCAGATATTTCTGGTATATCCTTAGTAATTCTAACTCTTGAATTCACCTTGACATTTCCTTTTTGATAAATACCTTGATTTGTCCAGAACATTTTGCTCTTAGCAACAGACGGTGACACAGTTAAAATGAATTGCATTGTCACTCTCAGAAATTATTAATTCAGGGAAGAAGACCTCATTTCCAGGGCCCATTTTTAGTTCAGGGAAGAAGAAAGTATTTGAGAAAGTACTGTGTGTGTCTCACCAAAGATCTCAAAGTGAACTGAAAGATTATGACCACAGAGGCTAGCCAAGGAAGCTCTTACCAGGGTTGAGAATAGTTGACAGACAGTGAAGTAGGAGGGGGGAAATGGGCTTTGACTTTAGTTATTGCTTTAATCCCTTCAGTAATTTCACATTTAAAAAGCACAGCTCCTGTGAACAATTTCTTCTTGAGTATGGTCTTTCAGATCCCTTGGTGTTGTGAGGTTGGTATTTAAAATATGTCCATCTGCATTTAAACGAATTGCTCCAAGACAATCAGATTATGCAGTAGTTACTTTGGTGAGAATAGCACCTCAGAGGAATGGAAACTTCATTTTGAGTCTAATATTAGACCTTGCTTTGGAAAATTCCTTTTAAATGATCACAAGCTGGGAATAGCAAAAGAATGTAACTTTCGACAGACAGCATTCACCAAGAATTTTTAACTGCTTATGGTGGGTCCCTGGGAAAGCAGATGTAAAAAACTTTACCGGATTGAATAGGCTTGACCTGATGGAGTGTTTATATCGGGCCTTGATAAGTTTCCTCCCTAGTCTAATTTGCTCAAAATATTTTCATTCTTTGAACATGAGTGGGTCTGAGATGGAAATTGTTAAGATGCCTGTTTGTCTAACAATTTGAACTTCTGTCCTTGTAGATATGATTGCCTAGAAAAAGGGTGAAGTCAAAGAAACTGAGCTCTAGGGGTAATCTTCTCAGGCCCCTTTCGAAGTCACCCTGAGGTCACAGGGTTAAGAGTAGTGCTGGGAGAACAGAAAATACTGCCTCCAGACCCAAAGCTAATTTCCAGGGGATAGTACTAGGAGCCTGAGCAGACCTGGCCTTGTAGTTTGAGCTTAGCTGGAGGTCATGGGATAAACTTACTGAACCTGTAGTTTTAGTAAACCTTTGTTACCCATGGCTCCTAGGGCTTCCTCGAAGAAGAGACTCTTGCTCTGGACTCATATTGACCCGGATTCATCCTAGAGATCCTAATTGCAAAGATGGGGAGATAGAAAAGACTTTTTCTTGTTTCTCTTGGACTCATTATGCTACCACCTTAGCTAAGATCTTGAATGAGAAGATGGAAAATTTCTAAAAAAAAACAAAAAAACCCAAAAACCAAAACAAAACCTTAACTATTGACTTATATTCAGGGTCTCCCCCAAAGAGAAAGACTTTGTTAATGCAGTCAGGAATTAGTTCTGTGCCTGCTATCTACTATTTTGTAATCTTCTCAAAAGATATTCATCATTCAAAATGGTAGATATCAGGCATGGGACATTTATTTATTTCCTTTACAATAGAAGAAATGCTTAAAAGACAAAAAAACTCATAAATGTGCTATATTAAATACTTCCAATGTAAAACAATAACCCATCCCCTTTACTGTATTCTACTGAAAGGTAAAATCTTCTGGGAAGTTTTATAGTACTAATGAAAAGATATTTTACCTAATCAAACACATGAAATTATGATTTTTTAGGTCAGGCAACATTAGCTTAGTCCTTTCATACATTTCTTAGTCCTTTCACAATCTTTGCATGCTCCTGGCAGTGGTCATTTTTTCTGAGAAAGGCATGCCTACTGGGCAACCAGCTCTGACTTAGGAACTCCAAACCTCTCGGATTCACAAAATAACTGCTGAGGCTGGAAATGCCTATCCCATGGGATGACTGCTGAGCTGCGCTCAGAGAAAGAAATGCAAGCCTGAAAACAGCCAGGGAATCAAGCAAGGTCTTCTTTCAACTTGGCAAGGTCTTGTCCATCACCATTCCCTTGTATTCTCTGAGGGCCACCATGGCCTTTGTGGAATGGGGAAGGGAAAAGAGAAAAATCACCTCAGCTCTTCTTTTCTGAAAATACAAAGGAGAGCTGGCCTGGTTGTGTCCCCAAAGAGTTCACAGTTATGTCCTGTTGATGGGGTAGCTTCTCTTGTTTGAGTCTCAGTTTTTGTTGTTTTTTGATAACTCCACCAACTCCAATCCCCATCAGTCAAGGGGACACTGCAAAGCCAATCAGGAATTAATGGATTTCCCTTTAGCAAGGAACAGAGCATAGGACTGTCCCCACATGTGTTCTATAGAATGGCCCCGGCCATATATATATATTTTTTTTTCTTGCTGAGGCAGTTAGGGTTAAGTGACTTGCCCAGGGTCACACAGCTAGGAAGTTAAAGTGTCTGAGACCAGATTTGAACTCAGGTCCTCCTGACTAAAGGGCTGGTGCTCTATCCACTGTGCCACCTAGCTGCCCTCCTGCCATACTTTCTTTTTTTAAAAAAAAATAATAACCTGGCCATTTAATCATGTAATTGAGCAAGTTTTCCTGGTTTGAGATGAAAGTGACTAGCAAAGATTTTTGAAAGGCCTGTGCTCTAATCACAATTGAACAATGACACATCTAAACGTAAACACAAAGGACAAATGGTCTTCTATTTAGAACAGAAACTATGCCAGTTAAAAATATTGCATACATAAAGTTCCACTTATTTCAGAATAAATGTCACTTTCATATCCCAAGTTTCTTCATATATATCTAGTATTGGGTAGAATCTCTGTTGGAGCCTGAGAGAATTTCTGTTTGTTATAGGTTCAGAGACATTTAGGAATAGTTTTAAAGCAGAGAGGGATCATTGAGACTATTGACGCCAACCTCCATCATTTTACAGGTAAGCATCTGAGGATGATAGAGGGGCACTTGTCTAGGGCTATGTAGCTAGTAAGTGTCTGAGATGGGATGGGAACCGAGGTGTTCCCGACACCAAACCCAGCCCTCTGACCATTATGCCATACTGCCACTTAAAAGAACTTAATGAGTAATTTAAATCCTTTGCTAGATATTAGGGGTGAGAATGGAAAAGGGTATAGAATTGAGTGAGTGAGCTACTTCAGGGAGTTTACAGTATAAGGTGAGCAAATAAGATACAGACATATAAAGCTAGGTTGAGGTATGACATGTTCGACTGAAGAGTAGAAGTAATAAATGGTATAAAAGCTCAAAGAAGGAGAGCACTTTTGGCTAGAGTAATCATAAAAGGCTTCCAGAAGAGACATAACTTGATCTTGAAAGTGTCAGACATGAAGGATTAGTAGGACTTGGGTAGGAAGGGGAACAGCAGTTGATGTAAGCATTGTAGCCTGGACAGTGGGCACAAGCAAGGAGAAGCAACATGATGAAAGAAGGAAGATAAGTCTGGCAGCCTCTGTAGAGCATATTGGAGAAAATGAGATTGGAGACAGAGAGATTAGTTAAGAAACTGTTTTGAGTCATCCAAGCTCTGGCTTGACAAGAATCAAGTGAGAATTTAGTGAGAAATCTAAGGGAAGGTCAGGGCTGTGGGAGTGAAAAGGAGGGGTCAGATGCTAGAGATTATCCTGTAAAAGGAACCAATAGCTGCTAAAGCTCAGCTCCATTAAAAAGGAGGGAACTGTGACGCACTCATTGAATTGATGAATAGGTGACAACTGTTTTGGCTGAGTGGGCCTCACTTTGGGAAACTAAAGAATGCTGAGCCATCTTGACTCGCTTCATATCTACCCATCTCCATTATACAAGATATATGGTCATGTTGGTGATTCATTCTTGATTTTACTTTCTTTACATGCATACTTCTGAAGTTTTGTTTAGGTTTGGAAGATTTTTGAATTACTCTCTTTTTTTTCTGAAGGTAAATCTCACCTGGCCATAGTGCAGCGGGTAAACAATGAGGGAGAAGGGGATCCATTCTATGAAGTACTGGGAATTGTCACTTTGGAAGATGTGATTGAAGAAATCATCAAGTCGGAGATCCTAGATGAAACAGATTTATACAGTGAGTAGAATGATCTTTGCTTTCTTTAACATTCACTATGATTCCTCCCACATTTTCTAGGCTGCTGACTGCCTTGGTTTTGTTATTATAGCCTCTCTAAGCTGTTGCTTAAAATTAATTTGATACAATCTATTTTGTGTGCTAGTTTTTTTATTGAAGCATTTTTATTTTCAAAACATATGCTTAGATAATTTTCAACATTCCCTTGTAAAACCTTGTATTCCAAATTTTTCCCCTACCTTCCCCTACCCTCCTCCCCTAGATAGCAAGTAATCCAATATGTTAAACATGTTAAATTCCTCTCTATATATTTCCACATTTATCATACTATGTGTGCTAGTCTTATATTAGTGGGAAATCAGATAAGGTTACCATGCTCCTAGGATGAGTGAAGCTTGTGATGTGGTTAGGGGTGGGTGACAACAATGTTTCCTAAGAAGCCAGATGCTCTAGGACAGGCTGGCTGCCCAAGACACCACTTTCCTGAAGTTATTGAATTTGAACTTTGCTGGGAAACCCAGGCCATCATTGCTCTTACTAGAGCAGTGGGCTTAATAGTGAGCTTTATTGTCATGGGTACAGCTGATCCTTGCATAGCCATATTCTCTCTTTGGTGAATGTTTCTTGTTTGGTGGAATTGTTTGTTTTATCAAATATGAGCAATTTCTAAATAAGTAGACTTTGTGATTTACATCGGCAGTAGGGAGTTGTTAGTGAATGAGGTCAGTGAACTACGAGACTAAAACTCTGCTTGGAGTCCTTACTAGAATCTGGATTTTTTCTTTGCTCAGAATCCTAGGGAAGATGTGAGAGATTGTGATAAAGAGCAGAAGTGTTATACAATGCTGACTCCACTATAGATGTACAATTTATATTACCTAATCTTCATACTTTACTGAGAAAAGAGTTCCCTCTCCTCTTCTTCCTAGTCTGCTTCTCATTATCTCTAGATATCAGCTCCTTTACTACAATCAGCCAATCTCTCAAGTTTCTATTAAGTACCTACCATGTGCCAGACACTATGCTTGACATCAGAGACAAACCCAATCAATTAAATAATCCCCTCAGGATCAACTGAGGAGCCAATAAAGATAAATATAAATAGATTATGGGATATATATAAAGAGAATTAATACAAATGAATACAAATAAGTTAAATATAAGTTAACTTGAATGGGAATCAGGAAGAGTTCCCCTTAGAAGGTGATCATTCTTGAACAGTCCAAAGGAAGTCATGAGTGGGTCATGAGGAAGGAGGGCATCTGAAGCAGGAGGGATGACCAGTGCAAACACATAGAAAGAGGAGATATAGTTGGTGAAGAACAGTTTGTCTGGATGGAAGAACATTGGGGATGGGAGAAAGTGGGGATGAGAACAGTGAGGCTGGAAAGATAATCTGGGTCATGGTTATGTGGGCTGTAAAAACTAAGCAGAGGAGCATCTATTTGATTCTAGAAAAGAGGAAGTTAAGTAGGGGAGTGACATGGTCAGTCTCTCCCTAAGGCCTTCTGCTTGTGCTCTTCACTTCATCCCTGCCTATCTCCTCTGATCTTCATCCTATCTCTACTCTTCAATCTTGCTTAGAAAAGCTTCCTCGACCCTCCCAACATCTCTAGCTTAATCCCCTTTTCTTTTCCAAACTCCAAGAAAAAGCTGTCCCCTTTCCTTGTCTCTACTTCTTCCCTTTTCATTCACTTCTCACCTACTTGCAATTTAACTTTTGATTTTATCTCTCAACCAAAACTGCTCTCTTCAAGGTGACTGATGATGTCTTAGTCACCAGAGGTGATGGCCTCTTTTCTCTCTCTCTCTCTCTCTCTAAATAACTTTTTATTGACAGAAACCATGCCAGGGTAATTTTTTACAACATTATCCCTTTGTACTCACTTCTATTCCGATTTTTCCCCTCCCCAGGTGGCAAGCAGTTTTATACATATTAAATAGGTTACAGTATATCTTAGATACAATATATGTGTGCAGAACTGCAGTTTTCTTGTTGCACAGGGAGAATTGGATTCAGAAG
Source organism: Sarcophilus harrisii (assembly GCF_902635505.1). Classification (NCBI taxonomy): domain Eukaryota; kingdom Metazoa; phylum Chordata; class Mammalia; order Dasyuromorphia; family Dasyuridae; genus Sarcophilus; species Sarcophilus harrisii. The sequence goes on from NC_045427.1 coordinate 559,072,201, forward strand.
GTAGAAATAACCCGGGAAGAAAAACAAAAATACAAGATGGCTTTTTCTCCATCTTCACCTTCCTTGATTTGACCAGCTCCTGGACTTGGTGAATTTTCAGTGTCTTCTTCCAGTTTTCCCTCCTGCCTGGCCATTCCTTCTCAGACTCTTGTTTATGTCCTGTCCCCCAGTAAGGAACTGTACTCCAGAGCTTTCTTGTTTTTTCTTCTCTCTTCACCTTTTTTTCCAATGATTTCCTCCATTCTCCTCAGTTCAATCATGATCCATATATACAATCATAGTCACTCCCAATCACCAACTACTCATTGGACATTTCCAAGTGGATGTCTTACAGGCCACCAAGCACAGCATGTCCAGAATAGAGCTCAGTATCTTTTGCCTTGCCTCTAGCACTGTTCTTCCTGACTTCCTTCTTCTTGTCCAGGGCACTATCATCCTTCTAGTCACCACCTTCACTTCTCCTTTCTCTCACCCTCACATTCAGTGGAAGCCAAGTCTTGTCTGCTCTTTTTCCCAGTAGCTCTCCTATCTCCTTCTCTCCAATCAGGCAATGGTCACTCAGGATCATCTCCTTATCCTCTTTCACCTAGACTATTTATATAATCTCTTAATTGGTCTCCCTACCTCTCTCCATCTATATTTCACAAACCGGATAAATCGATATAATAATAACAATAACAACAAAAACAACTAGCATTTACTAGCATACCAGCATAAAGTTCTAAGCACTTTACAATTACTTATCATTTGATCCTCATAACAACCCTAGGTGACAGATGCTGATATTGTCCTTATTTTACAGTTAAAGAAACGAAGACAGGCAGAGGTTATAAGTGACTAGCCTAGGTTCACATAACTGATAAGTGTCTAAAGGCTTATTTGAACCTTGAGTGTCCTGCTCTCACCACAGCACCACCTAGATGTCTAAAGCACAAATGGCACCGGGAAAGCTTCAGTGGCTCCTTGTGGCTTCTCTGATTGCCTTTTAAGCCCTTGTCAATCTAGTTTAGCCTACTTTCTGAGTCTGTCTATTATCATTCCTTTTTTGTGCAATCTGTGTTACAGGCTACTTGACCTATATGCTGTTTCCTATATGTATCATTCAATTTCCCTTTTCTGTCCCTCATACCCGAAATGTGTGGGCCCCTTTGAATTCCTAGCCTTCCCTCCTCCCTCCCCCCCCCCCCCCCCCCCCCCCCCCCCCCCCCCCCCCCCGAGGCAATTGGTGACTTGCCCAGGATCACACAGCTAGTATGTCTGAGACCAGATTTGAAGTCTGGTCCTCTTGACTTCAGGGCTGGTGCTCTGTGCTACTTGTACCACCTAGCTGTCCCAATTCCTAGCTTTCTTAAAATCTCAGCTCAAATGCATCTCCTATATAGACTCTCCTGATACCCTTAATTGTTAGAGTTCTCTTCTCCCTACCTAGTATTACTTTGTATTTACATGCACAGGTCCTGGATTTATTTATGTCTACACCTTGTTTCTCATAATGGAATATAAATTCCTTGAGGGCAGAGATTGATGTGTTTTGCTTCTGTAACACCACTGTTTAAAAAAGTCCCTGGCACCTAGAAAGAAGTTGCTAATGCTTGTTGAAGAAGATCTGCCAATCCTGCCCTTTTAGATACTCCTTCAGCAGTGAGGAAGGGGACCAAGGTTCTGGTTCTTGGCTTGATCCTTGCTGAAGAAGATACCGATGCAGAAACTCTCACTGAAGTTAATGCTGAACCTGACTTTATTTAAGGAAAGTAAGAAGCTGTGCATCTGGATGCCAGCAATCAACTTCTCCTTGAACTTTAAATCTGATTGTGGAAACAACCTCTAATTATGTTTTTGCTGTCCAACTTTTTGTTTCCTTGTCCAGTTGTCATCAGTGGGATCGCTGTAGCAGGAAGTCCATTTTTTTTTTCTTTGCTTTTGAGGCACATATAGAAAAGGCAGACCAGACTCACTGATGATCCAAAGCAAAGCATGCTTTGCTTAGGGCATAATGATTTCCTTCAGTTCAGCTTGAATGGAAAATATTGTGTTTCAGTGCACAGTACAGGCTAAGTCTTCTAGGCTTATGATTCTTATTGTACTAAGTTTCATTTCTGGCTCACATTTGTTTTTTGTTTGCTTCTTTTGTTTGTTTGTTTGTTTTTTTAAATCTCTTGTGATTGTGCTTCTTTGAAATCATTATCCTAAAAAGGACCTTTTCAGTGTGCTTGTTTCCCTTTTTTGAGATGGGATAATTTTATATACCCTTTAGGATGATAGTTATAACTCTAGGATAATGGAGAAAACTTCTAGATCCTGACAAGCTAGGAAATTGGACAGAATCTGAGAATATGAGATTTAATAGAAATGAATATAAAGCTTGACACTTGTTTCCCAAATACAAAATGAAGGAGCCAAGATTGATACAGTAGTTTGTCTATAAAAGATCTGGAGGTTTTAGTGATTTGCAAAATGAACATGAAGCAATAGTGAGATGTATAGCCCAAAAAGCTAATGTGGTCTTGGCTGCACTAAGAGAAGCACACGTCTGAGGAATCAGAAGATGTTATTTCTTCTCTGTTCTACTATGGTCAGGGTAGGTCTGAAGTTCTGGGTTCTGTTCTGGACATTACCTTTTAAAAATAACCTTTGTAACTTGAAGACTCTAGGAGGGGCCAAAGTGGATAGTCAAGTCCAAGACATAAGAAGATTACTTAAAGGAAATGGGAATAGTTATCCTACAGAGGAAAAGATATTGAGAGGGACATGATAGCTGTCTTCAGTTGTGTTAAGAATTGTCACATGAAAGAGGAATTTAGATTTGGGTTTTTTGGCTGTAGAGGACAGCAAAGTGAGGAAATTACAAAGAAATAAATTTGAAAAAACTTCTTAACAATTAGAACTGTTCTAAAGTGAAAAGAGTTGCCTCAGAAGGTATTAGTTTCCCCATCTATGGAGGTCTTTAGGAACAGGTTGGATGACCACTTGTCAGGTTGTGGTAGAGGTGATTCTTTTATAGGATTTGGTTGAACTGATGACCACTTGAGTGGTCTCTTCCAGTTCTGAGATTATCTGATTCTGACTTTTGTTGAATCTGCCATTTTTAACTTTGCCTCAGAAATGACTGCTTCACATTAGGCATGTATCTGTATGTATATTGATTCTGTGCCTAATGTCCTTAAGATCAAAGAACAATCAATACATCCATGAGCTCCACTTCTATATATACTTTACTTCTAAAAGCCAAATGTTGGTTTGTCCTGCTATTTATGTTAGTCACACTGGTTCTGCTGAAAAATGTTGCCCAATTTTGACTCTATGTTAGAAAGCAATAAATAAACTTGGACATTTAGTCTGACTTGCAAAATTAAACCCGTTTTCTTTGTTAGTGATTGTTGGTAGCCTATATAAAGGATTATAAGTTAAATAATTGATTTCCTCCTTTGAAATGTTAACAAAAGATAATTCATTGATTTGCTAATTGTTCTCAGGCTAACACTATGTGACCATAAAAGTGCACACTTTTCAAGTGTGAGTCCAAATAATTTGGTATTATTTTTTATTGTAATATTCTCCTGTTCGTGTTGTATGATGGCATTCATGGAATCGCCAAGGATTATAAGTGAATATCACACTAAAGATCCCAGAGCTGGGTGTAAGCTGATGCAACAAAGAACTTAAGTAAAGAATAGTAATAAAATATGTCATCAGGAAATGATAGGTCAATTAATAGTAGAAAATGGTTTTGTCTTATGGTGAAGGATAACAGTGGATAGCAGTAGTACTCTACTGGTATCCTCAAGATGTCAGAAGGAGGCCTTCTTTGAGCAGTTTTCAGCTAATATTTCAAAGGAAGAAGTCAATGATTTACTTCTTTCTATTTTATTTTTTCAATGATTTTAATTCTCAAGAGTGATTTCTTAATTATACACCAATAGAAACCATTTATAAGGAGACGAGTTTCATTTTCCAAGTCTGCTAATTTTTCCCCAGTTTAGTGACTTCCCTGTGACAAACTCATAGGAGGACATGAACAAGAGCTGTACAGGTTGGGTAGGCATCATTGGTGGGAGCTTCCAAATGGATGTGATTACAGATCCATTTGATAAATTTTGAGTAGAACTTAGTTGTCAAGTCCTTAGGACTTTTTTTAAAAAGGTTTTTGTGGTGTCTAAAAATTTAATCTTAGTTTAAATTGTTTTTACCTCTTTTTGATTAACAAAAAAGAGGCAATATAGTATAGTGAACAAAGGGCTGGTTTTAGACTCAAGGAGTTTAGAGTTCAAGTCTTGCTATTAACTATGTGACCATGTGACTCTTTGTCCCTTTAATTTTCTAAGTATCAAAGGAAATACTAATTAACATTGATAGAGGGTATTTTCATGATGAGAGTTCCCTACACTAATGAAATCACAGGTCTAGATTGGGTAAAATGAAATTCCTCCCTACTCCCCATCCATCCAAAGGACTTTTTTTGAATCCAGCATGGTAGATCAAGAAGAAGACTATTTTAAACATTTTAGCTCTCTTTGTCCTCATGATGTCAGTTATTCATTCAGACTAACATAGAGAATGACAACATAATGATCCAAGGCTTAAATTCCACTTGGATGATCTGGAAGCAGTCAGTACTAATTGCTAATAATTCAAGATTCTAGTCTTAGTTTTTTACCTCATTTTGGTTTGAGATTGGTAATTTATACTTACTCCCCATAGCTATTACATAATTGTGTACTTCAAATAGGTCTAGATCTAAAAGATCTAGATCCTAAGTCAAGTCAAGGATCAACTAAGTATGGAAGGGCTTTTGAAATTTTGAGGGCCCAGACATTGATTCATTGTTGGTGGAGTTGTGAACGAATCCAACCATTTTGGAGAGTAGTTTGGAACTATGCTCAAAAAGTTATCAAACTGTGCATACCCTTTGATCCAGCAGTGTTACTACTGGGATTATATCCCAAAGAGATTATAAAGAAGGGAAAGGGACCTGTATGTGCACGAATGTTTGTGGCAGCCCTTTTTGTAGTGGCTAGAAACTGGAAACTGAATGGATGTCCATCAGTTGGAGAATGGCTGAATAAATTGTGGTATATGAAAATTATGGAATATTACTGTTCTGTAAGAAATGACCAACAGGATGATTTCAGAAAGGCCTGGAGAGACTTACACGAACTGATGCTGAGTGAAATGAGCAGGACCAGGAGATCATTATATACTTCAACAACAATACTAGATGATGACCAGTTCTGATGGATCAGGCCATCCTCAGCAACGAGATCAACCAAATCATTTCTAATGGAGCAGTAATGAACTGAACTAGCTATACCCAGAAAAAGAACTCTGGGAGATGACTAAAAACCATCATTGAATTCCCAATCCCTATATTTATGCACACCTGCATTTTTGATTTCCTTCACAAGCTAATTGTACAATAATTCAGAGTCTGATTCTTTTTGTACAGCAAAATAATGTTTTGGTCATGTATACTTATTGTGTATCTAAGTTATATTTTAATATATTTAACATCTACTGGTCATCCTGCCATTGTGGGGGGGGGGTAAGAGGTGAAAAATTGGAACAAGAGGTTTGGCAATTGTTAATGCTGTAAAGTTACCCATGTATATATCCTGTAAATAAAAGGCTATTAAAAAAAAATAAAAAAAAAAAATAAAGATGGTACTGAGATTCCAAAAAAAAAAAAAAAAAAAAAAGAAATTTTGAGGGCCCAGAAATACATTTCAACCAGTTACACAAAAGAGTGTAATAGTCTTGCACATAGTTGTCACTCAAGTGATAGTTGTTGACTGGTTGGTTGAATTTCAGATAGATTCTATCATATAGCCCCATGAACTTAAATTCAGTTTAAAAGTCAGCTAAGTCTATGAATCCTGCCCTAAGAGGTAGAATTAAGTTTTCCTTCCTATTTTGATGTATATCCATAAAAATCTGATTAAAGGCCCTACTTCAATCCTGCTTACATATTGGAAAATTTTACTAAACTGGATAGACTTTGAATATGAGTCTGGTGATAGTCTGTCATCAAAGAAATAGCCTACAAATCAGAACTTTTTTTGGTTGGTTGGATGCTTTTTATTTTATTTTTGGTAACAGCAGCATATGAAACTTTCTACTATAGCCTAAAAGAGATTGCAATAGTCCCTGAGTTATTTAAGTGAGTGTTCATCTGGATATAAAAGTATATCGAAATGATATGAGTTATTATCAAGCTGCTAGTATAAGATCATAGGATCTTGAGGTGCAGGGGTGGGGAGGCAAAACCTTAGGCTTCATCTCATCCAATCCATTTACAAAGAAAGAAACTGACTTAGAGAGGTAAAACAGCTTCTTCAAACATAACAATAAAATAGTAATAATAATTGACATTTATAAGGCACTCTAAGATTTGCAAAGTACTTTGCATATATTATCTCATTTGATTCTCGTAACAACCCTGTGGGAAGTAGATATTATTATATTACCCTTGAGGAAACTGAGGCAGAGAAAAATTGTCAGTTTCCCAGGGCCATATGGTAAGGAAGGATTAAGGAAAAATTCTAATCAAAGTGTTTCTAATTCAAAGTTTGGTATGTCATACTGTCTTGCTTCTTAAAATACCCAGTTTTAAACTGTTGTCCTATCAAGACTTGCCAGTCTACTTTGGTAGAGGGAGATTCCTACCTAACAATGAAAGTACAGATCTAGTCCTTAATACTCAGTAATACTTAATAATCAACAAATCTTTCTGAAAATTGCCTTGTGTTTTAAGAATATTAATTTCCATTCTTAAATATTCTCTGTATGTGACTTAGTGGTGTATAGATATATGCATGCACATATATACAAATATGTATGTACATTTTATGTTTAAGACAAATGACAAATTTCTTTTTTTTCCAGACATCCCGGTAAAATTAACCTCATACAATGTTCTTCATTCTTGCACATCCATCACTTAATGTTAAATGAATTTATTATCTAATTTGAACTTAATGAAATATTTTTGTGATGTTGTTCATATTGATTTTAAGTGTATTTTTCCCACTTTCTGAGCAATAAATGCTCCTTGAAAGAAGCAACTAAATCTGCTTCTTTTGGCACATCTCCAAACGCACATAGTAGTAATAATAATTCATATTTATAATTCAAATTCATACACTATATATGTGTTTTTGTATATTTTATATGCACTTTCTTGATAACCCTGTGAGAGATTTTTCCCATTTTATAGATGAAGAAACTGAGGCATAGAGTTTAAGTGAAATTGCTCAGGGTCATGAAACTAATATCAGATAGTTTAAATTGTAGAGTCAGGTTTCATGAATCCATATGCAGGGTTCTTTTCATTCCTCTATATTAGCATATTGCAGATAGCAGAGACTTAGTAAATGTTGACTGACAACTAAGATGTGGTGTAAATCAAAGTGTCATGTCAGAGCCTTTAAGTTATATTGAATTCAGCATTTTAAACTCTATTCAGAGCATTGTGCTTGTCCTTGAGATGCAAAAATAAAAGCAATACATCCTCTGTTATCCAGGATCTTCTATTCTACTGAGGAAAATGCACAGATAAGGAGAGTGCAAAGAAAATTAAGAAAGGAGACCAGTTATACTTATTGTGTATCTAATTTATATTTTAATATATTTAACATCTACTGATCATCCTGCCATCTAGGGGAGGGGGTGGGGGGGGGTAAGAGGTGAAAAATTGGAACAAGAGGTTTGGCAATTGTTAATGCTGTAAAGTTACCCATGTATATATCCTGTAAATAAAAGGCTATTAAATAAAAAAAAGAAAAAAAGAAAAACAAAAAACAAAAAAAAAAAAACAAAAAAAAAAAAGAAAGGAGACCAGTAACAAGTGGGAGTAGGGAAGACTCCATAGAGGAGGTGGTACCTGAGCTGAAACCGAATGCAACAGAAGCATTTTGAGAGGTGGAGATGGCAAGGGTGTTAATTATAAACATGGAAAAGACCCTGTGCAAATGCACGGAGGTGGGAGATGGAGGATTGAGATTGGGGAGCAATTATTGCTCTGGTTTAAGCAAGATGTAGATTACACAGATTCAGGGACTAGAGAAGTCCAGAAAGGTCATGAAGGCCAGGCTGAAGGATTTATATTTTGTTGCTGTCTGTCCTTCGTTCCCAAAAAGGATGTGATGGTGTCAGGGAGGGGATGCCATGACGGGCAGGTAAGCTGGATTTATGTGAGGGAGGCTGGGCAAGGTCACCTGCCTCCAGAGCATCTGGGTCCAGGCAGCAAGGGGCATCCTTCAGGACTTGGGAGAGGAGATCGACACTGTCAGGCATGTTTTGTATAGATTATCTTGGCAATTATGTTGAGAGTGGATTGGAAAGAGACTGTAAACAGTAATCCAGGTCAAAGGTGATAAATGCTCAAACGAGGATGTCGTGTGCCTGGAAAGAAGGGGATAGGTCTGAGAGATGCCAGAGGGGAGTCCTGGCAAGTGACTATCAAGGGAGTGAGGAAGAGCAAGAAGAAATGACTCCAAGATGGCCAACCCAAGAGCCTGGAAGTGGGGATGCAGAACCCGCCAGAAAAGAAATAGAGAAGGGAGAAAAGGGGATGGGCACACAGTTCAGAAAGAAAGATAACAAGTTCTGTTTATGGCTGATGGTGTCTGGAAGGAAATGCTGCTCTTAACTGAAACAGAGAAATTTATGCTGGTTTAAAGGAAGATAATGAGAGAGAGAGAAAGGAAGATAAAGGAGAGAGAGAGAGATAATGAGAGCTGCCAACAGAACACATGAGAGAGATCCAGACATCAGCTGATGATGCAGGATTATAATCTTGAAGAAAACGAGGACTATATTTGTAGATTAGAAGTCATCTGCATAGAGATATTAATTGAATCCATGAGAATCGATGAAGTCACCAGAGAAGAATGAATAGAAGAGATAAAAGAGCATGCAAAAAAAAAGTGTGATCCACTGCTTCTATGTCATATACCATTTATACAACTTTATTAGGAAAAGCTGCTCCTTCCTATAAAATTTGTGAATTTAAAAATACATTTTCCAAAGATTCTTGTAAACTAAGTCGTTGCCTATAGGCAGCATTCTTGAGGTTTGTTTTCCTTACTTCATACTTATGGTCACATAATCCTAAGAGACGTGAGTCACTATGGGGGGATTCTCTCTCTTCTTCCCTTCCCTTCTTTGGAGACAGAGAGAGAGAGAGAGAGAGTGTGTGTGTGTGTGTGTGTGTGTATGTGTGTGTGTGTACAAGCACAACCAATAGAGGCAGGTATAACCTTTCTAACTGGTACTGACACTTTCTTTCATAGAGATCCTTGATCTCATGAAACAAACTTCCCTTTTTTTTTTTTCTTCCCTCTTTTTCTACCTCTCTCCCCCAGCTGATAATAGGACTAAAAAGAAAGTGGCCCATCGGGAAAGGAAGCAAGATTTCTCTGCCTTCAAGCAGACAGACAGTGAGATGAAGGTTAAAATATCACCACAGTTGCTCCTGGCAATGCACCGTTTCCTAGCAACAGGCAAGTGCCGCTTATCACGGTTTGGAATCACTTATTTCTCACCGACCAAGACAGGGTGGGCTGTGGGGGGGCGCTGGGAAATGGGGTGATAAATAATGCCACTTTTGTGTTTTGTTTTGTTTTGTTTTTCTTTTTAAACTCTCTCCTCTCCTGTGTTCAGTGTCGGCATGAACCCTCTGAGACATTTACCAGGGGTGGACCAGTAACTTTAAATTGGTCTGAAAGGTAAGGATGAGCGTTAGTGCTGCCACCTGCATGTACAGTTCATCAGGTTAACTGCTCGCAAATAAACCCCATGGTAGAGCCTGCTTTTGTGGAGTAGGGAGCCGAGTCCTGAGACCTGTACACCATTGGGCCGGTCTGATTTAGGCAGTTGACCAATTCGCCTTTATTCAGCTTGCCTGGGAAGAACTATGGATACCAGTGGTAAGGTAACACGGGCAACCTTACCGATTTGTAAAGCAGATAGATTTTCAGAATAAAATCTTTGACTCGGTTAGTTGTCATGAAAACAAGAATTTCAAATCTTTTACATGGATTTCTCGATGACCTCTTCAAAACAAATCAGCAAATTAAATCAGTTTCCATTAGGTGAATAGTCATGTTACCCAATCCATCAATATAGCCGGCACTGACTGATGCAGAGAGGTCAAGGTTGAAAATACCAAAAAGACCATTCCCGTGCTCCCGCAGTGGCCCCTTAGGGGAAGGGTGAGCTTTGTCTATCTAGCTAACCTTTCTAACTGGTACTGACACTTTCTGCCTAGAGACTCCTTCGAAGACAACATCCACATCTGTCAGCACACAGTGTGCTGGAAAATATTTTGAAAAGAAGAAAAATGGGATTCGCAATTTTTGTGTTTGAAATTTCCATACATATTCTTTTGGTTTAAGAAAAGAACAAACAACAAGCTTAACTCATTATCGTTCTGCATTTTTGAAGGTTCTCATAACAGTGTTCTCTGCCATCTAGGAACCATTATTCAGAATGAAAGCAAATAAAATTGTTCATTATCTGACTTTTAGTTTGTGTTGTAGGCCGGTCAAATACAGCCCTCAGTAGTTAGTAATTGATATTCATGTCATTTATAATGAAACTACATTTTTCCCAACTGCAATAACAATTATGATTTTTTTTAAATCATAAGTTGAATGCATATTAGACTGTGGTTATATGTGAGCCTTTGTGAGCCTCTATACCTCTACATTTTTATTTCTAGTAATGTCAAAAGAAAGAAAAATTGTGAAAATGATATTCTGACAGCATCTTGTGTTTGTGGGTGTATGAGAGAGTGAGGAAGAGAGAGAGGTGAAAAAATGTGGGAAGAAAGGCAAAGGAAAGGCGGAGAGAAAAGAACAAAAAAGACAGAAGAAAGAAAGGAGAGGAAAAAGGCAAGGGAGAGGAGAAGAAAAAAGAGATACACAGAGGGAGGCAGAGGCTAATCCTGTATTTTTAAGTTCTTGACCTTGACCTGTGCTCTTCTGGGTCATTGTCAGACAAGCTGTCTTATGGCTCAGGCAAAGGTGTGTTAGGGATCAGGGAGGCTGCTTCTGGTTAATAATCTTTTTCTCTTAACTGGGAAGTCAAGTGCTTTTTGTGAAAATGAAAATTAATGAATGAATCAGGATGGTAAAAAAAAAAAAGAATGGAATTGAACATAAGAGAATTCAGTTTTTTTCTGATTGTCCTAGGACCTAGGTGATCGAGCCCTTAGTGGATCAACAAGCAGAAGTTTCATTAATATATTAATGTATCATTTTGCATCCATGATCTCTTTTTACTCACATTAGTTTACTCTTTCTTTCCACACATTCAAAATGTAATATCAAGTTGTGTTTATATCTGTAGAAGTAGAAGCATTTAGCCCGTCCCAGATGTCAGAGAAGATCCTTCTAAGGCTGCTAAAACATCCCAATGTCATCCAGGAGCTGAAGTATGATGAGAAGAACAAGAAAGCCCCAGAATACTACCTCTACCAGCGAAACAAACCTGTAGACTACTTCGTTCTCATTTTGCAGGTCAGAAGAATTATTTAAAAGTAATTTCTCTTTTGGCACCCTTCTTTCCTTGCATCCGATCAGGCTTTTAAAATAAGCTTATGCTAGACAAACCAGAACCAGTGTTCCCATCTTCTGTTTCACATGATCTTAACTATGAGAAGCTATAAGTGGTATCCCAATTTTCATTTCTCTGTTCCTCTCTGCAAATAGCTCTAGGAAAAAGTAATGTCGGTAATCTTTGACTGGAAGACTCTTATTTATAAAAAGTACTGAATATTTCATATGGTTGAACTTGTTGAAGAGTTTCAAAAAGTAAACTCAACTGATTCAGTTTGACCAGAATTGCCCAAATGTTAAGAGTTTGGTTTTCCTGTATTCCAAAGAGATCCTATTGCCTTTTTTCTTATCTCTACTAAGATATTCAATATTTCAGATTTTTCCTTGGTGATTCCTTCATAATCTCTAATCCCTTGCCCCCTTGACTTTGAAGAAGATGATGATATTGCTTTAGCTTGACATGACCTGCTCTAGCTCTAAGAAATTTGCTCTAAAGTGGGAAGATGGATCCACCTGGGCCCATATTTGATGAGATGATGTGCTAGTGTACAGAACAACCTGGTTGGGAGAAGAAACACTTAGCCTAGAGCAGCATGTGAGTGAGTATTTTGAATAAATTATCCTATGGCTCTGTCTTGTTGACCCAATTGATTTGGACCATTTCTACAACATTTGAAAGATTTTCTGTGCAGCTTCACTATCTAATGTGGTTTTCTAATTTCTGGATCATGGTTGGTTGCATTCTAGAGCAGAGAAAATAGGAGCGAGAAATGGACATTAAATTCAGGGACCAAAATCATCTTTCATAAATAAGTAGGAATGGTTTTTTGAAAGTAACTCTTAAATAAGCTTTTTCTTCTGGTTAGGAAAATTAGAATTGTATCCTTTGTGATCTTTTGCACAAACAAGGAATGAATGACCCTAAAAAGTACTATGCATTTAAGAGAGAACCTGTAATTTTCATAAAGCTTTCCTATGATGCCTCAGTTTAGAGGATCTGTAACTCTGTAGTTACATAGCTATTCCATCTGCAGTTCTGGTTCACCCTTGAATTCTAAATGTATATTTGTTTTCCTTTAGAGATATAGAAGTTTCAAACTGACAGCCTTTGGAAATTCTTTAAATTAACTATAGTGAGGGAGCAAAGCAAACCATTAATTTCTTAGGTAGTGTAGTGGCTGCTACTCTGAAATAGAGAGAAAATATGAATAATGGTGAAAGCCAATTTACTGTTTAGAAAGAGCCCTTTAGCTTTGTGAATCTCTGTAGTGTTAAACAAGGTAGCTATTCATTGTTTTTCTATCCTCTACCTATAATTAGGATTTCATTTTCATAAGTGCTGTTTTATTATCCAATCTTACGTATGGAGTTACGTCTATGCCTTAAATGTAATCCATATTGATTTTGCTTTGTTGATTTTCAGGAGGGGGGAATGGATTCTGGATTTGTTACTTTTTAAATTCTGATTTTTCATTATGAACTCAAAAACCCCAAAGGATCATTTCTATCTCCATACTAGAGCACAAAAAGAGAATTTGTGTATGAAACTTTGAACCTCCATGTGGTACAACTTGGTTTAAATAAAAAGTATATAATAATTCCACAAGTTACTTTCAAAACTATCCTACATGTGCTTCTTTCTCTTCCTTTCTGTGAATTTAAAAATGTTTCAGTAGTGCTCCTTTTTTTTTTTTTTTTTTTTTTGGCATTATCATTCCTTCCATCCCCTCTTCTAATTAAAAACTTAGAGGAAAAAATACTTATAACATATATCTACAATTTAAAAAAAAACATAAAACAACTAGATTACACATTGAATGTATCCAAAAATGTATATCTTTTTCTGTACCCTGAGTCCATCAATTACTGTCAGGAGGTGGATAACATGCTTAATTATATGACCCCAAAGACAAAATGTTTCATTGCACTGATATGAATTCTGCAGTCTTTCAAATTACAATTACAATGTTGTTATCCCTGTATGATTTGTTCTCTTGAGTTCTGCACACTTCATTCTATATCAGCTTATATTACCCAGGCTTTTCTGCAGTCATCTCGTTTGTCATTTCTTATAATACAATAATATTCCATGACATACAGGTTGTTCAGCTTTCCTCAATTGACAGGTACTCACTCAAATTCTGATTCTTTGCTTTTTACCCTGCTTCAGGATCAAGTAATTAGTTTTTCTTGGATTTATTCTGTTTACAATATCATCATCATTCTTATCTCTGCCTCCCATCCCTCTGGAATTTGATGTGTTTCTGAACAAAACTGTATGTGTCCATTCAGTTCTCCTTTGTCTGATGCATGGTAACCCATTCTTTCCACCCTTTCATCCATGTTTGTATACCCTTCTCATATATCCCAATTGTGAGAGAGTAAGTTTCAACCTCTTCTTCCTTTCTACACAAGTGTATTCATTTTACCCTCACTTCTCTTTCCCCTCTTAAAATCTCAAAACAGAGTCAGTTCATCTCCAGTTGCCTGTGATCTTCAAGTTTAGGGAACTTGGTTATGGTCTCAGAGGTAATATGTATGAGAGATCAGGTTTGAAGCTGTCTCCCTGGCTCTCTGAAACCAGCCCTCCATCTACCATACCTTGATACTTCTTGTTTTTTTGATGTACATGTAAAATTCTTATAAAGTAGTTATGCTTTCTTTTCTTTTTGAATAACATTTTACTCTTTTTTTGTATGAATTTATTTATTTTTAGTAATTATTATTTTAATTTTCAAAATATAAGCAAAGATAGCTTTCAACATTCACTCTTGCAAAATCTTGTGTTCCAAATTTTTCTTCTTTTCCCCCACCTCCTCCATAGAGAGCAAGTAATCCAATATATATAATGCAATTCTTCTCATATTTCCACATTTATCATGCTGCACAAGAAAAATCAAATAAAAAAAGAAAAAATGAGAAAGAAAAAAGTAAACAACAAAAAAATGTGAAAAAACTATGTTGTGATCCACATTCAGTCCCCACAGTCCTCTCTCTGGATGCAGATGGCTCTCTCTGTTTCATCCATATTGGAACTGGCCTGAATCATCTCATTGTTAAAAAAAGTCACTTCACAGTCAATCATCACATAATCTTGTTGCTATGTACAATGTTCTCTTGGTTCTACTCACTTCACTTAACATCAGCTCATGTCAGCCTCTCCAGAACTTCCTGAAATCACCCTGCTGATCGTTTCTTATAGAGCAGTAACATTCCATAACATAGTATTTTATTCTTCCCAATTAAATGTAAACACATTTTAAACATGCATTTTGAAAATTTTTGAGTCCCAAATTCTCCCCCTGCTTCCCTTCCTCCCAACCCTGAGATTGTAAGCAGTTTGATATAGGTTATACATGTGCAGTCATGCAAAACATATTTCCATATTTGTCATATTAGAAAATACAAAGAAAGAAAATGAAAAATAGTATACTTCAGTCTACATTGAGACTCTGTCATTTCTTTTTCTGGAAGTGGATATCATTTTTCATCATGAGTCCTTTGGAATTGTCTTGGATCATTGCATTACTGAGAATAATTTAAGTCATTGCAGTTGATCATCATACAATATTGCTGTTATTGTATACAATGTTTTCCTCGTTCTATCACTTCACTTTGTATCAATTCATATAAGTCTTTCCAGGTTTTTCTTAAACCATCCTGTCTGTCATTTCTTATGCCACAGTATAGTCTATTACAATTATATATCACAACTTGTTCAGTTATTCCCTAATTAAAAGATATCTTCTCAGTTTCCAATTTTTTGCCACCACAGAAAGAACTGCTATAATTATTTTTCTTCAAATATATTCCTTTCCCTTAAAAAAAAATCTCTTTGGGATACAGATCTAGTAGTTGTATTGCTAAGTAAAAGAGATGCACAATTTTATAACTCTGAACATTGTTCCAAATTGCTTTTCAGAATGTTTGGATCAGTTCACAATATAGTAGCCACGTTCTTAAATCTCTGTCCAGTAATTTGTCTCATTAATAAACATATCTTTTAGTAAAATATTTAGTAAGTATTCCTAACAAACTTTTCATTTTCTGATTCATATTGATAATGCTATGGGATTTTATTAAATGGGTATGTTTTTGTTTAAGAAGTCTTCCTAGCAATGAGTGCTAAGCTGGTGCTGGCTCTAAAATAATAGAATTGGGTGATCTTAACTCTTTCAGGATAACCAACAGCTTTGAAGCACCTGCAAAAATACTAGAAATTACTTTCGAGAGGTAGAACAAGATGGCAGAATAGAAGGAAGCAGTGAGCTCCCTCCTCTCCTACAAAAAAAAAACCCAAACCAATCCCAAAATACAACAAACCACTTCTTCCAAACAGGTCTGGAAAACACATAAGATCAAATCCCAATGGGGAAATCCAAAATAAAATTATAGTGAGTCATTTTTCTAGCTTAGACCAGAATAGAGAGAAACACATAGTAGTTTATGAACACTGGGGAATAGGTCTGTCTGGAAGTACTACATGAGGAGCATTCTAGTGTAAGGAGGATCTATTTACTTGAAAAAACGGGGGGTCCCAGAACCTTCCCAAGTTATCTCCAGAGCCATACCAGACCATTTCAACAGGGACTGGTGCCAACTAGAAACTTGGTTGCCCATTACCTGGTTCTAAATCATGGGGACTGGGATTAGTATTCCCAGCTAGGGAAGCCAAAGGTGGTACATCAAGAAAAAGGCAGGTTCAGAAACAAGCAGAAGCTGTGGGACTCAAAAGCTAGTGGAGATGAATAACCAGAGCAAGAATTCCAGACCAAAGGGAAGCCAGCAATTGTGTTCCTCTGAACTAGCAGAACTTCCCAGCTGGCTGAATTGGCTGAATCTGGCAGCTATCTACCATTTCTCAGACTGAAACCCAGGTCAGGATCTCCCAGAGCTAAGACAAAAATAGTAGCAATCAGATTTTGCCCCCCTGTGCCAGGTACATAATAATCACTATATAAATGTTAGTTATTATTACTGAAAGTTCGTAGGCACTCAGTCTGAACTGTCTCTGAGATTCTGGAGCAACACAACATTTAACCCCCTAAGAATGTAGGATCAAGACCAGCCCAGACCTTCCCTTTAGAAATGCACAGAACCTAGCACTAACATCAAGTCAGAAATCAAGAAGTAAGCTGGAAGAATTAGCAAGTAAAAACCAAAATCAATCCCACAATAAAAAGTTATTGTGGTGACTGGGATTCTCAAGATACAAACTTAGAAGAGAATGATTCCAAAGTATCTACAAGCAAAGCAAAGAAAAATATACCTTGGTCACAGAGTTCAACAAGCATTTGGGAAGACCTGAAGAAAAAAAGGTTTTTTGAAATTTAAAAATATTTTATCAATAAAATGAAAGGAAAATTGGAAGAGAAAAATTAAGAACTTTAAAAGAAAGAATTAGAAAGGGAATTGCCATTTTGCTTGAAATACAAAACCTGGTCCAAGCAAGCATCAAAGTCCTTGAAAATTAAAATCAACCAATGGAAGTCAGTGACTCATTAAGAAAAGAAATATTCAAATATAATGAAAAAATTGAACAAAGTAGAAGAAAATATAGTGTCTCATTGCAAATATAGCTTAACCTAAAGAAAACAGGTCAAGGAGAAACAGTTTAAGACTCATCGGATTATATGAATACCAAACAAAGCATCTAGACATCACATTTCAGAAAATCTTAAAAGAAAACTGTCCAAATGTGTTGGAACCAAAGGCAAAATGAAAACAGAAAGAATCTAGCAGTAACATCTTGAAAGCAACTTCAAAATGTCAACTCCTGAGAACATTTTAACCAAATTCCAGAGTTTTCCAGGTCAAAGAAAAAAAAAATGTGGCAAGCAGTCAGAGAAAACACAATACTAAGGTTCCCATATGAATTTAGCAGTCATTAGTATCTAGGAATATAGAACATAAAATACTATACTGTAGAAAGCAAAGGATATGGGTTTATGTCCAAGAATAATTTATGTAGTAAAACTAAGTACAATGCTACAAGGGTGAGGATTAGGGGCAGGGAGAATGGCTTTAATGAAGTAGAGAACTTCCAAACATTACTGATGGAAAAACTTTTAAGTCAAATACAGGAGTTAGAAGAAACATAAAAAAGTAATCACAATTGAAGTGACAAAGGACTACACAAAGATAAATTGCTTATTTTCTAATATAGGGAGATGATACTTGTGTTCCTCACTAAACCCTATCACCATCAGGGGTCATAGAGGGAGCCCAAGTAGAATGAAGGCCTAGGACTGATTCTCTTCTGCTTGGTAATCTTAAGAGAAGAATGGAAGAAGGAAAGAGAAATGCATTTGAGATAGTGCAGGAGGAGGAGAAAGAATAGGGAAAATTATCCCACATCATCAGGTATGCAAGTTGACATCTGTAAAAACCAGGAGTGGGATGATAGTGATGGATGGAATGGCTTCCTCAATTGAATTGGTCAAAGAAGGAAAAAGACATACAACATGGAGAAGGGAAGAGGGTAGTTTTTCCTTTTTGGAAGAAAGGTAGTTTAGAGAGGGATAGTCTTGAACAAAACCAACTCTAAGGATATGTAAAAATATAATTTTTTTGAGATGGAAAAAATAGGAATCGGAAGACATGTTTATGAAATGGGGGAATGGCAGTGGTATATAAATGTCATGGAAAATGATTGTGCTTTAAGAAACAAAAAGGGGTGGTTTCAGTAAACTGATACAGAGTGAAGAGAACAGACCCAGAACATCAATATGGTAAAGAAAAACAAGTTTGAAAGAACGAGGAACAAGATCTTATCATCATGACTATATGCTCTGGCCCAGGACTAATAGTAGCCTATGCTCCCTACCTCCAGAGAGAAGTGTGGGTGAAGCAGCATTCGTGTGATGTGCCAGGCCCTTCAGAGTACAGATATTATTTCATTTAATCCTCACGACAGTCCTGTGGGGTAGGTGCTGCTGCTGAGGAAACGGGGACAAACAGGAGGAGAGATGGCCACAGAGACTGGCAAGCCAGATTGGAACTCTGACCTTGACTCCTTAGGGAGGCCCCTCCAGTTAGAGAGCTGAAGGGTGCAGGGTATCAAATGGGATGTGTTTCTCTGGATACGTCAAGGCCAAATAATGCCATTTTCTTTGCTTAACTACACGTTTGTGACAGTTTTATTTTTACTTAGTCCTCAATGGGGAAGGTTGAGTTTTATGAGGAAAAGATGGATTTTTGCTGATTTAAAAAATATATAATTAAAGCTTTCTGAAATATTCTCCCAGAAAGTGAGTTTAGCTTAAGCTGAGTTCATGGAAAAGTGTGTAAGACTTAAATCTAAAGATTGTTTCTAATCTGAGTATTTTATAGCCTTTACTAACAGCTAAGAAATACATTATATGAAGCAAAATTGGAAACAAATGCACAATCTGAACATTAGTGACACAGAATTAGAAAATGTCAGAACCTATGAGTTCTCTTTTCTTTAGATTATGATATGATCACAGTCTGAGCACACTGACCCTCTGACCTCTCCTTCTGCACAGGCTGTCCTCCTGCCCTGCTCCTCTCTACCCTTTCTGTAAACGGCTTAAAAACCTCAAACTAATAAACACTGCCCCTCCTTTGAGTGCTGAATCAATGGGTTTGTGTTTTATCCACAATGATGCTTTTTGCACAGATTTAATACAGAATTATAAGTCAGTATCTATAGTGGTGATGGTGATTATCATGTTTTATTGTTATTTAGTGGATTAATTTTATCCAACTCTTCGTGATCCTATTTGGGGTTTTCTTGACAGAGATCTTGGCACAGTATTTCTTTCTCCAGTTCCTTTTATAGAAGAGGAAACTGAGGCAAACAGAATTAAGTGACTTGATCAGGGTCACTAGTAATTGTCTAAAGTCAAATTTGAACTCAGATTCTGCATATTATAGACTAACTGAAAATCTTTACAATGATGAAGAATCTGTTAGCTAACTAATTATTTACTTGAAATCTCAGGGCTAATTGTCTATAACCTCTGTTTTAGTCAAAAGCATTTTTATATGAAAATGTTTGTTGACTCTGGATTCTTGGAGTTATATTAAGGAAAATATAATAGAGTTTAAAATACATTTCTAAAATTCAAACTCAATTTCAGTTTTTTTATGAATTTAGAAGAAAAGTTCCTCAGTTAATTTACAGGGAATAGAAATATAAACAGAAGTGAGGTTTGTGAATTTAATTAATCATCTTTGACACAGAGATAGTCATATTTTTTTCAAATGAAAAGAAAAAGGGAAAGTTTGTCAACAAAGGACACTAAAGTATTGGACTAGTTTCCTTTTGCTATAAAATGTATAATCAGTAACAATGACTTTTCTTACCAGAGCCCCAGTTCTTTTTTTTCTTTGCAGGTTTACAGTAACCAAGAATAACACAGTTTTCTTCATCTTAAGCTTCTGATTCCCTGCTCACATCCCCAGTTTGGTGGTTTGGGATGTGGCTCTCAAGCAGCATTGTAGCTGCAAGATGCAAGTTTTCTTCATTGTCACTATTCTAAGAAAGTACAAACGTCAGAGTGGGTAAAAGGAGGCCTGTTTCCTCTGGATAAGGTAGCTACTGCTTCTGGAAAAGGAGCGTACTCTGTGCTGTCAGAGAGAACTTGGAGGTGGAGAGGCTAGGGACCAATGTCCTCATATGCGATATTTAATTCCCATATGCAAGAATATGTGTATTCTTCCATATGAAATAATATGGAACCTGCAACCTTTATGTAATGTTTAATTCTTCCATGGGAAGTAGTTGGCTTTTGTGGGACTCTTATTTCCTCAGCAAAATAAGGAGTGATAAAACAGCAATTAGCCAAGGAAGAGAGAAGTGAGAAAACCAAGGTTATCTTGGATGAACAGTCTCTATTTTTCTTTACATCTTAAATATCTTGACATTAATTGTTCTGACTTTTCTTTCTTTACATCAAAGGAGGGAACCATCTTCCTTTCCACAGCTAATTCTTGTACTTGTGTCCTTAAATCTCCCCCCTCCTCTAGTGTCTTCATCATCCCCACTCTTCATTGCTCCTTAAACTATGGCTTCTGCCTCATTAATTCTAGTGAAACTAGATTTTTCAAGATTTATCAATTCTAGTCCCTTTTTAGTTTACATTTTACTTTAATACTGTGTAGAAATTGACTGCTTCCTTATTTAAAAATTCTTCTCATTCCTTGACATTTTGACACTACATGAAAAAAACAACACACATCTTCCTTATTGTCATCTATCTTGCATTTATTATCCAACTGAAATCATGGATACATTGAAGCATTGACATCTGGACATTAGTCTTACCTATCTAAAGTGAGTAAAATTTACCGCTTTCTTGCTGTTTTTGAAAATTGGGTTGTTTCCCATGTCCAATTCCAGTACGTTGGGCTTCAATTTTCACCATTCCTCAAAAATCGCAGATAGCAATTCAGCAATTTCAGTACTCTAATATGTAATTTATCTGAGTCAGGTGACTTGAACTCATTAAAGCAGCTGTCTCCTATTTCCTTATCTTGAGTTCACTGTTAACAATTTTTCTTTTCAGACTGAACTTTTTTTTTTTTTTTTTTTAAAGAGAAAATAGCAGCTAGGTTGTTCTGATTTCACTCTGTCATTTTTTTAACATAATCCCACCTAGCCCAAATAGCAGACCTATCTCTTTGTTATTACTTTTCTTGATGAGCATAATTCTAGAAATATTTTTGTGGCTTTAGTAGTTTTTATAAGCTTTAACTCATTCAGTATTTAAGCATTCTATGCACTATTCCAATTCCATTCCACTTGTGAATTCATTGTTATGTACCATTCTCTGTTATCTAGATGTTCTTTTAAAATCTAATTAAAAAACAAACAAACAACTAGTCTATGGCAACTAAGCTTGGCGTAGGAGAAAGAGCTGAGAAAATAGATTCCCCCCACTCCCCCATTCTTTGCAGAGATAGAGGACTGTATGTATAGAATGTTTCAATCTTGTGAGACCCAGTTGATGTTGGTTGGTTTTTCTGAACTTCTTTTTAAAACGACCCTCTAGGTGTGGGAAGGAAAAGAAATATATTTGGAAATAAAGGAAATAAATAAAAACACAAGATTCAATAAAAATAAAATCCAAGTTCATTAGAAAGTTCCCCATGTAAACATTTAAACACTTAGATCCCCATAGGTAGACATACTGTGGTTCATTACTAAGATTTTTTAAAAGGCTTCAGAGAAGAATTAGATGAACCAATCAGTGCTGAAAGAAGCAGCAGTAGTAATAGCATTTTATAGGAATTCAGGATTTGCAATATGCTTTACACATGTTATCTCATTTCTTATAAGGTATGTATTAATATTATTCCCATTTTCCAAATGAAGAAACTATGGCAGAAAGAGGCCAGATAGCTTAAACCTCTTGGAATAACATAGCTAGTAAATGTGTGAGATCTGAATTCATATCTTCCTTACTGCAAGTCTGACACTCTCCCTATTGCACCACTTCCCTGCTCTTTTAGATGTGGTAATATAGGGATAACCATGTGGCTTAACTATGGAAATCCCAAGTGAGCAAAACCCCTTCCCAAACATAACAATCCAAAACAGAAAACTGAGGCAGTGTTAAAGCTAAAAGACCACCACCACCTTCCTGACTCCCTCTCTTCCCCAGCTGATTTAAAGAGTCTATGGTGGGATGAAGAATAGGGAAGAGATAAACTGGGAATATCACCAGAGATCCTCAACCCCAATGGTCTTTAAACAATAGCAGGAAGAAGGATTTCTCCATAAACTTGCTAGAAGTTGCTATCAGGACTTGGCACATTTAAGCAGTTCTAGAAATGGGATAGAGTAAGAGTATCAAGCAGGGAGAGGGTGTGTGGCTAAGGCTGGGATGTCCTGTTATGGAAAAACATTCAAGTTTGTAAGACATCTTCCTTTTTTATTCCATATTAGAATTTCTCATTGTCGTAGTTTATTTAGCCAACTTCTCTTTTTAGGGTTTATTCTCATAGACTATAGGATTATTCTCCCTCCCCTTTGTCTTTACCAATCTAAATCCTACCCATCCTTCAAGTCTCAGTTCAAATTCTCCATAGTCAGTGAGACCTTCCCTGATCTTCCTTCCCCCCTGAATTTCTCTAACCATTACTTTCTGTGAAGGTTTTCCTGGAGGCAGCCTTAGTCTCAGTTGAAATAAATAATTACTCCTAAATCGCAGCCAGCTGGTAAAAATGCAAGCGTTTATTTCTCCTTACAAATTAGCCCGGTTAGTTGAGGCCTATCTCTCTGCCTGGCTCCAAGAGATCTTGTAGCTTTGTCCTTGGCTTCTACCTCTTTCTTCAGCCTCCAGCCAGCTCAGACTGGTGGCTTCTCAATCTCCAGTCTGTCCCAAGCTCCAAGAGCTCCCTCTATTTATGTGATCTCCCAAAGGTTAACTCCACCTTCTGGAGGGAGAGGGATTCTGGGTTATCTTCCAGAGTGCTCTCTGGTCCTAAGGAAGGTGTGAATTCAGATATCTCTTTCTAGACCCTGAATCTCCCAAACTGTGAACTCCATTGAGTTCTTAGAGCTCTCTAAAGGTGTGAACATAAGCATTGTTTCCATCAGTATTAGCAACTTATCACCTCCTAAGGATTCACTCTAAGGTGTGAACCAATAAACACTGTATCAATTCTATTGAGTTAACACCAGGATTCTGACATCACCCTTGAGTTTCACCTTGTTTCAAGTTGAGTTGACACTAGGATTCCAACAACTTTCTGTCATTAAGTATCTACCACACATGACCATATGGTATTTGTAAGATCTTATTATATTTGGTTTGTGACATAGGATCATAGGTTGCATCTCAGAGGCAAAAACAAACAAAAAAAACCCCTCAAAAGTGCAACTAGTGCAACTGACAACCTGAACAGATTATTATTAAGGACAGGAACTGTTTGTTTTTGTCTTTGTATTCCCAGAATTGGTACAATACCTGGCATAATAGTGGTGCTTGATAAATGCTTATTTTAAAAAATTATTGCAATCTTTTAACATCATCTTCATTTCCTAATATATTCCTCTGCATATCCTTTGTTTAAAAAAAAGAAAGAAAGAAAAGAAATACATTGAGCAAAACTAACCAACATGTATGTGTTGGTCTATGTTATGTTGACAGGATATGCTATGTTTGCTGCTCACTGATCTCCTGTTGTCCTGACATTCTTCCTCTTGACATGCTCCACTTTGTCAATGTTCTTCCTAATACATGAAGTCCAGAAGGAAAAACATTTTTTGTCAGTGAGATTCTGAGTACCTTGAGGTTAAGGGTTTGCCTTTTACTTCTCTTCTCTCCCTCCCCCTTCACATTGTCTGATATAGAACCTTGCATATAAGCATTCAGTGAATGTTTATTGTTTGATTCTGTTCTACCTGTAATATAAAATCAATCTAAGATCTATCCTAGCTCTGCCATTCTCTGACTCTTTTGTCGTTTGTGATAGAGATTATATTTGTAGAATGCCAGTGAGAGGATGCTTGTCATTGAGTGAAAAAGACTTCAAGAAAGCAGTGTTTGAGAATGGGCTTGGGAAAGGGAAAAGATTTAATGAGGAAGGGGTGTTTTTATGTGTGGGGGGGATTGTGTGCTGCTCACTCTTGGAAGACCTTCCTTCCTGGACAACTGTTTTGCAGATGCCATTGGTTGCAGGAATCTTTTTCATCCTTTCTTTAGAGGCCCAGAATTTTACTTTTTACCCAAATGAATTTGAGCCAGATAGCTAGCAGAAAGGTAGCTATAGACACGGTAAGGAAGGGGATGGAGAAGAGACGGGCTGAGTCATCTCAGCTGGACTCCATTTGCTGGAAGGATACAGTCTCAAATTACCAGTCCTTGGTTGTGAAGAGAGAGAGAGAGATTTTGATGGTGCTGGCACTAAATTAGGATGCAGATGGTTGTCTGGGGGAGGACTGACTACAAAGCCTTAGTATCATTTGATCAAGGCCAGAACAGGTTCCTTCCACAGCAAAGCCGCCATCCCTGCTTTGTGCCCAATGGAATTAGCTTGCTTTGCTCTAGAGCCTCAAGTTAGATTATTTCCCAAGTATATGGCTCACTCCCAGGAGACACTTGGGAACAAGGGATCTAGAACTGAAGAACCTGGGTGAATATTCCAGCACTTCCTTTCCCACCTGGATGGCTTTGGACAAGTAATTTCATTTTGATTAGCCTTAGTTATGTTGTCTGTGAAACGAAGGGGTCCCAGAGTTTTTCCTGCTCTAAGTCTAGGTGCTATAAGGGGAACAAATGCTGTTCAAAATCAACCATGGCTTGAGGGTGCCATTTGTGCACGGAAGAAACGTTTCTATGTAGATTGTTGAAAATTAAAGGGTTTTTCCTCTTTAAAATGATGAATAAACGAAGATATGACTGGAGGTAGGATCAGTACGCAGCTGCAGATGTGTGGCCATCCATCTGTGTATATGTGTATGTAGTGACAAGGACAGAAATGGAAGATGCTTTCATTACATAGCTCAAACAGCTGCGGATAAAACGAAATGTCATTTTTAAAAACCTTGGCCTTTTTCTGGCGGAGAGAGGGTAGGGGGAGGAGGAAGAACGAGAGCGAAAGGGACAACAACTCTTGTAGGGGGTTGCTTCTCTTACCCCACTTCACAGATGAGGACACTGAGGCAGACGGCTTCCCGCTGGCTAGGAAGTGACCTAACGCTGGTGCTCCTCCCTTCGGGGCGGTGGGAGCGCCCCCCCTCCCCCCCCCCCGGGAGCGGCCCCCCCCACACACCCGGGAGCGGGGCCGGGCGGGCTGTGAGACTCTGCTCTTGTGTCTCCCCACAGGGGAAGGTGGAAGTTGAAGCCGGGAAAGAAGGGATGAAGTTTGAAGCGAGCGCCTTCTCCTACTACGGCGTGATGGCGCTCACGGCGGCTCCAGGTAGGTGCTGGCGGCAGCCGCGGCCTTCCCGGCCCGCCCGCCTCCCGGGCTTTTGCCGTCCCAGAGGCGGTGTTGGGGCGCCACCGTGCGGCCCGCGGCCAGAGCCTCACGCTCGGGAGGTCAAGGGGGCGCGCGAGGGGACCTCCCGGGGGCGCTCTGCCCTTGGGGCCCTGCGGCCGGGGGCCGAGCCACGGGCCCCCTTCCTCCCGGTTACCTTCCGTGCCCTGGGAGACCCGTCCCCGGCGCGCGGCCTCAGGCAGCTCCTGCCGGACTGGCTCTGGCCCTGAGGGAAGCGGGGCGGGAAGTCGGCGGCAGGGACCCCGCGCCCCCGCGCCCCCGCGCCCGGCACCCTGCGGCTCGCCGCGGCCTCCGAGACTGTTTCTAGGAACTTATGTTAATCCGGCCCTTCCGGCAAACCGAGGAAGACGCGGCCGCGGCTCGCGGGCGCTTCGGGCTGGAGCCGGCGCGGTCCTTGCCACGCCCACAGCCTCCTTTACCGCCGCATGAGGGCTTTGAATGTCAAAGGTCAGTTGAAGACAGATCCCGGATTTTTAAAAGGGCAGCCCTGCACTTTTCTTTTTTTTGAATCGGTTAGAACTCCTGCTTGGTTGTCTCGTGCCAGTGACTAAGGAACCCAGAGAAATGCGGGCGGCCCCCTCCCGGAGCGTCCCCCTCCCGGAGCGGCGCCTCGGTGGAGGCCGAGAGACTTTGGGGGGGGGGGGGGGGGGGGGGGGGGGGGAGAGGAGGGGAAGAAGACGCTCTTTCCCTAGGAACCGCTTTAAACGGAAGGGAAATGCAGGCCGCGACGTTTGCTTATTTAGGATTTATAAGCCGCCTCCTCCTGGGGAAGGGTGTGCAGGGAGTGGTAGCGGCCGTTTCGCTTATGGCCGGGACTAATTAATGGGAGACGAAGGAGAGCGCCCCGAGCGCCAGGTGCGCGGTCCGATGCCCGTGTTTTCCCTGTCCCAGTTGGGCCGCGCTCACTTTTAGGGCCGTTTGTTGGCTGGACTGACGGAACCCCCCTTGCGCTGCCGCGTGCGCTTGTGAGTGCTTCAGAACAGCATGTTTTGAAATGTAAGCTGGAATTGAGTATTAATGGCTTAAGAGATTTATGGGCTAGTGAAGAGGGAAAGGAAGGCTTTTTTCTCCTCCTCTTCCTCCTCCTATTGGAAAGCAGCGTGTGTGCGTCTCTTCCTTATTACAGAGACTCTGGAGTCCTTTGTGTTTCTGGAGGAATTAATGCTTCTGAATTCCTAGAGAGCAGGAAGCAGCTTTTCTCCCCTAACAGTATAAATTTCCTTCCAACTTTTGACAGAATCTCACCCTTGTTCTCTCCCTTTTTCAGTTCCTCTGTCCCTGTCTCGTACCTTTGTTGTCAACAGAACAGAGTTGTTAGCAGCAGGTTCTCCAGGTAACTCTGCATGCTTCTTTTCATTAATGCTCACCATGGGTTCCCCCCCCCTTGCCTCCCTTCTGCCGTGGCTGATACTGTGACAGTGCAGGCAGCTCTCCAGGAAAGGCCCCAGCTAGCCAGGGAGGGAGCCCACAGGCAAGCACCCAGGCCGAGCTTGAGCAGGGGAGAGGGGAGGGGATTTCTGCAAAGGAGGATGATGTGAAAGGGGATGTAAAGCATTTTGAAACTTTGTTTGATCTGAATGGATGCCCTAGCTTATTCTGTTTCCCAGAGCAGCAGCGAGGGGCAGATCCAGCCCTGGCTCTGGGAAGGGCATGGATGGCATATGGGGAATGTGCAGGAACCCGAAGGCCCACCAAACCCAGGAAAACGTGGAAACACTAAAGTGCTACCGAAATGTGAGCTCTTCTTGTTACATTGCACTGACTTGGTAAAAACAATCAAGGTGCTTCTGTGCTGAAAGAGCGGTGTCCTAGAGATTGTCCAGGGCTCATGTTGACCCTGTCATGTTGACCCTTTCCTTTTTCTGGCATTCAGAAGAAGAGGATGTGCATGTTTTCTAGCATCAATTTTCAGTCTGCTGGCAGAGTGCCCCTCGCTTCCCTTGGGCTCTCCAGCTTTGTTCTGAAATTAGCATTGGGCACATTCCTAACAAACAGCTGATTAGTGCCCTGCAGGGGCCTCTGGTCATACCTAGCTAAGGTTTCCAGCTGCTAAAAAGAAAAAGACTTAATCTTTCTTTAATTAAAATGACATGGCTTTCCTTTATATTCTAGAATTTTAGAGGCTGGCAAAAATATGAACTTATATTTGTCTCGTGTTCATTCATTCCTTGTCTTGTAAAATGCTTAATAATGATGTTGGGAGCAGAATTAAACACACATGCCCTAGAAGCTCATGTGTTTGTTACTAAAGTTTGGTATATTAGGGGCAAGTGGTATTAATCCATGTCCTCTTTGAATGGTAGAGAAAGCATTCAAATGTTTTTTTGCTAGAATACAAATAGGCTAGAGAAAGAGTACTAACTCCATTGTTTCTTTTAGTTTTTTTTTAACTTGAAAAGGTAAAAAATTAGTAATACTGTGAAGGGAGTTGGCATGTCTGCCTTTTCCAATCCATCATTGCACATCATGTTTTGAGAGTGGTCTCCATGCAGACAGCTTCTGCCTTCTCCCTTAGCCAAATTTGGAGGCAGACACAACTATTTCTCCACAGGGTCCAAGAAAGAAAATGCTATTTGGAATTTGATATTCTAATGACCTCGGCATTTTCTTAGCTTTGTTCTCTCAAGTTGCAGTGCAGCACTTTGGTTTCTTGGTTTCTCAGATCGTTTTCCCAATGACAGTAATAATTTTGGAATGTAAAGACCTCAGTAATACTTACAAGTGTTGTGTGTATGGTATTTTGTGTGTATGGTATAGTATAAGAATTCTCAAGAGAATTCTTTCTTTTTTACAAAAAGATATGTAGTTGGTTTTCAAAATGAGTTAAAGATGTGAGCACCTTCTTGAGTTGTATATATTCGCCATATATTTAAAAGCTGAATGTATGCTATATTTATTCCACAAACATTTACTAAGTGCCTACTAGACAGGACACTGAAATGCTATTTGTAGGCATTAAGAAAGAATTCCCTTTGAAATATTAACTTATATAAAACAGAGTGGAAGAACTCTGAGCCCTTATGGTATGTTTTGATAGACACTTAAGTTGCTCTTGAAGATGATCACATTTTCTTAGGAAATTCAGCCCTCAAGTTTTCTTGGAATTGGGAAAGACTGAAAGATGATACCACATTTGTAACATTGACTACAATCTGATCTTTCTGATAGAAAAGAAGGTAAAAGGACTTAGGAAATACCTCTTGTTCTCTAATTCATTAGAGAGGATGGAGTCTGAAATAAGTGATCCAAGAGGAGAAGAACCTCAGGAAGAAGAGGAAATAAATTCACCACGAGATTGGTGAATAAATGAATATGACAAAAGAAATTGTATTGCTAGGACTACACTCTAGATATTGGACACTTTCCATTAAAAAGTCAATCTAGACTACTTAACAAACAGTATAATGCCATTCTGGAATGCTATGGAGAATCATTCTGACATAGGAAATAGTAACAACAATGGGGGGGGAAGTACCCAGATACTCAAAGGAAAAATAACAGAGAAGAAAAGAATAGTATTCTTTAGCTCATTTTACAGATGAAGAAACAGGCAAACAGAGTTAAGTCATTTGTCAAATGACTAGGATGGGAAACATCTGAGGATAGATTTGGTCTCAGGAAGATGCATCTTCGTGAATCCAGACTGGACATTTAATTCTAATAAAAAAGGAGATCGCTGGTTGGGAAAACAGTGAGAATCTTAGAGAAAATGAGTGTGTCATAACAGAATTCATACTATCAAAGGAAGGTGAATGTTGACAATAATTGGTCATGTTTTTTAGACTTCAGGAAAGCATATTTCAGAAAATTCAGAGAAACAATAGACAAATTACATTCCTTGTTGTTCAGTTGTTTTCAGTTATGTCCTACTTCTCCTTATTTTCTTGGCAGAGATACTGGAGTGTTTTTGTCATTTCCTTCTTTAGCTCATTTTACAGATGAAGAAATTGAGGCAAACAAAGTTAAGTGATTTGCTCAGAGTCACACAGCTAGGAAGTATCTGAGGGATAGATTGGAACACAGGAAGATGCATCTTCATGGCTGCAGGCCTGATACTATTCACTCTTATCATCAAGTTGTCCCTATGGGCTACATAACGGAGACTAAAAAAGTTAGTATGATGCAAGATATAAAAGAGCTAAAAACAAAATTCTGGCTATATAATTGCAAATTTTTATATATGTGTATGTTATTAAGGGGTCAGGGACAAGGAAGGAAAAAGACTACTGTTTAGAGTAGATGACATGTTTATTCAGGCAAAACTATTCAAATCCTCTTTTGCTTCTTTATTCTATAACAAGAAAAATGATCTTCAAAATAGAAAGGGTAAGAAAAAACATGTTGAAGAAGAGGTAATAAGATGTAGATTGTAAGAGAGTTCCTATCAACTTAAAGATAATTCAGAGTTCCATTCTCAAATTAATTATACATAAGAATACTGAAAAAACTTACAGAAGAGATGTTGTGGTAAGGAGAGGGACAATATTAGAGATGGTGGCTACATCACTTGATTTTTTCCAAAAAAGAGTATATCCTGAAAATTTGTTGGGTGGTAAATCTGATGTTATTCTCAAATGAATTTCTAAACAAATGGTTTGTGCACTAACCTCTATGTACCAGTATGGGTTCACTAAAAAATTATGCCAAACTAATTTGTTGTGTTCTTATGCTTGTGCTTGATTGCTGCTTCTTCTCTTCCTCCTTTTAATATAATTATTAAGTTAAGAAAATGCGGCAGGTACAGTTTATCTTGATTTCAGTTAGGCTTTTTCAGATTATTGTGATCTCTTTATAGATAAGGAGATATACTAATAGGTTGAACAATAGTAGGTAAAGGTGAATATACGTATATGGTTGTATGGATAACCATAGACCAAAGAGCATTGAATATAAGCTCCCTGAAGGCCAAAAAGTTTCATTTTTGTCTTTATATCTCCACATTGCCTGGTATTCCTTAAGCATTTAATAAATGCTTATTGAATTGATTGCTTCATGGATCATTTTCCACAGGGAAGCTGAGTTCCTAAAGTACTATGTTAAAGAGTTCTAAGATATCTGGCACTATCCCATTAAAAATACTTTTATCCATGACATGGATGAAGATGTAACAAGTATGATTATCAAATATTAAGTTTCAATAAAACTGAGAAACGTGGATATTCTGTTAGAAGTCAAAAGCAAAGATTTGAGATCTTTAATGAGGGTGAAAAAGTGACCCCACACCAGAAAGATGAAATTCAACAGCAATGAATCTAAAATCCTACCTTGGCTTAAAAAATAAATTTTTTCAAGTACAAAGTGTGGAAACCTGTAATTAACAGCTGTGTCTATATGAGAAGACTCTAGAGTTCTTAATTACTTAACATTGTAATATGGTTGCCAAATAAATGACTATTTCATTGTAATCATGGGTCTTTCTTTCCACCAACCAGTGCCCATCTAAAGTACTATATTCAGGTCTGGGCTTCTCATTTTAAGAAGAATGTTCACAGATTGAAGAAATTCAGAGGAAAGGAGTCCAGATTGATAAAAGGTCTGGAAAGTGAAGAGTCATAAAAGAAAATTGAATATTTATATGGAAAAAAAATAAAAAAGAAGACCTGAAGGAAATTCCTTCCCTGCCTTCAGGCATTTGGAGAGCAATCATGTGAAAAAGTATTAGTGTATTCTGTTTAGCTGAAGAAGGCAGACCAAGTATGGTAGGAGGAAACCTGGGTTTGAAGGGCAGAGACCTGCTGCATAGCCTAGCTCTTTGACTTACATCTTCTGAGACCTTGAACAAGATAATTAATCCCTCTGGGTCTCACCCACTAAAAAGGGAAAACTAAAGTTAGATGATTTTTAGCTCTAAAGCGAAGGGATTCCAAAGTAGGGGGAAATATGACTTTCTAACAGTGAGTGCTATAGTGGGCTCCCCAGCACTGGAAGTCATCAGACGTGGATTGGATTTGAAATGTAAAAGTGGAAGAACAACTCTTGAAGTAGAACCTGTTACATTTTATTTTTAAACTAAAAATGATTATGAGCCAGTAGCAGAAGAAATATTTAGAACTCAGTTTATCTCTACTTTATTCTTATGAGAGAGGTCTGCCAGTCTAAAAGTACAGAAGCCATTCCCCTACACAGAAGTAGACTTTGTTTAAAGAAAGACTTATAGTTTCTTCAACCTTCATTCTCTTCCTGGCTTTATGGCTGGCTTTCTGGACTTCAGCACTTTGCTTCTTCTGCACTCTCACCCTAGAACATGACTCTGCTTAACTGGCCCCTTCCCCACTTGGTAAGCTCCTTCGTTTTGTGGAAGGGCCCATCTGGCCAATCTCCATGTCCCTCCTGACTGTGCTTCTGACTTGCTAGACTTCAACACTTTCACCCTCCCACCTGGCCACTCTCAATTTATCTTGTGTGTGTTATCTCACCCCGTTAGAATGTAAGCTGTATGAGGGCAGAGGTTATCTTTTGGTTTGTATTTGTACCTGGAACATAGTAAGCACTTAATAAAAACTTGTTACTGGCCTGCCTTCATAGTAGCCCTGAGGGTCTGTAGGAAGTGTATACCATGGGGTCATAAATTGTGTGATAGGATTAGGCCGGAGGGTAGTTGTATTATGAAGTAGTGCTTTCAGCAAAGATACAAAGTGATAATTTAAAATGAATTCTAAAAAGCTGATCTGATTCTGAAGGATAGTACTTTATGGTTAACAATGACATATCCCCAAATCCCATTTGCAGTATTAATATACACAAGTGTCCCCAAGAATCTGATTCCTAGCTGCCATCCTGAAAGCCCTTTGTTCCGTTGTTTCTCTTGTTCTAATTCAGTCGAGTTGGGCTCTTGTTCTAGTAGAAAAGTGCTCTTTCTATGAGAGTCTTTTGGCCATTTAAACAAGCTGGCCGGGAGGCCACTGTAGCCGTTCACATAGATTAGGGCCTACCATGTCACTCTGCAGTTGAAATCGACAGCATCAGTCTCTTAGGTCACAGACCAGCCAATGGATTCCAGTTCTGTAAGTTGTGAATTATCCAATGAGATGTGCCAGGTTGATTGCAGCCATTTGGGTCTGTGCATTTACGGGTATGTTTCACTTGGAAAACAAAGAGCTCATTACCGTGGCTACTTCTACCCCATTAAAGTTGTGTGTTTTACCTCCTTTCACAGCTGAAAACAAGTCACCTCCTCGTCCATGTGGCTTGAATCATTCTGATTCTCTCAGTCGAAGTGACCGGATTGATGCAGTGACCCCAACATTAGGGAATAGCAACAACCAGCTTAATTCGTCTTTTCTTCAAGTGTACGTCCCTGATTACTCAGTGAGAGCCCTCTCAGACATTCAGTTTGTGAAGGTAGGAGAATAGTGACTTGGCTTAAAAAACAAAAATTTAGCAGGAAGCTTCTCTAATGGGGACTCATGTCACTGAAAATAGTGACAGGCTGTATTGTTTCCCTTTCTTGAACCAGAATTAGCAAAGGAAACATTCGGTTTTTCATATAAGGAAGCGGTTCATTTCAGTAAATGTTTATAGAGCATGATTCCAGAGCTGTGACCTGAAGACAAAGACTAGACCAGGAACTCTGCTCTGGCTCTCTGATGTTGCATATTGCACTCATCGGTGTGCACTCATTGGGCCCAGAGAGCAGGAGAAAATGAAGGCCAACATGGCTCGTTTTATGCATGCTCTGGTGGGTTTTTGTTTGTGTGATTGTTTTTCCTTAGGTAGACTGGAGGGAGGCATGCTGTAGGATTAGGTAGGAGGTCAAAGGGAATGCTAGCTCTTTAGGGAATTAGATGGGCTGACTGACATCTTCTAGAATGGGGTAAGGATTGGAAAAGAATTTCTTGTGCCTTCTATAAAATATACAAAATAAAATTTATCTGGAGAAAAATCAGCCTTTTTCTGATACATAATATGATAAGATATATAAAAGGAGGTATTATTTTGAGTCTCCTTTGGAATAGTGACCCAAATTTATCATGTCAAAAGGTGCTTTTTTTCCAAGAGAAATTATGTACAAGGGAGAACAGACTCGAAGCCCCTGGATTTGCCTAAAAAATAACTGCTGTGCTTTGATACAAAATCAGGGAGAATTTTCCTTTAGGAGTCCTTATTTGTCCTATGTCAAGTATCAGTCTTTCCCTCTGTATTATTAGGCTTGCAGTTTCCCAGAACAACTCCAAATAGTTACCCAACATCATCTTTGCGATAGCCAGTATTTATCTAAAGAGAATAATGTCAGATGCTCAGTAGCTTGCTCTTATAATTTTGAGACTTTTTGATTTTTTTTTTTTTTTTTTTTTGGAGGCAATCAGGATTAAGTGACTTACTCAGGTCACACAGTAAGTGTCTACAACCAGATTTGAACTCAGGTTCTCCTGATTCCAGGACCAGGGCCAGGTATCACCTAACTGCCCCGTGATGGTTTTTGTATTGAAGCTTGAGGGTTGCCCATCTTGATATTTTCTCTAACGGGAGTCGTCCACTTTTCATCTAGAGAGCCATTGAGGGAATGGGCTTAAAGACAAAGCAAAGTGAGAGGGAGAATACTCTTCTAGGGCGGGCTTAGCCGACAGATTCTGCAGAAAAGAGAACTGGAGGCATGAATGGTGGCATTCCGCTGTTCTCCCCCTTGATTTCTGTTTGTACTCCATCTTCTTTGTTTGTCCTAGATCACAAGACAGCAGTACCAAAATGCCTTGATGGCATCCCGGATGGACAAAACTCCTCAGTCTTCAGACAGCGAAAACACTAAAATTGAACTGACTCTTACAGAGCTGCATGATGGGTTGCCAGATGAAACGGCTAACCTGCTCAATGAACAGAATTGTGTGACTCACAGTAAAGCCAATCACAGTCTGCATAGCGAAGGCGCCATCTAGGACTTCTTGGCGGCCCCTCGCCCCCGGATGGTCATGGTCTGAAGCGGGGTCCTGCCGTGTCGCTCCCCTCTGAGCTCGGTCTCCTGAGCAGGACCCTCTGGCCCGAGTCGCCCCCGCCTTCTCCCCGTCTGACTGCGTCTACCGCTAGTATGTGCCCCTATGCCGTGCTGCCTCCTGCACCATTCTGAGACCAAAGACTTTGTGCCCTTCCTGGGAACAGCAGAGGAAGCAAAGCAAGGGATGGCACGGGAGGCAAGCCGCAGAGCCACCTGCCCAGAGACCGTCAGCCAGAGTCCAGACATGTGCTTCCTCCTGCTCCAATAGAATCATGTTTATTTTTCCGGCCAGATCTTTTATCCTGGTTCATTTGCCTCCTTCTTTAGATAAGCATGAAGAAGTTTAAAATTGTTGCAATTTATTTTTTTCAAGAGATCATGTTTTTAAATATCTTTTGCAGAGTTTTAAATTGTTTTTGTTTTGTCCAAACTCTGCTGTGATCCTAGAAACTGATCCAGCTCAGGTGGATTTTGCTTCCCCCCCCCCCCCCCGCCCCCCACTGGTCTCTGGGTTTTTTTCCCAGCAGCCTCGTGAATAGGCAGCCACATCATTCCCATGTGAATCCCCCTCTCCCCCAAAGGACACAGTGAAGAAAATGGGGGTCATCTTAGATATGGCGGACCTTCCGAGTTTGCTACTGTCTGAGAGTGGTTCAGAGAGTCGCCTGCTGACCGGGAATTGGATGGTTAACTGGACCTCTTTCCCTCAAGAAGTCTTAGAATTTGATTTGGAAATGTGGTTTTGCTCCCACACAAGAGAATTTTAACAACAAAATGTGTTTTATTGAATTTTAAACTTGTTGGATAACAGAACAATGGGCCTGGGGAATATTGAGCCTATCAGACTGGTGCCCAGCCTAGGCAGGGAATCTCAGGTTCAGGTCAGCCTTCCTCCCAACCCTGGGGCATCCCTTCTCTGATGAGGAGGGGGAGAGGACAAGGAGACCGCCCACCCCTCAGCTTTAAAGAGCTCTAACTCCCTTTCCCCAAAGCTCATTGTTGCTCCTCCAAGATGCTGCTATACCGATGCCAAAAGGAAATCTTCTCTGGGGCTTTTCAATAGAAACACGGTGTGGATTCTGAGCTCCTCTCGGTCCTGAAATCTAGTTGTCAGAGACGGCATTTTCACTCCGGCCCCTGTCATTGGAGACACAGGATTAGAGCCTCAGTTTCCAAGGGGGTGGGGGCTCGCGGGCACCTTTCAGGGAAGCAGCTCTTGCGTTT
This sequence comes from Sarcophilus harrisii, assembly GCF_902635505.1. NCBI lineage: Eukaryota > Metazoa > Chordata > Mammalia > Dasyuromorphia > Dasyuridae > Sarcophilus > Sarcophilus harrisii. Next base: position 559,107,880 of record NC_045427.1, read on the forward strand.
CCCCTCCCTTCTCTCTCACTGTTCTTTTAGACGTTGTCTGGGGGCCGGCCTAGGGAGCCGCCGGCTCTGGGTCAGTAGCGCCCCCTCCGGCAGATGGTCTGCGGAGCTGTGGGACGGGACCACTGGGCCCCCGTGGGTTTCCAGAAACCAAATGTGTATCATGGCCAGTATATGTGTGTCGCTTCTCAATACCAAATGCCATCATCTGTTGTCAAATCCAGGCCAACGGGCGCTGCTTGACTGGTCAGACTCGCTCCTTGTCCACTTTGGGAGTGCTAGCTTAAGGGAAATGTGCCTTGTGAGGGCAGCATTCACATATTGAAATGAACCGATGTTGACCACGGCTTTCTTATGGACTTTCAGTACATGTTGCATCTAAACACTAGCAAACTATGTAGCATTTCCTTCTTTCTTTGTTCATTTGATCAGAATGAGCTCCAAGTATATTTATCCTCGGTTTGAAGTGATGGGATTAAGTAGTTGCTTTCTCCCTCCCCTAAGGATACAAGTAGCCCCAGGTGGTATATTGGGTTTATCCTTCTGGTGGGGGGAGGGGAGGGGAGGGAGGGAGGAAGAAAGAGTGGTTTCTGAGAAGATACATAATGTCAGCCTCAAAATGTGACCAAAACTTGAATGTTTCACTGCTTAACTGTCTTAGCAGCTGTGCCCGACCCAGTGGAAGGACTTGGTGTTCTCCCAAAGTGGGTTGTTAGCCCAGCATTCTGGCATGTGTGATAGCCCTGGGAGATGCTCAGGACTACTCAGTGGTTCAGATGAAAGGCATCCAAAGGATATCCCTCAGTTGAGGTCAGATATGTTCACAGAAAATTCCATCCTAGACAAAACGTTTTTGTTTCCTGATGGGCTCTAAAAAGATTGTGAATAGTTTGTAACTGTGAAGAGAAGGGTTGGGTTAGGGCATCTGAGCCTGTCCTTTAATGGAATCAACCTGAGCTTCAAGATAGAATAGTGAGAGGCAGGCTGCTCTGTGGGTCTTGGAACCCCTAATCTTATTTTCTCTGCCAACCCCAGAGGGGTTCTTGAGCCCTCAAAGTTCTTTATCTCACAATCACCCTAGTGGGCTTCTGGCTTTCCAAATATAGCCCTACCCAAAGCTTTTGGGCACAACTTTCTAAAGGAAAACTTAGCATGTTAATAACCAAAAAAGAGCCTTTTCCCCCTAAGATTTCGTGATCTTGCTGTTATACTCTGTTCAGATTGGTCGGTTTAGATTGGGTTGGATTGTGTTGAGAGAAATCCTACAGTATTGTGAGATTTGGGGAAACAGACTAAAAAACCACTTACTGATTGCTTGACTTTGGGCCCAGTGTAGTAAAACCTCTCAACTTGTTTTTATTCAAAGATATTTGCCTTTTTGAAGAATGTTTTTATGTGGAGGAACTCATGGTTCAGAAGTAAAGTCCATAGTAAAAATTTTAGCAGATTTCTGTCCCAAATATTTGCAGATATCATTCTAACTCATTTTTCAGAAATGAAATCCAAGACAAAGTTATGAGATGTTATTAATATTATAAACATCAGATTATTAAGTATAATTTCATTTTGACTTTTGAAAATATTTTATACCAAAATTTGATGAATACTAGGGATTTTGAACATTTTTAGACAATACTCAGAAATCTGGTTCTTCAATATCTCCTTCTGGCCTCCTTTCAACTTTGGGAATTGACACAATTGCCCCTCAGACAATGCAGAGGAGGCGCCTCAAGCTGAGATGAACTCTTTACACACACTCAAGTTAATGCCTCCCAAGGATTGTTATTTTGGCTTAAGACTTTCTCCTCCAATTTCTTCTGGGCATTAGTTGACATGAATCCACAATCTATGTCAACCAAATAATTACACCAAGAAGGGGAGGACAGTGTTAGTAACTAGTGCCAAAAACATCTGGGAAGAAGACTCCTGAATTATTCCATGTGCTGCATAGACTGCTAAAAAGAATCAAAAGTAGATTGGCTTCATGAGCTATAATGGGATGCTTCAGGATCCTAAAACTCCGGGAGACAGATTACTGCCCCCGTCTAGGAATTAGAAGTCTAGGCCATGTACAATAGAAACCCTTAAAATCAGGAGGCCTGAAAGGATAGGTTGGGCGCCAGAGTAAAGCAAGGTGGTGGGACCAAGTCCTGAAAGGTCATGATGGATTGAAACAACGTGAACGGACTAATGTGATGATGTGAAAGCCTCACCTGGAATATGATCCCAAATGCTCAGTAATTCTCAGGGTTTGCTCCTTTTCCTCTACACTTGATTTCTGCTCTGTACTCATGGGCCACGGTAAATTCTTTACCAATTATGGGAAACAAGGGCTTAGGACTTAGTCTAAGAAAGTTGAACTGCTAGTTAACTTGAGTCTGTCTTTACCAAGTTTTGTACTCATAGGAAAGATATAGCATATGGCTGTTCTCTATTAATCTACCTTTGGCACCAGAGTTCTTTGAGTAGCATAGGAAAATTGAAGCTGAGCCCTTGGATGCACTCCACCATGCATAAGTCCTTTGTACCTAATGGCCTAGCACTGTCAGTCTGAAAAGATAATTGTGAAAATGTGAGGTTTTTTCTTTGATCAAGCAGACAAAACACTTGGCCAACATTTCTCAGCAAGAATTTAAATCCAATTGAGATTCAGAAAGTTTCCCCCAAATTCAGTGACAGAGGTCTTTGTTTATACAAGATCATGACTCATCAGCCCCTTGAAACTGCCTCCTCGAGCCTTGTGGTAATATGTTTTTAGTCAGGCAACTGTGATTGGATCCAGGAAGGTAGACAATGCTGGGGCTGGCAGAAAGACCCCTAATCTCACTTGTCATTTCATCCACTAATCCGTCTATCAGAAGGACAATCCCAGCTCACTGTGCTCCCTGGCAGTGGAGATGCCCTGCAAAATCTGGAATGAAAGAGTGTTGCTCTGTCCCCAGTGACTGAGAATGGAAAGGTTGATAGAAGTATGTTTTAGAGCATCATCCCAGGTTGTCTGATCTCCTCAATGAAATTTTTAATTGGAACAATGATCCCCTTTCTCTGCTCTGATCCTGGTACCAAAGAGGAATTATTCTTAGATGAAAGCAAATTTAAGGAATTAGGAAAAGAAAATAAACAGATGGTAGCATATGCCATCTGTGGAGGGGATAGAGAAAGGAGAAAACGACTGTTTGCCAGAGGTGTCATATTGGGACTTCCAAATCTTCTGATTTATTACTAAGAAAATTCTCCTGCCTTATACTTTTTACTAACCCATTAGGCTCTGGGTAAACAAATTTCCTCCATGAGGTTATCCTCAGTCACTTTAACTCTCTCTCTCCAGAATTTGGGATTTGGGTTAAATTGAAGGAGATTTTTGGCATATTATAAGATCAATAGCAAGAAGAGTCACAATTTTTTTTTTTTTTTTTTTTTTTTGCTTGACTAGTCATTGGATCCTAGTTGGATGGATTTCTCATACCTCAGATTTATAATTCTTTATTTTAATGACAATTTCCATTCTCTTTTGCAAAGTTTATTAGGAAGCTAAATTTTAGAAAATCTTCAAAATTAAAGTTTATTCTGCATCCCTCCTTTTGAAAAGTCAAAGTTATCCCCGTCAAGCCTATATGAGGAAGGAGCCACTCTTCCTCCTCCTAAGGGATTTCTTTCCTGCAGACATTTCTTAATGCCCATGAGTGCAGCTTTGTTGCTTTCTAGATTTGTCTGCAGAGGAGGGATGGAGTGGGAAGGAGGAAATGTCGGGTTCCCTTTAGCCGCTTTTCTCCCAGACTACCTCTGCCAGACATCTTTCCAGACTGACATTGCGAGTCATTAGCTCATTGTCATGGAGAGGAGGCCTGAGAGAAACTTTGGCCACGTGTCTCATATAGGGGCCTGGACTTGCTTCTCTGGCCTCTGCCGTGTGACCTCAGCTAGGCTCTCTGACATTCTGGAGCTCCCTGTATTATCAGAATTGTTATAATTATTGGATACAAAGTGACTTGTACTGAACTGTTAGGGAAAGGAGAGTCTATATAATCTGGGACAGCTGCAGTTTGGGGCATTATCAGTGTTCACGCACAGACATTCATACCTTGGATCAAAACCTCAGACCTCCAGTTAGTTATGGGGCTTTTTAGGGAGGGCTAGCTGCCCTTCCTCCTGGGATAAGACCCTTCTGCAGCCAGAGTTCCAGTCCAGTTCTCACTGGTCCTCCCAGGAATCTGCCTGGGCAAAGCTAGTAAATAATGCCGGGAAGGGGGTACAGAGAATCGCAGGGGCGCCCTCATTGAAGACCACTACTGGAGTCTGCTGGAAGGTCACTGGCAAGTGGGGCATTTGCTCTACATTGATGATGGCTCCTATCTGGTACCGTTACTTTGTCTTTAAACAGTATTTAAGATCCCCACAAAGGCTGAGGGAGGTGAGAATGATAGAGATCATCCTTTTATTCCCACAGATAATCTACATCTGGTCTGGCTTCAGCTTAATCTTGAAATGTTGCCATTGCTCTGTGCCGAGGTCAGTTGTAAAGGGTTTAGAACCTGGAGGGTGAGGATGGAGCAAGGACTTCTTATTCCTGGAATCCTTTAAATCCTCAAGTGTACATGCTTTATTTTATATTATTATTATTATTATTTATTATCATGTAAATACATCCTTCCTGTTTTCTTCCAGTCTTAAGGTGGAGAAATCCTTATCTGATTTCTACCAGATAGGCTCTGTTTTTAGAATAGGATTTTGCCCTCATCAGCTGGTCCTAAGGATCTTTCTCTCCCCTTTCTTCTAGGAGCAGAGGTTGAGGGATGTAGACTCGACCTTGGACCTTGCCTTCTTAGATCTCAGTAGCGATTAGTAGGCATCTTTTGATGAAGTGAGGAAATTTTGTCTTCCACTGGCCGCTAAAGAGATAATTCCTAGATTTCTTCCCCTTGCTGCAGAAGATAGCAATGGTTCAGGGTACTAGAAAGAACCAAATGTTGTGCTTTCCCTCTCCTTCAGGGAGCTGCTCTTAGGTTTGTCTCAGAGACTCCAAACTTAGAGAACCTCAACATCTTTGGAGTTGCTTTCAGAGTTTAGGGAGAGGGTGATTTGAGACTCCGGGGAAGAAGCTCTGACATTGCAAAAGTGACTAAGCCTGGAATAATTTGGGAGTTGAAAGGCTGGTGGGGGAAATGACCAAGAGAAATACAATGGAAATGGGAATGGAGGAGAAAAAATTGTTTTATTCAAATGATAAACAAGCTTAGGCCCTGGGGATACAAACAGTTGTAAAAATGGCACATCAGGCAATCTTATCCCTTTATTTCCTCTGCCAAGTGCCAGGCACCCAAACCTAAATTGTTTCCATTTTCCCATCTCAGATTGCAGAATTTGTCTGGACCATGGAAGCTGCCTTGCCCCATCTGGGATCTTAAAATGCCTTTTTCTTTGATTTTGAGGTATCCATTTCCCCAAACAGTGACCATTCCCTTGTCAGCTCAGGGTGGCCAGTGGAGGCTGCCTTGGCCTTTTAGAGAGGATCTCTCTTAGGGTCTGATTTTCATACTCTGATCTTTGTTCATTGTATCATATGTACATTATGTGCTTTTCTGAGATGGAGGCTTCTGAATCCAGTATTTGGGACTGTATGCATAAACTTGCGTAAGCACAATGATGGTGATGATGATGTGTATACATTTCATAAGCTGATTGTCATAATGAATGCATTTTATAATTCAAATGATGTTGTAGATTTACAATCTCTCCTATTTATTTTGTACTGATTTATTTGTATATTTTGTGATTTGTTTAAAAAGGGTTTTATTCTTTTTAGATAAAAATGGTGATTTTTCTGTTCAATTTTCCAGTGGCTATGTGTTGTTGCCTGTTCCACAGGATGCTAAAACCATGTATTTTTCATCCCAGCTCCTCTCCTTGTTCTGCTCAGCTATGGACAAAAACAAAACAAAACAAAAATGCTTTCCTGACAGCCAGTCAGCTGGGCAGTTTCCTGACTTGAGCCTCCAACTCCAAACTTCCCTTCTCTTAGTAAGGTCAGAGACCCCATCCTCCTCTCTTGCCCCCAGCCCCAACCTGCTGATCAGGACGTGTGATTCTGCTCGAGCTTCTCAGAGTTTTGAAGAACCCCTAGCCCTGTAGGGCCGCTCATGGCCCAAGCCAAGCTTCTGACTGCTTGACAGCCACAGACCAATTTCAGGCCCTGTGCTCAAACCGGGCCAGGCTCCCTGGACTGCCCCCCCTCAGAACCATCCACAGAAGAAGGTTGGAGAGAGGAATGGATCCCGAGGCTCACTTACTGAACTACAAGCAGGGCAGAGCAGGGAGGCTACAGATGATTAGGGAAATCAGAATAGGAAGTGGCTCCCCAAGGTGTCAGCCCTAGTCTTCATGGTCCAGCCTGTCTCCCGCTGGAGGGCCCTATCTCCTTGTTCCATCTCTCCCTTTCCTTCCTTAAGCTGCCTGCTTACCCACTCTCTGCTCTCAGCTCTGAAGCCTGCAGAAGGTGGTCTTATGTGCCCAGAGCCCCCTAAACCTGCCTGAGGAGCCTGCCTTCCCAGCATTCTCCCGTCTGTCTCTTTCCCTCTGGGTTTTAAATAACATTGTCCCTCAGAATCCAGTTTCTTCCCCTCGGCCCTTTCTTTTCCCAACTGTCCCATTGGCCCCTCTGCAGTCTGCTCCATTGGACTTCCGTTTGTCCTGTGGTTAGAGACCACTTCTTCAGGAGAGCCAGTGGCCTTGCCTCCATCTGCCCTCCCCCCCTCCCCCCCCCCCTCTGGCCGGTGCTTTCCCAGTCACTTATTTTGTCTGGTTCCAAGATCGACTCAGGAAAATGTGTCAAGGGAAGTGAAGGAAATGATTTCTTAACTGTGAGGACAACTCTTCAGATGCCTGTGATGTCCTCTGCATCCAGGGGTGCCCATGGTTGCCAATTCCTTTCTAAGCTTTATCATGTGCTTTTGGGGAAGGGGAAAGGAAAGGTGGGTTCAGTCGACCTGTTGCCCTCCCAGCACATCTTTTCATCTCAGCACATCTAATGATGGAACCCAAATCAATCAAAAGATTCTTTGGCAAAAGTGATTGGAGCAAAAAGATTGACTAGAGTTGGTTTCTGGAAATTGTCCTTTTATACTTTTTGAAAGGTATTATTGACTTTAATAAAGAGATGATTCCTAATTAAAGCCGAAAACAATGAATTATGTTGAATGGCTAATAAATACTTTTGCTTTCTTTGTATCTTGGTTTCATCATTTTCCTCCAACAGGCTTTCCACAAATACTATTTTCTACCTGTTTTTCTCCTTTTTTCAATAGGAGGTTAAGCGTTCTCAAGATACTCGGGCAGGATCCTTCATGTTTGCAGGTCCGAAAACAAAGCTTTCCAGGAAAGCCCAGGAAATGTAAAAGCCAAGGCTGCAAAGCAAGATTCTAATAGCTGATTGTATCAGAACATGTCAGGGGTAGATGGATCTTGGAGCCCCGCAATCTCATGGTTTGAGGAAATGCTGGGGACGACGGTCTATAAGCAGTGGCCTTCTGAGGTTCAGTTAGCTCCAGAGAGGGGAGTGTGCTGCAATCTGACTCCATTATGCATTCACCAGAATCAATTATATCAAAACCCTCATGTGTCCATAAAATAGAAAAGCTCCTTTGGCTCTGCTAGCCTTAAAGCCCTCCGTGTGAGCCAGTGCAACAGCTATGCAATGTTAGCTTAGGCTGAGCCACTGATTTTAGGGTGAGTGGGAGCAAATGGTGGTGGAAATCTTAAGCTGGAACCACCGGAGTTGGTTTAAAATAGCCACCTTTGTACCTGTCCCTCGTGGGCAAAGGAGGGAGAGCTTTAACACTTTTTACTCAAGTTTTATTTACTTAAAAAGTCCCAGTTGGAAATACCTCAGTAAGTCTGATGATTTGGGAAGCCCTTGAGACCATCTTCCACAGAAAGAACTTGCTCTGCACAGCTGACTGTGTTCCAATGTGTGGGAAGACTAACTGGCCTCTGGACAGTTGGTAATTAGACACAGTGTAGGGAGAGGGACCCTGGGAGCACAGAGCATGTGCATTACGATCAGAAATGCAATATACTCCCCAGGGCAAAGTGGTCATCTATGTGAAATTAAAGTTAGAGAAAAGGGAGGATCCTATGTTTAAGGTTAGAACTGCACACAAAGGGTGTGGGAGCTTGGGGTAAAAATCCTTAGGGCTTATAAACAAGTAACATTTGCTTTTTTCTCATCTTGTGTGAATTCAATATGAATGATCTCATTATTTAACAGATTTCTCTTGGTATCGTTGAGAGGATACCTTAAACTGCTTTGACGGTTCTGTATTCCTTCCCTGTAGCCTGGCAGCAGGGGATAAGGTGCTGTGCTGCCTTCATGGATCCTCCTGGTGAGTTGACTATGGATTGGGGGGAACCGCTGGATCTCCTAGAATCTGTGTGAAACTTCTAGCTGGCAGTCCTGTGTGTGCTGTGCCCCTCGAGCCATGCTCCTAACGTGGGGCAGGCAGTTTATATTCCGGAGGCAAGCACCACTAATTCATGCCCTCTGATCATCAGTTTCTACCACCTGATATCAGAACTAGTTCTAAAGTTTGATTAGAGATCAATATATTTTGGTCTGTCCTTTAAGATTTAGGTTTTTTGTTACCAGATTCTCTCTTCTTCCAAGAAATAAGGCTACCTTCTAGATCTGTGTCTAGTATCAAGAAACCTTGTACAATTTCCATTAAAACAAAAAACCCTACTGAAGTCTTCACTGTATATGATTTTGACTTAAAAGGGAAAAAAATGGAGATCAGACTTGTAGGCCATGAGTTCATTTGGCCTTAATGCTGCTTTACAGGGATGGTGGGAGAAAGGAATGGTCACATGAAATTGGCCATAATCATCACATCCACCAAAAACAATTCCAAACCTCCTTTCCCTTGAGGGATTTGTTCTTTAACATTACATCAGTAACTGCATATATTTTCTGGGTCATGGACGCCACTTTCCCACTCACCACCAAACCGAAGTTAAATAGTTTCCATAATTCAGAATCCAGACAAAGTAACGACCTCATTGGCACAGTCCTAAATATATTATTTGTTTGCAACTGGGCTATTTGTGGTGAAAGAGTATTTTAAGATTCCCTGTTGGTTCTATTAAAAACTCTGGAGACTTTACAGTTATCGACAAAAGTATTTCTTAAATAAACTTGAGTGGGAAATCACTAAACATGGTCAAAGGACTTTTTGAACCTCCTAACTGTTCTTCTGAACATTTGTCAAGAAAATGTATAAGTGAAACTTAATCCTTATGGCAGATCACCTTCTACGTGAATTGTTAGAAGAAAGCTTGGAGATAGACCAGGTAATCTAGCCCACTCACGTCACAAATGAGAAAAATGAGGATGAGAGAAGCTGAGTGACCTGCCACAGCCAGCCACAGTAAGTGACGGAGGCCAGAGCTACCTGTCCTTGGGACTCCTTCCACCGTCCCACACTATGGCTTTCTATATCAATAGCTGTGATTTATAATGAGGGAGACAGAGTGAGAGACAGAGACAGAAGGACAGAGACAAAGAAAAAGGGAAACTTTGGAATTTCTTAGTTTAATAAAGTAAAGACTTTGTTGAAGCATAACAACCACAGAAATAGTCAATTGCTTTGGTTACCTGGAGAGAAACGCCCAGGACCTAACTGCTTTTCTCCACTAGAAAGTAAGTCTCATCCTTCAGATGCAGGAAGTTGTTTGTTTTTTTTCTCTCTAAGCAGTTGCTGGAGATTTCAGATATACTTGTTAGGCATTTTTTGGTTCTCTTGTTAAAAGGGTGCCTGAGACTCCAGTCAAATGACCCAGCAGTAGCTTCAAAATAACCAGCTAGCCAAGTCCTCAGAAGAGTCAGTCTGAACCCATGTGAAAAATGAGAAGGTTGCTGCCTCCAAAGTGGGGGGAAAAACAAAAATCTAAAGCCAGTGTGGCACCTCTCTGCTATAGCAGCTGCATGAAGAACCAAAGGCTCAGAGGGCAGAGAAGAGTGTGGAAAGCTCCATTGCCCTGGCCTGGCCTGCCCGATCGTACCCTCTCTGAGCCTCTGCTGCCAGGAGGAGGCGGAGAGGGGAAGCACTGCCTGGGGTCCTTTCCCTCCATCTCGCCCTTCCTTGGTGCATGATCCTTCCACAAGGGAGCTACAGGTAAAAGTGGCATCTAGCTTTAAGGGACAGCAATCCTGCAGAATTGTGATCCTTCACATTCTCTAACCCAGGATGCTTAATTATTCTGATTGTTTCCATTTTTCAGCACAGGGTACATAATGGCTGCCAAGGCCTCATCTGAATCACTAATAAGTTTGATGGGAAAAAAGCAAACGGAAAATGCTTAAAATTAACAATTCTCTTATCTACAATCTAAGAAGTTAAAAGACAAAAAAGGAAGGTAATTCATAAACTCTTGTTCTGATGAACAGAATAAAATATATATTATAAATGTTAAAATGCAATTCTAGTGCAAAACTGAAATCACTCTTGGAATCTAAGTAAATTTTAGGCTCTGGTGACTCATATAATACTCACTAATGGGGCAGCAAGGTGGGGCAGTGGATAGACTCATCTTCCCGAGTTCAGATCTGGCCTCATTCACTTACTAAGGAGTGTGTGTGTGTGTGTGTGTGTGTGTGTGTGTGTGTGTGAAACCCTGAGCAGGTCACTCACCCTATTTGCCTCAGTTCCTCATCTGTAAAATGAGATGGAGGAGATGGCAAACTGCTTCAGTTTTTGCCAAGAACCCCCCGCCCCATGGAATCATCAAGTCAGACGTGACCAAAATCACTCTCTGATCAACAATGAATATTCACTAAAACTAGGAAACATGGAGGCTGCCTGCTGCTGTCTGTTCTCACCTTTTATAGTTTGCATACTTGACATTTGCAGTAGTTTTTCTAACCTGCTTATTTTTCTAAAAATTTGCAAAGGTTCAAAATAATCCATATTGGTTACCAGCAAAGAACACATCTCCAAGAGCAGAGAAGTCCTTGGTGAACAAGTATAATCAGTGGCAACAGGAATATTAATTTTAATACATTTAGCATTTCCTTTGTCACACATACCCTTTGGAATTTGTTGTGTCAAAAAAAAAAGTTGTCACTGTATCATAGCTAAAATGTACCGGGAGACATTCAGTTGTTACTATATGAAAAGGTCAAAATCATTATTATTAGAAACATTACACTTTATTGAATTCTCTAGAGATGCTAACCCCATTACCCTCCCCCTGCTGTCCACTGACAAAAGACTGGAAGAAAAATAAAAGCAGAAAAGATTAAAACAGAAAGTAGACTCTTGTGTTTGACAAGGCCCCCTGTATCTGTTGGGGCCAGCCAGCTGCTATGGGGGTGGATGGATCTGTAGGGTGCAGTGAGTGGTGATTATATTTGTTCTACAAATCAATGACACATGTCATTGTGGAGTAGTGGAGTATATCTACACTGATTGTGCTCTGGGCTATATCTACCGCTAACATCACTGATTTCACATGTTGGGATAGAAAAGGAATACTCCCTGCCCATTTCTAGGGGTTGTTGCTTTGTCCAAGCCTTCGGCCTGGATTGGGGGGGTTTCAGATTGACTCTGTAGTTTCTGTGCTGTCAGGGTGAAAATGTGAGCATATCAGCAGCCTACACTACCAGAAGCAAAACAGGACATATGCAACCTGTGTCAGGTGGTGAAAATTAGGAAGCTCTACCAAACCAAACCTAAAATACAGACAAGATGCATTTTTTAAGCTACTGACTTAGAGCCATTCAAGACACTGAAAAGCTTAGAAGGGTAAACTTTGTGCTTTGCAAAAGACTAAATTTGGTATTGGAAAAAATACATTTCCCCACTGATATGCAATACTGTGTAATGCACTGAAAAAGATGGGTCTGGAGTCTCAGCATCACGTGTTCAAATACAGACTTGTCTGCCCCTATCCCACTCCCCCCATCTTGGCTTTACCTCCCCTACAATCCTCCTTCCTGTCCAGTAATTCAGATAGAAACCAATGTAACACATCATTAATGGAAAGGACAAAGGGGCAGTGTCACAACCAGTAAGAGGAGGGAGCCACCAGCATGCAGTTGGTTCTGAATCCACTCTCCATTCTTTCAAACAGACTCCACTGGAATTTTGAACCATCTGCAAAGAGTGCAGATACAGAAAACTAAAACAAGGTTCACTATGATTAGAATATTTTTAAGTCTTCAGAAACTTTCCAGATGTACCTTTGGTGGAGTCCCCCCCACCCCAAACCCCACCAAGAACCCAAACAGGGAACCTTCCCCCCCTCCTGCTGAGCCCCGACAGAGCTTATTCACTGGATAGTTCATTGTTTTCTCTATTCCTTTTTCCTTACTCCTCCTCTTCCTCCTCCTCCTCCTCTTCTTCATCATCATCCTCATCATGGCAGTGTGTAATCTCCTGGGGGGCCAGTGGGAAGAGGTTGGGAGGTTTGATCTCACTGATGGAGCGTGTCAACTGGTGCCGTTTGTAGTCGGTGTCTTTAAAATCCACAGATGTACGGTTCCGTGTAGCGAGAGGGGATTCCATCTCATTGATGTCCACGTGAATGTGCTCCACTGTTGATTCATGAGGCATCTAAATCAAAGGAAAAGGCTCAGAGAAAAGACAGGATATTGTGTCTGCTGCCGCAACCCCACTTTGGATGCTGTTCCGCATCCAGAGTCATACACATTTATAAATGCTCCCTTAGGATAGGACCTGAAGCTCCTATTAAGGGAAAATAGTGCTCTCCTAAAGGATCAAAACTAGTGGGAGGGGGGCAGAAGGGCAATGGGGATGTCTGCCTTGCTCTGTATTAAGCGTAAGTCCACAGAGAGAGAGTTTTGAAACACCTAGCACCAGATGTTTGTTTGTTAGGGGTGTGGTGACTGCATTTCAGGGCTTGGGCCCTGGTGTTTAAAAGATTTCTTCAGGGATCCTTTAGCCTCTGACTAGTCCCTCTAGTTGCCTTCAGGTTCAGAGTTACATTTCTCCTCTAAGAAACTCAAGATTCACAGCGCTCTATCTGATGAAGGCTCCTTCCACTGGGGAAGTCAAGTGTCCCTCCCTCAGGGCTACCCTGGACCTTCACCCTCAGTCCTCAATGGCTGGAACCTTCTGAGCTCAACTGACTCCCCCTCTATTTATTTTGCTTTTACAATATAAGGACTGCCAGTCACTACTACTTTTACAAGAGGCTTGTATGTTAACACTTGAATTCCCATTTTATAGATGAGGAAACTGAGGATGGGATTCTTTTAAGTGATTTGATTTCTCTATATAGATCCAGTATTTTATTCATTGCATCATGCTGTAATCATCAGAACACACTGCATGTGCTAAGAGAATATTCTTTAGAGAAATGAAATCCTGTTTTCTCTCCCTTTTATTCTTTTTGAGAATTTTAAGCAAAATTCATACATACGTAATAACTCTTGTACCAAATTTTATGATTTATACAGTAGATGTTTATTTCATTTCTCTAGTAAATATGTCTTCTCCCCATCCATACATGTGACTTTTCTTCAGTAACTCTTGGGCCTTCGGCTCTCCTTATCTGCATGACTAAGTTTTGTATTTGGGAACTCTAAAGAGATATCCAGCCCCACAGTGTATTTAATTCATCAAATGCAACGAGCAAGGAAGATCCCGGTCTGCACAGGCTCCTCATTGTTCTGGTCCTCTTATACTAGCCCAAGAGGCATTTGGAGGTGGACCGGCTCTGATGAGGTTTTAGGAAGCCCATTTTCATATGTGTCAGAGAGATGGTCAGCACCTCCCCAGAGCCCAAGAACAAGCTTCAGATATATCCCATTGTCCTCCCATTTATCTTTTTCTCCCCACCCAAATCAGGAATCCCTCTCTACTCTTCTCAGGGGTGCCATGGAGGCTAGCTGGGCGCTGTGCCCAGCTCGGACTGGGGCAAACCACTGAGGCCCTCCGGAGCTCATACAATGAGGGGCCCTCTGAAGTCCAGACAACTTCTGTTCTTAAACCAATCTAATTCTGGCTGCAGGCTAGCCATTTGCTGACTGTCATGCTCCCAAAGGTGCTTGCTTAGTCCCACAAGTCACAGGGACAAGATGGCTGCGGAATAAATCTGCTTGCTCAAAAAACACCCCTCCCCCATCGTCAATAAGACCAGACTATTGAATTTTTATAAGTGATGCTATGTTGAGCTCCTTGAGGAGCTCGAGGGTCACAGACTCCAAAAGGAAGGCAGAAATTAGCGGAAAGATCACAGAACAAACAAATATCACTCTAGTCTTAGCTTCCGACTTCTCAGCTGTGTGACTGGGCAAGTCACAACTTCTTTGAGCCTCAGTTTCCCCACTTGTTGTTAAATACAATATCACAATGAAATGATCTCTAAAGTCCCCCTTCGGTTTTAAAATCCAGACTTTGTTTGCTGTTCAGTGCAACAAAACTGGTAGCAAAACTTCATGAGAAATCAAGAACAACACGCCTTGGAAATGTGTGAACTTACTAGGACATGAGCAGCTCTGAAGAGGTAACTGAACGGATAATAGAGGAGGTTGATAAAAGAAGCAGCATAGAGGTCTGCATAACGCATGACTTGACTGGCAAAAAGCGTCTGTCTTGAGCCACTGCGAAAAAGACTTCCCATCATCCCATAGCACATGTCCATGTCATGAGTTACTTTCTGTAAGCATATAATAAGACACACTCTCAGTCACTCTGTTAATAAAAGGAATACGAAAACTGAAAAATCTTAAAAACACCCCCAGTCTATTATACCTTAATTCGTCTCTGAATGGAGCTGATATCTGGGCGCTCATTACTGCTGCTGTCCAGGTGTCTGAGGACAAAAAAAAAAAAAAAAAAAAAAATCAAATGATTTTAGGTTCTGTCCAGAGGGCTTTTCATGAGGGGAAAATTTTTAATTTTATTTGATATTTTCTCCCAATCACATTCTAAACAAAATTTTTTTACATTTGTTTTTAAATTTTTTGATTTCTAGGTTTTCTCCACAAATAAGAAACCACATGTAAAGTTATACAAAATATTTCCATAACTGTGCTCAAAAAGCTATCAAACTATGCATACCCTTTGATCTAGCAGTGTTACTACTGGGCTTCTATCCCAAAGAGATACTAAAGAAGGGAAAGGGACCCTTATGTGCAAAAATGTTCATGGCAGCCCTCTTTGTAGTGGTTAGAAAATGGAAACTGAGTGGATGCCCATCAATTGGAGAATGGCTGAATAAATTGTGGCATATGAATATTATGGAATATTATTGTTCTGTAAGAAATGACCAGCAGGATGATTTCAGAGAGGCCTGGAGAGACTTACATGAACTGATGCTGAGTGAGATGAGCAGAACCAGGAAATCATTATACACGGCAACAACAAGACTATATAAGGACCAATTCTGATGGATGTGGCCCTCTTCAACAATGAGATGATCCAAACCAATTCCAATTGTTAAGTAATGAAGAGAACCAGCTACACCCAACAACAGAACTATGGAGAATGAGTGTGGACTACAACATAGCATTTCTACTCTGTTATTGTCTGCTTGCGGTTTTATTTTCCTTCTCAGGTTATTTTTATATTCTTTCTAAATCCAATTTTTCTTGTGTAGCAAGATAACTATATAAATATGTATGCATATATTTTATTTAACATATACTTTAACATATTTAACATGTATTGCACTGCTTGCCATCTAGGGGAGGGGATGGGGAGGAGGGGAAAAGTTGGAACAGAAGGTTTTCGCAAGGGTCAGTGATGAAAAATTACCCATGCATATATGTCTTGTAAATAAAAATCTATAAAATTAAAAAAAAAATTCCATAAAAGTCAAGTTGTGGGAGAAAACATAGATTTCCCACCACAAGGAAAGACGGGAGAGAGGAGGAAGGTAGAGGAAGGCAAGAGGAAAGAGAGAGATACAATCAGTTCCTTCTCTGGATATGGATAGGATTTTTTATCATAAGTCCTTTAGAGTAGTCAGTGTACTACTGAGAATAGCAAAGTCATTCACCACTAGTCATCCCAGAAAATTGCTACTACTTTGTATGCCATACATTTCACTTTGCTTGAGTTCATGGAAGACTTTCCAGGTTGTTTCCTCACCCCCTCCCCAGCATTCTGCTCATCAGAGGGAAAACAATTCTTCACAAGAAATAAGGAAGTATACTTACTTATAGAGTTCTGCCAAAAATATATCCAAGCTCTGTAGCTCTTCAAAAAGTGCTAGGTAGAGTCAGAATAGAAAAGGAAAATATTTTAGATCATTTATATACAGAAAAAGGAAAAGCATCCATTTTCCAGTTGCTGCTAAAACTGAGATGAAAGTCAAGGAAAGAACAAAAAACAAAGCCTGGGGCTGCTGTGCAACCCAGAGGCACCCAGGTTCTCGGCCACCTGCAGCACTTGGCACTCCCATTCCCCCTGCTTGATTTCCCTCTGTCTTTTCCCATTCATTCCTCTCCTCTTCCTTTATTCTTGAGTAGGCTCCAAGGTCCTGTCCTTGATCCTTCATCCTTTCTTCTCTCTACACTTGTTTCCCCGCCTTGATAACTCCAGCTATTCAGTCATGGCACTGCATCTCCAAATGCTCGCTTCGTCTCTCCTCTTGGGTAGACTCTCAGCAACTTAAAATTAACATGTCCCAAAGAGCCTCATCTTCCCCTCACAGTTTGCTTTTCCCCAGCTTTTCTAAGTCTGTTGACAGCACCACCAACCCATTACCCAAGCTCAAGAATCCAATCTTCAGCTCTTTTCCTCCTTGCCCTTTCCATAGTCAACCAGTTGCCAAATCCTGCTATGTATCTTCCCGATCTCTTTCTTTACCTTTCCAGTCTTGTAACCATGGTCTCGGTTCAGACCCTCATCTCTCGTCCCTCCTTACAGAACCCTCCTTCCAATGTCCCACCACTGGCCTTTTCACAGTCCCCGTGGAGCCCAACACAACTTCTCTCCAGACTGGCTCTCCAAGCCTTCTCTGGCCCGGCTCCAACCTGCTCCAGTCTTTCTCATCCTACAATCTTCACATTCTGGATTCCATTCAAACTGAACGCCACTGTCTCCTGTTTCTGTCCCTTTACTCTGACCACGTCCCGTGAATGGCACACGTTCCCCTCCTGTTGTTCTTCAGTCATGTCCAATGCTTGGGGTTTTCTTGGCAGAGATACTGAAGTGGTTTTTCATTTTTTTCTCCAGCTCATTTTACAGATGAGGAAACTGAGGCAGACAGGGTGAAGTGATTTGCCCAGAGTCACACAGCTAGTGTGTCTGAGGCCAGATATGAACTCGGGAAAATTCATGAGTCTTATTTCAGAGCTGCCAAATGAACTACCAGCCTCTAGACAGCTCAGTAGGCTGATGAATCCATCGCCCAGCCCCGTGGAAGGAGGAGCCCCATGAAATAGCTAGCATCTTTGTACTTCCTGTTTTTCTAATTCCAATGATTATCTGGAAAGCTCTTTTGCTCAACACCTCTCTCACGTTTTTCCCAACACAATCTTACCATTCCTTAGTCCCAATCCTCCTCTGTTTGCTCTTTTCACTGATAGCCTCTAGAAACCACCACTCAGTTATGGTTAATTAATCTCCCCTTTCAGCATCCTAGTCTCTTCTCTTCATCTGATTTCCATTGTGCCCTTACACTTGTGCCATGATCTACACCAGTCCCCATGTCACTCTCTAACCCCATCCCTGCCTTATCCCACTATTGCTACTACTGCTGTTTGTCCTCAGTTCTCTGAGGACCATGACATTGGGGAAGTGACACCATGACAAGTGAGTCAGATATAAGTGAGGGAGGCTGGGCAAGGTCCCCTGTCTCACTTCATCCCCCAGAGCCTCTGGGTCCAATGGCCAGATAGAGATCACAATAACTGAAGATGGCCTTGGATGAAATGGGAGACCTTGGCCTTTTAAGCTAAGATCTTCAACAGGTTTGACTGAGGCTGCACCCATGCAGGGATAAAAACTAGGTAGCAATTGAGGCAAAGGATCGCTGTAGCCCAGGGCCCAAAAAATCTAAATAAATAAATGAACAAATGGATGAATGGATCTGGAAGAGAAAGACCCTCGAGGTTCCTGGTCAAAACAGAATTGACTGCTATCTACATTCAATTTGAGTCAATCAGGACCCAAACAATAACACTTACTTAACTAGATAGCTAGTATTTATGAAATGCTGTAAGGCTGCAAAGTGTTTCACAATTATTATTTTATTTGCTCCTCACAACAACCCTGGGAGGTAGGTGCAATAAATACCCCCATTTTACAGCTGAGAAAAGTCAAGCAGTGAATGAGAATGAATTTGAACTGAGGGCTTTCTGACTCCAGGCCCAACACTATCTACACTACTATTTCTGTTCACTGTGCCACCAGCCAGCTCCTTGGAGATTACTTCTTGCTCCCTCCCTACTCCCCCCCAGAGATGGAGATGGTCATCACCTCTAAATCAGGGGTCAGCAAACTACTTCTGACAGTTTGTTTTTATGTTCCTTTGAGCAGAGTGATTTTTACATTTTAAAAAACAATAAAACCTTAACTTTTAAAGAAAATATATTAATGATGCTGCTCACTTAACATGAGTCTAAACTTTAAAGTTTCATTTTCCAACTTCCTACTAGAAAAGGCAAAAGGCAGGAGATTTGATTAAAAGTAACTTACAATACAAACTCTCTCCCCATATATAGCGATGTGTCTAAAATAAAAACCCCAAAGGATAAGAAATGGCTTCTTACAACTTTTATCAGTCCAGACATGTAGCTCCTGTGCCAGTTCAGGAATCACAAGGAAAGTTCGCCATCCCTGTCGTTTCTTTGATTTCAAGATATCCCCAAAAATGTGGTCTCCAATATACAGAATATCCTTGCCCTTAGCCCCCAACAGGTCACAGATTGTATCAGATGAACCTGATAGATAAGCAAGGAAAGAACCATGAGGGACAAAATAAAATGCTCTTACCTAAGCCAAGACTCAGTTATATTAAATAAACCTACCCCTGGTGCTAAAAAACAATAGGCATGATAGGTAATATATGTAACAACTCAGGATGTAGGAGGGAGTCTCACTCAAGAGACAGAGCATTGTGTCTGAAAGACATGGCCTTATTTTTGGGAACTACTTGAAGAAGTTCTTTGCCACTGGAGGACTTCTAATGGTCTTAAAACTATCTAAACAACCCCAATTCACTAGCAACAATCGATACAGATACTAATGTTTCTTGGCTTTAGTGATTATGTTCCTCAAAAAGACAAGAAGCCACGAACTGACAACGACCTGGTGCTGCAATGGATTTGTATGTGTTTCCAAAACTCTTTGGGAACACTATGAAAACCAGCACAAACCTCTCTGCCTCACTATGAGGGGCATAAGATGAAGATGTGCACAGTAAATATTCAACAGAGCATTACTGAACTAAGAATAAGATTCAAGAAAGTGGAAGAAACATGTTTGTGATCCAGGTAGGAACTTTGGCAAGAGCCTGAGATCAGTTCAACAGCTTTATAGGCCCTTCTCCCTTCACCTTTAGAGGGAAATGTAGAAATCACAGTAGGTGGCCAGCACTCTTAAGAATGGAGAAGAGGGATTACTAGGTGCATTAAACAAGGGGCAAGCTAGAAATGTTCAAGGTGGGACTGCAGCAAAGCTTTTTACATTTAAACAAAAGGAAAATCTGTGACTTACCTCCTGAATAAACAATTCCATGCTGGAGGGGACCTGTGTAGGTGCCAATCTTTAACTTGCCAGTTTTCTATGTAAAAAGAAAAACTTTTTGATTCCTTTCCACCTATCTTCTACTCCAACCTCCCCTCTCTGTCCTTCTCCCCAAACTCCCCTCTGTCCTTCTCCCCAATCCTCTTCTCTGCTCTTTATAGAATATCAATCCAATCTGATTCGCATTCTTCTGAATTACATGAAGAGTTTGTTCTATTGCACAAAGTGCTCAAACTCTTTAAAGAATATAAAAAGAGATAGACGTGCTCTGTCAGAGGAAATGGGAGAACACATTATCCTTTAGACTTACAGTGTCCACCTGCCTCAGGACTGTGCCTTCTCCAAAGAATAGTGGTTTTCGTGCATCCACAAGGATTAAATCAAAATAGGACTGCCATGGCCGATGTGAGCTCCCTGGCTGGAGAAGAAACAGACATTAGAAGTCAAAACCTCAGTCAGTCCTCACTCAGTGTAATCCAATTAATCATTTATTAAGCACTATAATACTGGGTGCTAGGGACACTAAAAGTAAACAAGACAGACCTTGCCCTTGAGGGGATTATTTTGTTGGAGGGAATATAATATACACACAGATAATCTAAGGAGAAAACTCACTAATGCCTAGGGAATTGGGAAGGCTACACAAAGGTGGAACTTGAATTAATTAAGCATGGGTCCATGAAAAATATCTTACACTTCAAAGAACACCTAGAAAATGCCCAAACCCTTAAAGTAGGGCTCTTTTTTCACCAAATGAGATAATATGGATAAATGTTTGGCAAACCTTAAAGTACTATCTACAATTAGCAGCTATCTTTATTGCCATCACTGAAACAATCAATTGTTAATGGAACCTGTTTTTTAAGATTGATATCTCAGGAAGGAAGACAGTCACAGGGGAGAAAAAACTGTATGCATCTAGCTTGTTATTTATCCTACAGGCTAAAAAAGTATTTTGGGGTGGGGATGTTCCTCTGGATGCCAATAATTCATATATTTCTTGGCACAGCAATGCTATCTAGCCCCCTGGTAACCACTTTGTGATATAATGAAACTGGTTATTAAGCAGTAAAGCAAAATCTGGGTATGTCTGTGACCTCTTAAAAGGGAAAGTGAAAAGTCAAGTGAGAGGGAGAAGATGGAGTATGGTTCAGGAAAATGTATACAGAGTGGGATCAGGAAGTAAGTATGAGGGAAGACAGGTGAGTGTAGGGAGAGTGGGCTTCTGCCTGTGGAGCCAGTCAGAGAGAAGCCAGGCCTTGACCACCATGGAGTTACACGAGAGAGCATGCCGAGTTCTAGTGGGTACAACCATCTGAGTGACAGTTCAAAACTCCTAGTGGTCTCACCATGGGAAGGAGGGAGTGCTCGCTATTTATGTGCAAGAAGGAACAAGTGGAAAGCTCTTCTGAGGGTGTGTGACAGCAGGTTTCTGTCACCAAGAACAATTTGACAGCCACAAGACAAGCACATCCCAGTAGTTTAGCATAGAAAATAAAGGAAAATCACAGACGGCAATGTGTTTTCTGGCTCTTGGAGGTAGATCAATAGTCAAGCTAGAGAATTTGATTCCAAAAGGCAGATTGCTGCCACAACTGATGTGAACACAGTGAAGACAATGACTGGAGTTTGCTAGATGAATTCTTCAAAAAAGATATAGAACTTCTCTTGGATTCTTACTGATCCAGAAGGGGGGGCTTATTAGTGGAATTCTGAGGCTAAGGTAATAAAGTATATACCTCAAAAAGTCACATTTTGTAACATTTATGCTTTCCCACTTCCAGGTACAATAAAATATAGTACTTTAATGCCTACAAAGTACTAGTCAAAACACTGAGGAATTATTTACAGATGAAGAGACTGAAGGCACAGAGAGGTTGTATGATAAACCTCTGGACATGCAGTGAAGAAGGATCCACAAATATGTATTCAAGGAGCCTATATTCCTTAAAATTAAGCAGAGCTGAGGATCAGAAATAAGGATTCTTCTGTCTCATTCTCCAGCAAGAATGTTAGCCAGAAGTAGCCACTAACACTTAAGATGACCTGGTTTAAAATTTCCTTTATTTATAAAAACAAATGGATCAAATAAGTATCTATCTTCAAGTCCTTTAATGTGACTGGTTTCAAGATTTCTCCTAATGTGAACCATGATTAAAACAACTTAAATCAGGAAGAATCTTTCCGGGCAAGGTCTGATTCCCTGACCTTATATTTAGGATTGTTGAAACATGTTGATTATTTTAAAAATATGACTTGTTGAGTTACAGTACCTTACCTTAGGGCCATGTGGGAAATCAAACAAGTAAGTCATAATTTTCTGGAAAACAAACAAAATCCAAGTAACTTCTCTCAAAATTGTATAAATTCTACAAGAGAACATGTACCTTCCTGAAAACTAAAAACTTTAAAAAGCATATAATATTATTTTCCTTGCCCATCACCTCCCTGCTGCCTTATTTCTGAAACAGTGGCAAATGGGGCCAGAGAGAAAAGGCATCATCATAATTCACTGCTAGCACAACCATGGAGGCCAGTCAGCCAGCCAGCGTTGGGAACAGAGGGATGATGGCAGCTGCTTCGGAGCCCTAACGGAGGCAGTCTCTCCTCTCCTTCTCTCCCCCCCCCCCCCCCCCCCCCCCCCCCCCCCCCCCCCCCCCCCACCCCCCCCCCCCCCCCCCCCCCCCCCCCCCCCCCCCCCCCCCCCCCCCCCCCCCCCCCCCCCCCATCAAGACCGCCTAAAGCCAGAAGATAAAAGCAATTGGCAGCCAGAACCTCGGGGCCATGTTTTTCTACAAACTGGCCACCAGGCTCTTGCTGCAGACCTTGAAAACCTCAGAAAGCTAGGAAGCCCAGCTACACTTCTCTGTGACAGCCTGTGGTGTATTGGGCTGTGTGCCTCTGAGCATAAGCTCAGGTTGTGAGCGCAGAATAGCCAAAGGGCTGGATAATGACAGTCATGAGCCTCAAGCCGAGTGAGGGCGGAGCCTACATGACACCCCCTCATTTTTCCCTGTTCTCCGAGGGATCTGTCGGAGATCATGAAACCTTCATTGGGATCTGGCACTGCAGAGCCTACAGCTCTCTCCCCAGCCCCAGCTAATGAAAGTGCCAGACACACTCATGGGAGTGTTCCACTTATGGGTGTGGGTTTCATACCAATTAATTCATATTCTATGGAGAGTAACTGGCTAAGGTTAAGGTTATAAGTATTTAGGCCTTGTAATAAAATAGAACTAAATGGCTCAGGTGCAAAATAAACACTATCTTGAGTTTGAGATCACAGGTTTTATGAACAGCACTTATTCCAAATAATCAGTTTTCCAAGTCAAAATAAATGGAAGAAAGATAAGGGCAAGAGAATAACAAGCACATCCTCAGAAATGCTGAACGCAGAGTTAAACATACGTTTTTTCCAACAAAAAGCAAAAGAATAAGGTCATACTAAAGTACTTCTAAGTACATTAAGCATAAGAACATTTTTTAAAGATGAAGTTAATTAATTTTGATATGTAGTATTCAAGTATCATTATAATCCTAAAGTAGGATTTCCAATAGCCGACAGTGGAAATGTTTGCAGGTACATAAAGAGAACAGTAAACCCAACAATGTGATTTGTTCAAATCAGATAATGCAGAGAATGAAGACAGTCATTCATGTAGAATAACAGCTTAAAATAACCTAAGTAAAAAAGTATTTCCAACTTGACTAATGTGGAAATATGTTTACTAGGAATGTACAAGTATCAGCTAGCATCAGAACACTTGTTTTTCAGGGCTGAAGGGAAGGATAGGAGGAAGGGAGGGGAGAAAAATGGAAATCAAAATCTTATAAAAATAAATGTTGAAAACAAAAAAAATTAATAAAGTAAAAATAAAAAAAGTTTTTCAAGCAACACATTGTCAACAGAGTCATTGCCAAAACAAATAAGGTCTAGAGGATAAATCTGAAGATTTCAGAGTCTCTCTGGCTTAGGCTTCAGCCAAGAAATACCCAATCTACCTTTGCCTCCCTGACCCTTAGTTAAAATGTTACAAAAACAATGTCACTGCATATCAAATTCTCTGGGATAAATGTTAGTTAACTAATTTCACAATTTTCATCATGACAACAGCTTAAAGTATCTGATTTCTCTATTTAGACAAATAAACCAATGTCATATTTAAACATCACTTACATCAGTATATTTATAGTCACTGTTTGTAGCGAGAAATACTTTTCCTACTTCCTTCATTCGGCTTAGGAGCAAAGGCAGCTTCCCCTGAAATAAAGCTTGATAATTAGATGAAAGTACATCCTTGATTTTTGTTTTATTTAGATACTGCAGGAAACAATTTAGTCATTATGAATAAAGTATTACATTCTACCTAGATGGTGTCCATAAGGCTATTCTTTAAAAAGATTTTAAATCTTGCCACACAAGATTCCTATTTAAGAGTTCTAGGCTTTCTAATGTAAATTACATAAATTAAGTGTCAAATCTCTAGCTTTAATCTGCAACTCCGGAAATAAATGGATGCCTGATTCTCCTTGCCCATGACTGCCAGAACCATGATATTAAATAAGACTTCCCTCTGACTGAAAGTGCTTTTCTTAAAAAAAAAAAAAAAAAATACTTCATATTTAACTGTGTCCCAGCAAAGAAACATTTTCCTCTGGGAACTTAATTATAAATAAAGTTAATTAGCTTTTCAGTTTAGAAAGTCCATTATTATGGTTTTCCATCACCTATGTTCTGATCAAGCATTTTTCAACTGACATCTACTTACATCTTTGACCACATATTTCTCTAGATTTTCAACAGTCTTCTCCTTGAGGGAACCCTGAAGAGGAAGACAAAAGGAAATAAGGAAAAACAATCATTTATTACAAGAAAAGTCCTGCTCACTATCAATCCCAGTTGACTTCTTGTGCATTTTCTAAAAAAGAGAGCAGCTGAAATGCAGATTGTGGCATAAAATGCCTATGTTTAGACTTGTGATATCATTATGAAATATATGAAATTGCACTGAGGTTATCCTCTACTAAAGCCTTCAGGCAGGATCACACAGTCAAACGTGTCCAAAGCAGAACTTGTAGCTATTTTGTCCTAATGGTAGCCTAGGGCTACTCACTATACTTTAACACTGTAATGCTTCTCACCAGATTTCTGAGTTATAAACAAATATACAAAATCTCCTTAACTTTATACAAAGAAACTTGGCTCCTACTTTAAATAGCAGTCAGATGAATCTTATTTTATTTAGTAAAGTGTGCAACTACCTAATTTAAGTATTTTACCTTAACTTATTAAATTGTGCAGGAAAAAATAAAGTGAGAAGTACCTGACAAAAAAAATAATGGATTATAATTGATCACAAATTGTATATGGAAAAAAGTATGAATACGATCTGAATCAGTACCTAATAAAAGGAAAACTAAGATAACCAGAAATGAATTGAAATGAGAAGACAAGAGGAGGAGGAAGACAAAGAAAAAAGAGGAAGAACAGAAGGAAATATTATTGATGAAGGAGAGACAAAACATAATTCAGTGCTCCTTTGATCAATGGCAAATGCAAGTTTCTAATTCAGAAGAAATCCCACTGTATACCTGAAGGAGAGCTAATCTCACATTAGACAACATTTACTAAAGAATAGAAGTAAAAAGAAGCCCCAGGATACCTTGTAATGAACCCAATCAACGGCGTCTCTCACATCCTGAAACATACTCCGGAAAGACATAAAGAGATCTCCATCTTTAAATCCCGTTTCACAGCTGCAGGAAGGTAAGACAGTTGTGATGGGGGGAAGGGGAAGGTGAATAAAACATAGATTAAATAGCAATCTAGGGGAAGTAAAGATTGTGTCACATGGGTTAGGACTGGCTTTACTCCAAAACATTATTGTCTAATATAATTCATTCCAGTCACCAGAAATGGACATTTTTCAAAGGAGTACAATTAATTTGAATGAATAAGCAAGTATGTGATATTAAATGGTAGCTAAAAGGTCAAAGTTATAAATATGTTAGATACTTTTCTTTAAAACTTTTTTAGAAACAAGTCCCCAACCAAGTTAATTTAACATTTTCAAAACTGATAGTTTAGTTTCCTCTCCACCTTGCCTTTCCTGGCCTAGTTCCTAAACACAAAATTACTGCCCATTTAAAAATCTAATTTAGTCACTTAATTCACTTCGAACTAAGAACCTCATAGCAGCTAGAGACAGGATATAAAGAGGAAGACAAAACTGTTTCAATGGCTGTTACATCCAAGAAACAAAATGGCACAATTCTTCCTCAATACACAAAGTAACTGAAGTTCATTTTTTCCTTCATTTTTTTTTTTTTTTAAACTCTGTGGAGAAGAAAAAGGATTTACTCCTGGATCAAATCTCCTTGGGCCTGGGAATGAAACTAAATTACCATCACTGAATGGCTCCTGGGTAGCTGCTGTGAAATGAGTTGGGGGGTTTTAGTGCAAATCTGCTTGGACAGATAACCATCACACAAACCTCCCACTCAGTTGTCACAATTAGCACCTCTGCTGGCCGTCTTCATTCCCAGGAGAAGCCAATCAGAAGTGGTCCCTTCCAAACAAGGCTGCAGCCACTGGCAAGGAGAGGGGGCCGTGTGGGAGGTGAGAGCCTGCATGGAGCTTCTGGTGCTGTCCCATCTCTCAGGCTGGCAATCTGGCATCTCACTAGCACTAAATTCGCTTCAGAAAAGCAGAAAAAACCTACAATGGCCAGTTCTCTAAAACCCTGTACATTAAATAAAAATTGAAAAACTGACAATTACAGGTTTTACATACCTGGAATATCTGGCACAATTAGTAAAAAAATCTACTAAGCAGGCCAACAGGTAGGTCTCTGAAAATTTAAAAAAAAAAAAAAAGAATATGCATAAGATACAAGAAAAGTGATTGATTTATTTAATGTGATGAAATACTACTCTGCTATAAAGTTGATTTTAGAAAAATATGAAAAGAGCTACATGAAATAATGAAGAGTGAACTGAAGAGAACCAAGAGAATGTTGGACATGGTATCAGCAATGTTGTTTGCCGAATAATTGAACGATTAAGCTAGTCTGAGTATTCTAAATACTCAAAAAGACTACAAAAGACTTATGAAGGAAAATGCTATTCATTTCCAGAGAAAGAACTGATGAACAGAAGTATGCATTGTATGGTTTTACATACATATACAAAAATATAAAAAGAAAATCTGTCAAATGGTGGCTTTCTCTAGTGTGGGGGTCAGAGGGGAGAGGAAGGAGAACAGTTTGGACCTTAAAATGTAACCAAAAAAATAAAAATAAAATTTTTTCTAAAAGTTACAGTTTCCCAAGGAGATAGTTTATAGAGGATCTTAATCCTCGGGATACATGAGTTCTAACTAGTTTGCTAATAAATAAATCATGTTATTTTCTAATCTCTCTGTGTGTGTGTCTCTCTCTCTTTCTCTCTATGTGTGGGTGAGTCTCTCTCTCTCCCCCCCCCCCTCCCTCTCTCTCTCTCTCTCTCTCACACACACACACACACACACACACACATTTCATTCTTCCCCTGAGCAAAGAGAAATGTTCAAAAAAAGTGAGGAATATGCCACCAAAGGTCATCAGAGGGCAGAGCTACCTGGAAGGTTGAACAGTGTGTTCAGAATGTAAAATCTCTCTGTGTCATCTCGCTGGATAAATTTATTTGGATACTGTTCCCGAGTTTCAGGTCTGCAAAGAGCAAGAAAATATTCATTGGTATTCAGTAGTCAAAAATATTCATTGGTATTCAATAGTCAGCGTGTAAATTATGGAATATGTTAACCCAGAGAAAATATGCATATATAATATAAATTTAATTGCACTATTCAGAGCCTGTTAATAGTATAGAAATTAAATTGACACGATTTATATTGTAAACATTCCATATCTGAATATATAACCTTAATTCATTTTTCCATTACTTTTAATCACCTATTTCAATGTCAAAGCTACATCTTATAAAAGTTAATAACTGAATTCTCTCAAAAAAGTTTCCATTCAAAAAAAGTAGGAGAAAAGGGAAAATGTCTTAAAGTTACAGCAAGCCAAACATAATTCAGTTCTATGAGGTTTGAATTCAGCTTTGAGAGTATCAAAAATACTTATGTACTGGGACACTGATACATTGTTGGTGGAACTGTGAATACATCCAGTCATTCTGGAGAATAATTTGGAACTACTCAAAAAGTTATCAAACTGACCCAGCACTATTACTCCTGGGCTTATATCCCAAAGAGATATTAAAGAAGAGAAAGGGACCTGTATGTACAAGAATGTTTGTGGCCAAAAACTGGAAACTGAATGAATGCCCATCAATTGGAGAATGGCTGAACAAATTGTGGTATATGAATATTATGGAATATTATTGTTCTGTAAGAAATGATCAGCAGGATGATTTTAGAAAGGCCTGGAGAGACTTACACGAACTAATGCTGAGTGAAATGAGCAGGACCAGGAGATCATTATATACTTCAATAATACTATATGATCATCAATTCTGATGGACATGGCCATCTTCAGCAATGAGATGGAGCCAAATCAGTTCCAATAGAGCAGTAATGAACTGAACCAGCTACACCCAGGGAAAGAACTCTGGGAGTTGACTATGAATCACTACATAGAATTCCCAATCCCTCTAATTTTGTCCACCTGCATTTTTGATTCCCTTCACAGGCTAATTGTACACTATTTCAAAGTCCGACTCTTTTTGTACAGCAAAATAACTGTTTGGACATCTATACATATATTATATTTAACTTATACTTTTAACATATTTAACATATACTGGTCAACCTGCCATCTGGGGAAAGGGGTGGGGGGAAGGAGGGAAAAAGTTGGAATAAAAGGATTTGTAACTGTCAATGCTGAAAAATTACCTATGCATATATCTTGTAAATAAAAAGCTATAATAAAAAATACATATGTATTTGTGGATAAGAGAGAGATCTACATGATAGATTTACTTAACCTGGAAGATCCTAGAATATATTTGTGTACCCTATTCCCTCAATTAGTGTAATCACAAGAACACTTTACGGACCTCAATTCACTATAGAAAACCAAAGCACTCTTAAAATAAGCAATGGCAAGTCCCATCTCCAGACTAGAGACGGTAGACAATGGTAGATTTCTGATTCCAGGTAGAGTTTCTAAAACAAAGCAGGAATTTATCTCCAGAGTCATCCAGAGAATAAATATGGAGCCTGGTTCTCTCAAGTTTGAGTAGATATATAATAGCATTTCCTGACAATTCACAGGGATAAATAGGAACTATGACTGGCTTAACTGATAGAAGGAAAGCTAAGGATGAAGAAACTCCATCTACTGATACAGATTATCATTTTCTCTGTAATTTACAGAACGGTCTACCACACCAAGAAATTGCATTATTTGCCCAACCTCACTTAAAACTAGTATGTGTCAGAGGTGGGTCTTTGTTGCTCAAAGGTAGCTTTCTCCTCACTGTTAATACTGCCTCTCAATAAAGGTAAAGAACTGATTAAAAGTAACTGAGAAGATAATCATAGCTCTAAATCCAAATAAGATAATACCATGCCATCCTAATTTCCAAAGTGTTAATGGGCTCTGAACAATGTCATTGGTAGTTGCTCTCTCTTTATTGTCTAGCAATTCAGAAAAGAGATCCATGGATTCTTTGTAAAGGGATCCTGAGGAGGAAGTTCTTAGATATTAACAGGGCAGCTGAACATACTCAAACTGGTTTCTTTCTTAAGCCTCTCCCTCTCCCTATCCACATTAAAATGTGCCTTTCAGATTAAAATGTACAGAAGTGGAAAAAGACCCAGATACACAAAACCTTTACTCAGCCTTTTTAGATTTCTGTCACATTCATCCACACACAATCTCTTCTTTATGTTTCACTACAAAAGATATATACAGTATAAACATGGTAAACACAATTGAACAAAGAAAAAGCAGCCTCACTAGAACATTTGCTATTGTACATGGCCCTAATTCTAGTCTGGTTTTCAGGGATTCCTCTTCCCTTCCCCTGAAGCTTCAATTATTGGTTTAGTAGCGAAATGCTACCAGTTGCAGAGAAACAATCACACTCTTTTGGTCTAGTCTGGGTTCTAATTTTCTCTGTCACTTTTGTTGTTCCGAGAGCAAGTAAAATAACTCAAATTCTAACCCTAACTAACCCCTTTCTCAAATTCAAATAAACTAGCATGTGAAAAACTATATTCATGTTAGTTATTACTTTCACTGATATTATGATAAAGATTGATTAATAGTGTCTCTCTGTGTCTTCTATGTAATCATGAGTCAAATATAATTAACAGCACCAAAGGAAAAAAAAGTTTTAAAATTAATTCTTTCCTGCTTGTATCTATGTATTTTTAGAGTTACTGTTAAAAATTACATTGCAAAGTAGAAAAGTCATATATGTCTGCATCTTTGTACTGAGTTAAACATTTCCTCAAAAGTCCATGTGATACTGTTTCACTTTTGTATTTTCCCCCTTCCCCCTCCCATTTGAGTTTGTTTTCTTTTACTACATGACTAATATGTCAATACGTTTTTATGATTGAACATGAATATCCTATATCAAATTATTTACAGTCTCAGGGAGGAGAAAAGTGAGGAGAGGAGAGAAAATTTGGAATGCAAAACATTTTTAAATGAATTTTTAAAATTGTCTTTACATGTAACTGGAAAAAAATAAAATATTATTTTTAAAAAGTCCACGTGAAGCTTGCAAATCTTTATGAAATACCCCCTCCACCCTAGTTGTTCACAGACTCATCCAAGAGTCATGTCAGTTTTAGAGATTAAGATTCAGCCTCATACTTGCTGAAAGGTCCCAGGAATGGATGGTGAGGAAGAAAATTCATAATAGGCGCAGTGAGAATGTAGAAAAGTGCTGGTAACTACAGTAGCCAGAACATTTCCACTGATGACACTAATTTTAGCCTGCTGTTATATCCATTAGCAGCTGCAATTTCCTTGTGCTGACAACTCTGCTATGTAGTCTCCCAATTATGCCTTACAAATAGACAGGACAATTGACAATTTTTCCACAACTGTTAGTGATTCACTAGTAAAGCAGCAACTGAGACTTCAGGGGGACAGAATAGAAATCCCTGAAAACTAAATTACATATAACACCACTATTTCAACAGCCAATGAAGCAGTAAGTCTAATTTGGCATGTGGACACTTACACATGTTATCACCCCATATCAAACTGGCTTTTAGAGAAGCTGCTTTCCGTTGGGCCTCCCCAATGTCCAATATACTGCACTGCACATCCCCAGCACTCGATTTTCCAGTGCACATCAGTGTTTCTCCCACAGCGTGGCTTGTAGCCACTCCTGTTTGCCCACTTTGGGGGAGCTCTGGTCCATGTCCTTCCATAAGCTGACCTTTAGGAGTGTCTTCCAGGGCCGAGGGACTTTCTCACTTTTCTCACTTATAGACACCAGTGAAGCTCTTGGCTTGTTATTCTGTCCCTCTAACATCTTCTCTTCATACCACAGATTTTCTGATTGATATCTCTCATTCCCAGTCCTCTTCTGGAGTTTCTTATTGGTTAAAGGGTTGTATATTGCTGGCTGCTGACAGACCCAACAGATCTATCGGGATTAAGGATTGCTTTCTACCTGATATTTGCTTTCTTTCTTTTTTTTTTTTTGGGGGGGGGGGGAGTTTGTGTGGTTTTCTTCCTTTTTCACAGTGGCAACACGCCACAAAGTAGATGCTTAGTGTTTGTTGAATGCTTAAATGAATTTAGGTGGGACTACTTACACTCAGGTTATGGGCTACTGAAGACAAGCTATGCTCCCCTCTAGCGCTAAGCCTTACAGTCCTATGATCCTAGCACTAATGAGGAAAAAGGCTTGATGCTATAAAGTTTCCATTGTCAATGTAAACATCAGCATAAAGCTCAGGGAAAATGTATGCTGAAAGGGAAGGAAAAAAGAAAAAGGGAAAAGCCTTTAAAGGATAAAAGGAAGAAATGGTAAGGAAACTACAGGGAAATTAGAACAGAAAAATGTCCTGAGGAAGTTGAGGAGAGAATTTTAAGTGAAGATAAGCAAATGCAAGGTCAAAAAAAAAAGTCTTAGTGACTAAAAGACCTAGTGACCTTTGATAGTGTTTGTAGAGTGGTAGGATTGGTTGGAGGCCGAGATACAAATGGTTAAAGACAGAAACTGCTACCAAAGACTGACTCTTGTCTCATTGTCAGTTAGAGGTGATCCTGGTTTCTCAAAGACTATTCTAGGGTAGTTTAAGCTTTGGCTTCAAGGATGACCCTAGAAATAGACTCTATCAGCTTTCTGAAAACCAGCCTGGCTAAATACAGAAAAGCTCATCATGAATAAATTGGTCACTAGGTGTTGAATTCTTCAGCCATGATAAACCATGAAACAAAGAAAAATATAAATTGCAAGCGGTAAAGGAACTGATTCAAGTGTGTATCCAAATGCAACAAGAAACATCATTTTGAGGGCTATTTCATTAGTCTTTCAGTGCATGTAATAAGCACAAGCAAAAAAAGTCAACCAGGAAGACAATTACATCTTCTAGATCAATGCCCATTATAGAGAGTGAAATTAGAAAAATTCTACAAAGAATTTAATAAAGAACCTTAGCCCTCCAAATTAAATTAATATAAACCTTGGTGACTTCAATGAAAAAGTCAGGTGGATGTAATATTCTAAATCCTATGCCCATGCAAATTAGATGTGTTTTTCCTGAAAGATATGAAATGAAATTATCAATTATCGAGACTTTACTGACTCTGGGGACTAAAAATTTAGGATACTGACATCACTTCCCTAGTTCCCTGAATATAAAATAGCCAGGAGGAACTCCAGGCACTCCCAGATACTTAACTGATGGATCCAGATAGGCAATTCAAGAAAAGGAGCTATATATACTCAGATGCATCAACTTGAGGCATCCTCAACTCACATCTTTGTTGAATATCTTTTTATGGTTAAATAAATTTCCTTTTGTTAATTGCTAAGTGATCTTTAAGTGTTTGATTTTGTCCCCACATCAAAAATAAACTATCAGGGGATTAGTCAAGCTTAGCCCAAAAAAAGTAGTTCTATAGAAAGAGAGTGAATGAATGAATATAATTGAATGATAAGGAATAAGAAAGTGTAAAGTCTCCTAGACTATACAGAAAATGCAACACTAATTGATCATGAGTCTTTAACTATACAGAAAATGCAGTTCTACCTATTATGAGTCTTAAAAAAAAGAGTGTGTCAAGAGGTGCTAAAAAGAAGATAACATTACAAAAAGTGAAATGTACTATATCTTTGCAGGAAATAAATGGTTACCAATGTGGTAAACATTTTCAAATCAGCTGTCTGTATAGCAATCAAATCACAAACCTATTAACACAAAGTTTAAAATCAACACCAAACTAGAACAAAGAATAAAATGAGAAGATAAGGATATACAATTAAAAGAATACCAACCTATCCTAAAACAAACTCTTGCTGCCTCCCAGAACTGGGATCAGAAAAAAGGTAAAACATCAACACAGATCATCACTATTTATGCACATTCAACTGATACAAATCAATCATTACTACAAAACCATCAAAACAGCCTTAAAATTGTCCTTTCCAATAAACATTTGATCTTCCTGTTTAAGTAGAGATACATGACAGCCACAAAAAATACTAATTTAAACTATAAATTCATTTGTAAAATCTTAGAGAAAAGGAAGAGAAGGTAACACAGCAGGTACATCCCCACATAAAAGTTTAAAAAAAAAATGAGGGAAAAAACGACTTTACAGAAAGTTTCTAAGACTTAGTTATGCCACATTATTTCCAAGGAATTTAAAAATAAAACTGAAAGGCCAAGAAATCAATTAGAACATTGGAAAATTCATCAAGATTTCCATAATAAACTGTTTTCCCCTCATCAATGACAATACTGTCACAGCATTGTCCTCTATATGTAGTACTTGAGATGAAGTATGAAGGAAGCATGTAGTGAAAATGGTACCACAGAAAGAGAAGCAGAACTGGAATAAAATAATAAATTAATAAAATAAAAGAATGTGGAGAAATGCCCATTCTAGAAATGATACAATTTTTAAAGACTCAAGGAACTCATGTTCAAGACAAATGAAAAAGAAAAGATACTAAATGATTAGAAAACTATTCATTAATAACATGCCTACTGTCCCATCTCTATAAAAAATATAGTATAAAAATTAAAAAGTTGAAAAAATAAAAGAAAATGTAAACTGAGGACTTTTAAAAAACAACTGAATTGATAAACAGGGAGAGATAATAATTTAACACCCAATGGCCTCTCCAGACAAACCTAAGAAGACATTTATTTGGACAACTGAAAGAAACTAAATGTGATTTTTAAAAAGGGAATAATAAAGTATAAAAAGAGAAAAGATAAGTACCCTTCAGAACCTTAAAGTCTTCAAAGGGTACTGAAATAGTTAAATTAGAAAAGCAGAGGAACTGGGGTAGATTGCTTCTTTTCTGAGTGTTTTAAGAGGAGAAACAAAAGGGGAGATAAAAGGAGGAATATACTAGTGCAGAATTTGGGAAGAAGGAATTATAACTTTTTATTTCTCATAATTGGGTTATATGAGAAGGCTACAAACATGGAAGAAAGAGTGAGGGAAGTGGGATCACAATAATATGAAATAAAGGAGGGTTGAAAACACATAGTTGGTGTAGAAATACTTCAAATTATGGAACATTAAAAGGAGAGAAAAAAGAAAAATTTTAAAAAGCAATTAGAATTTAAAGAGATACTTTAGATTGCCTCTTAAAAAGTGGAAAGTAGGGGCAGCTAGGTGATGCAGTGGATAGAGCACCAGCCCTGAAGTAGGAGGATCAGAGCTCAAATCTGGCCTCAGACACTTAATATTTCCTAGCTGTGTCATCCTAGGCAAGTCATTTCACCCCAATTGCCTTAGCAAAACAAAACAAAAACAAAAAGTGGAAAGTTTATTAACTGTGCTATACAAACTTAATGGATTATTACTGCACTTCTAAGAAATCAGGAAAACAGACAATATCAGAGAATTTGGGGTAGTTTAAACTGACTCAGAATGAAGTAAGCAAAATCAGAATAATTTACACAGGGACATCAATACAGCAAAGAAAAATAGCTTTGCAAGATTTCAGAACTTTGAATAATATATAATGACCAACCAATGGCTTCAGAGAACTCACTGTCACCCACTCTTAAGTCTGTCAGGACCCAACTCCTATCAGAGAGGTGATAGATTCTAAGTCAGAAAATCATTGATTTTTAGACATTTTAAACATTCTGGATTAGTTTTTTCTAATGTAATTTGTTATAAGAGGCTCCCCCCCCCCCTTTTCTTTTTCTTTTTAATTAGGGAAGCCTAGGAAGAATGGGAAAGTTAGCAAGAATGACATTAAAAAGGCAGGCCATTGAAACATTTTTTTTTAATGAATAATAAAAAAAAGAAATTAGTTCAGAAGTTAACACAAACAGAATAGCTTTGAAAGTAACATGTTTTGTTTTTTTTCCCCTGAGGCAGTTGGGGTTAAGTGACTTGCCCAGGGTCACACAGCTACGAAGTGTAAAGTGTCTGAAGCCAGATTTAAATTCAGGTCCTCCTGACTTCAGGGCTGGTGCTCTATCCATTGTACCACCTAGCTGCTCCCCCACCCCTACCCCCCCCAAAAAAAGAACATAACATGAAATTGATCATAAACTTTTAAAAAAGCAAGCAATGAAATAGAGATTCACATTTCCTCCTTATGGTCCGTTGTGAATATAGAAATACTTTTTTTTTTTTTGGTGTTGAATTTCAGAATAAGAAATATTTTAAAAAGAACTTTTCTCCTTACCCGTTAAAAAAAAAAAAGGGTACAATGAACAGAACTCATAAGGAAGGAGAGAGGAGTTAAATTTTAATTGGGTAAATTATATAGTTCTATGATACTAAGAGTCTCCCTGAAATAAAAACCCATTTAAAAAAAAGAATATTCTTCTAGTGATTCAGTACAGAAGTAAATCATAGAATATAAGTCTTTGAGGAATCAAAATTTGTGAATCACCTGGTGAGCATAAGAAATCTGAAGTGTTTTACTAAATTTGAGTTATATACAAAATGATACCAAAGAGATGTAAACTTGGAAAAGGCAGTGGGCTAGTTATATATTAAGACGGAAAGGTGAGGCTGCATGTTGCACTGTGTGCAAGACACAGAGAAAGTCCCCCAACTCACCAGGTGGACCCTCAAGGAAAATTTATGGAAAACCAAAAAGGATCAAAAGCATGTTTTGATGGATTTCAGTCTGCACCATTAGAGGGAGTACTCACATTGATAAAGTCACAGGTTCATTTAAGTACTGATAGGAGGTAGAGAATAGGGTAGAATGCATTTAGGAAATTCAAGCTCCTCTATGAAATAAAAACATTTTTAAAAAACCCAGTATCTTCTGAGATGCTACATGGTTGTAACTCACAGAATACCACAGACAATGGATACAGACAACTCATTTTAGAATTTTCAAAATGAAAGGAAGGAAAAAACAAAATGGCAGCTTGTGAGACAGCAGACATAAAAAAATTTTTTTTTCAAAATGGAAGAAATCTGTATCTTTTAAAGAAAAGGAGCCAATGGAGGAGAAATTAATGATGCTGGAAAAGGTAGAAATAAATCGGAAAGCAAGTTCTGTCAGGAATTGCTAAGAGTTGCATTCTAATAAGGTAAAGGAATAAACCTTACAAAAATACAGCTCCTTCTCTAAGACTGAAGAGAAATATGAGAAAATAAACATAGGGGTAACAAAGGTACAAAGACAATCTAATGAGAACAACCTAAGAGCTAAATTCAAAAAAGCATTAAGCTGCAGTGGGTCATATCTTTAGATTTTTCCACAAATGTTCTGTAATCCTGAAGCAGGAACAAAGAAAGTAGATGGTAAGAGGAATCTAAGTCTGAATTTTGATATAAGGTCAAAAGTATTGGGATATCTAGATGGGGCAATGGATAGGGCCCTAGATTTAAGAGTCAGGAAGACTCATCTTCCTGAACTCAGATCTGGCCTCAGACACTTACTAGCTGTGTAACCCTGTTTACCTCAGTTTCCCCCTTTGTAAAATAAGGTGGAGAAAGAAATGGTGAACCACTCTAGTGCCAAGAAAACCCCAAGTGGGATCATTAAGAAACAACAACATTGTAAGGTCAAAGGAGCACAGAAGACAAAGAGAAGCAAAGTACAGAGAAAAAGCAGTAGAGATCCAAGTTGAAGGAACAGATCCCACTTGCATAGCCAAATAGAAGTACTACAATTCTAAGAGTAGAGGGAAGAGCTAAGTGACTGGAGCATTTGTATGTCTGTGAAGGGCAGAATCTGTGAATTTAAAGTAGTGCAAGGGAAAGAACAAAAGAAAGCGTGTTCTCAGTGATACAACATGTTGTGCAGGTGAGTGGGAAGAGGATTGGATTTTGAGGTAAGAGCAAATCTTTGCTCAACAACATATTGAGCAAATCATTTATTTCTCAGTTTCTTCACTATAAATAAAAAAATTCAATTAAGTGACCTCTAAGGTCACTTCCAAATAAAGAAAAAATGAACTTCAGCAAAGTCTCTTTCTATTCTAGATCTATGTATGATTCTACGAATAGGTGAAAAACTTTAAAAAGAGTATAGGGTGAATATAACTAAATTTCACTGTCTCACATATCTTTTAAGGATTTAGCCAAGAAAACTACATGTGGTTTTGTCTCACATATCCTTTGGAGGGTGTGTGTGTGTGTGTTGTATGTATATGTATATATACGTGTGTGTGTGTGTGTGTGTGTGTGTATAATTAAGAAAGTCTGAAATATGATATAGGCGTACCTCACTGAGTTTCTTACAAATATTGCTCTTTAATTGAAGGTTTGTGGCAACTCTGTGTTGAATGAGCCCATTGGTGCCATTTTTCCAATAGCATACTCTTACATCATATCTGTGTCACATTTTGTCAATTCTCACAATATTTCAAATTTTTTATAATTTTATCTGTTATGGTAATCTATGATCAATATTTTACTATCAAAATTGTTTGGGGGCCTCCCACTCTGCACCCATAAAAGATGGTGAACTTAATTGATAAATGTGTTCTAATTATCTTACTGTACAACCATTCCCCTTTCTCTCCCTCTCCTTGGACCTCCCTATCCCATAAGATAAAACAATACTGAAATTAGATTAATTAATAATACTACAATAGCCTCAAAGTGTTCAAGTGAAAGGTCAATTGATGTAGCAAAACTTCATTGCTATCTAAATTTAGACACAACCATCACCTGGGTAGTCATCAGTCAACAGCCCATCAACATCAAGGCAAGATCCTTCAGAGCGGCAAAAGAAATCACAACTCACTGAATGCTAACATCACAATATTTTTAATGAAGGTATGTGCATTGCTATTTTTTTTTTTTACATAATGTTATTGTGCACACAAAACAACCAAAAAAGAAAAATAACAGGACTCACTTTACAGTTATATTTGCTTTGTTATGATGGTCTGGAACCAAACCTACAATATCTCCAAGGTATTTCTGTATTTTAGAAGAAAATGCCATTTTTATATAGTTCTCATTTAATCATAATAAGGCAAGAAAGTGGCTCAGAGTGTGATACTACCCTATTAGTCCTATTTCGTTGTTCCTCTTGCCTTTGTTTAAAATCTTCTATACCAGAAAGCTTCTATGCTGGAAATTTATCTAACTAACCAAACCCCAGATAATTTCAGTGATAAGTAACCAATCAGATCTGTCTCAGGGAAAAGCTTTGTGAACTATTTTGACAGGGAAGTCCTCTAGAATCTTTTGATGGAGGTCACCACACCTATAGTTCTGTCAGTGTAGTTCTTCTTCAGAATACTCCAACACATTCTTTGGAGTTAGAAGTGGAGGGGAAGATGCAGCAGTCATTTTAGGCCCCAGTCTTTCCCTGTATATAGTAAAAATTCACTTAATACAGGACTATTATTTTCATCACTCACTGGCCTGACTCTTCTTTGAAAATCTCCCCTCAGTTCTAAGATGGCTACAGTGTCTTAGAACAGATACTTACCCCCTTATGAAGTTAAATCCATGTGCACATACCAGGAGGTTCCCATATGCATCAACTTTCAGCAAGTTCCCATACAATGTATCAAAGACCAGTCCCCTATATGAAAAAAATTTTAAAAGTAGATATTTAATAAAAGAAACAAAAATCACATCACAGCACTACTATAAACCCTAAGTCACAGAGCAGAGAAAAATAAGTATGAAGTGATCTATGGAGTAGGGTTTGTCACCAAATAATGGCAGTCACCAAAAATTGGGGTTCAATCATGTGAAGAATTCACATTTTTGACAAAAGATAGATTTATTTAGGTCAGAGATTACAGACAAAATGAAGTGATACAATAGATACTGGGAATGGTAGATATGAAATAGAGTGGAAGAGCATATGAAAGTCAAGTTCTTCAGTAGAACTCACAATTACAGTAAAAAGGGAGCACCCCATGAGACTGGGGCATGTCCTTAGCTGGCAGGCTAAATCCTGAAAGGACTTAGCCCCCTAGTTAGCTGTAAGGAGGAGAAGTGGGGTTAGGAAGCAGAGTGGAGTTAGGGGAGGTACCATGTGGCACAGAAGGGGAAAGATGCCAGCAGGCAGAGGGCTTCGGTGGGCCAACTCAAAGGGAGGTAGCAGCAAAGCCATGGGCCATAAATTGTTTTATAGAGAAAATTTAGTTTGAGGGGCTTGACATAACTTGGATTTCTGACTGGGATTATTTTTAGAGGATGGGACCACAGATCTCCATTATCAGAGCTTTCTTCCTACCTATCTCAGGGATTAATTTTTATTAATTCCTCTGCTAACC
Source organism: Sarcophilus harrisii (assembly GCF_902635505.1). Classification (NCBI taxonomy): domain Eukaryota; kingdom Metazoa; phylum Chordata; class Mammalia; order Dasyuromorphia; family Dasyuridae; genus Sarcophilus; species Sarcophilus harrisii. Next base: position 559,147,474 of record NC_045427.1, read on the forward strand.
ACACCTATCATTGAAGACCTCATCTAGGATGTCCCAGAAAAAAATATAAACTTTGGAGGTTGGACTAGATATATACAATTTTTAAAAGACAGGCAAGACTTGGCTCTTTTCAACAATGAGGTAATTCAGACCAATTCTAAGAGAGTTGTGTTGGAGAGAGCTATCTGCATCCAGAAAGAAGATTATGGGTACTAAATATGGATCACAACATAGTACTGTCACCTTTGTTGTGGTTGTTTGCTTGCTTGTTTGTTTTTTCCCTTTCTCATTTCTTTCCTTTTTGATCTGATTTTTCTTGTGCAGTATGATAAATCTGGAAATATGTTTAGAAGAATTACACATATTTAACCTATATTGGATTAATTGCTGTCTAAGGGAGGGAAGTGAGGGAGAAAAATTTGGAACACAAGGTTTTACAAGGGCAAATGTTGAAAATTATCTTTGCATGTATTTTGAAAATAAAAAGCTATTATTTAAAAAAAAAAAAACAGGCATCAGATATCTTTTACAAGAAGTAATGTACAACTAGATATTCAAGGAAAATAAGTTATTAGATCTAAGTTTTCTTGCTAACTCTAGAAAATGCAGCATTACCATTCCAGTGTTAAGAGGTCTCTGAACCTTTTTTTTTTTTTTTTTTTTTTTTTTTTTTTACACACCTCTTCCTAGGTGACCCTATCAGCTCCCATAGGTTCAATTATCATCTCTGCACAGATAACTTCGACAGCTATATATCCAGCCCTGGATTCTCACCTAAGCTCTGAGTTCACATCTCTGACTATTGTCCATTTAGAACTAAACCAAACTGACTCGAACTAGTGTGCTACAGGCATTTGAAATTCAACATGTTCATAACAGTTCTCATTAGCTTTCCTTTTAGCTCTCTATTCTTCTGAACTTTCTTATGAATGAAGAAAGTAGACCTATCCTTCCACAGTCACCCAGGATCACAATTCCTCACTCCACATATCTAAGCAGCTGCTAAACTTTGTTTTTGTGACATTTCACAGATTTGTCCCTACTTGTAGAGTTATTACCATAGTATAGGCCCTTATAACCTCTGGATCACCACTATAGCTTCCATCCATTTCAATCTCTTCTTTACAGAACTGCCCAAGTGATTTACTAAAGTACAAATCTGACCCGATTTATCCCTCTCCTCAATAAACTCTTGTGGTGTAGGATCAATTACTCCTCTATTTGACACTGGAAGCTCTTCACCACTAGGCTCCTTCCTACTTTTCCAGGCTTCCTAGATATTAATTAATCCCCAAAAGTCCTGTAGAGTCCAGCTATACTATCCAATTGCTCTTCTTCATACACGGTTCCATCTTCCACCTCCAGGCATTTGCACTGTCTTCCATGCCTAGAATATATTCCTTACTTTCACCTCCTGATCCTTGCCTCTCCTTCCCCAAACTATCTTGTACTTACTCTCTATATATTCCCTATATACTTAAATACACTCTCTTGTCAGAACACAAGTTCCCTGAGGACCACTTTCTCTTTTCTCTCTGTATCCCTAGGGTTTTGCACAATGCCTGGCATACAACAGGTACTTAATAAATGCTGCTTGATTGACTGGAAGCTGATTTAAAATAGTATGACTTTATTTCCAAGAATGTAATGCTCTGTTGATGTAAATGCTCTGTGAGACAAGTTTTAATAAACAGAGGCCAGAAAAATTTTCTCTCTCCTTTCAGAAATAATTTGGTAGCTATTAACTTTTATGGGCAAAAAGTAGTGTACCATATAAAAAGTTCAAGAGACACAAATTCTGGGTAATTAATCACTTCATTAATCATGCAAACAGATAATTAATAAAATAGATCAGTGGCACTCTCAAATGCCAAAGATGCCTCATGGAACCCAGTCAATGCTTATATGCCCTTGGAAAAATGGACACTCCTGAGAGTGGCAATCAACTCTGACTGGTTAACAATTAATGAGAAGAATGAATATTATAATGAGAAGTGGGCCTACTCTAATGAGGCACTGAGGGAAGTGACGGATCACTCTTGTTCCCAGACACTCCTCCCCACCCCCAGGCAATCTAGACAAAGGAGCTACTTGCCCTTGACCAAATCTCCCAGAGAAGAACACAATGGGCCAAATTTCCCCTTAGATGACTTTCTTTGGTAAATTTTCTAGCTAAGTGGGGCAACAACTCCAAGATTTCATCTCCTTTCACCCTGCCTTTCAGAGATCTAATCTCTAAATGAGGAAGGGAAAAAAATCCTGGATCTCCCTCAAAACTAATTAATATTCATTTCTCTCATTGGTGATGTCAGTCCCATACCAATGCGATTTACAATTACCTTGTAGGGAATGTAGAATCATAGACAAAACTGAGCAGCTCCTGGGGGTATCCAATGGAAACTAATCTTTCAACGGTCAGGTCAAAACCAAGAGATTCATACTCCGGGGATTTATATACTGCACAAAGAAGAAATTCTTAATTAGTCAATGCAAAAGAAGCGTCAATTAAGGCAGAAGGCAAATGAAAGTTATTTCTTCTCTTTTCTTACTATACTTCCACTCCCCTAACACTATCATTTTTCTTCTTCCAATTTAAGTTCCACTGTGCTCATGCACACTGTGATATGGGAATTCTGTTATAGACTATAGAAATGAAGCTGCTATTTTGATACCAGATCAAACTTCCAAAAATCCAGCAGAATTCCTTATCTCAGACAAAATTCAAGCTAAACATTATTTCTCCTTCTACCTACCATCTCCCTTTGTAGTCCCACGTTATCAAAGTATAAAATCTAAATTGTATGGCTATTTGTATGTATGGTCAATATTTTCCAAAAAAAATACTATTGATGGGAATCAGACTAGAGGTTTATAAATAACAAAGGGTTCATCACACATCTAGTGTGACAAGAATCCTTCTGTGATTTTATCAAATTTTTTTTTTTCTTCTTTGAGAGTCTTTGGCTTGATATTGGTTTTACATTCACTTTCCACCAATATGTTCAATTGCATTTGCTAGACAGAATATACATTTCTTAATCAACTGTTACAATGTTAAATCTATCAAAATTTCATTATAAAAAGGTTTCAGTTCATTACACAGAAAATATTGTTCCTTTAAATAGTTCTCCTCCAAATGGGATGTTTAGGCAGGCATCACTCCATTATATAAATAGTAGAGTCAGACAAGCAAGTAGTCCACAAATGATAAAACATGTGATATATTCTTTCATAAACCATGATTTTAAAAAAGCAGTCTAATTTTTGCAAATTGGGATCAGCACTGACAGTTTGATATAGTAGTAGGGAAATGTAGGAGAGTTGGATTTCCCATGGCCATGTAAACTTAAAAAATAATCAATGAAAGGAGGTGATGTCATGATGCAATGATGGTCTAAGGGGATGAGAAGGTACAACAAATTAATACTCCTCATAAAGGGCTTGCAGAAATAGATTAGCGGAGATGATACCAATAAACATATAAATCTGTTAGTTCCTTAAGTGGATATGAGAAAAGTAGAATAACTCTATGTAGTCTCATGATACCACTAGTTAGATTACTGTTGATCACAGATTGCTTCTGACTACTATTACATTATTTTATCCCACTCTCCTGACCAATTTTTCAGTTTGGTTCATTCTGCTTGTTCATGATGAAATTTTAATTTGTGTCTCTCTTTTCCCCTCCCTCTCCCCACTATCACAAAAGTCATACTGGGGTATCCATTGAAAAAATGGAAACTCAAACTATCAGACAGATCTTGGGTCTCTCTCTTCTCCAAAGTGCAAATGACAAAGGGGAGACTACTTACTAGTCTCTTTTTCTGTCTACCAGGATCTTAATAGTGCCCTACTATCTGCTGTCACTTGCAAAACTATCTGAAATTTTTTTTACCCAATTACATTTTAAATTTGAAGCCCTCTATGTTTAGGTAGGTTAAGTTGACATTCTGTTAGATTTTTTTTGCCTTAGCACAACACTACCTTGAGAAGATATTTAAAGTCTCCAATATCAAAGGTACGAGGAAATCACTGACTAATATAACTCTAAGGGAACTTTTGGAATATTATAAGGCATCCTGCTGCCCCAAGTATGGATCAAATCCCATTACAACAGTTCTACAAAACAAAAAGGCTCTGTCTCACAATCTATTTATTGTGATACAACAAAACTGCAATACAATTTTTTAAAAAAAAAAGTTCTAATTCTGCAATGCTATGGAATTCATTTTAATAGGATTTGATCTGTACTAAATTTTTTTCAACAACTGCTTTTCATAAACTCTCCAGGAAAAAACTAATTACTTTTACATGTCATTGCCCATGTTCACTCTCTAAAATTACTATGGCTCTTAAATTAGGGAGCTGGGTAATTACAGAATGATGGAATGATTGCTGATTAAAACCCAGCCTTTTTTGAAATAGTTTGGAATAAAAACCAGTAACTTTCCTCAGGGATGTCAAAACAAAACAAGAAATCCTCACACCTTCAAACTACAATTTTAAAACACAATTCCTAAAAACAACAGGAAGAAAAGCATTGCATACTGTATAAAAAGAATAGTTCATTTCATAAAGGGCAAAATTTTCTGTCTAAGACTTTTCCTGAAAAAGCCATTTCATATAAATGCCTTAATTTTATATAGACCCTTTTCTTCCCATGCAACTCAATACACTTCAAAGGGACAAATGATAAGTTTCCCCATTCTGCAGCTAAGAAAAATAAAGCTCAGAGATGGTAAATTACTGACCTAAAAACACAATGCAAGTAAAGATCTGAGTTGGCACCAGAATCCAGCTCTCCTGATTTTCAATCAAGTGGTCTTTCCAATGAAGTCCACTACTGTCAAAGAAAGATTGTAGAGTGCACAAAGCTATCACAGTGGAGACATCAGATTAGATCCTTGGTGGTGAAAACACACAGTTCTCCAATTACTCTAACACTGTCCAAAGTAAACTTTACTTTAATTAGTCACAGGTGGGAATGGATTTTGAGTGTAGAGAGTCCAAGTTCCATCTTGACAACCCTCTTCATTTCAGCAAGCACTATATTAATCAGTATGAACTACAAGCTATTGACATTTCCCTTACCCGCTGCCCAGATAGTCATTTCAGTAACATGACTACTCAGTCATTAAACTGTCTACTTGAGAAACACACAGTGTAAATATGCCTTGGGGCAAGAAGGGTGCTGGAGAGACTGCTCCAAGTTCAGCAATATAGAGCACAGGAAAGAGTTTATCCTTCCATCACTGCTTTCAGAGAGTATGTTTAGATCACCATTTGCTATCCTGGTTGCAGAAATGTGGTAATGAAAAGACCCTTTACTCTTGAAACCAAGTAAATATGCCCTTAAACCGCTTCCTAAAAATATTTTAAAATCCCTTTTCATCCCAGTCCCTGGGAAAACAGCCTCAGCCATTTGTAGGGCACAGGGAATGCCACCTATTCAAGGCTTGCCATGCACAGACTGCAGGGATGTATGCTTCTGCACAGCTGCAGGGGCTCGAGTTTCGACTCTTCTTACAGGCTGGGAGCAAATAAATGGTGTTCAGCCTCAAGCCCAATTGTTAGAGTCTGACCTTTTTGTGCCTGCAAAAAGCAGCCCAAGGCCTGAAGCTAAATATAATCATCACAGATTCCCTGCTCATTTATTCTTCTTTAAAGAGGGTCCTCAGGCCTACCCCAATGGGCCCAGATCCCAAAGACAAAAGGACAAGTTATTTTCAGGGCCCCAAGTTCCAAAACAGAGAAATGTTTCAGCCACTAAAGCAGCACACAGTGTTCTCATATTACATAACTCCACTATAAAGAGAACAGCCAAAGCTCTGAAAGCTGAAGTTACTGATAGCACTTAAAAGATATTGCTGACTCTATAATTATTGATAGCACAATTTAGAGATATATTTAATATTAAAGAGAACTGTTTCTTCCACAATTTTCTTGGGGGGAAAAGAATGAAAAAAATCAACTAAAGCTCTGGAGGTGGACCCTCAGACTGTCAGGAGTAATCACTGATTATATAGACAGGCAGGACCTGTGTTAGAAGAGAAAGCCCCCTTGGAATGAGCAGGAAGTTGTGCAGGGAAGTTTGGAACCCTCATGCACTTTTTACCTTTGCTGCCAAGACATATGTGTAGCAGTTTTATAGGCTTCCTGAAAAAGAAAAGGCCAACCTCTATAGAGGTTTGAGCCTAGGCAAAGTGCTGCTGCCAAAATGATAACTCACATGAGGCAGATGCAGATGCAGAGTGTCACTCCAGTCTTGAAGGAGTTACACTGGCTCCCCTGTTAAAAAAAACAAACAAAAAAACCAAGCTGGTTTTAAAACTGTTGTGATGGGCCAGGACAGGGAGGCACCATCTGGGGATTGGGTGTTTACTGGAGCCGCTGCCATCCTGGTGGAAACATCCTCCGGCTTGCAATTGCTAAAATTAGCCTTATCAGATATTCCAAAATACAGGTGTAGAAGATAGTGTAGGTTCTGTTTACTTTTCTTGTACCCTGAATCTGGAACATACTCCAAGCCTGGTCCTGAAATATTAAGTCAAAAGATATACAGATGGAAAGAAACTCCTCTCATTTGTCTTATCACATTAATTTTTTATATGACAAAGACTGAATGTAGCCTGTAAGAGACACTAATTATTATACTGTATCTAATGAAACAGGGTGACTTCAAAGGACACATAAAAGCAAACTAGAATACACTCACTACTTGCTTCAAAGTCAACACTTAATTTGGTAATCTATAAAGGAATCAGCCTGCCCCTGCTTCTCCCCACCACCGTTTCATACCCTCAATATGGAAAGATAAAACTGATATAGTCTGATCAGATGCCCAAGTTTAAACTAGAGAATGAACTGAATTGGATGGACTGCATTTGTAAATACTATTTCCAGCAAAGTTTAATCAGTAAAAAAAAGACATTTTACTCAAGGCCCAATTCTGTCACTGGGCGTTTTCCTCTGTAAAGAATTTTTAATATTCCTTTCCTTTAATGAATAGGATGGTCTAGATGGCCCCTGAGGTCCTTCTTAAATTCTGGATTTATGAGGATGCTCAGCACCAAAAGGAAAAAAGGTTATGCTAGAAGTAAAATGAAAGGGATAGGATATGTTAGTGACTTTGTACTTGTAAGCATTAAGAAAAATTTGACCAATAATATCAAACTGATTTGTTTTGTTTCTATATTTGGTAACTAATAATAGTACTAAGGAGCAATTTTATTTCATTCTACTTGACAATTAGTCATTTTATCTATGTAAAGTTAAATTAAAAAGATCAATTGCCTAGTCTAGTTAGAAGAAAACAAGTTAAAAATGTGATACATTTAACTATACTAGTTTCTAAAATTGTTACAATCATATAAATTAACTTCTCAGAAGAATAAAGTTATCTTCTTCAAAGAAACCCATGAGCAGGCCTTCTATCATTGGGCAACCTTTGGTGTGCCCTAACACAAACCCTATTGCGTGGCTCCTCAATCAGACAGATCTTGCTAAGAGAGAATCTGTTATCCAGTGGAAAAGCAAAAGATGATGACTTATATTTTAAGAAATTTGTCATAAAACAGATAATAAGAAATCAACAAATCACCTCCAGGCCATTGCACCTCTCATTGCACTGTCAAACTCTACCTTTTAAAACAGCCATTGCATCTTTAGAGTCCCCTAAAAATTTGGGTAATTTTAATTAATTACACCAGTAAATAAGAATACTGCAATATATATATATATATATATATATATATATGTAACAGCAAATGCTCAATAAATGTTGGATCGGAAATGGAGTGGAAAAAAGCCCTATATTTATATAGTTATTGGATTGTGTGCTGCTCCACAGATTCAAGGCACACTAAAAACACATTAGGCCCCAGCTATGAGTTTTTAAATATGTATTTTTCATAAAGTATTTTATCTCCTCAAGAATCTTTTTAAAAATGTTTTTTTCAGTATGAACAAGTTTCATTTTTTACTAATATGGAATATGATAAAAATAGACCTAGAACAGTAACTTCTAACTCATTTGAAAACATTTTACCATGTTTTAAATTATCAAAATGAAAATATCACAAATTTATTTCTTTAATATTATGAATTTCTTTAATCTTACAATCAAGTTGAAGATGTTATGCTATAATTAAATATATTGGCCCTTAATAATTTGATTAATATTAATTCACTAGAATCAGAATAACAAAATCAGACCACCAAAAGAATCTATCATAACACCATTAACAGACAAAAAAGTCTGAAGAGTTACAGAACACATTAGTGAAACCAACTAGTAAATGAATATTATGTCAAAGCACAAAAGGAAAATAAAAATGCAGATTTTCAAATGAAATATAAATATAGGATTTACATTTTAAAAATTTAAACTTTAGCACGCAGATTATTTTTGGTGAACTAGAAAGGCAAAACAATCAGCACTGTTTCAATAAGCAAAACTGACAAACTAAAATCACTAAATGTAATTAACATTCTGTTTTGCAATTAAAGAAGAAAATTCCAAAATAAAGATTCAAAATAGCTGTTGGAAAGATTTTTGAAAATGAAATAGAAGCTCAATAAATGTTTTTTGAAATGTTTGACTAAAGTGGTAAAGAGACTGGTATAGATGGGTTGTTACATTGCTATAACCAACATTTTGGAGCACCATAATAATTGACTAAAACACTGAGTTCTGAGCACCATTTAAGAAAAGTCTTTTAGAAATGAGAAGACAATTCAAGCAGAAATCCAAAAGAGGTACTCACGTTTCAATAATCACAAAGTATCCTGGAAAATGTTGCTGCTAAAACATGCATCCCAAGGGAATAAAAGAAAATCATAGCAAAGAAATATAAAACTTAGAGTTGGAAGGTCACTTTGACCCAATCCCCTGCTGTAACACAATAACAACTTGAATAACCTTAAACTAATCCTTCCACATGACTGCGCCCCCAAAAACTAAATGTCCAAAATTATAGTAATAATGAATACTAAAAGAAAAAAAACGAAGTAAAAGTATAGTATTAAAAATCATTTTCATTAAAAAATGAACTTGGAAATTTTTCAAGGTATACAAGGAAAATCAATAGAATAATTTTCATTTTGCTATCATGTCAAGCTTGGAGATAAATATGGTTCCACTGATTAGTAGCCTATGTATAGAGAAATTCATTAATATGAATGGAAGGTAGCCATGTACCCAATCAGGCATTGAGTAGAAGGGAAAGCCAGGTTTTTTAAACAATTTTTCCTAATTTTGAAATGCCCTGAAAAAGTATGCCATATACTGATACAAAACTTAAAAAGTAAAAGTTATTGAAAGATGCCAAATAGGATACAGAGAATTAAAAAATTTTGAAACAAATTGTTTCTCAATATTTAGTTTTCCATATAACAACTAAATTCTCAGTATGAGTACTAAAGTACTATCTTCTTTAAAAATGGCCCCCATTCCATGAAATATTTTATTTATCCTTTTAAGTAGATGTTAGAAAACTATTTTATTTGGTAACAAAAACAAAAGTAGTTCGCAACTTGCTTAAAATGTGAAAAATGGAAAAAAAAAAATGGCCTGGGTTTATAGGCCACAGATATGGGTTTGAGGTTTGCATCCTAGCTTTGTCGCCTGATTACATGGATGAGCTTGGGAAAGTTATTAAACTTGTCTGTTTGTTGTCTGTGGTCTAAGTTTTCTCATCTGTAAAAATAAGGCATTGGACTAGAAAATTATTTAAGGTCCCTTCAACTCTAAATCTAAAAACCCATGATCCAATGAAAAAAAGAAACTTGAGATGCTAAAGAAAAATAATTTTATTAGGATAATTCATTATTTCCAAATAATTTTAATGTCAAATAATTAAGAAAAAGGTACCACAGCAAAATAACGTTTTGGTCATGTATACTTATTGTGTATCTAATTTATATTTTAATGTATTTAACATCTACTGGTCATCCTGCCGTCTAGGGGAGGGGGGGGGGGGTAAGAGGTGAAAAATTGGAACAAGAGGTTTGGCAATTGTTAATGCTGTAAAGTTACCCATGCATATATCCTGTAAATAAAAGGCTATTAAATAAAAATAAAAAAATAAAAAAAAATTTAAAAAAAAAAAGAAAAAGGTACTAGACAAAGGGGCATTAGGGTTACCCTTCCCAAATAAATAAGGGAGAGTGTGAGTAGAAAAAATTTTCCATTGGCAACCAAGAAACAGGGTTTTCTTTCTTTGTTTCTAGGACCATCAATAAACCATAGGATGAAAATAAAATACCGAGCTTCTAATGTTTTCCCTTTTAAAAAATTGATGAAATTTCCTTTGCATTTTGCCTTTCAGTACCTCTATGACCATTTCCCCTCATAAATTCTGCTATGTAAAAATTCTGTGCTTTAAACTGGGGAACTAAACTATATAGAGGGCAGATTTTATCTGGCAACGTCTCTACTTTTTAAAACAACAAAACAATGTATAGAAGAATATATACTTACTTCATAGATGATTTCAAATTATCCCCAAGCTACTGCTTAAACACTTTCCACACATTTGGAGACAAATGCAACAGAGTAGAAGAGTATTCGATTAGCAATAACTTGTATGACTAAATTACAAATTAAGTGTTGCTACAGAATATTTCAAATACTTCCAATTTTAAAGTCTTGAATAAAGAGCCAGTTCCTATAAGGCATTGGTTACAAAGTTTTGGGAGGAACTATAAAGAGTGGCATGTTGAGTTAAAGACATTAAAATATGAAACAAAAACATGGTAGATAAAAACATGGCAAAAGACGATATCAAAGCAGGTAAAACCATCACTAAGCACCCTCAGTAGCACAAAAGTTAGTCTAACTGGACCTGGAGACAGGAAAACCTGTGTTCACTTCCGGTCTCAGACACTTCCTAGCTGCGTGACTTTGGGCAATTCACTGATTTAATCTAATTTGCCTCAGTTTCCTCATCTGTAAAATGATCTGGAGAAGAAAATGGCAAATTACTCCAGTATCTGTGCCAAGAAAACCCCAAATGAGGTTGCAAAGAGTCGAATGCAACTGAAAAATGGCTAAACAACAATAAAACAATCACTAGTATAATACAATTCAAGAAACATAGTCTAGTAAAACTGGAAGTCTAGTTATTTAAAACACCAGTGAATGCATTTCAAAATATGAATTCTCACTCTAAAAAGCAAACTATTCAAAAACTAAAAAATTGAGAAATGAATTTTAAAATGACAAAGCTCACAGGGCCTGGTACGTTGAAAACATTTAATAAAGCATATTGATTTGATTAATTAGGTAACTGATTTTTTAAACCAACACACCAGAATGAATATTGTTTCAAAACAGAAATTTATACTTGCAAAATGCTTTAAGTTTTATTTAAAAAAAAAAAAAAAAAAAAAACTTACCCCAAATTAACCCTGAAAGTAGGAAATAAATTCAAGTACTATTGGCATTTTTATATAGGAGGAAACTGAAGAATGACTTGCACACACTCCAACAGTATGTGTCAAAGTTAAGAGAGTCACCTTGGACAGTTTTACATTTATTCTCATGATGCTGTCACTGCATGAAATAGTTTTGAAACTCCCTTTTTAGAGGGATGTATTTATTTAAATGTATAAATTCTGACAGATTTGGGATTTTTCTTATAGCTTCATTACTAACAGTCATGCCACTTAATTATCACCTTATCAGCTTTGTGAAGTCATTTTTCATAAGTATAAATGAGATAGCCCCCTTTACAGATGTACTTAAAAACAAAAAACCTAAAATCTAGCACCAAATATAATCCTTTCACAAACCCTTAACTTTCTCTTGGATGCTGTACCGTAAGTTATTTTTGGTTGATTTTTAATTCAACAACTTAACCAAGTTTGTTTAAACAAGCCAGCTTATCTATTGTATTCCATTTTTTGAATGAGAAAATAAAACCTCTTTTGATGGGAAACATGGTATCAAAATAAGTTAACAAGATAGAATTTTTCATATAATATTAATGTTTCCCCCTTAAAATTAGTTATATACATTTCTATGAATTTACAAATAGCAATCTGAAAAATTCCTTGAAAAGCTGAATATTTTCACATCTCATGTGCTATTCTTTACCTTTTACTGGAGGCTTAGCAACTCATGCCTCATATACAAAACTCAAAAATAAAGAAGAGAATATTTAGTGACCTAAGAAGTAAACTACAATTTTTACATTTTCTAGGCAGGAAGAGAAATAACTAGTGGCCACGGTGCCTCGAGGATTCTCCCAGTCTTCTTGGAAGGTGCTACCCACACTGACTGTTGAGGTGACTCTGTGCAATCTGCTTACCTTTGGGAGACTTCCTGTCAGACCGAAAACATCAGATAGGTTGGACCTTGAACTGACCTCACAGCTGTCTTGGGAAATTAACTCAGCATGCCAAATAAGTCATCCTTTCTATATGAAGTATCTTAGAGTTTGGAAAGGCTTTCAGAAATCATTTGCAAAAGGCCCATATTCAGGCACATATCTTCTCAAACAACAGCTAATCATATTACAACTTACCATGAGTCCATCAGACTTTTTTACATTTAAAGAAAATCTCATACCCAAAAAGACTGCAAGGCTGCTGATGGAAATCAGGCCTAGACTAAAGCATGTCCCTTTTCATTATTCCTTCTGGTCTTGGACACTTCCTAGCTGTGTGACCCACAATTAGTCTCTTTTTGAAAACCTCTAACGACAAGGAACTCACTAACTTCCCAAGTAGCCCATTCCACTTTGGGACAATTCTTAATTGTCAAAGTTCCTTCTGGAAATTAATAGGGATTATGTTCTAATATATTGATGGTAACTCCCTTTTTGTGGTAATAAAAAACTAGATGCTGAAGGAATAGATATCAATATCAAGGGAATGGCTAAACAAGTTGTGGTATAGGGCTGTGATAGAATACTACTTTGCTTTAAGAAAGGATAAGCAGGTTGATTTTAGAAAAACAAAGACTTGCATGAAATAATGAAGAGTGAAATGAGTTTAGAATCAAAAAAATGCTATATACAATAACAGCAATATTATTCAATGAATGATTGTGAATGACAGTTATTCTGCATAGTATAAACACTCAAATCAATTACAAAAGACAAATTGAAGAAAGATGCTCTATTCACCTCCAGAGAAAGAACCAATAGACATATGAACATAATGTATGCATAGCAATATATATAAATGTGAAAAAATATATATGTATTTGTGTCAAGTAGTGAAAGAAGGGAGGGAGTGAGAAGGAAGGGAGGGAGACAGTTCAGAACTTAAAAATGTAACCCCTCAAAATTTAATTTAATTTTTAAAAGAAAAAGAAAAGTATAATGGAAATTAACCATACATCAGAAAACTTATCATAATCTTTGACCTAATAATTCCATTGTTGGAAATACCCTCGCTTACCCCAAACAACTGAATTACAGAAATAATTTTTTAAAAGATTTTATCCAAAAATTTACTTAGCAGCATTATATGTAATAGGAAAAGATTTGAAGCAACTTAAATTTCCAAAAACAAGGGAATAATTAAATATTTAAATTGTGATTCATTAGTCTAAGGGAACAATGTAAAAATATTAAAACTAACATAAATGAGGAATACAAAGTAATTAGGAAAGACCATTATGAAATGCAAAATTTAAAAGACACATCTCAAAAGATAGGATACATGCAAACTAGTAATAGCAGATAAGAGGAAAACTGAGTAAGAATGAATGGGCAAAGAATCTGATAGAGATTTATGGGGAAATGAAGGAAAATTCATAATGTTTTATGCACAGGAGTTATTAAGCAAGGTTTTTTGGTTGACCTGATATTCACTATTGTTTTAATAAATATTTTTTTTTAAAATAATATGTATATGAAGTTGTTACTTTTGCTGAGTTGAATGAAATCTATTTCCCTACAACTTCCAGTCATTGATGCCTTTTGGAGTCAAGCAGATAGTCCAATCCCTCTTTCACAATCCTTCAGATATTTGAACATAGTAACAATATTTTTCCTCAAAACTTCAGTAATCGTTTACCTAAAATTTATGAAACGCATCCCAAGGACACAAAAGATAGGAAGAAGATTCCACACAAACAAAAATATATGTAATTGTGCTCTTTGCAAGAAAGGAGAATTGTTAAGGGGAGTAGATTCTCTGGTCCAGGAGTCTCTTGATAGAATATTACACCATGCCATCAAGAAACCTGGGATAGGCAGCACACATGGGGAAACTAATCTTGTAGAACATTTTCATTTCTGTGACTAAGAAAGATTTCAGAAACTCTGATGGCAAACACCCCTGTCTCTCAGTATAGAGGGGCACCAGTGGGCACAGAGTTAAGAGAATATTCTCAAAGGGACTGAAGAGCTGACTTGTTTTGCTTGACTTTACTTGTTAGAGCTGATTTGGGAAGGGAAAAAGAATAGTAACAATAAGCACATGTTAAAAAAAAAGTATCGGCAAACCATTTATAGAGAAAAAGCGAAACATGGAAAAGACAAATTTACATGGATATTTATTAGTTTCATATAAATAATAAAAAGTTTCTTGACTTGTTACAAACAACTACCCTCAGTATTGACTTATTCAGGTGCTTTTAATGCCAATGAATCTGATCAGGATTTAAGATGCTGACAGACAACTGCTCAAAGTGTCCAAGTTTTCTGTCTAAGTAAGCACACCATGCAAAAAATGTTCATTTAAATGTCAAGTTTGTTGAGACAGTTCCAAGTCTAATAAAACATGGTCAGAGTGTGTACCAGGCACGAGAAGCTAATGAACAAGTGCCAGACTATTAGTGATGCCAGCAAGAGAACCCTGAGACTTGTTGCCAATCATAGCTTTCTAAATAATAATAATACTTGTTTATTAGCTACTTTCTTTCTCTATTTCCCCAACACAGATCTGATCTAGTTTCTTAGGTATATTTATAAAAACTACTAGTAGTTGAACCATCAGTAGATATAAGTTTAAAAAAAAAAAAAGAAAGAAAGAAAAGAAAAGAAAAGAAAAGAAAAATTCTATTTTAAATTTTATTCCTTTTGGCCCAAAAGAAAAACATTGTATTTTTTGCATATTTCTTCCAAGGACTTGAAAAACTTTTTAAAAATTATATTTTCATGTAATAATAATAAAAGGAAAAGTTATTCATATAACGCTATTCAACTTTTAGTTTCCAAAATGCTAAATATTTTATATAACACATTTTCTTCCCCCCAATTTTGAAAAAAATAGAAGACTATAAGTATAATATATATTACAAGCTTGTGTTGATGTATTGGTACATTGTACTGAATTGCATTTTTGTCTTTTTTTTTTTTATTCTTTGATATAGTTCTCTGGGTAGAGAAGGGAAAATGTAATGGGCTGAAGCTCGAGTTGATGCACTGAGGTCCCAAGCATGTGAGGCTAAATAGTAATTAGACCATACTCTATTAATATATATGCTTGGAGAAAGAATGATCCCACCTAAGGAGCAGGTAATTGACTCTCCATCAACTCCACCCTCCCTGATAGAGGGAAGAGGGGTAGTGGGGAGGGGGGAGAGAGAGAGAGAGAGAGAGAGAGAGAGAGAGAGAGAGAGAGAAGGGAACAGACAGTGACAGCACCAGCACCTCCCCCCCAGCATCCAGCCGCTCCTATGACTAGATTGCAAAAGGGACTTCCAGAAAGACTCGTCAATGCTTTCAGTGTGGTAAAGTAGGGCATCTGAAAGCTCAATGTTGGTATAGAGGCAGAGTGAGAAAACAGAGTGGGAGAACAAGACCCAATACGTCCAAAATGCAACAGAGGCTTCCACTGAGCTTCAGAATGTAGACAGGTTCAGAAAAACGGGATGAGGGGCCCAGCCCCAGGGCCCCAGGCAAAAAACACTTGAGGCATGATGGCAGCCAATGGTGCACCCAGAGAGTGCCTAGAAGTCCAATACCCAGACATGACCAATCAGCCAGGAAGCCATATGATGGGAGAAAGGGATTACAATTAGGGAGAATAGAGCTGTATGCAGCTGAGACAACTGAGACACCCCCTGGAGAGGTGAAGTCTGTTCTTCTTCAGCCTCTGGATCCCTTGTCTCCAGGCACAGTAAGGCTTGATCATTTCACCTCCTTTTTGTACTTATAAAACAGTGTCCATCCACACACTGATGTGGGAAACTGGGGAATGTGTAGATAATATCCCAGTCACCAATACAGGCAGACAATGTGTGAATTATCACCCAGGAAAAGTAGCAGCATCAGGTTTACTCATACAGAATACTAATAAGCAACTTAGTGATAGTCACCCAGATTCTGATTCCAGATCACAAAATCCAGCAATATACTGGACAGCAGCTGTAACAACTGACCGACCTATGCTCACGATCTATATAAATGGCCTACCATTAGAAGGATTGGTAGACACAGGTGCAGATCGTACAGTCATCAGAGGTGCCAATTGGCCCAGTCACTGGCCAAAGATTAAAGCAGACACCTACATGTCTGGCGTAAGAGGATCAATAGCAGCTGAAGTTAGTGCTGCCTCTATGAGATGGACTTTTGAAGGCAAAACAGGAGTTTTTACTCCTTTTATAGTTGAAAAAATCCCCCTCAATCTGTGGGGAAGAGACGTTTTACAGCAATTAGGGTTAAAAATGAGTACTTCAGTTTTTTAAGCAGGGCTGCTGTTGAAGGCTTGCCAACACTTTCTCCTGTTCCTATCCAATGGAAAACTGATACACCAGTGTGGATAGAATAGTGGCCCTTAGGTAGCGATAAAATTCAGGCCTTATTAGATATAGTATAGGAGCAGCTTGACCAAGGACACTTACACCCTTCTCTAAGTCCTTGGGATTCCCCATATTTGTTGTAAAAAAGAAATCTGGAAAACAGAGGATGTTAACAGATTTAAGAAAGGTGAATGAACAGATGGAAACTATGGGAACTCTTCAGCCTGGACTTCCATGTCTTACTCATTTGCCTAGAGAATGGCCTCTTTGGGTCATAGATATTAAGGATTGTTTTCTATTCTATCCCTCTGGATAAGGAGGATATGAAAAGATTTGCCTTTTCAGTGCCCAGTGTTAACTTAGCTGAGCCTTATAAAAGATATGAATGGACAGTTTTGCCACAGGGAATGAAAAACAGCCCCACAATGGGTGCCAAATGTGATAACTGCGTATTTTAAAATCAGTCGAAGTCAGGAATTCAGGTTAAGGGAAAATCTTCAATCTTTATTCTTAGTAGAGGTGAAGAAGGATCAGAGGTGAAGGGTGATCAGAGGTGAAGGGGGGATCATGCAGTATGTGCAGCTGCAATAGGAAGCCAGCTAGCAGTCTCTCCCTGCCTCTCTTCCTGCCCCTCTGCCTCCACCCACCAAAATCTTCATTTCCTATACAACACATCAGGACTTGCACAAAGAGTGGGCAGGGCCATTCTTTCTCCAAGTATATATATTAATAGAGTATGGTCCAATTACTATTTAGCCTCATGTGCTTGGGACCTCAGTGCATCAACTTAAGCTTCAGCCAATTACAGGAAAAGATATAAACAAACACATTTTTAAAAGACAAAAAATGTTACAAGATAAAATTTTTTTTAAAGCAGACAATGCTCATCATCCTCAACTTTAAAAAAGAAGTAGCTTGACCTCTGGATACAGTAATATAGAAATTTCAAAGACAAAAGGAAAAATTGCAGACGCAAGCACGTGCGCACGCACACACACACATCCCTATAATTTAGAAGAGAAAGGAAAGCTGGTGCCCCTCAGTAGAGAAATAACTAAAGAAACTGTGGAATATGCATGTAATAAAATATTCTGCCACCACTAAAAATTATAAGTATGAAGAATTTGGAGAAACTTAACAAGACCTGTATGAATTAAGACAGAACAAAGTGAGAAGATCTAGGACAATTTACATAATAACCACAAGGACTCTGCTGAATCATGATTTGAGCACGCCTACCATCTCTATGCAGAAAGGTGAGGAATGGACTCTCTCTGTGTAAACAAGGCCAATGTGTTTTGTTTTGCTTGACTGTTCTTATTAATACAAAAAAGAATTCTCTCAGGATTAGATTTGTCATTGGAAAATGACAGTAATATAAAAAAAAATTAAGAAAAGAACATTCTTTTATATTGGAGAAAGAATGATCCCACCTAAGGAGCTAAATATAATATAAATAAAATATAAATATAAATATAAAATATAAAAGAATAAAGGACTTAGATAGTCTCTAAGGTCTTTTACTAAATTCCTTATATTTGTAGGTTCTCAACTTAAAAAAAAAAATCAAGAATTTGGAGCCTATGTTCTTTCCTCTTCTTAGGCTTTAGAGGATTTGGTGTAAACACCATCAAAAGTATCTATTTATTCCTATAGAGAATATTTATTTCTATTGGAAATTGCTTGCTTGCTATATGCTCAAAAGGCTCAGAACAGAGAAGAATGAGAAAATCTAAAAATGATTGAGATTTCAAAGAAAACTGGAATCTTGATTCTTCTGTCCCTGATTATCTTAAGATTCACAAAAGGAACTGAATATAGGTTTATATACTTCATGAAAAAAAATAGCATATAATTTTACCAAAAACTCTATTATAAATAAAGCAATTTCATGCTCCACATCTATAAAAGAGTGCATGGAAATGAAAACAGCATGCTTTAAAAGTGTTGCATAGATCACACAGTCAGTGTATTCTCTTCTATACTCACTGTCTTTACTAGAGTTGTACATATCTCAAAATGGAAGTAAGATTTCTGAAAATTTAAAATTCCAACCTTAGAATATTTTTTTCACTCCAGGCAATTTTATATTTATTAAGGTCATCAAAAATACAAAGATCTAAATATTTATTTCAACTGAAACAGACTTGTATTTTTCTCCATATTTTTCATATGCTCCATTTGATGCAAAGTTCAGGATACTATTTCTTCATTCTCCTTAATATAAGTAGCAAGAAAGAGACAGTGAAGATTAGAGGTGCCATTAAGATTGGGTCTAATGATATAAGATTCCTTCAAAAGAGAAAAAAAGCATTATGGTGCCAATACTTCTTATATCAAAACTAGTTCTCACTTTCTCAACAGCTGTTGGCTAACATCCTCCTTCTTAAGAAACCACGTTTTACAGATTAGCAGTTTGTCAGGTTATGATTTGTGTTGATATATTGGTGATACAAGAACTTTGACTGTTACTCATTTAATCAGAAGACATTTTCCCATTTGAAACTTTAATAATGGATTTTTGATCACAACTTTATAAAATTAAGCAGCAAAACTGGTTTTTAACCCAGGGATCCCATTACTGATAATTAACCCTAAGAAAAGCAACAATGGAAAGTTCCATCACATAATATACCAAAATATTCATAGCCATATTTTATAGTGGCAAAAACATGGGAAAAACTAAGTACCCATCAACTGGTGAAGGGCTGAAGAAATGATGAGATATGAATGCAATGATACTATATCACAAGGAAAAATAAATACGGCAAACTTGAAGAAACTTAGAAATCTCTATATCTAGCTTCCTCCACCTTCCCTCCACTGCCAAAAAAATCTCTTTTATATATATTTATGTATGTATGTATGTATGTATGTATGTATATGTATATGTATGTATTATATATAATTTGAAATGTGTCCTACTTCTTAAGTAAGGCAGCAAGTTATATATAACAAGAAAATCATTTATATGCCATATACCCTTCATTCTCCACTAATAAAATGGAGACTCAGAAAAGGGCTATTTCATTTTGTCTATATCTCTAGCACAATGTGTTACATACAATAGGTACTTTAATGTCTATCAGATTGTTCAGCAATATTACTAGACATCACAAAATATTGTTTGTTCAGAAAGAAGTAGTATTTATTAAAATTACAGAAGAAATAATGGAAAAGTTCTTAATATAAGTAAGCACAATAATTTCTCCTTTCCCAAATTAAAAAAAATATAAAAACTTTCCTAATCATATCAATATACTCATCTAATAGCCAAATTATTTTGAAATAAATTTTAATAACAGAAGTTCAGATGTGTTCAGTCTTCAGTAATTCCGTTCCTCATTTATAGGAGAGTTAAAAATTTTAAATGATTAATTATTAATCTCTAAAAATATATGTCTTCACCTTATCATTTACCCTGGAAATCAGGCTGTGTTAACAATAAAAAAGCAATACTAACATCAATTATAACAAAATCACTTAATAACATTCAACAGTCATCTAGTACAATATTAGCATTCTATTCATTACAACCTGCACAACAAGTCGTAGTAATACTTCCAATAATCTAATAAAGCAATCAGTTTCACTCTTGGATAGTGCTTATGAGAAGACATCTTTCCTAACCTCAAAGCTAAATCTGCCCTTGCCCACTTCTACCCTCCACTTACGGTTCTGCCTCTAGGACCAAACAAGCAGAACCAGTGTAACAATGCCTTTTGGATATGCCAAATGCTACAAACTTTCTCATGCCTCTTCAGTCTCCTAATTCATTCATTTATTCATTTAACAAGAATTTGTTCAATGCTTATTATGTGGCAGGCACTGGGTTAAGTACTGGCTAATAATCTCCCAATTTTTTTCAACTCATCTTCACACAATATGGACTCAAGGCCTTTCACCATCCTGGTTGCCCACTGTTGGAATCCTTACGAAGTGTTAACTCATTAGAGTTGATAGAGACAATGATTATCTAATTTAGCATGGTTCAGTATGATTGATCTGATCTTACAAGGAAATGTTATGGGCCAGAACTTGAAACAAGGTACTAAGTGGAACTGATAGAAACAATGCTTGTGTTCACACCTTTAAAGAGCTCATATGAGCAAGAAGCTCTTAGGGCCAAAGGGCACTCTGGGACAGATACAGAAGCACTCGGGGACAGACACAGAGCACTCTGGGAGGAAGCCCACAAGCCCACTCTTGGAGGTGCCAACTTTCACCTTGGTGCTGGTTGGAGACATTCAGAGTTGAACTAGAGGCAAAAGACTAGCAATGAAAGCTCTCAGAACCAAGGAAAGCTGAGACCTCTAAGAAAGCTACCCGGGCCCAAGGAAGGAGAAAATAGACATTTGCATTTTATCAGCTGGCTGCATTTGGGGTGATTATTGATTTGAACTGAAATGAAGGCTGCCTCCAGGAAACCTCCCCAAGAAACCTGCTCCCAGAGAGAACCATTATATTTTAAAGAAGAGAACACCACAGCCTACCCCCATTGTTTATCAATGTTCTTTCTAAACTGTGAAGGCCAGAACTGAATGCAACATTCTAGATGCTGAATGACCTGGGCAACTACATCAAGATCATTACTTCTTTATAGCCTGGAAGCTGTGCTTTCTTAATGAAACTTAAAAGCTGAATTATCCTATATCATACTGAGTTTTTAGGTATTAAAATACCCAGAAAAACTGTCTGAAAACCATGCCTCTATAATTTTATGCTTGAAGGTGTTTAAAAAACAACAACAACAAAAACAAATATGTATAAAATTTTTATAGCAGCTCTTTTTGTGGTGACAAAGAATTGGAAATTGAGGGGATGTCCAGAAATTAGGGAATGATTGAATAAATTGTGGTATATGAACGTAATAGAATACTATTGTGTTATAAGAAATGATGAACAATCAGATTTCAGAAAAAACTGGAAAGATTTATATGAACTGATACTCAATGAAATGAGTAGAACCAAGAGAACACTGTATATATTAACAGCCACACCCTGTGATGATCAACTTTAATAGACTTGGCTCTCTTAATCATAAAATGATCTAAGAATTAATTCCAAAAGACTCATATTGGAAAATGCTATCCACATCCATGGAGTCTGAACGTAGACAGAAGCATACTATTTTCAGTTTTGTTTTCTTTCTTATGGTTTTTTTCCCTTTTGTTCTAATAATCCAACTAATGTGGGAATAGGTTTAATAGCATTAATTATTAATATAATATGACAATATTAAATAATTAGTTAATTAATAATATATTGATATTATTACTGTACATGTATAACCTCTATCAGATTGCTTGCCATCTTGGGGAATACAGTGGGGAGAAAGGGAGGAAGAAAAAAAAATTGGAACTCAAAATCTTATAAAAGTGCATGTTGAGAACTTAAAAAAAAATTAATTACATCTCAAAAAACAACAAACATATGTTTAAGACTTTAAACATGTCCCTATTAAATGTTATCTTCTGAAACTCAGTCCAAGATTGTTCTAGTTTGTCAAGATCTTCTTGGATTCTATCATTCCTCTGTGTTATCTAATCCTCCTAACTTGAAGTCATCCGTAAATGTGGTATATCATCTATATCTTTATTCAAGTGACTACTAAAATGTAAAAAAAAAAAAAAAAAAAAAAGTCCAGGTCAAAGATTTCTGGCAACTAGCTGGTTCAATGGATAGAATGTTCGGGCCTGGAGTCAGGAAGACCCAAATTTAAACTGGGCTTCAGATATTTACTAGCTGTGTCCCTGGACAAGTCACTAACCCTGTTTGCCTCAGTTTCCTCATTTGTGAGATGAGCTGGAAAAGGAAATGGCAAATCACTTAAGTATATTTGTCAAGAAAACCACACACAGTACCATGGGAAGAACTGGACACCACTGAACAGCACCACAGATCTCAGTGCCAAGTTTTGTAAAAATGAATCATTAACAATTGCTCCAAGTTCAACCATTTGGTTCAGAACCGAACTGTGGCTCTGTGATTAAGCCACATCTCGCCAACTTTTCCCTAAGAATAATATGAAACACTTAATTGAATCTGTTGCTAAAAGATATAAGTTTATCCTCTATCCACATCATTCCTCTAATGTATCAGTTTGGTTAACCTATCAAAAAAGGAAATAAACTTAGTCCGGCACGACTCTTTGATGAAGCTATGAAGTCATATTCAATAAAGAATACTGCCTCAAAGTGACAAACATGAATACATGTGTGTGTACAAACTGTACACATTATGCATATATATGTTTGTAAATATAAATAATACTATAATTTCAGATATTATAAAAACCAGGAAAACATCAAGGCCATAAGGGACAAATTGTTTTTTAAAAAGAAGAGCATGTGTGGTACATATAAATCAAACGATTTTTTTTTTTTTTGGCATCTTGAATTACTGAAATATAAGAAATTCTAACTTTAATAAATTTTTATTATTTATATAACATATTTAACCATAGCCTAAGTACCATAATTTAGTAACATTCAAACTGAACAAAAGAATGACTATACTATAAGATACTGTTCCTCTACCAAATACTCTGCCAAATTTCTCTTGCTAAAGCAAGAAGCATTGCTAGAATTTGCCTTCAATCACCAAGGCATCTCTGGTCTCAACTTATTTGGTAGCTATGACCTTTGATATCCTATACTTTTCTCTCTCCTGACTCCAGAAATTTGCTATTACTTGTATAGTATAAATTATATCCCCCTACAAGTTGGAGACAATACTGCAGGAACCGTTTGGCTTTAAGTAGTATTTTCTCAATGACTAATATTCCCTAAATAACCAGAATAATCTACTACATGATAAAACCAAATATCCAAGCTTCTGGAACAAAAACTCATTCTCTGAAAAAACTGTTGGGAAAACTGGACAAAATTATGGCAGAAACTAGGTATAAACCAACATGTCACACCATATACCAAGATAAGATAAAAATGGATACATGATTTACACATAAAGAGTGATACCACAAACAAAGAAAATATGAAATAGTTTATCTGTCAGATTTATGAAGAAGGGAAGAATTTAGGACCCAAGAAGATAGAGACAAAATTACAAAATATAAACTAAATCATTTTGATTGTATAAAATTTAAAAGTTTTTACACAAATAAAAACCAATATAATCAAAACTATAAGAAAAGCAGAAAACTAGGGAAACAATTTTGCAATTAGTATCTCTGATAAAGGCCTCATTTCTCATGTATATTGAAAGCTGAATCAAATTTAGAAAAAGTCATTCACCAATTGAGAAATGGTCAAAGGCTATGATCAGGCAATTTTCAGAGGAAGAAATCAAAGCTATCTATAGTCATGTGAAAAAATACTCTGATTAGAGAAATGCAAATTAAAACAGTCCTGAGGCACTACCTCACACCTATCAGATTGGCTAATAAGATAAAAAAAGAAAATGCTGGACATTGAAGGGGATATGGAAAAACTGGGACACTATTGAGCTGCTCATAGAGCTCAGAGAGTAATTTGAAACTATGCCCAAATAGCTTTAAAATTGTGCATACTCTTTGATTCAGCAATACCACTGCTAGGTCTATATCCCCGAGACATCCAAAAAAAGGGGAAAGGACCTATTTGTACAAAAATATTGATAGCAGTTCTTTTTTGTGATGGCTAAGAATTAGAAATCAAAGGTATGCTTATCAATTATGAAACAGCTAAACAAGATGTGATATATGACTATTACTATGCTATAAGACAAAAATAGGGCGATTTCAGAAAAAGTGGAAAGACTTACATAAACTGATGAATAGTGACGTGATAATACCAGGAGAACATTGTACATAGGAACAGTAATATTATTTAAAGAAGAACTGTGAATGATATGGCTATTCTCAGCAATACAATGATCCAAGACAATCAATCCCAAGGGACTAATGATAAAGGCAAACTAAATTAAGCACCTTCAGAGAAAGAGCTGATATTGTTTGAATATTGACTGAAGTATGCTATTTTTTCATTCTTTTATTGGAATCTTTTTGTACAAAATGATTAGTATGGCAATGTTTTACATAATTGCACATGTATAACCTATATCTGACTGCTTACTATCTTGGGAGGGGAGGAAGAATGGAAATTTTAATGGAATTAAATGGAAATTCTCGAAATTTTAAATTAAAATGTTTTAGGAGTAGTTAGATAACGCAGTGGCTAGAGTGCTTGCTGGCCCTGAAGTCAGGAGGACTGGACCTCAAATCTGGCCTCAGACATTTAACACTTCCTAGCTGAGTGACTCTGGGAAAGTCACTTAACCCCAATTATCCCACAAAATAAAACAAAATGCTTTTAAAATAATTAATATTCCTTTTGGATTATTTCTCTCTCCATCCTTCTGCTCCTCAATATTTAAAAGCTCTGGTAAAATGAAATAACTTCTAATATATACCAGCTGACTCATCAGCTAGCCAATAAACACTTCCGCTAGCACTGTAACAAAAACATTTATTCATAACAGAATTGAACAATAAAGTAAAAGAAATAAAATTAGATTCAATTCAACAAGTATTTACTAAGTGTCAACTATATGTCAGGCATTATTTCCTTCTCTCCAATTCCTTCAAAAACCTGTGTGACTTTAATATGGGAAGTCCTGGCATGGCAGAGAATAGGAGTGCAACTTTCTGTGAAGGCCATGAACAGGCTGTAAAGGTGTGTTCCTCAGATATTCATCACATAACTAGAATATAGCTATAACTTGAAGAATTATTATTTGGCACAAGTCACTCTAAAATCCTAACACTCAAAAATTGCCTTTAAAAGATGCTTTCCCCCAAATGCAGGATCCATGTTGGGGTTTGCCACCTCCTCCTTTTCTATCATGAATTCTAAGATGGATTGGTCAGTCACTCCCCATTTAGGTCTCCAGCATTTCTACCATAAATAATTCCTTCTTTTTGTGGGAATCAGATCCAAGACAGAAGTGTGCCCCTTGTTTCTCAACCTTTCAAGTGATTAAATTATCAATAGAGCAAACCCAGAAATAATAGCTGCTCTGCTTTTAGCAGATGCCAAGATAACTGAAGCAACCCCCTCTCCCCTTCATAATTATAACATGTTTCTGTGCCAGACTTGTGATTTATTTCTTTTTTCTGTACTGGTTGTCTAGAACATCTCAACAAAAATGTCACTTTCCTTTCCTTTCCTACACATCTTTATTCCAGTGTTCTCCAACTCTTTTCTCTCTCTCAATCCTGGATTTTCTCATATGAGGAAATATCTTGATAAATAATGCTACACATAATCCCTATAATCTTTATGCATCTGGTGCTTTTAAAATAAGATACACCTGTGGCCGGCCATATGCCAATCAGGAATACTAGCCCACCAGGTCTTAGTGATGTCTATCAGTTCAAATTTGCTTCTTTTCATTAAGATCCCTAGGGCATCATGCTTGTTATCCATATTTACTGCATTGGTGAATAAACATCTGAAGTCATAAGGTTAGTTTTTAGTTTCTTAGGAATTTCTGATCATTTCTATTGATACGCTTCTTTCTAAATTGTAGCTACATTCAATGTTATCTAACATGAATGCAAGAAAGCAGTTTTTACATTTCTGTTATTTTTTTTCAGTGTAAAGTCCTTTTGATTAAATATACAAGAGAAATGAAAATATAGTCCTACCAGCCTTCTTAGATATACTTCACCCCTGGCCAGGACAGTTATTCCTATATTTTCAGATGTGGTCCAGAGATTTAAATCTCTTTCTCAAACACCATTAAAACAACAACAATAACAACTACTAGCTGTTTAATGTCAAATCTGAATTTTCCCTACTCATCTCTTGTATTTCATCATTAGAAGTGATGAAAATACCAGCTGTTTCTAAGATTTCTAATTTCTTATCTTCAACTTCCTAATCCTTAGCAATAATATATTTCTTCTAAAAAGAAGATTTATAATCATATAAATTATCAGAAATAGGTAATGATTATCAGGTTTGATAAATCTTGAGGCTCCTTTCTACATTCCATTATCCTGGATAAATATCAGAACTCTCTTGTTATCAGGTAGACAAATATGTCTCACTAACCCTCAACAGGGTCATCAAGCACCTCTATTTGTCTTCCTCTTCTGGATAATCTCTTGTACAACAGCACCAGTAGATCCACAACCACACTCCTTAAAAGACAAGTACTTAACTTCCTCCTCAAAAAATCCAGACTACCCTAGTACCCTAGTGTATCATTCCAAACATTTAGTAGGTTCTTCCTTTTCCAATTCTATTATACATCATATTTTTCCACATATGCCTACCTTATTTCTTCTTCTTCTTTTTTTTTTTTTGGCTGAGACAATTAGTGTTAAGTAACTTGCCCAGGGTCACACAACCAGGAAGTGTTAAGTGTCTGAGGTCACATTTGTACTCAGCTCCTCCTGACTTCAGGGCTAATGCTCTATCCACTGTGCACCTAGCTGCCCCAATTTTTTTTTAACACAGTTTAGGATTCCCCTCTCCCTCTTTAGATCCTTTTTCTTCATTTTTTTAAACAGTGAAACTGTGTATATCTGTGTGTATTTAAGGTATATTTTATTTTCCCTAATAGAACAGAAGTTCTCTAAAGAACAGAGAAGTGGGTTTTTTTTAAAGCATTTTTACTTTCTCTTACAGAAGAGAAATCAATGTGAATTAGATGTCAATTAACTAGACAGAGTAGAAAGAAAAACATAATAATAAATGGATCAAAATTCTCTCTGTTCTTCATCTTTCTTTCTGAAAATAAGATCTTCAAAATGCATATCATCCTTTTAAAAAATTGTATTTTTTTTCCAATGACATGTAATGACAATTTCTTAACATTCATTTAAAAAAATTTTTGAGCTCTAAATTTTTCTCCCTCTCTTCCCTTCTTCTCTCCCTAAAATGGCAAGACATTCAATATAGGTTAGATATGTGCAATCACATAAAATATATTTCCATATTAGTCATGTTATGAAAGGAAACAAATCAAAAGAAAAAACACACAAAAAAGTTAAAATAACATATTTCAATCTGCACAGAATACATTATCATTCTTGATTCTCATCCCAAAGCTTTGATTTCTTCATATGTAAAATGGGAACAATAATTTTTTTTAATCAAGTCTATAATTTAACCAGTACAGGAAACTCTCATTGAGGAACTTCCTCTAACAATCATGATTATACCTGCTTTGCAACTTACAAAGTGTGCTAGGGCAACTGAGAGTTAAATGACTCACCAGCATGCAACCAAGGTAAAACTTGAACCCAGGTCTTTCTATTTACTCTGCCATACCAAACAAAAAGATATCTATACTAGGAAATGCCTGACAAACCTGCAAGTGCTATAGAAGTGTGTTGTTATTATCCATACTTACTGGATTGAACTTTGAACCCATTTATATGTAAAGCTTTTGGTTAACCAGAGAAAAATTTCTCAGGGAAGACACTTCAAAGGTAAGGGGTTCATGTATGTCAACCATAGAAAAACAGTCAGATTAATCTGTACTATTTCAATTGTCAGATAAAAAATTTTATTATGTTGGAAACATTTTTTAAAAAAACTTAATAAGCTCTGAAACAATTTTTCTTTTGTCTACTCCAAAGTTCGTCTTTATTTACACAATAAGAGTGAAAAATGTCCATCCCTGAAAGACAGCTTCATAGAGAAAAGCAGAAAATCTAGATTTATCAATAGCACACACAGTATTAAAAATACCACAAACACTAGACTAAAAAGAAACTAGTTATTATCTTTCTATCTTCTCTCATGGACTGAATCTCAATCTTATGTAGTAAAAATAATAGTTCAAAAGTTTCTGCTGAAGAAAAAAATCTAAACTGGGAATCTTTTAACATGGTGACAAATCATTTGTCAGTCACATGACATAAAATGTCAGTCACATGACACACACAACATATAAAATAATTAAGAATTTATTAAACTACCTGGCATTAGCATAGCACTATGCTGTTTTTAAGGTATCAATTGCTAAACAAATATAGAATGGTACTCACCAGCAAGTGTGTAATCCATATCAAAACCAAAACACTTTATCTTTTCCATAGCTAAACTCCGGTTCACAAACACCCTACAAGAATAAGTAAAAAGTGATTAAATTAATCAAGTTTATTATTATTAATTAAATTGTCTTAAAATTTTTAAATTAAATTAAAATATTTAAAATGTTATGGAGCTGCTCCTACAAATTATTTTAAGGGCACACAAGTAAACATCCTACACATCCAGATTTTGTTCATATAACGAATATTACACAAAAATAAATGGATAGGAGTTTAATCACCAATTTCTGGGGGGGCATATTAATATCAATGCCATGCCTCTTAAGGCCACGGCTGTTCTTTATCTTACAAGGTCCAAACCTGTAAGACATGCTTAGCTCCATGTTCCCCATCTTGTGAAAGTTGCTTTGAAGCCACAAGGAAAAATAATCCATGAGGAGGTACACAATATAATAAAAAAGACACCTGGCTGTGGGTCCTGGCTCTGCTTCTAGTTTTGTGACCATAAAACTATTTCATTTTCTGAGTTTCAAGCTTCTCACCTACAGAAGGAGGGGCTGAGCTACACCTTTCTTCCAGTTCTAAATCTTTGATCTAGCTATTCTTATAAGCAAAATATCAACAACAGTCTCTATGGGCAAGCATTAAATCGAGCATTATCAAACAGACTTTCTAATCAACTAAGACTATCAGCTGCTGATGGGCTACACCTCCCTTTTCCTCTGAGTATAAATAGAGCATGTCTTAGCAAAGTATCCCAGAAGAGTAATCTGAACACAATAAATATCTAAAATAAAGGATTGCATGTCTCAATGGAAGGAGTATTGAACCTGGATTCAAGTCCCACAACTGCCAGTTATTAGTTATGTGAATTTGGGCAATTCAATGGACCTCCATTTCCCACCCTTAAAAATGAAAGGACCGCACTACATAATCTCTAAGGTTTCCTTCTAGTTCTAAACCTACTAGCCAATGATCCCATTCAATTGCCTTGACAAAAAAGCTCGTGATAGATAAATTTACTGTAACCAAAAACTGACTAATTAACCTGTGCCTGTGGTTTAAAAAACTGCAGGGAAAACAATACCTGTAACTCACAAGTATATTATTCACATTAGATAGACAGAGGTATATTAGTATGTGTGTATCTATGTATATCCATAATCTCATACAACAATATACCCATTATTCATACATATGCATATTTAACATGTGCATATGCATCAAAATGCAGGTGTGTGCATTATGCATATGACATCTATGCTCACACATTGATAACATGTCTTGTTCTGTGCATGTGTAGAAAATATGTAGAGAATAACAGTGCCCAGTCAATCATTTTATGAAAGGTGTCCTGAAAGTCTTAGGGTAGTTTTTAAGCTATTAAGCTTTAAAATGACCTAGAACTTTTGGAACATTCTTTGCAAAACATAGTGTACACCAAGCAAAGGCTGGCCTTTTAGCCTTTTTTGTTTTTGTTTTTTATTTTACAACAGAGAGAGGACAAAGGCTATTTTAAATACACTAAAGAGGTTTTCATTTTTTAGTGAGATTAATAATCTCTATGGAATGATAAAGTTTATTTTAAATTAAAAGTTATGAGTTGAGTCACAAAAGCTCTGAGCCTACAATTAGGAAAATTTCTAACATTAATGCAAAGTTGGGTTCTCTGCTTAACTTTATTTTTATATTTCCAGTTAATCCCTGGTCACTTTGAGACAGAGACAATTCACTTTGCTAGAAATGAAACAAAAGGTTATATTATAGTGTCTGGGGATTAATAGGCCCTGGGAGAGGAAGTTTAAGAAAGAGCTGACCTTTTTCTCAGGTTTTTCAACCCACTTTTTGTGTTCTCAGATGCTTATAGTAGCTCCTGACCTTCCTCTATCACATAGCTCCTCAAGAGATATTCTATAAGGCTTATTCCAACCCTGTGAATTCACACTCAAGATTTCTAAATAGTTCTTAAAATAACTTCCTTAGGCTGTGAACAAATCTACCTCATAATGGCTTTGTATGATTCAAGAAGGTATAAAGGTCCTCTTTACACTTGGTTTCCATTGACAGGTTCACTCAATAACTACTCTTATCTAAGTAAGATAATTACTTTTAAGTAGAGGGATAATCAATAGAGATCTACCTTACAAATATTTTTAAACAGATAAATTCATTATCCAGAGAAAAGTCAAGGGCTCCAATCCTTCTTTTGCAGATGCACAATAATACAAAACTCTGCAGTTCACTTACTTCCATCCAGTCTGTACTGATAATCAATTCTATTCATTTATTCACAGTCATACAAATTCCCCCTAAACATATGACACAGGTGACATAATTACCCAACAAAGTATTAAATTCTAACCCTAATGAAATACAGTGAATGACAGGACTGAAGTTGAGGATTCTTAAAGATAGGCTAGGGAACCAACTGGACCAAATCCTTAATCAGATACCAAACAGCTGATGTTCCTAAAATATTCAGGGATCAAGACTTGAAATAAGAGCCAGGAAAAGGTTGAAGATTATTCTTTCTTGTGGTATAGTCTT
The DNA here is from genome assembly GCF_902635505.1 of Sarcophilus harrisii. Classification (NCBI taxonomy): domain Eukaryota; kingdom Metazoa; phylum Chordata; class Mammalia; order Dasyuromorphia; family Dasyuridae; genus Sarcophilus; species Sarcophilus harrisii. The sequence continues at coordinate 559,178,709 of NC_045427.1, forward strand.
GCAAGAGAGTCATGAAGGCATATAATTAATAGATCATCTTCAACCTTCTGAGGGTAGAAATATGAAAGCTAGTCTCAGAACACAAAACCAGGAGAAGGGGGAGGGTGGGAGGAATTAATGCCATATTGAGGTGGCACTAAAGGTAAAGAGAAGCCATTAGTAGATTCAACAGGACATTTTCAGATATCAACTTCCTAGAGAAGCATTTAATGCAACCATCATTGCCAAAGATATTCTATTGCAAATGGATTTATGTGGAGCAACAGTGATGTCTAGTGACAAATTAGCCATAGAGGTGTCTTCTCCAGCTCTCTCAGAAAATTAATACTGAAGGACTTGAATTAATACCAGAGAATTCTTAAGTTTGATAAAAGCAACAAAAATTATATATTGCTAAGCATCTACTGTATTTCACGGTTTACATCTTTGTCTTATTCATTGAATCTTTCACAATATTTTTATTCTGTCTTCTGAAGTTGTCCTAGTAATATTTAGTTTTTTCACTTTATTCTGCTTTGGAGCTTGGAGAAAATTATTTAGTAACAAATGACTGAAAAAAAAAGGCATCAATAAACCTTTTTTAAATCCTAGGGTAGCTAGGTTTTAAGTAATTCTTGGAGTTCTGAAACAAGTCAATTTTTTAAAAATAAAGATCTATCTAGAAGCAAGTGCCCTACCCCCATCTTGATTTTCATTCTTGAATGCTTTCAGTCACAGAACTTTTGAGAATCAAGTTACTTTTGTTCTTGTATCTAAGAAACTAAAAGAAAAAATGTGGATCCACTCCTATTTCTTTAAGCCCCACCTGCCAAAGTGGGGATGGTGTAAAAAGGGTAATCAAACTACCATTTAGAAAATGTATGCCTAAATTAAAGCACAAAGATATTTAATGAAAACAAGTTTAAATAGCTTTAGCCTAGTGAATAATAATAAGGTAATTATTCCATAAACTAAGACTCAAAAAGATAATGACTACAAAACTATTAAAAGCATATATATGTGTCAGAAGGTGAAGGGGGGGAGGGAAAAGAGAAGGGACCTTGGACAAACGTCTGTTCTCTCCAGATCTACAATAAATGTTTTAAGACTAAATCTTTCTTGGTTTAAGCAATGTTTAAGTATGGTAAATCCTGTACTATAACATAAATAATGCCATGATACAACACTAAAGAGTGATTTGTTGCTTTGTAATGTCTTTACAAAAAAAAAAAAAGAAATACAACCTCTTAGAGAAGTCAAAGGTTGCTTAGGCCTCAGACACAGAACCAAAGGCAACTAGTATCGATGCCAGCCCATTTATTCTACTTCACTAACGGATAAAACTTCCATACAATATGAAAGGTATAACTACTTTTAGAAAAATGTTTCTTAAAATAAAAAATCCAGCTTCTGTCCTAGTAAAAATTCTTATCTCACTAATGTATTTAAAGCACCACATTAAAGACTTAGGAATTCACAGATAAATAATTAATTATTTTAAAAGAGGCACTATAGAAACTATAGGAGATGTGCAAGCACTATAAAACTTTGTACTACCATACCACGCAGGGTATGAATTCAAAATTGAACAGCTTATTTGATGGTTGTATTTCTAATAAGATATTTCTATGCAGTTTAAGGAAATAGGAGACTAAAGAAATACATCTATTTATTATGAAATAATGAGATCACTGACAATCTGTTAATAAAACAGGGGTTTTAAATATTTTCTCCTTGAAATATCAGCCTTGAAACTAAAGAAGCAAACTCCTAATAGTATAAAGATTAAATACTATTACCTCATCTGTCACTGGTTGTCTTCTTGTAGTCTTCTAGTTCATTTAGTTCTAGAAGTCACATTACAAAATTCCTTTTTTAAAATTTCCCTATAACAGAATATTTTGTTGCTTTAATCTAACTTCAGAACTTTCTGGTCTGAATGAGGGCTTTCAATATTAGCCTTCTGAGAGAATTGGAGAAAACACCTCGGTGGCTAATTTAACTTGTCACTGGATATCACTGTTGCCTTACATAAATCCATTTGGAATAGAATATTTTTGGCAATGATGCAGTTTTACTCTTAACTCCTCCCCCTGGCTCAGGAGTCACAATTTCCTGGCAAAGAGCCCAAAAGCAGTAATTACAACAACAAATGAAAATAAAAGTATCAGAAGGAGAAAATCTTCTTGGCCTTTTATAGTGGCTAAAGAAATTGTGCAATTATGAGTTCAAGGGCGATGATGATAAACTAAAATAAAAACTAAGTGTTTTTGCTAAAAAGTTATGCTGAGACTATATTATTAAATAAATGTTTGGTAATAGGAAAAAACAATGTTAATTTGAAAGAGAAAGACAAGCCTTTTCAATATTTTGAAAGTTCTATCATTCAGAAACATAATTTCTATAAAATGCCTTGACAGAGTGTTGAAATCAGAGATGTATATTCAAGATTTATTTCTCAAGATTTAAGTGAAAGAAGCAAATCTATTTGTTATAAGCAAGAAAGTAGCTATAATTCTAAAAAGAGGAATAAAACACACTTTAAAAGCTTCTTTATAATGCTATCATATAAATAATAGAAAGAACTTATCTAGAATGTCAAACTCAAAATCTGCCAATGCCATAAGGGTAAATAAATCTTCAGGCTTTGATTACACATATCCTAGCATACCAATTTTCTCAAGGGGACACACTCAGGAGAAATGCATCTTGTTTATCTGAGTGCCCCAGAAGAATAAAAAGCTATATTCAGAAGCTGCAAGAGTCTCTACTATAAGAGTCAAAATATCCCATAACGTATCATCATTAACACAGAAGAAAATATGAAATAGTTCTGTTAATTCCTCTCATTCAAAATGAATTCTAAGCAGTCAAGAAACTAGGGGTATCAGCAATATATTATTTTCTACTCTGGAGAGAAATTTGGGAAGGAAAATAAATGTGAATACCTTTAATATGATAATAACAACAACAATAACTGAATAACTTTACAACTCATCCCAACTTGAGGCACATTTTATCCAATTACAGGAAATTTTTTTAAAAAAGAAGATAACTGTTAGAATGATACTATTAGCCTTAATTTTCAAAAAGTTAAACATGAGAGTAGAAGGAAAGAAAATGGGCAGAACCTGAGTATATACAAGGAAACTAAAAGATGAATTAGAAGAGAAAGGAGAGACAAAACTCATACTTCTAGGGATAAGGTCACATCTCTAAAATCTACCTACCTTCTTTTACTATGTATAGGTTTTTTCATTCCTTGCTTTTCTTCTTGTCCCCTTCCTAAATTATTGCTTCCCTTCTCTGTAATCTTTCAAAAGCCAGGATAAAGGAGATTTCTAAAATGTAGCACAATCTTCATAACCAAACCACACAAACTGTATTCTGTGACAGGAATTAGGGCATAAAATTTTATTATCTAAATCATAAATCTGCCAGTACATCATGGTCAACAATATTCCAAAACCTATCACTAATATAAAAAACAAAAACAAAAAACCCTAGAAATTCTAATTATGGTAAATAGTGTACACCTATTTTTACCTCTTATTTAAAATATGGAACCTCTAGAAAATGTCAAGTAACAGTTCTGAAGGACTGATTCTGACATGGTTCAGAAAGAATTTTTTTCAAAATCATATTACCTAGTTCCATATGCTGAAATATGCCTATTTCCCCAATATCTCCCACAAAAGGACTAATTCAAGCCATTAACTATCTAGTTATGTCTTACGAAATTTAGATATTTAACATCACAAAGTTGAAATGTCTTCTAGCAATAACTGCAATGCCATGGTAAAATATCTCAGATGTAAAAACTAAGAGACCAAAAAAATCATCTTATCACAAAATGATCCACTAACTTTAAAAAAAAAAAAAAGTAATGAGGAACCCAGAAGTCATCAAATGGGTGGCTCTTGCAATTCAGAGATACTGCAGAAGAAAGCACCTTACTAAATAAAAATCTAAGAACCTGAAAGCAAAATTGCTTTGCTCATGTAAGTTACTTCAACTCTGTTGCTCACTAGATATTTTCAATACATTGTTTAACACTTCAAAAACAAGTAGCTATGTCTTCTAAGCATCTGAAGATAATGACTTAAATCTTGGGGTAAATAATGCTACATAATCAGAAACAGATTCAATATGAAAACTGCTAAAAGTTTTTGCCAAAGGTATGTCCTTGTTAGCTCACAAAATAAATATTTTAAAAATTAGATAAGCCTGCCTTTCATCAGGCAAAAACTGAATATTTTCCATAAACTTTGACTTCAGCTGAACATAAATATAAATAAGCCAAGAAGACAATGTGGATAACAGCAATAGCTTTGATTAATAATTTTTACAACAAGGATTATGACCTACAGATTTATATTTGGCAATAAAGAATCCAAAAATCAATAGTAAAAGACAATATTAGCAATAAAGAATCCTCAAAATGATGCTTTAAACATGTCAAAAAGCAGGACAAAAAGTGTTGAATTTTAATCATTTATATCTGAAAATTAATAATTTAAATTTTTAAACACATCATAAAAGCACAAAACTAAGATTACAAGAAATAGCCTCATTAAATCATAAACATGCTTTGCTGAAAAGAATCTGACATTGTTTTTGTCCAGTGTAATGAAGGCAATATAATGTCTGAAGAGAAAATCAAAATATATCTCGAGGGTAAAAATTAATGGAAAAATAACAGGAGACTGTAAGTTATATTCTACTTTCATTTATGTTGTTCATTGAGAGTTTTAGAAAGTGATTATTCAAGAAGATTTGGAAGCATAAGAGAAAAAAAAATATAAAAACAACAGAAAACCACAAAAATGCTTCATATTCCAAAATAAAAGAAACTGAAATTCCTTTTAAAAGTATTTTCAATCTTCCCAGAAGGAATAAAAAATTCTTAACCTCTTCAATATTCAAACATTACATTTTTTCCCCCTCTAGTACAAATGTGAATAGTACAAACCATAGTGAATTTAAAATTTTTGATATCCCTCTTTCCTCTGATAAATTCACTAGAGAGCTTACCCTGCATGTTTCCAATGATTTTGCAGGATTCTGGGAGCACAAACAAATGCTCAGTTTTTGAAGAGCAATGCTTATACCTCATACCCCTTTTGCTTCTCTATTCTCCCCATTTTCTTCCAAATTGATAATAGTAGTATGTTCTGTAGCCTACTTAAGAAACGTCAGCTGTAGGCTGAGATTCCTCCCCTCTTGGCCTTCCTCTACATTAATATTCTGACAGCACATCTAATTATCTTGCTATTCAATGCAGATGACCTGGGTTATCTCTTAGATGAATGAAGTAGAAGGAAAAGGAAAAATAAACTCACCCTTCTTTGAACATCCTCAAAGATTTACTTCTTCAAGCTGAAAATATTGGATCAGCAAGCTACACTAGACTGCTTGAGAACCATCGCTCATTTGTTAGCATAGAGAACTCGGTCCCTGAGAGTCCCCAACAAATTCTGGCACCAGGCCGAACCCTAACTGGGCACAGACTGGGTGACCAACAACCTCAGTTGTAAATGCTTGAAAACTCAGCAACAATAAAGAGGAATGGAAGAAGAGAGACAATCAACATTCAGAACTGATTAAGAATGGCTGACAAGTCTGGGAAACATACAAACTAAACTGCCAGTTTCTGTAAAGGAATCCAAACTGGCAAAGACACACAGAAAAAGGCAAAGTAAATTTATTCCCCAACAAGACCCTCAAATAATAATCAAACGATGTTAGTTTTGGAGACAAGGGACCACCCTGCTCCCAATTCACATTATTTTTTCATAAGTTGGCATTGAAAATAAATAGATGCAGCAAATACTTAATGTCAGTTTCATTTAATATTTCCTCTTATGTTGTATGAGGGAAGGAACAAGGGATAAGTGCTGATAAAATTTCAAAAAGATTCTAAATTACTTCTACAGTGAAAGAAGATATTATTTTCTAGGTGAATTTTGCCAACTACTTTTAAAGAACACATTTAGATTATAAATATATATTTCGTTAGTTGAGAAAGCCTGTTGCTAAATTGATTTAACAAATGTGTTGATAATAACCTTATACAACTAATTGTGGTTCAGTTATTGCAGTCATGTGAACTTTGTGATCCTATTTGGTGTTTGCCATTTCCTTTTCCAGCTCATTTTATAGATGAGGAAACTGAGGCAAACAGAGTGAAATGACTTGCCCAGGGTCACACAGCTAATCCGTGTCTGAAGTAGAATTCAAACTCAGATCTTTCTTACTCCCAGCCCCATGACTCTCTATTGTACAACCTAACTGCCAGAGATGAGGACTAGGCCCTGTGGTTTCATTGATGCAAAGGATTCATTTAATGCAAAAAACTCCCTCTACCAGTACAAATCAGCACCTTCTCTGAAATATAAAGTCTAACAGAGTTATCTATACACTGAGAGATTAAGTTTCCCAGGTCACCCCATCAGTATGAGAAAGAGCTAACACTTGACCTTAGATTTCCATGATTCTAGGGCAGCTTTCTATCCAGGAAGGAGGAAAAGCTACCTCTGCTCTAAACCTCTATGAATTGACAACAGAACAAGCACTAGAATGAATATGATCAACAATGAAGATTCTTCATTATTAAAAGTTTTCAATTCAATATATTCGAGTTTTTTCCACACAGGAACATATTTCTAACTGTAATTGAAGTTAAGGAAACCATGATTCACTCCTAAATCATAAAATGAAAACATTAACATATTTCAACATATTCATAATAAATATATTTGTTTGATGGGAATTATTCCCTTAAAAGAAGCATGGAATTGTGGCAAAGAAGACAAGAGTTCAGTATATTATTTTTGTTCGGGATATGTTTTTTTGGTTTGGTTCTCTAAGGGGTTTTTGGAAGCAGTCGAGATCGTAACTGCCTTGCCAGGATCATGCATGGCTGTTTACATGTCTAAGGCTGGATTTGAACTCAAGTCCTCCTAATACCAGGGCTACACCACCTAGCTGCCTCCTCAGGATGTGATTTTTAAAGGAATATTAACATAGTTAAGTTGTGGACAATGAGTCTGCCTACCTATAGAAGTTTCATCTGGGAGTTGCCCTTTATAATAAAATCACAAGTCCAGTCCCTGTGTTTTTTCATATAAAACATAAGACATCAGGAAGAGACAGAGGGGCAAGGAGTAGAACAATATATTACGCTAATAAAACATTGGGGAAAAAAGCCATTTAACCTTTCTAGGCCTCAGGATCCTCATATGTAAAAAGAAGGGGGGGCTGGACTAACTGACCTCCAAGGCAGGTCCTTTCCAGAACTAATCCCCCAGGTCTGAGCAGACCAGAACTCTCCTCCATTTGCATAGGCCTTGTATCCTCACCTGTCATTGCTTAGGAATGCTGACAGCATAAAAGCATTTGAATGACATACAAACAAAAACATCTAACGCTCACAGACACCTGTTAACTCCTAATGCCCCTTGTTATTTTGACAGTGACATCCCAGGCCCACATCGTTCAAAAGATATGTCTGTTATGGCTCTCTTCAACAATGAGATGATTCAAACCAGTTCCAATTTTCAGTGATGAAGAGAGCCATCTACACCCAGAGGGAGGACTATGGGAACTGAATGTGGACCACAATATATCATTTTCACTCTTTCTGTTGTCGTTTGCTTGCATTTTGTTTTCTTTCTCAGTTTTTTTCCCCCTCTTGATCCGATTTTTCTTGTATATTAAGATAACTGTACTAATATGTATACATATATTGGATTTAACATATATTTTAACATATTTACATGTATTGGACTACTTGCCATCTAGGGGAGGAGGTGGGGGGAAGGAGAGGATAATATAGAACAGAAAGTTCTGCAAGGGTTAATGTTGAAAAATTATCCATGCATGTGTTCTGTAAATAAAAAGCTTTAATAAAATTTTTTTAAATTATCCAAAGATCTAGAAAACTGTCACAGCATGAGGGAGACCTGGATTCACTTGCTGGATATGTGACCATGAGCAAATAACTTAATTTCTGAGTCTTAATTCTTTATTTCTGAATGTCCCTCGTTACTTTTTAGGGCATCAATATTCATTCAGTCACCCAACTTTGAAACCAAAACGTCTTCTCCAATCCTTAATTTTTCCTCAACCTCTACCCCTCATCCAATCCGCTGCCACATCTTTCTTCTTGATTCCAATTCTACATCTCTTGTATCCATCCCCTTCTTTCCAATCATTCAGCCACCATCTTAATTAAGTACCAGTTGTCTAAAGCACTTGCTTTAGACTCCTAATTGATCTCTTTGCCTCCAATCTATCCCCTCTACAATTCTCAAAATACAAGTCTGACCATGTAACTCAACTTCTCAGGAATCTCAAATGCTCCCTGTTACCACTAAGGTCAAATAAAAAAGTCCTCTTTCATTTAAAGGCATTCACAAGTCAACCTTGTCTTTCAGGCCTGATTATACATTATTTCGCTTTACCCACCTTACAAACCAGCTAAAATGGTCAACTCTCTCCCTCTCATATCACACTCCTACCTTCTTTCTAACTCTACACAAATGACCCCAAGCCCTTGAAAATATATCCCCATTCATAGCTCTCAATCCAAGTTTATGTCAAGTACCTCTATCCACAAACCTCTCAACAATTCAGATACTGGTGGCTCCCTCCCCAAAATTACCTTACTTTACTTTGTACATGTTCAATCTACTTATATGTATATATGTTATTTCCCCTGGAGAAAAAAAATAAGCTCTTTATGAGTTTCTTTCAGTTTGTTTCTGTACTTCTAGTATCTGGTACTATTAGACCTGGCACTTAATAAATGTTGGTTTAAAAAAGGTGATAATACTTATACTATCTATCTCAGGGAACTGAAGCAAGGAAACTTAAAAGGCTCTGAAAATATGAGTCCTCTCTAAGAATAGCCATACCATAAACTATAAACATAGGCTGAACACAGTTTCTATCCAAAACCAATCCGGAAAGACAAAACTGTTTTATTAAAGCCAAAATATGATGTCCAAAAGTGAAAAATTAAAGGAGATTAAAAAAAAAAAAAAATTAGTCCTTTTCAGCACAAAGCTCAAACTCAAACCCTAGAGACTTAATTTTTTTTTGGCTGAGGCAAGTGGGGTTAAGTGACTTGCCCAGGGTCACACAGCTAGGAAAGGTTAAGTGTCTGTGGCCATATTTGAACTCAGGTTCTGGCTGGTGCTCTATCCACTACACCACCTCGCTGCCCCATAGAGACTTAAATTTTAAAGCCAAAGATATTATATCATGTGATATAAAAGCAAAAACCATCAATTAAAAAATAAGTTTGAAGAATTACTCACAAACACCATATTTTTTTTATTTCATGTAACCTTTATGTAACCTTCATGTAACACTTTAAGAGTCTGCAAAACACTTTACAAACATTATGTCATTTGATCCTTAAAACAACCCTGGGAGGCAAGTACTCTTACTATCCCCATTTTACAGAAGAGGAAACTAAAACTAAACGAGGCTAAGTGACTTTCCCAGGGCCCTTTACACAGCCAAATTTAAATGCACACCTTCCCATGTCCTAGAACAGCTGAGTAGTGCTGGCCCTGGAGACAGGAAGATTCATCTTCTCGAATTCAAATCTGACTTGGACAGTTAGTAGCTGGGTGATTGTGAGCAGGGCATTTAGCCTTAAATGAGCTACAGCAGAAAATGGTGAACCATTCCTAGTATCTTTGCCAAGAAAAACCCAAATGGCGTAACAAAGAGCCAAACACAACTGAAAACGACTGAACTTCTCTACTCCATGGCGCCACTACATAGTCAAATCCACAGGTCTATTTTAGGGCTTTAAACAAGTGTGCTCAATTCCCTGAGATTTGAGAGGCAGTTAAATAAACACTCAATAAGTATTTTTAAAATGTGGAGTCTGATGGGCAATAAGGTCTCTTGGGCACTCCGATCTTTGATTTTGATTTAAAAAATTGCAAAAAGACTCACAGACATGGCACTTTTGAGAACTTGCAACCAAAACATTAAACCAGGTACAGTATATTGTAATTTAAAAAAAAAACAAAATGTTAATTTCACATTTCAGTGGATAGAGCACTAGGTCTGAAATTAGGAAGACCTGAGTTCAAATCCAGCTTCAGACACAAACTAGTTGTATGATCTTGGGCAAATCATTTTAACTCTGCTTCAGTTTCTTTATCTGTAAAATGAGAATAATAGTACCTAACTCAAGATTGTGGTGAAGATCAAATGAAATCATTGTAAAGTGCTTACAACATAGTAAACACTACATAAGTGCCAGTTATTATTATTAATCTCACAAATTGTGAAGAAAATGCCAACTTCACCATCTTCAAGAGATATATTTTTACCAACCAAAACCCACTATAAGTAAAAATGTAAAATTAAAATATCTAATTTCAGCATCTTAGACTTAATGTTGAAAACTGGCAAAAAGCTTATTTGTTCCATTTAAGATCTTGAAAAGGACAACCCTCTCTCTCTTGGGTTTAAACACATTTCATAACTTTAGGTATTAAACCAAAAAAATGTAAAAGGAAGCCCCTCCAGTGCACCTCCACAAAGCACCTAAACAGCTCAAGCAATTTTTTGGCCATTAGCAAAACTGATGGAATACGAAGGCACAGATTGAAGCATACTTTTTTTTCTTTATTATTCTTGGGAGTTTTGGTCTCTTCCTTTGTAACATGGATAATGTGGAATGTTTTATATGGTTATATAAAAATCTATCAAATTGTTTCCTTCCCAAAAAGGGGTTGGGAAAAGAAGGAGGGAGAGAATTTGGAACTCAATTTTTTTTTAATGGATGTTGAAAATTTTTATTTACAATTAAGATAAAACTATGGGCTGAGAGCCAGAGAAACCTGAATTTAAATCCTCCCTCAGTCACTTACTATTGGGTCTTAGTCTCGCTTTTCTCATATGAAAAATAAAGTAGGTAGACTTAATAACTTCCAAAGTCTGTTCTGCCTATGAATCTATGATCCTATGAATCTCAAAAATTATATCTTTACTAAGTAGTAATATCTAGGTAAGGAAAAAAATCAAACACATCAGTTAAAATATAATGTATTTTTAAAACAACAATCTATAGTAATCCCCAAAGTAAAGGTAAAAGTGGGGTCATCCCACTTAGGGGATCAGAAAACAGCTCAACTGCTCAAGAAGTGTGAACAAGGCCTGCACACCTCCCTAGAGGCTAGAGAAATTATGCTTGGACTGACTGAGGGAGTTGTTCACACCTTCAAGGCCAGTACAAAACCATCCAGCCACTTGGAACTAAGAGACTTGGAAAGTCCCAAAGCAGAGGAATAGGAACCTCAAGAGGTGGGTAGAAAAGAAATGGTGGCACTAAAGCAATCAGCAAGAATGACCAAGAGAAAGCAGGACTGAACTATTATAGAGAAGGGAGAAATCTGAGTGTTACTGACCCTACCACCTTCATCTGGGAGAGTAAGACTGGCCAAAACCATCAGGGTTACCCACACCCTCAAGGATATGGGGTTATCCTATAAGTACATTTCCAATAACCTAAATTATTCCTCAACTACAAAAAAGAAAGATAAAAACAAATAGAAATTAAAGTAGAGCCCTCATCCTCTGCCTAAATGTTAACAATTCTCCTAACTGGGGGCTTGGAGTAATTATGATTGTGCTCTAATCTTTTCATTTAATATAAATTCCATAAATTGGCAATGGAGTGAACCCTGTAAACATGAGAGGCCATTATAAGGCAGCTATGTTTAGAATGAGCTAAATATTTTAAGCAGGATATTAAAAAAGTCAATTTAAAAAAAAGCCACAGAAATGTAAGGCTGTATCTAAAAACAGGATTAAAAACAACAGCAGGCACTCATACATTGTAGTATAGTTACAAAGTACTTTTCCATTGTTTATTTGATCTTTTCAACAATTCACTGAAGTGTGCTGAGCAGCGATTAGAGACAAGGAGGCCCAATCAAAAAGACTGAGCTCAAAATGCTTAGCTAGTCCCATGCTCGAGTTTTCTTACTCCCAAGAATCTAGTGTTTTTCCACCATACTGAATTTCCAGAGGAGTATGAGATTGAAGAGGCAATTAACAAAACCAGGATACTTCAAGAGACCAGGACCCAATTCTATAGTGAGATTTTTAAAAAAGTGATCACAAAACATACAAGCCTTGGATTTTGCAAATCAAAGTCTGTTTTCCATTGTTTCCCAATACATAATACTCTTCAAAAAATGTAATTCAAAAAATAAAATAAGATTCAAAATCTAAAGACAAACAGACAGACACACACACACACACACACACACACACACACACACCATTTGACCCCACAAGACAGAAAACAGGAACAATGGGTAGAAATTTTAAAGAGCACATTTAGGCTTAACATCAAGAAAAACTTTCTATTAGCTGGTCCACAAGTGTAATGAGCTGCCTTGATAGGTAGTAGATTTCTTGAAGATCTGAAAAGACTTCATAATCACTTGTCTAGTGTATTACAGAAGGAATACCGCTTCTAGAAATTTCTTTTATTTGTCAAATTCTATGACATTGATGTAAAAATGAGGGTCCACATACCCCTTTACCTATTAGTAAAATCACAAAAACCCAGATCAACTACCTTAATTGAATTAAACATATAAAATAGCTATGAACAAGTACTTAATTTGAGAAGACTATAGAATTTTAGCCTTGGGGGAAAGGTAGATGATGGTACACAGGAAACATCTGTTAAAAATCAAATTATTTCTTTTAGATTATATATTAAAGCAACAAGCCAATTAAAATTGGTCAGTCCAGTAATGAACCAGTTCAGTTGTAGAAGACACTAGTTTGAGAGTTGGAAGTAAAGGCCCTGAGAGAACTTCCTCCTTTCTTTCCCCCATTTCCCCAAGATCATCATCAGGCAGGCAGCAGCTAGGACATCCAGGTGAGATCCTAAGAGCCTGTACCAGTAGGAAACAAGTGACTAAGAGTGAGAGTCATTCAAAGAAAGATACTTCAGGCAATGTGGCGCCTCAAGTAGAGAGGAGTGTCAACTACAGACTTAACCAAAGCACCTGTCCTCGGCACCTGGCAGAAAAGCACACCTAGCCAAGGGGATTCTTGAGGCTTCTAGTAAGCTGGAGCTGGGAGGTGCCCCTTGGCCACAAGCACTCTTGTTCTTGTACCTCCATAATAGAACATGTCCACTCCACATGCATTTGGGGCTGTTCTCACTATCCTACCCTTCATTATGGAAAAAATAAAGAGCTTGTAACTAAACATGTAAAATGTTTAACTAAAAGTGTAAACATGACTTATTTGTAATGGGAAGCATCCTGGTAAAAGGCAGTAACTGACAAAACTCAGGACTAACCCACTCTGGGGACATGGTTCACCAACAGGATAGAAACTGGGGAAGGAGCCCCAAAATGGGGGAGCTTTATAAAGATATGTCTGTATGCACATGCATGCACACACACACACACACACACACACACACCAATAACACTGCTGATAACAGCTAACGTACTCAGAATGTCCTGTACCAGGCCCTGCACTAAGTGTTTTACGAGGGTTACCTCCCTGGATCCTCAAAGCACCCTGGGAGGCAATGCCATTCCTGATGGGGGTTCCAGTTTCACACTTCACAACGGCCTTCCTTCTAATGCATCATGTCTTCCACAGGAGCAGGACTAGCCATAAAGCTGAAGAAGCTGCCTCTGCTGGCACAGACTTAGGCTGCCTGAGCACTGACAGCTTAGGTGACTTGCCCAAATTCACATAGCCAGGATGTGCCAAAGGCAGTTGGCCTTCAATCCAGTTCTATGAGGCCATCTTCTCTACCCACTATGATATACTATCTCCAATTCTATTTCATGTTACAAAAATTTAGATATGTATCTTCTCTCTCCTACCAAACTGTACAAATTTTTATGGAAATAAGACTGGATATCTCATCTTTACATCTTTACATCACTTCACTCTTCAATAATCCCAGGGTCTTAACACCAAGGAAGCAGAGGATGGTTGGAGGAGAGCTACTCCTAGAGTCATAAGACCCAGGTTTAAATCCTACTCCTAACAGTGTGTTAAATAGAATTTTGTGACCTACAGAAAATTATAGTATCTGAGACTCAGTTTCTTTATCTACAAAACAAGTATATTTACATATCTACTTCATAGCATTGGCGTGAAGAAAGTTCTTTGTAAACAAATTTAAGTTATACTAGATACACATGTGCTTTAAAAATATTTTATTAGGGGGCAGCTAGGTGGCATAGTGAATAGAGTACCAACCCTGAAATCAGGAGGACCTGAGTTCAAATCTGGCCTCAGATACTTAACACTTCCTGGCTGTGTGACCATGGGCAAGTCACTTAACTCTAATTGCCTCGGCAAAAACATATATATACACACATACATATTAATAAACAGACTAAAACTGAATTTAAGAAAATTAGATAAGAGAATACTATAGCAATTCAGATATTAGAAGATGCATACATTGCTTAGAATTATGGCTGGGGAAATGGAGAAAGATGATAAAATCTAAGTGATATTTTAGTGATAAACTTCACTTCATGGCTGGCTGATTATGCTGGAACATTGAAAATTAGCTTTGAAGTTATAGGTCTGAGGAATCAAAACTAAATTTTTTTCTTAATGAGCATATAAATACATAAAACAAGCACATGACTTACATTTAGGAGTAGAGATATGTTTGTTTCCTTTTTCCCTCCTCACTTTCCAGAGTTTAAAATGTGAAAAGGTTTGCCTGCATCAAATTCAATGATAAAACATAAAACTTTTTATATTTTTATTTAGAAGAGATAGCCTGGTGTAATGGAAACATCATTCCACTTATTTTGAGAGTTGGAATACTTGATTCTGAGTCACAATTAACATTTACCAGATTTAAGACTTCAGGCAAATCATCTAGAATCTGTCTCAGTTCTTCCATCTGCAAAATAGGTATGTCAATAGACTATCTATGAACATAGTGTTTCTGTGAGGTAAGTGCTCTGTAAACATTAAAATGCTAAAGAAAGATGAACTGTATTGCTCAAACTAAGGAAAACAAAAGTCTCACTTAACTAATTAAGAGGAAATGCCAAAGAAAACTTTTTGCTTCAGATACACAGGAGAATTCTATCACACTTAAAAAAAAAAAAAAGAAAGAAAGAAAGAAAGAAAAAAAAAAAAAAAAAGAAAACAATTGATAACAAGACTTGCCCAGGATCACACAGTCAGGAAGTGTTAAGTAGTGTCTGAGGTCATATTTGAATTTAGATACTCCTCTAACTTCAGGGCTGGTGTTCTATTCACTGCGCCACCTAGCTGCGCCATATATAAATTATTCTTTAAAAAATGGCAAAGAACGACTCGGCTTCTTTTAGGAAACAAATATAATCCTGCTATCTAAAGCATGGAAGGATAAAGCAAAGAAAGAACAAAAACATACCAACAAGCTATATACAGGATATATTAGAAATGAGCACTAGAGGGAAGACAAAGAATTAAGAGGGATCTATAAAGCTTTCTATAAAAGGTGGGATTTCAACTGGGACTTAAAAGAAGCCAAGAGGCAGAGATGAGGAGGGAGACTGAGCATGCAGGCATGGGGGACAACTGGGGAAAACACCTGGAAGTGGGAAAGACGAACTATTTTGTAAAAGACCAGAAAGAAGCTGCATGTAATTAGATGGCAGAATAGGTGGGAGTGGGTCAAAAGGAAGAAGTGCAAGCAGACTGGAAAGGCAGGGCTGACCAAGTTAAGAAGGGCTTTCAACATCCAACAGAGGATTTGATATTTGATTCTGGAGGTGATGGGAAGTCACCGAACTTTAGTGAATCAAAAAGTGACACAATTTGACTTGTTCTTCAAAAAGATCCCTTTGGTAGCTAAGTGGAAATTCAGTGATGAGGGGAGAAGCTTGGGCTCCTCTATCCCACAGACCATCTCTAGGCAAAGAATAGAAACAGTAAATGTAAGAAGGACTATATAAGAAAAGTACACTACTACTAAAGTGAACTGGTCCAACTTTTATAAAAAATGATTCATAGTTATGTCAGAACAGAAACCAAAATGTTTGTAAAATTTGCCCCAGTAATAAACCACTACTAGGCATATTCCCTGAGAAAGTCTAAAGCAGAGGAAATGGTCCTTTTGTATGCCAAAAGATGTGGTAGCCATTTTTTTGTGATACCAAAAACAAACAAACAAAAATAATCTAGAAATAAAGCAGAAGAATGGATGAGTAAATTGTGATAATGAACATAAAATTCCATAAAAATGAATATGAGGAATTCAGAGAAATTTTTAAAGTTTTAAGGACCAATGCATTCCAAAAAAAAAAAAAAAAAAAAAAAGCAGAAGCAAGAGAATTAATTATCAAATGATCAAAATAATATGAAAAAAATAAAACTAAAAGATTGCATAATTTGAATTAATGCAATAAACTAATCTAAATTGTGGAAGACTAATGATGAAGCAAATTTCCTCTTAACAGAGGGAAGCCTAACTACAGGAATGTAATATTCATATGCTGTCAGACATAAGTTATGTATATTAGTTTGTTCTGCTTAACTATTTTTTCTATCAGTGTGGGGACTAGTAATAGAGATGAGGGTAATGTTTTTTAAAAAGCATTAAAAAACACTGAATTTGTTGTCACTCTACACTAAGAAAGCTCCAAGAGTCTTCTATTGCTCAGACCCAAGCCTAGATAAGGAACTTATACAGCTCAAACAGTAATCAAAATTTGCCCTGGATTCAATAACTAAGAAGCACTAAAAATCTGCAAGTCCCCAGCCTAAACTATCCCCAAGATTCTGAAATGGCACAACATTCAATGCCCCACAAAAAGGAGCAAGAGGACCAACCTGGACCTCCTGTATACAAGTGCCACAGAACCTGGCCCTGATATCAAGTTCAAATTGAGAAAGAAAGCTGGGAGGAAAGCAAACAAACAACAAAATTCCACCATAAAAAGCTATTAAAGTAACAGAGCCACTCAAGATGTAATCCAAGAATTAGAGAATGACTCCAAAACATTTACAGCAAAGCCTCAAAGAAAAAGCTAGCTTGAATACAACTTCAACTAGAATTTCTGGAAGAAATGAAACAAGATATTTAAAAGACTTAAAAACTTTTTTACAAATTAAATGAGAATGCAATGAAAATTTAAAAACGGAAAAGGAATAACAGCTATTGAAGAAAGAGTTGGGAAGAAAACTTACACTTTGGAATAAGAAGTATAAAACTTTATTCAAGCCACAAACTACCTGAAAATTAGGATGGACTAAATATAAATCTATGGCTCCATAAGATTGACAATAAGAAATGCTCAAAGTCAAAAGATTAAAAAAATAGAAGGAAATGTAAAGTAACAAAGTTAATAAACATTTATAATCATGTTCCAGGCATTATAAGCATGTAGCAAAAACAACTATGTGAATAACAGAGCAAGGGTAAGAAAAATAAATATCGCCAGACCACCTGAAAGCCATGATTCCCCTCACAAAAAAAAATTTTTAAGAACCCAGATAACATATTTGAAAAAAATCATTTTAAAAAAACTGCTCAAATTTCTGAGAAGCCTGAGAAATCTGAGAAGCAGAAAATTAGATGGAAAAGAAAGGACACTGGTTACCTTCTGAAAAAAATGAAATGAAATGAAAACACCTAGAAATATGATAGCCAAAATTCAGGGCTTCTAGTTTAAAGGAAAAAAAATATTGCAAGCCATCAGAAAGAAAGAATTCAAGTACTGAGAAGCCACAATTAGTATTTTGCAGTCATTACTCTAAAGGATCAGGGAAAATGGAAAAAGGATATTTCAGAAAGCAAAGGATATAGGACTGCAGTTAAGAATATATTACTCAAGTGGCTAAAAACTGGATGGATGTCCATCAGTTGGAGAATGGTTGAATAAATTGTGGTATATGAAAATTATGGAATATTACTGTTCTGTAAGAAATGACCAACAGGATAATTTCAGAAAGGCCTGGAGAGACTTACATGAACTGATGCTGAGTGAAATGAGCAGGACCAGGAGATCATTATATACTTCAACAACAATACTATATGATGACCAGTTCTGATGGATCAGGCCATCCTCAGCAACGAGATCAACTAAATCATTTCTAATGGAGCAGTAATGAACTGAACTAGCTACGCCCAGAGAAAGAACTCTGGGAGATGACTA